>NC_045962.1:67295108-67905108 GCF_010909765.2 Amblyraja radiata | reverse complement strand
ATCCCATTTCCTGCACTCCAATAGTATAAATGTATATTTCCATTGGAATCTCACTGACTTGCTGACGAGTTAGAAGACAGGTATTAAACCTATAATTGTGTAAGTACAGACAAACATTGCATAAACAAAGCAAAAATTACATAACAATGTCATAGTTATCCACTGGTCCAAAATTCACAATTTCATAAAATCAGTGAAAGGAACATTCAACATGCTGCACCCACTGAGTTTCTCCAGCAATTTTGTGTACCAAAGGAACATTAGTTAGTCGCAGGCTTTGTCCCGCCCCTATCTTATAGAAACATATACAATTCTTAAAGAATTGGACAGGGTAGATGCAGGAAAAATGTTCCCGATGTTGGGGGTCCAGAATCAGGGGTCACAGTTTAAGAATAAGGGGTAGGCCATTTAGAACTGAGGTGAGGAAAAACTTTTTCACCCAGAGAGTTGTGAATCTGTGGAATTATCTGCCACAGAAGACAGTGGAGACCAATTCACTGGATGTTTTCAAGAGAGAGTTAGATTTAGCTCTTAGGGCTAAGGGAATCAAGGGATATGGGGAAAAAGTCGGAACGTGGTACTGATTTTGGATGATCAGCCATGATCATCTTAAATGGCGGTGATGGCTCGAAGGACCGAATGGCCTATTCCAACACCTATTTTCTACGTTTCTATCTCTGTTTCAGCTTTCATTGCCACAAACCGTTGTGGAGGCTAACACATTGGGGATGAGCTGAATGGCCTAATTCTGCTCCTTTCTTATGGTTTTTCTCCCCCCCCCCCCAACAATCAGTCTGGAGAAGGGACCCAACCTGAAACATCGACTATCCTTATCCTATAGACATGCTGGCTGATCTGCTGAGTTACTCCAGCCCTTTGTGCTTCTTTTAGTTAGTGAACATCAATTTGTCGTATACTGACTTGTGCCAAAACAATGAGAAGCAATTATAAGCAAAAAAAATGAAACTATAGTTGTCTTCACCACCATCAAACCACCTAACCAATTATCCAAAATAATGCAGATTGTTGGCATTGAAGTGATTTATACTGTAAAGGAGTGATTCCTGACACACTGTAACCTTTACTAAGAGTTTATTATAGCACATGGCACACACGTCCCAGCACTGACTGCATCCAGCCTTCAGGCGTACCGGGACCAAGAGGGAGGAAACAAAGGGAGGATATCACAGTTATACTAATATGATGGGGCGTGGTTAGTGGTGATGAGGTAGCTACATTATAGGTTGCATGCATAAACCATCTACATCCTTCCCCTTACAAATTAAACAAGTTACGGCAATGGCAGGTTGGTTATACAGTACCTGCAAGCTAAACGAAGTCTCCGTATCGAGCCGGAGGTTTGACAATCCGACCCGAGCGAGTGCGCACAGCACCCTCACCCTCCCCACCCGAAAGAATAGGAGGAGGGACAGGAACAGGAGGGAGAGAGAAGGTAGGTGGAGACCCAAGCTTGAAAGGGGAACCGAGAGGCACAGGTGAACCAGGTGAAACAGAAGGGGTAGAATGAGCAGAATTCTGAGAGAGATGAGACCTGACAGGGGACGACAGGGCCGGAGAGGCGAACCCTGGAAGAGCAGGGGGAGGAGACCGAGGCACACGGACCGACCGGGGCATGCAGGGAGCAGAGGGTAAGTTAGTGGAGGAAGGCTCGACACGCGCTGGAGGGGTATACGGAATCGCAGGAGGTGGTATGGGCTCGTTGACCGCCAACAGGTGCTGGCGGCTGCGCCGGTAGATAGTCCCCTCAAAGTCCACCAGGTAGGACCGTGGCGAACAGTCGACCCCGACCACGGTGGCGAGTCGGGAGAAGCCGGTAGACGTCTGCAAGCGGACGACCTGGCCAGGCAGCAGTGGGGATAGGGGGCGGCAGGACTTGTCGTGCGAGCGGCGCTGGATTTCGTGCTTCTGAGCAATCCGTTGCTGGACAGCAGCAGGCTGCAGGACTTTGGGCATCAGGGACTGCTGGGCAATCGGCATCGGAGGGTGAATAACGCAGGACATGAGGCGTTGGGCAGGGGATCGCATTGTACTGTCCTTGGAAATATTCCGAAGGTTCAACAGACCCTGATAGAAATCACCGTTGGAGAGACGGGATTGTTCAAGCAGGTGCTTTGCACTGCGGACCGCACGTTCAGCCAGTCCATTGCTCTGCGGGAACTCTGGGCTGCTGGTGAAATGATTGAAGTTCCACTTCTCAGCGAAAGCTTGAAATTCGGCACTAGTGAACTGACGGCCGTTGTCGGTCTGCAACTGAACAGGGGAACCAAACGTGGCAAAATGACGGCGTAGCTTACTGATCACCATCTCGGAGGTGATGGCAGGGAGAAGGTCCACCTCGAACCAATTTGAGTAGGAGTCGACCAACACAAGGTACTGCTTCCCACGCCACTCGAAAATATCGGCAGCCAGTGAAGACCAGGGCATGTCAGGGGCAGGCTGTTGTAGAAGCGGCTGTCGCTGCTGATGCGGGGCAAGAGAGCTGCAATCCGGACAGGAGGCCACCCTGGCCTTGATGTACTTTGCCATGCCCGGCCAATAATATTGTTCCTGGGCATGCGAGATAGTGGCATCTGCCCCGGGATGCCCCATGTGGGCAGCGTTGAAGTACAAACCATGCAGCGAGGCAGGGACGACCACCTTGTGTCCCTTGATGATAATACCGTCCCGGAGGACCAACTCATCGCAAACCAGAAAAAAGGGGTGGACGCCAGCAGGCAATGAAGTCCGTTTGATAGGCCACCCGCGCTTGATGACAGCGGCAAGCTGTTGCAGGTCAGGGTCGTTAGCAGTGTGCTCAACCAGGCACTGGAGCTGCTTGGAAGGGACGAAGTTTACGTTAAGTACCTGTAGGTCTGCCTGCTCGAAGGGGTGCTGGTCGCAGGAGGCCCGGGGGGGCCCGGGACAGCGCGTCGGCCACATGCATCTCGGTGCCCCTCTTATAGACGATTTTAAAGTCGAACCGCTGTAGCTGCAGCATCATCCGCTGTAGCCTGGAAGGATGTAGATGGTTTATGCATGCAACCTATAATGTAGCTACCTTATCACCACTAACCACGCCCCATCATATTAGTATAACTGTGATATCCTCACTTTCTTCATTGTGGCGACCATGGTGGAGACCCATTCGGTGGGATCGCTGACAGCCTCCAGCACTCCCATGTTAACCATATGCTTCAGCACAGCCTCCACCTTGCCCTTTATGGCGAACGACACTCTGTGAGGTGGGCGGATCACAGGCACCACGGATGGGTCTGTTGCGATTTTATACACCAGCGGCAGCTTCCCCAACTTGTCGTCGAACAGGTCCGGGTACTCGGATAGTGGATCCATCACTGCTTGCACCTCGTGGACCGTACGGTCGAAGGACACCAGACAAAGATCCTGGCAGGCCTGGTTGCTCAGTAGAGTTACACAGTCGCAATCCAGAATAAAGAACGACAGGTCACGGGATGATTTCTGCAGCACACAGTGGAAGGTCGCCCTCCCTACAGGTGTTAGCTCCTCTCCCCCATAGGCACGCAAAACAGAGCGATCTGCAGTTAACAGCTCATTATTTCTTATCTTGTGAAACAGTGATGTTGACTTTACGTTCACTTTTGCTCCAGTATCCAGCTTCGCAGAGAAGGACTTATTGTTCACGGTAATGAGCACAGATGGATCGGGGAGGCGAGATCGGCTGTGGAGGAGAGTGTAAACACTTGCATCTCCCATGGAATAGCTGAGCTCAGAGCTGGGGGCAGTGTCGACAGAGGACTGAGAATCCATCTCACTATCAACCTGCTGAAGGTTGTTTAGGAATTGTCTAGGAGCCGAGGGCACATTCCCACAGGACCGGCAGGCAGCTGCAAAGTGGTTCATTTTCTTACAGAAATTGCAAGATTTTCCAAGAGCTGGGCACTGTGACTCCGTGGGGTGAACATAATTACAGTTTGGACACCTCTGAGAGCGCGAGACCCGGAATGTACGAACGGGCCGCGGTGGAGGGCGAAAGTTGTCCTGCATACGTCGTTGTCCAGCAACACCAGTCAGATTTATGGCTCGGCTGTCAGATCCCCTCTGCCCATGCGGAGGGGTAACCACTTCGGCGATGCGGCACGCATACATTGCTTGAGTCAGGGTTAGGTCAGGCCGTTGCAGCAAGTCGGCACGTAGTTTCTGGTCGAGCATGCCAGTGACGAGAATGTCCCTGGTGAGCTGGTCGCGCATGGTCTCAAAACGGCACCGCTGAGCAAGGTAGCGCAGGTCAGCGATGAAACACTCGACAGGTTCGTCCGGCTGCTGCTTCCGTGAGAAGAACCTAGCCCGCTCCAATATGCGGTTGGAGGGCAGGTCGCAAATCTCTGCAAATTTGCGCAAAAGACATACCGGGTCATCGGCAGATTCAGCTGGCTCGACAGGCTGGTCGTTGTCATCCAGGACCGCTGGATCGTAGACAAAAGCCTGAGCTCTCTTCATGGCGTCGGGACCGGCCAGGTTAAGCAGGAGTGAGGCTTTGACCGCGGCTGGGTCGTTCCGGTGCGCAATGTTGACGAAGTGAGTGTAATCCATCACAAAAGTAGACCATCGCTCCGCAATGTCAGCGTCAAAGACAAGGGGAGATGGCTTTCGGCATGAGGATGCCATATCAAGGGAAACCCAACACAGGGCACTCACGGGACAAATAAAAGAAAACCGGTAAACGGGAGGCGTGCGTTTAACTATCTGACACCATGTAAAGGAGTGATTCCTGACACACTGTAACCTTTACTGAGAGTTTATTATAGCACATGGCACACACGTCCCAGCACTGACTGCATCCAGCCTTCAGGCGTACCGGGACCAAGTGGGAGGAAACAAAGGGAGGATATCACAATTATACTAATATGATGGGGCGTGGTTAGTGGTGATGAGGTAGCTACATTATAGGTTGCATGCATAAACCATCTACATATACCATAGCTGCAAACATGCGCTAGTATAGAATGGCTTACAGCTAGTAGACCAGAGGTCTTGCATTCCCTGGCTAATCCATTTTAATGTTCTGAAATGCTCCTAGCTTTATAACACCTATTCAGTATTTTTAACGTCTGAAGTAATAATATTTGGAATATTTAGAAAAAAAACACGCCATTCAGCCTACGTTAGCTATGTTAGTTTCTTGGCTTTTGGTCTCAGTTGACTACGTTGGAGTGAATTCATTTTGTTTTCCATAATCTTGTGCATTAAAGCTCTTTAATTATGATGAGGTTTCTATATCCTCTACCCTATTGTGCAGACACCCTTCAGGTATAAAACAAACACAGCTGACTGTTCTATTCTTTCGACTATAGATGAGGCTCTCACCAGGGTCTCCTCTATATCCCGTAGCTCCGCTCGCACTCCCCATCCCCCCATTCGTAACAAGGACAGAGTCCCCCTTGTCCTCACCTTCCACCTTCAGCCATCACATACAACAGATAATCATCCAATATTTTTGCCACCTCCAACGGGATCCAACCACTGGCCACATCTTCTCATCTCCTCCCCTTTCAGCTTTCCGCAAAGACCACTCACTCTGTAACTTCCTGGTCAATTTGTTTCTTCCCACCCAAACCACCCCCTCATATAACCATATAACCATATAACAATTACAGCACGGAAACAGGCCATCTCGACCCTTCTAGTCCGTGCCGAACACATAATCTCCCCTAGTCCCATATACCTGCGCTCAGACCATAACCCTCCATTCCTTTCCCATCCATATAACTATCCAATTTATTTTTAAATGATAAAAACGAACCTGCCTCCACCACCTTCACTGGAAGCTCATTCCACACAGCTACCACTCTCTGAGTAAAGAAGTTCCCCCTCATGTTACCCCTAAACTTCAGTCCCTTAATTCTCAAGTCGTGTCCCCTTGTTTGAATCTTCCCTACTCTCAGTGGGAAAAGCTTTTCCACGTCAACTCTGTCTATCCCTCTCATCATTTTAAAAACCTCTATCAAGTCCCCCCTTAACCTTCTGCGCTCCAAAGAATAAAGCCCTAACTTGTTCAACCTTTCTCTGTAACTTAGTTGCTGAAACCCAGGCAACATTCTAGTAAACATTCTGAGGCCACGCGCCAACTCTCGGACACCTCCTCCTACTTACCCTTGCACCATGACCCCACTGACGAGCACCAGGCCACCATTTCTAGCACCATCACCGACTTCATCAATTCCCACGCCCTACCTGACCAAGCCTCCAACCTCATCGTTCGCCAGCCCCGCACGGCCCGTTTTTACCTTCTCCCCAAAATCCACAAACCCGGCTCTCCCGGCAGACCCATTGTCTCTGCGTGTTCGTGCCCCACCGAACTCATCTCCACATACCTTGACTCCATCCTATCCCCCTTGGTCAAATCCCTCCCCACCTATGTTCTAGACACCTCAGACACTCTCCGCCGCCTCCACGCATTCCACTCTCTGGGCACTCACCCCCTCATCTTCACCATGGATGTCCGGTCACTCTACACCTCCATCCCCCACCAGGATGGCCTCGGAGCCCTCCGGTTCTTCCTCGACCAGAGGAGCAACCTATACCCAGCCACTGACACTCTCCTCCGCTTAGCGGAGTTGGTCCTCACCCTCAACAACTTTACATTTGACTCCTCCCATTTCCTCCAAACACAAGGCGTAGCTATGGGCACACGCATGGGCCCCAGCTACGCCTGCCTCTTTGTCGGGTACGTTGAACAATCCTTGTTCGAGACGTACCAGGGCCCCATCCCCGACCTCTACCTCTGTTACATTGACGACTGCTTTGGTGCCACCTCCTGCACCTACACACAACTGACTGACTTCATCCACTTCACCACCAACTTCCATCCGGCACTCCAATGCACCTGGACGATTTCCGACACTTCCCTACCATTCCTTGACCTCACCATCTCCATCGCAGGGGACAGACTCCTGACCGACATACATTACAAACCCACTGACTCACATGGCTATCTGGACTACACATCTTCCCACCCTGCCCCCTGTAAAGACTCCATCCCCTACTCCCAATTCCTCCGCCTACGCCGCATCTGTTCCCAGGATGAGACATATCATACCAGGGCATCGGAAATGTCCTCGTTCTTCAGGGAACGGGGATTCCCCTCCGCCACCATAGATGAGGCTCACACCAGGGTCTCATCCATACCCCGTAACACTGCTCTCTCTCCCCATCCCCGCACACGCAACAAGGGCAGAGTCCCTCTGGTCCTCACCCTTCACCCCACCAGCCGGCAAATACAACACATAATCCTCTGCCATTTCCGCCACCTCCAACGTGACCCCACCACTCGCCACATCTTCCCACCTCCCCCCATGTCTGCCTTCCGTAAAGACCGCTCCCTCCGCAACTCTAATTCTTCCCTTCCCTCCCGCACCACCCCCTCCCCGGGCACTTTCCGTTGCAACCGCAAGAAATGCAACACCTGTCCCTTCACCTCCCCCCTCGACTCCATTCAAGGTCCCAAGCAGTCGTTCCAGGTGCGACAAAGGTTCACCTGTATCTCCTCCAACCTCATCTACTGCATCCGCTGCTCTAGATGTCAGCTGATTTACATCGGTGAGACCAAGCGTAGGTTGGGCGATCGTTTCGCCGAACACCTCCGCTCAGTCCGCAATAACCTACCTGACCTCCCGGTGGCTCAGCACTTCAACTCCCCCTCCCATTCCCAATCCGACCTCTCTGTCCTGGGTCTCCTCCATTGCCAGAGTGAGCAACAGCGGAAATTGGAGGAACAGCACCTCATATTCGGTCTGGGGACCTTGCGTCCTTATGGCATTAACATTGAATTCTCCCAATTTGGCTAGCCCTTGCTGTCTCCTCCCCTTCCTTAACCCTCTAGCTGTCTCCTCCCACCCTCCCATCCGCCCGCCCTCGGGCTCCTCCTCCTCCTCCCCTTTTCCTTCTTTCTTTCCCCCCCCCACCCCCCATCAGTCTGAAGAAGGGTTTCGGCCCGAAACGTCGCCTATTTCCTTCGCTCCATAGATGCTGCTGCACCCGCTGAGTTTCCCCAGCAATTTTGTGTACCTTCGATATTCCAGCATCTGCAGTTCCCTTTTGAACAACATTCTAGTAAATCTCCTCTGTACTATAAATCTCTCTGTAGACTTTGAAACTCTACTTCATTACCCGCAACCCCACCTATCTTAGTATCATCTGCATACTTACTAATCCAATTTACCACACCATCGTCCAGATCATTGATGTACATGACAAACAACAGTGGACCCAACACAGATCCCTGTGGCACCCCACTCGTCACTGGCCTCCAACCTGACAAACAACCATCCACCATTACTCTCTGGCATCTCCCATTCAGCCACTGTTGAATCCATCTTGCTACTCCACCATTAATACCCAACCATTGAACCTTCTTAACCAACCTTCCATGAGGAACCTTGTCAAAGGCCTTACTGAAGTCCATATACACAACATCCACTGCTTTACCCTCATCAATTTCCCGAGTAACATCTTCAAAAAATTCAAGAAGATTAGTTAAACATTGAATTGAATTGAATTGAATCCTTTATTTGTCATTCAGACCTTTCGGTCTGAACGAAATGCTGTTGCCTGCAGCCATACATGTAATAATAACAAAACACAATAAACACAAATTAACATCCACCACAGTGAGTTCACCAAACACCTCCTCACTGTGATGGAGGCAAAAGTCTTAGAGTTACTGTCTCTTCCCTCCTCTTCTCCCTCTGCGCCGAGGCGATACCCCACCGGGCGATGGTAAGTCAGTCCCGCGGCTCAACCGAGCTCCGCGAACGGGCCGGTTCAAGCTCCGCGGCCCGGGGGATGGTCGAAGATGCCCGCAGCTGTTGTGTCCTCCATTGGCCCGCGGCCGAGCCCCGGATCCAGGTCGCCGCCGCCAGAACGCCGCCAGAACGCCGCCGTCTCCGCTCCGCACCGGGCTGCCCACAAGGCAGCGTCTCAGCCCCGCACCGGGCTGCCCCCACGAGAGCACCTTCCAGCCGGGAGCCGGTCCGCCCACACGGCAGCGTCTCAGCCCCGCACCGGGCTGCTCACACGGGAGCGCCTTCCAGCCGGTAGCCGTGCCGGCCGCACAGGAGTGTCTCAGCTCCGCACCGTCCGCCCTCACCGGAGCACCGAGTCGTGCTGCTACCCGGACGTCGCCACAGCTCGAAGACGGCCAGCCTCGCGTTGGTGAGTCCTGGCTGGCTCTACCTCCGGACCCTCGAGGTCGGTCGCAGGTTGGAGGCCGCCAGCTCCGCCATTAGGCCTCAGCGCAGACGGGGGAAGAGAAGGGGGATACGACAAAAAGTCGCATTCCCCCGAAGGGAGAGACAGAAAGCTCTGTTTCACCCTCCCCCCACACACATAACACCACCTAATAACCAAAAAAATTACTAAACTAGACAAAAAAAAACAACATAAAAAGTAAAAACAGACAGACTGCAGGCGAGCCGCAGCTGTATCACAGCGCCGCCACTTCCGGAATGACCTTGACCTTCCAGGCACAAATCCATGTTGACTGTTCCTAATCAGACCCTGTTTATCCAGATGCTTATATATATTATCTCTAAGTATTCTTTCCATTAATTTGCCCACCACTGACGTCAAACTAACAGGTCTATAATTGCTAGGTTTACTCTTAGACCCCTTTTTAAACAATGGAACAACATGCGCAGTACGCCAATCCTCCGGCACTATTCCCGTTTCTAATGACATTTGAAATATTTCTGCCATAGCCCCTGCTATTTCTACACTAACTTCCTTCAATGTCCTAGGGAATATCCTGTCCGGACCTGGAGACTTATCCACTTTTATATTTCTCAAAAGTGTCAGTACTTTCTCTTCTTTGGTCCTCATAGTTTCCATAGCTACTCTACTTGTTTCCCTTACCTCACATAATTCAATATCCTTCTCCTTGGTGAATACCGAAGAAAAGAAACTGTTCAATATCTCCCCCATCTCTTTTGCCTCTGCAGATAGTTGGCCACTCTGACTCTCTAATGGACCAATTTTATCCCTCGTTATCCTTTTGCTATTAATATAGCGGTAGAAACCCTTCGGATTTACTTTTACCTTACTTGCCAAAGCAACCTCATATCTTCATCTGGTACTTTCCCTTGCAACCGCAGGAAATGCTACACTTGTCGCTTTACCTTCCCCCTCGACTCAATCCAAGGACCCAAGCAGTCTTTCCAGGTGAGGCAGAGGTTCACCTGCACCTCCTTCAACCTCATCTATTGCATCCGCTATTCTAGGTGCCAACTGCTCTACATCGGTGAGACCAAGCGCAGGCTTGGCGATCGCTTCGCCCAACACCTCCGCACAGTTCGCATTAACCAACCTGATCGCCTAGTGGCTCAGCACCTCAACTCCCCCTCCCATTCCGAATCCGACCTTTCTGTCCTGGACCTCCTCCATGGCCAGAGTGAGGCCCACCGCAAATTGGAGGAGCAGCACCTCATATTTCGCTAGGGTAGTTTACACCCCAGCGGTATGAACATTGACTTCTCCAATTTCAGGTAGTCCTTGCTGTCTCCCTCCTTCCTCTCCCCTTCCCAGCTCTCCCACAGCCCACTGTCATTGCCTCTTCCTTTCTTCTTCTCGCCCCCCCCCCTGAAGAAGGGTCTCGACCCGAAACGTCACCTATCTCTTCACTCCATAGATGCTGCCTCACCCGTTGAGTTTCTCCAGCATTTTTGTCTACGTTTTATTCCTCTCCTTAACTTTATATAACGTGTTATTATATTTTTTACCAGGGACATAATTCCTCCTTTTGCACCATGCCTTGTCCTCTCTTAACTTTATACATTTCATTTAAGTATTTATTCAGTCTCATCTGTTCCAAAGAAAACAATCATTCTTGAGGCATTTTCTTTACTTAAGTACAATTCTGTAACAGTAGTAACATCTGTACAAATGTTCCCAACCCTCTCTAAAGATATATTCTTGCTGTAGTGTGTTAATATAAACTGTACACTGCACTTAAATGTACCTAATTAGTGTTCTATACAGTTTATGCTCCAAATAAACCTCCTCCCAATCATTTTCATTGGATTGTATTAGCACTCTGTCACATACTACTTTAAAAATTTGAAAGGGGCTGAATCTAACCAAATTTCTACTTTCAGTTTTATTGAGAGAAACAAGTCCATTCAACACAGTATATAGCAGCACTAGCTGCAAACAATTTAACCTTTCAGATCTTCTGTCATCAACCAGTGTGGCGCAGTGGTGAAGTGACTGCCTTACAGCATTAGAGACCTGGGTTCGATACCGACTAGGGGTGCTGTCTGTACGGAGTTTGTATGGTCTCCCTGCGACCCTATGAATTTTCTCGAGTGCTCCGGTTTCCTCCCACTCTCCAAAGACGTTAATTGGCTTCTGTAAATTGTAAGTTGTCCCTAGTGCATAGGATAGTGTTAGTGTATGGAGTGAACTTTGGTCAGCACGGACAGTCGGTCGAAGGGCGCGTCTGAAGTAAAGTCCAAACGCAATTACACTATGAAAATAAACAAATAAAACTGATTGTATTGTATTGTTGTAAACCAGGAGATAGAAAAATAAATAAATTGCAAAAAAAATCATAGGAAAATAAAGCAAATTGTGGTATAATGTTCAGTTTGAACAAATGGGAAAACTGATAGTTACCAATTAAGTTAATGAAATGGAACAAAGGACTGGAAGCACAATGGATGACTGATTTGAAATTACACATTATCCACACCCTCTTAAAGTAACCCCTCTGCTTACTGAATCCCCAACATATGATCATTGTTGTAACTTATTTTTACAATAGAGTTGTGTGATGAGGATGTGCCTTGAAAAAAATGTGCGGACTATTGCTTCTTAGACAGAGGAGATTGCAGCTGTATGGTTTCCATCAACCTACTGCTCATCAATTGGAGATCTGGGGTCACTTCATACTTGGCCTATAGTTGCTCTAGAGGCCAGTCACCTAATGGTCAAGGGAAAAACTAGTTGAAAGTAGTAAATATAACATTAAAATTTTAAATTAATTAAGCAACATTACATTTTCACATCATGGAAATTCCTTCCTCAATGTTTCGGCAAGCATTTTCATCAATATAATTTAATTACTAAGTAAAATGACTTAATAGCAACAAACACAAAGAACTGCAGATGCTGGAATCTTGCAAGTGCTAGAATGACTCAGTGAGTCAGGCAGCAAATCTGGAGGATATGGATAGGTGTCGTTTCGGCTCGGGGCCCTTCTGACTATAGCATGTTGTTTGCATTGGTGCAAAATTGCTTCTTAATTAAAAGTAGACGAGATTTTTGCAGGGAAATTAATCCAATGCTTCTTTATGAAATGGGATTGCAATCTAGAATTTTATTTCTTCGATATATTTTTTTTATACTTTTCCATCAATGTGCAATATGGTGAAAGGTATTTGGACTGCAATTGTTCAGTCACAACTTACTTAAGGACTAATTTCTCTCAATCATATGAAAAAAGAAGTTCCTGTGATTGAGATAATGAAGATATTCACTTCTTGCATAGCAGCACATTTGATAAGATTACACAAAGGAATGTAAAATTATTACGCATTTTAAACACCTTCCATTTTGCTGATGCTAAACAAAATCCTGTGTGACATACTGGAGATTCTATGGGATGTTCACAGGATGGATATCGAGAGGATGTTTTCTCTTCTTGGTGAAAATAGAATACAGGTTCACTGTTAAAAAATAAGAGGTCCCCGATTTGAAACAGATGAGGGGATTTTTTTCCCCTCTCAGTGGGCCGTGAATCTTTGGAGCCCTCACGCTCAACGAGCAGTGAACGCAGACATTTCAAAACTTTTTGTCAGAGGTACACTGCTTTTTGACAATCAAAGAGATAGAAGATTACAGGGGTAAGCAGGAATGCAGAGTAAAGATTATAGTCTTTGATTTTATTGAATAGTGAAGCAAGCACAAGGGGCTGAGGATTTTGTTTTGTAATTTGTATGTACCTGTATATATAAATAAGCATGAAAATGAAGAACGGAAGGCACAGAAGTGCAGTTTCGGCCTCTGCTGTTTGCTCATAAGACATGACTTTCTGCAATCTAATGTGTAAACAATAATATTTGGCACTTACTTCACATTCTGTAAATGAACCACAGATGAAACCTGCATTTCATTGTCTTTAAACTTGCTTAACAAGCATATTGGATTAAACTTTTAAATCCATGTTTCTGAACCTCACCATTAAGGCTTTACAGTAAACATTAGAATTTCGGCTTAACCCCTACATATTTTTCTCTCTCTCTATAATTTCAAGAGGCGGATATCATTCGGTGTGGTTCAGTCTGGAACCTGCCTCAATTATTAAAGTTTTAAAGATGTTTTTTTTCTGATCAGGTTACACTTTGAATGTTGTACGCTTGCAAGTTCTAAAGTGGGTTAAATGGAACCAACAGAATGCCCTCTACTGTCAACCGTATATATATATTGATGGAGTTAATCGTGTCCTATTTAATCCTCTTGTATGAATTGACTTGCTCTAGGCCTTTGGGTTACTGTTATTTTTTTTCCCCCACTCTGAGTAAATCGCTCCAAAAATGAAAAGGGAAAAGAGATTATAAATGTTTTAGAAAGGCATTGTGTGTATTTACAAAGTGGCTGACCGTAATTTCATTGCCATTGGTCACGCACACCATAAAGACCCACACACACCAAACGCCGTGCTTGTTAACCCTTGTATTGAATCCCTATCCTCTATAAAAATGATGAGGTTAAATATTAAGCAACTCCAGTAAAAGGACACCTGTATTTGCTGGTCACATTATGCACAAACTGAAAACGCTTTACAGCTGGCCAAATTAGCATAATTAAATCCACATCAATTAGAAAAGCTCAATCAGCCTATTCCGGCCTTCTCATGCAGATAGTGGCATTTGTCTAAGGTGATAAATAACAAAGACTTTCAGAGTTGAAGACTTCATAGCTGAAAGGAAGAGTAATAGGATTTGTGTATTGTCCTGATGTTTTCACCTTAAAGCTAGTGGAAGTGATTAGCACAAAACACACTATTGAAAGAGGTACAGTTGCATTTTGCATTCCAATTACGATGGTACACAGGAGTCAGCATTGCAGATGTGCATTTTACAACGTGCCTCTGTTGCAATTACTCTTTTATCCACAAATAATGAGGGTAAACAAAACCTGGCTTTGTGACTTTGGCCCTCCTTTGCAGAGGGAAGCCCTGATGACCCTGCGATCATAACAAGACTTCACTGTGTGATGCTTGCAAGTAAATTCCTCCAGATGAGAAGTGACATGGGGTTCAAGGGTTAATTTGTGTAACAGGCAAATTTGCATACAAATGAAAAATGATGAAATTTCTGCTCCTAAATTTTCAATGTCAGTGACATCAAACAGCAGACAGCACTCCCTTGCTGTTCGTGGAATATTCATTACTTGTGAAACAGGAACATCTTGTTAGGTATTAATCTGAAACTTAAAGTCATTGGCTTAATTTGTTAAACTTTATCACTTACAACACTTGCCTTCCTGTTTTAGCTGCTCTTTGTTACTCTCCATGTGTACTTATGCATCACCACATAGGACTAATAAATTGCATAAGATTAGGGTGGTGGAATCTGATCCCTGAGGAACCTTCATTTATTTCACAAAGTCATTGATAAATGGAAATATCCTGCATTTGTTCTCTACCACTGGGGTAGAGTCATTTTACAGAGCTTGGGGCTGCAGTTTGAAAATGATAACAATTATTTTAAAATACATTTTTAGTGTATGTTCTATTACTTGTATATTTATTGTAAATATAGTTGAGTTTCATAGAACCAAAGATTTCATTTCACTTGTTTGAATTCAGAATGTCAAGTCTGAGAAGAAGATTCAAAGGAAGTTCTTCAGTAAACAAACATGTCACTTTTAGCAGATTCTTCATCTGCACACCTCTTCAAAATTGGGCTGGCATGAGCAGTATCTGGTCGAAATGTTTGCCAGCATGTATTTATGCCGTGAGTTAGGAAAAAAAATGTTTTGCAACTTTACAGAAGATGGGAGTTAGTTAGCCTTTCCACTTTCGTTGAAAAGGTGGTGGCAAACCATCAGATTGATCTCCTGACGTCCTTCTGAAAGGTTTCCGACTCTACTGCTGGTTAAGGAATTCTATTGTCCAGGATTTAGTCTAATTATGAAATCAGCAATATATTTTCAGTTTAAGAAGGTGAATGGCTTGAAGGAGAATCTACAGCTTGAGGGGCTGAATGCACTACACCTGCTCCAATTTCATAATGTTCTCTTGTTTTCCCTAGTATAATTCAGTTTAGAGATACAGCATGGAAACAGGCCCTTCGGCCCACCGAGTCCGAGCCAACCGACGATTCCATTACACAAGCACACACTACACACTAGGGACAATTTTCAATTTTTACCGAAGCCAATTAATCTACAAACCTATATGAGTGTGGGAGGCGACCAGAGCAGCCAAGGAAAACCCACATGGTCACGGGGAGAATGTACAAACTCCGTACAGACAGCACCTGTAGTTAGGATCGAACCTGGGACTCTGGCAGCAACTCTACAAAAGAGGCCTTGGGATTTAGCAATGTTGTTGAGATAGATTTACATACAGTGGATTTTGTTGATGATGAACATTGCAGATATGATGTGCCCCTGGTGGAAAGATTGAATTTCTTCATCCCATCTAAAATCTGCTTTTGTAGCCACAGTATATTCTACTCGATGATAACTCCCAAGCCATTGATGGTGAGGAACCTGGTGATGTTAAAGTAGTTGATTGTAACTAATGGATAGGCTTTCATAATGGAGATGGTTATTGCCTGACGTTAAGCATCAGTGCCTGAAAGTAGCCCTGGTCTTGCTGCATGCAGACATAGAATGCTTCAATGTCTTTCGTATTGCAAATTGAATTAAAATTTGGGCAATCATCAGAAAATTTTACACTTTTTTCAATGATCTTATTAGGGAAGGAAGATGGAGATGAAGATGGCTGAGCCCAGAACTCTGTCCTGAAAAAACCCTACAAGGTCCTAAGGTTGGGTTAATTGACCATCAAACACCACATTTATCTTCCTTTCTGTCAAGTGAGATTGCAATCAATGGAGATCTTCCCTCTTGATTCCCATTGACAAGTTTTACCAGGTTCATTGATACCATCGTCTGTACCGGTCCTCTGGACAATCCCTCTGATGCACATCCAGGATTAAATTATTTTGTCTAGGTTTGAATGAAGGCTTGAGTAAGCCTTGGAGGTAAGAACCCATGGCGGATTCCGAAATGAGCATCAGCAAGCTGATTATTGGTATTAACGCTTCCTGAATCACAATGTTGATGAGCAAAAGTAGAGAGTAAGGTGGCAATTAGCCAAATAGGATTTGTCCAGCATTTAGTGTAGAGGACATACCTGGATAAACAAATTAGTATTTAGGGTATTGAATTAAATGTGTTGAAAGCCCATGCATTTCAGGAATTCCCTTCTTCAACAGTACACCCAAGACATTGTGTGGTCCTGCATCCTTTGCCAAGTCCACTGCTCTCAGTTGATTCTTGACTTCATAAGGAGTGAATCAAAGTACCTGATGCAGGGACTGCTGGAGGAAGCTGAGTTGGTTGGCACATCTGGCTGAACATGATAGACTGGATAGAAGTAGAACTGGATAGACTCGGTTTGTACTCGCTAGAATTTAGAAGATTGAGGGGGGATCTTATAGAAACTTACAAAATTCTTAAGGGGTTGGACAGGCTAGATGCAGGAAGATTGTTCCCGATGTTGGGGAAGTCCAGAACAAGGGGTCACAGTTTAAGGATAAGGGGGAAATCTTTTAGGACCGAGATGAGGAAAACATTTTTCACACAGAGTGGTGAATCTCTGGAATTCTCTGCCACAGAAGGTAGTTAAGGCCAGTTCATTGGCTATATTTAAGAGGGAGTTAGATGTGGCCCTTGTGGCTAAAGAGATCAGGGGGTATGGAGAGAAGGCAGGTACAGGATACTGAGTTGGATGATCAGCCATGATCATATTGAATGGCGGTGCAGGCTCGAAGGGCCGAATGGCCTACTCCTGCACCTATTTTCTATATTTCTATGATATTTAGATCCCTCTACTTTGTCCATACGTTGTACACCATCCTCAATGAGGATGGGGTTAGCTTGAAGCTTCCCTTCCTATCGTTTTCTGATTAAAAATATCAAGCTAGAATGACAAGACACAATAAGCTGGAGTAATTTAGCAGGTCAGGCAGCATCTCTGGAGAAAAGGAACAGGTGACGTTTTGGGTCGAGACCCTTCTTGAGAACTCAGGGTCCGAAGAAGTGTCTGGATCCGAATTGTTACCTATTCCTTTTCTCCAAAGATGCTATCTGACCTGCTGAGTTACTCCAGATTTTTGTGTCTATTTGGTTTAAACCAGCATCTGCAATTCCTTCCTACACAAGCTAGACAGACAATTGGATTGTTGAGTTTTAAAACAATCCATTAATTGTGAGGTGGTCGGTGTGTACTTTCCACATGCTTTTGCTGTCTAAACTGGCATATAGTCCCGTTTTACAGTTTCTACAGGTTACCACTTCAAATATACTTTGACGTTATTTACAAATGTTTTCAGTGATTAGGCAACAGAAAATCAGGCACTACACATTCATGTACAGGCTTACAGTGGTATCAGAACAATGAAAACTCTTCATCTTTATACCCATCGTCTTCTGTACATGCAATCCATTAAAGTCTTAGATTTAGAAAGATTAAATTTCCTTAGGATAACACTGAATGAGGGGATTTAATTTAGTCAGTGTTTACACCTGTCTAATCTGATTTGAGTCAGTTTGAAGCACAGATGGCTTTAGACTGGCACCAGGCTTGGAATTTTGTAATCCCAGCATTTGATGGAAGGTGCCATTTAGATTGAAGTTCCTCAGCCCTCAACTTTAAATTAACAAGGGATTTTTACTGTGTCGTTGGCTAAACATGAGACATTCATATTTATTGCTCAAAGGTTTTGTTAACTTTTGTTTGACAGATAGTATTATATCTTTAAATGTAATACTAACTACTGAGACTTAAGGGCCTGTCCCACGAGCATGCGACTCCATGCGGCAAGCGCGACCTAACGTGGTCGCTTGAGCTGTACGGCCTCGCGGGGCCGGTCCCACTTTGATCGCCGGACCGTACGGAGTTGTGCGGAGCTGGTCCCGACATCGCGCGGGGCTCCGAAAAACTGACCGTGTTCAAAAATTCTGCACGGCAACGGCCTGCCGGCCCGCAGCCGCCTCGACGCCGTACGTACCGCCTCGACGGGCGTGCGCAGCCTCGACGCCGTACGTCACGCGCGAACTTCCTGCGGACTTCGCTCGAACTTCATGTCGACCTCCGCGTGGCCCCCGCTTCTAGTTTGGTCGCGGTTGCCGCATGCAGTCGAATGCTCATGGGTCAGGCCCTTTATACTTCAAAAGGGTATGTTTACATTTTGTTACTTAGCATGATTTGAATGTCGTTACACCTACTGTATATAAATACCTAGCACTACATAAATGTTACTGTTGCACAATTTACTTACAGCCTTGGCTAGTGACACCAAAAACTGCTAGTTGTTATTGGTATGAAATGCAAACTTTTTTGAACTTGAAGGTCTTATCTCATTTCAAGTAGGGCTTCATTCTTTCCCAAAAGTTCACCCTAGAATGGGAATCATTATTTTGCCAAATAAAACTTGCATATTGTATATTTTCTGAATAATCTAATGTGCATTCGGATCAGAATGTAGTTGTTCTAAAAGGTTTACCAATCCTTGCAGTTAAATCAGAAGATCGGTAAATTAGGTGGAAAGACAAATATAACTGATATTGATTCATGGTGTTTTGTCTCTTTCTAAGATGACTACATGAAAAACAGAAAATGGAAGAATTGTTCTGCTCTGAAGCACAATGAAAACGAGAAAACTAATCCCAGTTGTCTGAATTCCAGTAATAAGATTGAGCGGTTTAGTAATTCGGTTGGCTTCTTATTAGTGTATCTGAATCTTGCAATCATTTTTGTAAAGAAAGCAGAATGTGTGGGGAGGTTAATTCGTGATTTACAGGGAAGAATATTTTTAACGGCTTGAATGGCAAAATAATTTACAACATATTTCAATAGAATATGTATTTCCTAAACTAATCTCTTCTGGGTCGGCCCCAAAAATACAATTCCCATTATCCTCATTCTTAGTCTTTAGACTTTACTTTAGTTTTTAGACTTTAGAGATACAATGCGGAAACAGGCCCTTCGGCCCATCGAGTCCTCGCTGACCAGCGATCACCTTGTACATAGCACTATCCTACGCACTAGGGACAAATTCCAATTTTTTACCATGCCCAATTAACCTACAAAACTGTGTCTTTGGAGTGCGGGAGGAAACTAAAGTACCCAGAGAAAACCATGTGGTCACAGGGCGAACGTACAAACCCCGTTCTCTACTCTTCAACTACAAGATCGCCAGTTGAGCTCCATTCGGCGCGGCCCTGTCGGCTCCGGAAGCCACGGTCTCGAGTAGGGAGGCGGCCGTTCCAGGGTTCCCATGCCGCTGAGAGGACCCTCCCGACGCCGGAACATCATCACCCGGCGAGGACGGCCTGGAACATCGGGCCTCCGTAGAGGCAACTGTGGAGGCCTCAATAGGCCCGACTATGGGTGAACTGGGGTTGGGGACTGGACTTTGTGCCTTCCCCCATAATGGGAACCATTGTGGGGGGATGTTTTTATGTTAAAGCTATTTATTATTGTTATGTTTGTATTCTTTCTTATGTGCTGCATTGGCAAAAGGAATTTCACTACATCTAGGTGTATGTGACAATAAATCAACCTTTGACCTTTGACCTTTACTCTACCGCTGCGCCACTAACAATCTTACAGGAGAAATTTCTAATGGAATTAAAACATACTTTGTTCAGGAAAATTGCTTAAATCTGTGTTAGGGTTTACTTTGTCATGTTAATAACACCACAGTCTGGGAATTAAATCTTTATAAAACAAAGTTGTCTCCAGGATGAAACTTGAAAGTTGTTGAATTGGTGGGCATTTGCAAGTTGGAGGTGGTGACAGGGTGCTAAGAGATTTCAGAAGATTGTTATAAATCATTTTCCTCATATTTCAGGTTTAACGTCACACTCAAATATTCTCTGCTCTCATTTTAAATATGTGACTTAAACATTTTAAATTGAATGAGGAAATTCAACATTGTTAATTTTTATTTAAAGGGGGTGGCTTAAAGGAGCAGAAGGGAACGTTTTCAATGGAATTTGTTTATTTCAATCTATGGTGGTATCTTATATACTACATCATTTAAAACTGTGTCAGAATTGAAGATCACAAAGGCAAATGTTTTAAATGTTTTAGGAAATTGCCTGGGTGACAAGTGACAAAGGGAAGGACAAATTAACACATGGACAGAATTTTTCATTGACATTCATTTATAGGATGGCACTGACAATATTGCCCATTATTATTCATGTGTAATTGCCCCTGAATGGAAGTTATCATATGTGGGTCTGGAGTCAGATGTAGATCAGATGAGTTAAGTATATGAGCAGTATATCTTCCTTAAAGGATATTATTGAAATAGGTGGGAGTTTTTTTCCCCCCAAACAATCTGGTGATTTTATGGTTCTTGTACTGAGACCAGCTTTTCTTTTTAAGAAAGCCTGATTTATTTAATTACTTGAAATGAAATTCCTCAGCTGCCATGGTGGGATTCAAACTAATGGCTTTGAAACAATAGCCTAGTCCTCTGGCTGCCGGTCCTGGTAACGTAACCACTACACCACCGTATCCCTGTTGTTAGTGATGTCCTGCAAGCATTTGGCTGGGGTCCGTAACTATTTCCTACATTTGGTAGTGCCCTAGATGATGGTTTTGCCATGTATTCAAGTTGACATGATAATTGGTGGTGTCATGAGAAGTGTAGATGCAGCATGTAATTAAAAAGAGATATTAATAAATTAATAATTGTGCAATGTTGTGGCAAATGGAATTTAACTCAGGCAAATGTGTGATCGCACTATGTCTGTGCCCGACACCAGATTCCCAAAAATAGACACACTATACTGAGCTCCTGCCTCAAGAGGAGATTACCAGAACCGAGAAAAAGATTCAAGGATGTTCCGAAAGCTTTATTGAAAATGCAAAACCCCCACCAACTTTTGGGAATCCTTGGCCCAACATTATGCAAAGTGAAGAAGGAGAAACCTGCACTGAGAACATGGAGTCCATTCATTGTGAGCATAAAGAATGGCATTGTAAATGGCAGGAAGGCATGTCCCATCCACCTGTAACATAAGGTACATCCTGCCCCTCTCTGCATGTCTGCATTAAGAATGTTCAAAGACTGAGTAACCTTTCTTTTGAGGTCAATAGTTCCAGAGTTCCATGGAATATATTTATTTGGATGTGCTTGAATGCTCCTTTTCATCTCTTAGATTCCAGCATTTCATGATGATAGTTCACCATTGGCTTCATGATGGAAATTAGGAATGCAAATAAATGCTGGCATTCTCTAAATTGCCTATATTGTGTGAATAATTTTAAAAAGATATATATATATATTCTTTCACTGTCCATTTCTAATTGTCCTTCAACTAAATGACCATCTCAGAGGGCAGTTAAGAATCAAATCATTCAAGGACCAGAGGACATAGGTTTAAAGTGAAGAGGAAAAGATTAAATAGGAATTTGAGGGGTATCTTTTTCACAAAAGGTTGTCGGTGTATGGAGCAAGCTGCCAGAGGAGGTAGTTGAGGCTATCACAACATTTAAAAAACAGTAAGGCAGATACATGGATAGGACAAGCTTGAAGGGATATGGACCAAACACAGGCAGGTGGGACTAATGTAGCTGGAACGTTGGCTGGTGTGGGAAAGTTGGGCAAAAGGGCCTGTTTCCACGCTGTATCACTCTATGCGTCTATGACTCTAAACACATTGTTGTAGGTCTGTGGCCACATATAGATCGGAATGGTGTTGGTATTGGTTGATTATTGGTTGTGTATTGGGATACAATTAAAAACTGTTTGCCTGCTGAAGCTGTACATTTCTGAACATGTCGTTATTAGTTGAACAATAATCTAGTGGTTTCCCCGTCACCCTTCCTGACTAGCTTTATTTTGCAGATTATTTTTATGTACTGGATTTAATTTTGCATCCCTAATATTGGGATTTGAATGCACCATCTATCTCTGCTCTCTGGTCCTCTGGATCAGTAACTTAACCACCGGCTTACTGTAACCTTTGACAGTCAACAATCCTTCAATTGGGCAACCCAGACTGTTCATGCTCTGCCTCCTAAGGGAATGCAGTAAACTATAACCAGCAACCAAGCTATGCAGGTACAATGAATCATAGTGAATTACACTAAATAAGCATTTTCACTCAGTCAAAGTCAATTTAGGTCAGGCGCAGATGTGATAGATGACTCTTTCAGTCAGAAAGAACGGGCATGCTCATTTTGTTTAAGGTTGTGTAATAAATAATGTAACTTCGTAGTTTCGCAATTGACAAACCGGGTAAATAAATTTGCCTATACTTTTTTTTTCTCCTCACGAATGCCTGACTTATTTCAGTGAAGAATCACCAAATTGTACTTTTGTTAATAAGAGGTAATAGAAAATATGTTTGCATATTGCATTTGCCTTTCCTCAGTGGTTTAGCAAATGTAATAATGATCCTTTGAAGTGACTGAAAGCCAAAATGGTATTATTCAAAGCACTTTTACTGTCAATTGGGATTTTTTTTAGATAGCTTCTACCTAAGTTGAAACTGGTTAAATGCATATTATAAATAGGTGCAGAATATATGATTATTTCCCCTTGTCTTTAAAAGGTGACCGTTTTATCATTTCTCATTCCTGAACGAAGAAAACAGCCTTGTATTCCCTAGGTGGATCATCTGAATTGCTGTAAATCCTCACAATTCCTCGTGCGTTGCAAAACATACCTGGCTAATAAAGTATGATTATGATTATGATAGTATGATTATGAAATGTGTGTGCATGAGTGTGTTTGTAAGTGTAGTCAAGTCAAGTCAAGAGAGTTTATTGTCATGTGTTCCAGATAGGACAATGACATCCTTGCTTGCTGCAGCACAACAGAATATTGTAATCAAAAATACAGAACAGTTCAGTTCAATATACACATACATAAGCAGATAAAGTGCAATAGGCTGTTACAGTTCAGAGTCTGTTTGTTGGCGAGTTTAATAGCCTGATGGCTGTGGGGAAGCATGTGAGAGTGAGAGAGAGATAGTCATGGATGGAGGGTGTGGACAGGAATCATTTAATGAGATTGTTTTACCATTCAAGGTAATACTCATACAGAACCACTTTGAAGTACCAAGTTTCACTGTTACTCCATCCAACTATCAACAGCAACTTCTACATTAAAACATAGCTTAAGGTATTTGATTTATCAATGACTTTCATTGCATGAAACATTTGGAATTCAAGAACAGAGGCCACAGGACTATTCTATTGCTCTGATTTTTATTTCATCTGAAATGAGAAAAAAGTTTATTGATGAAAAATCTTGATTATTTACTTTATATTTCAAATATTTGATTATCTATCAAAACTATTCACCATTTACTGTTTTTATTTGGATAACATTTATAGTAATATCAGAAAATACTGATAATTAAACAGTCTTTTTAACGGCAAACAAACTGACAAACCATTGTAGAATACAAGAGTTTGTGCTGATGGAAGAGGCCCATTCCCATAAGGCACTACATTACTGATCAGGTTCAATGGGTTAACTTTGGGTCCTCTTTGAAGACTCAAATAGATTTCAAAGCAAGCCTTCAATACAGGGGATGCATTTTGATATACAAATCTAAATAGCTTCTCTGTTGTAGATGTATTCTGAAATTGGTTTCTGCAACAAGTGTCCACAGATAAAACTGATTCATATCTATCTGAAACAGATTTGAACTCCAAAGCATTTATTCCCAAAGAATTGTGCTGTTAATGCACTTTAACATTCATGGTAGCTTGCACTTTATGCAAATTTTAAACTTTAAGGATTTTAAAAAATCTTTTACCCTACGTTTGCTTGCTGTATTAAATCTGTTTGGAACTTATTTTTGCTACCCTCATTTTTCTAACTTTTGTTTTGGTACTAATTTAAAAAAAAACTCATCAATGCGATCTTTCAGAAGTAACTCCAAAGCTATTGTTTTGGTCACAATGTAATTCAATGACTTATTATTGTGCAAAGCTTAACTGCTGTCCTACTCATAGTTCTGTTTCTAATGTTCTTACATTCTAAAGCCCAATTACTTGACTTCTGTAAGTTGTCAGTTAGCATTTATAATCAATTAGTTCATCATATTGATTAGCTGGCATGGCCCAAATTACTCAAAATGAACTTCTTTTCATTCCAACTCTATTTACACAGAGGAAAGAACCATGATTAATTGATAAAAAGGTAAAAGGAAAATGCTTATGTGGACATTTTGAACCAAAATGGTTCTCTGAGTGATCATGCAGCACTCCTGAAGTGATTGGAATGTATGACGCGCTGAAAAGCTTTCCCCTGTTGAATAAACATAGAATTGTGTGGATTAAGCATATCATTAATATGCATGTTAAATCTTGAAATATTGGTCTGTGTCTCCCTGATATGTGTGTACAAGCTGGCATAAGTATTTGTAGACATTTGTAGTCACCTTTAACCACTTCCGAAACCATTCCCACTTGCTTTAAATAGACCACTATCATCCAATGAAAAGCAAAGTGGCGTGCCTTATTAGATTCAAGATTCAAGATTCAAGATACATTTAATTGTCACATGTGCCAGATGGCACAGTGAAATGAAATTCCCATACAGCCATACAATAAAAAAAATAAAGAACACACACTATAGAATTTGATATAAAACATCCCCACACAGCAGAATCAAAGTTTCCCACTATGTGGGAAGGCACCAAAGTCAGTCTATCGTCGACCCAATCTGACATCCAACATCAAATTTCTTCTAATCTCAAACCTAATTAGTTGACCCCTTATTACGAGGCTGTTATCCCTTGGTCTACTCACCTCAGCCATGGGAAACATTCATTCTGCATCGGCCCTGTTGAAGCCCTTAAGTATTTTATGTTTTTCAATTAGATTACCTCTCATTCTTCTCGACATATCTTTATGGGCCCATTTGGCTTGATATCTCCTTATGTAGCATATACAGTGCCCTCCATATTGTTTGGGGCAAAGACCTATCATTTATTTATTTGCCTCTATACTCCACAATTTGAGATTTGTAATAGAAAAAAAATCACATGTGGTTAAAGTGCATATTGTCAGATTAAAGGCCATTTTGATACATTTTGATTTCACCATGTAGAAATTACAGCTGTGTTTATACATAGTCCCCCATTTCAGGGCACCATAATGTATGGGACATTGTTTCACAGGTGTTTGTAATTGCTCATGTGTGTTTAATTGCATCCTTAATGCAGGTATAAGAGAGCTCTCAGCACCTCATCTGTCCATCACCTTTGGAAATTTTATCAACATGAGAACCAAAGTTGTGCTAATGAAAGTCAAAAAAACCGTTACGAACTGAGAAACAAGAATAAAACTGTTAGAGATATCAGCCAAACATCAGGCTTACCAAAATCAACTGTTTGGAACATCTTTAAGAAGAAAGAGAGCAGTGGTGAACTTACTAATTGCAAAGGGACTGGCAGACCAAGGAAGACCTCCACAGCTGATGACAGAAGAATTCTCTCTATAATAAAGAAAAATCCCCAAACACCTGTCCGACAGATCAGAAACACTCTTCAGGAGTCAGGTGTGGATTTGTAAATGACCACTATACGCAGAAGACTTCATGAACAAAAATACAGAGGCTGCACTGCAAGATGCAAACCATTGGTTATCCACAAAAATTGAAGGGCCAGGTTACAGTTTGCCAAGAAGTACTTAAAAGAGCAACCACAGTTCTGGGAAAAGGTCTTGTGGACAGATGAGACGAAGATTAACTTATATCAGTGATGGCAAGAGCAAATTATGGAGGACGGAAGGAACTGCCCAAGATCCAAAGCATTCCAATTCATTTGTGAAACATGGTGGTGGGGGTGTTATGGCCTGGGCATGTATGTCTGCTGAAGATACTGGCTCACTTATCTTCAATTATCTGAACTGCTGATGGTAGTAGCTTAATAAATTCTGAAGTGTATAGACACATCCTATCTGCTCGTTCATACAAATGCCTCAAAATTCATTGGCAGGCGCTTCATTCTGCAGCAAGACAATGATCCCAAACATACTGCTAAAGCAACAAAGGAGTTTTTCAAAGCTAAAAAATGGTCAATTCTTGAGTGGGCAAGTCAATCACCTGATCTGAACCCAATTGAGCATGCCTTTTATATGCTGAAGAGAAAATTGAAGGGGACTAGCCGCCAAAACAAGCATAAGCTAAAGATAGTTGCAATACAGGCCTGACAGAACATCACCAGAGAAGATACCCAGTAACTGGTGATGTCCATGAATCGCAGACTTCAAGCAGTCATTGCATGCAAAGTATATGCAACAAAATACTAAACATGACTACTTTCATTTGCATGACATTGCTGTGTGCCAAACATTATGGTGCCCTGAAATGGGGGGGGGGGGGGACTATGTATAAACACTGCTGTAATTTCTACATGGTGTCACCAGAATGTATAAAAATGGCCTTTAATAAAATCTGACAATATGCACTTTAACCACATGTGATTTTTACTATTACAAATCTCAAATTGTGGAGTACAGAGGCAAATAAATCAATTATGGGTCTTTGTCCCAAACATTATGGGCACTGTACACCACGCCAGGAATCAATCTGATGAAAACTTGCTACACTCTTTCATAGGTATATTGTTCCTTTTGTACTAGACCAGACGGGCACAATTTTTCAGACAAGCTCACCAGGGCTCCATCAACTTTGAAAGAAAGCAGCTCTTCTCTTCTACTAAAATCCTGTTGTAGTAAAATCGAATTTACATTTTGTCTCCTCAATTGCTCGTTGGACATGCATGTTTAGTTTAACTGATTCATATTTGGGGCACCCAGGTCCATCTAAACACCATCACTTTAGAATTCAACATCCTCAGTGTCCTCCATTTGTTCCTTGAACAGAGGCCCAATCATTTCCCCTCAACTAATACTCTCCTCCACCTGGTGGAACTTTTAACAACTCACTCTGAAATACTTATTTTTACTCATACCTCTCACTTTCTTTAGTCAAATGTGCAGCCATGGACACTCACATGGGCTTGGCTCTGTAGCTTTTTCTAAGGCTTTCAAACCTCCAAAAGGTCTACTTTCCTCTAACCCTGGCCACCTTGTACATCCTCATTTCACACCGTCAGATATCTGCACGTCATTAAACACTGATCACTGGGTCACAGTTATCCTTCATCCTTCTTCTCTTTTAAGGCATTTTCTAAATATACCTTTGTCTGTTCTATTGCCATCTACTGTTTGGTTGTTTGATTAGGCTCCCTTGAAGCAACTTGGAGATTATACTTTCTTAAAGTTAATAAATAAATGCATTTCTAATGGACCTAAAAGGACAACATATTAGATGCAGTTTTAAAAGGTATAAAGTATAATTTGACATTGAACCAGTTTCTCTCTGACTAGATTACTGCCATCAGATAGGTAGGCAGAAATAAACTGGCAACAGTTATTGACACATATGTTCCATGTAATATCTTGTTGAGGTTTCAATGATAAGTCAAAAGAGAAACACTGGAGCACATAATTTCATCTGACCTTAGATGCATGTTATTGTATTGCACTACATTTCTACCTGTTCTATATTTCATAATGCAAATAATGTAAAATCCAAATGTTTACTGACAGTAGAGAAATAATGCACAGGGCAAAAAATGTCAGGATCAAAATCAAAAAATCAATTAATCTGGATAACTGTCAAAATATAGGACCAATCAGTTGTTAATTGACAACTGTAAACTAATTCTCTACATGCTTGTTTTTACTTTTACAATATGTCAAAAGTTATTAATGTTCTCAGTTGAATTTTTGGATAGCAATTGTCACAACTGAAAGGGATTTAACGTAATCAAGTGTGTACTCAAACAGAAGGTGGTAGCACATTGCTTGTCAATTAGTTTGAAACAAAAACAACACTTCGCATCTTGCATTAACATAACACCTTTAATCAAAGATGTCCTGAGTTACACCACAGAAGCATAAGTTTAGACTGTTAACAGTTACAGTTAAAAAAAATGTCTAACTATGAAGAGTGACATTAGTCTGACGATATAAGCCTTGTGAGAGCAATGATACCTTTCCATCGTTTTACAATTTTGAGAGCGTATGGGCATGGCTTCCTCTGGCTTTACCAATAAATTACATTAATGGAAGTCCCCATTCTATTGCAGGGCCTCATTGACCAGCTTGGAACCAAATTCATTGAGATAGTTACTGCTGAAAAGTCTAGGGAAACCTAAGAAAATTCTAGGCATGAAATGTTCCTGACAAGAGCTCTTAAACCTAAGGAAACATGCCAGGAAATTCTGGACATTAAATTGGGAATTAGGTTTTCAATAAAAAGGTTCAGATAAGTAAATATTTATATAATGTCAGTTATTTACGGTTCACTAAAATGTTTTACCAAATAAACAGTATATCGATGTTTAATTATATTCCACCTCAATTGGGTGTTCATAAGTTGTAGGAGCAGAATTAAGCCATTTGGCCCAGCAAGACGACTCAAGTTTGTCAACCCAACTTCTAACATAAGAAAATAATACGCACTTGTCATTTCAATAGCTGAGGTATGGAACAAAAGATTCATTTTGCAGTATCCAGATCCTACTCTCATTTAGCTGGATACGGGACAGTAAGGTCTGCCTGACCTGCTGACTATATCAAGCATGTTCTGTTTTTATTGTATATTCAACAGTGAAGTTCTGAATTATGAGAACTGTGAAGTTTGATTGTGAGAGTGACTAGTAATTCTGAATCTGATGTAATGGGACATTCGTTTTTGTTTGTAATTTAGCAGGATAGCCACCTGTGTTTTTATTTCCATCTAATATCAGTGTAGATTCTACACGTACTGCATGGTAAGTTTCTTCAGATTAAAAACTGCAGATGGGGATCATGACAGAAGCCTCCTCGTGCCGATCCCTGGAAGCGACGACGCGATGCACTCTGACGCGTCGGGTGACAATTCTGTCAACATGTTGGATGACAACAGAAGCCAACAGCGAGTTACATCGTCTGACACACGAGCAAACGAACGAAAAACTGCAGATGCTTATTTTTGAAATAAAAATGGAAAATGCTGATCATATTCAGCAGCTGAAACTGCATTTATCAATAAGAGTTCATGTTTCAGGTTTTTAATCATTCTGCTTATAAAATCAACTGTCCTAAACATAAACTACACAGTATTGTCAGCATTTTCTGTACTTTTCCCTGAGACCTAGTCTAAAGGCTGAAAAAAAATTGCAATGGGATAATGTTGCGATTTGTGCAATGAACAATCACAGTTAGGCATTTTGCATTCCTAGAACTTTCATAGGTTGAACCAACATGGACAGTTCTTCCCAGTGTGCTAATCTAGGTCTGCAGTGTGCAAAGTGACCGAAGAGTTGGTGGTGTATTTTAGGAGGAGAGGATCACCCCTGTCCCCTGTCTGGTGTGGATGTACAGTTTACCAGGGAATACAAATATCATGTAATGTACTTGGACAGTAAACTGGACTGATTCAGGAACACTGAGGCCCTGTACAAGAAGGGACAGAGCCGGCTGTACTTTTTGAGAAGGCTCAGCTCCTTCAATGTCTGCAGTAAGATGCTGCAGATGTTCTACCTATCGATGGTAGCCAGTGTTATCTTCTTCGCTGCCAGGTGCCGGGGCAGCAGGGCGAAGGTTGCGGATGGCAATAGGATCAACAAACTCATCAGGAAGGCTGGCTCTGTCCTGGTGGCAGAGCTGGATTCATGGGAGGTGGTCTTGGAGGGGAGCATGCTCCTCAATCTGTGGAGCATCCTGGACAATACAGCTCACCCCCTCCATGACACACTGGTCATCCTGAGGAGTACCTTCAGCAACAGACTGGTTCCACCAAGATGCAGGGCATAATGCCACAGGAGATCCTTCTTCCCTGTGGATATCAAACTTTATAACTCCTCCCCTTTCTGTTGTAGAGTAGATTGAGTGACCCCCCCCCCCCCCCCCCCCATATCGTTGCACATCCCCCAAGCCTTTCCACTTGTCACTTTAATTTCATGTTTCATGTAATTTGTGCTTTCATGACAGTAGGCAGATCAATTTCCCTCCTGGGATAAATAAAGTTCTATCGTATCGTATTGCATCGGATTATTCTGTTGAAAATCCAGATCCACAAACAATGCCATTAAAAATGTCAAGGATTGGTGAAAATCATTAGATAAGTCAAACTGACAACCTTTTACAGAACAGACAGCTAAAGGACATGGATAACATCCACATAGGAGTGCTGTCAGCGACTGATGGTACTCAGAGGGGGTGTGCAAAAGATGTTTCATGTGTAAACACTATCAAGATAAACAATATCACTACCAATTACTTTGCTGTGTGCCTGTGGCTGTCATTCATTTTGCATTAGCAATAATCAATGTTTTATTTGGTACAAAGACCTTCTCAAAGAGGTTGCGTGTATCAGCTTCCTGTGAATAGTTTCACAGAGAAATGTTGTCGTCTTGAATTTAACTAGTAGTTTGCTGTAAATAGATTATGAGAGAGATATCAAGAACTATTTATGATTGTTATGATTGGCTACAAAAAACAAACAATCTTATTAGCCAATGAGGAATATTGGCTGGCACTGCATTTTAAGATTGAAATTCACACTCTGCCTTTTTCACATTCATCTATTTTGTTATCAGTTTATTATTATCACGTGTACTGAGATGCAATGAAATGCTTTTGTTTGCATGCTATCCAGTTGAAAATAAAACTATACATGAATGCAGTCAGGCTCTTGGGTTTTAAATGTACTTAATGCAGCAATTTGTGCATTTGCCTGCCTTAGAAACCCTCTAGTTTCCTTGCTGAAGAAAACTTTTGAATGGAAGACAGCGTATCTGTTTATCCTTAGTAAGACCATTATGACATGATAGACTGAGATAATAGTCACCACAGCAGCACAGCTGGTAGGGCTGCTGCCTCACAGCGCCAGAGACTCAGGTTTGATCCTGACCTCGGGTGCTGTCTGTGTGGAGTTGGCACATTCTCTCTGTAACCATGTTGGTTTCCTCCTGTTTCCTCCCATATCCCCAAAATGTGCAGGTTTGCCTCTGAAAATTGCTTCTGGTGTGCATGGAGTGGATGAGAACGTGAGATAACGTAGAACTAGTGTAAACAGGTGATCGATGGTCGGCGTGGTCTTGGTGGGCCAAAGGGCCTCTTTCCATGCTGAAGCTTGAAACTATACCAAAGTACACTAAATAATATGACGTTGAGGTGATAGGCCAAGCTGGTCGGAGAGCCTGTGTGGAGATGGACTTTGTGGACATGATGGTATTAGTTTGTGTAATGTTGTAAAATTGAAAGAAGAACCCACCCAGCATCCTCATGGATAAAAGGAGAAATAACATGATGCCTGGCCACAGTGTGGCACAATAATCCAATATTCAATTGGTGCACCTTCCACAATGGATAGACGACCAGAGTGGATGGAGGCTGGAGCACATCTTACTTCCTGACTTGTCTGGGGGACTCACTCTTTGTTGGTTGTCCATGGTGACTGCATCTCCTTGATCCCCTGTCCCCAAGGCTGATTAGTGAGTGGCATAATTCTCCTTGTTATCATTGCATATGTACACTGCACTTTGTCTATATGCAATATGAAAATCAAAATCAAACCAAACTCCAAGAAAATATAAACAGAGTTCCAGAATAGAAAGATGAATAGCAAATGAAATTCACTATAGCCAAGTATGGGGTGGCTTGTTATGTTAAGTTAAAGAAGCAGATCACTTGTCCTTGGAAGGTAACTAAGTGGAGTTTAGCCCAAAGATTCTGGCAATGTTAACACATAAAATATTATAAATAACAATTCCAGTTGATACGGTCATAAAGAGAGTGAATAACACACTGCATTTAATTTCTAATGAAACTGCATTCTAAAACAAGGAGGCAATGTTAGTTTTATTTGGAATTTTAGTTTGACCACACATGGAGTACTGAGCTCAGTTCTATTCTCAAAACCACTAATAGGATATTGAAGGTCTGGACAAATTAAAAAAAAAAAAATTTACAATCAGTGCCAGATCGGGAAGGTTGCAAATTAGGAAAGACTGAGAAGACCATAGTTTCTTACCCTGGAAAAGAGAAAACTCCAAGGATACTTCATATGGACTTTTTATATTACAAAAGTTTGGAAAGATGTGGTGATCTCAAATAAGAGCAAAATATAGAGAGATGCATCTGATCAAGGAAGAGGGCCTTGACCCGAAACATCACCTATCCATTTTTGTGAGGGCAACTGCTTGACCCGCTGAGTTACTCTGCCATTTTGTGTCTATTTGCAGAGGGAACCTGTTGAGCTTCTCTAGTATTTTGTTTGCTGCCAGACGGATATAGAGCAGAGTTGAAGGAAGAGTAACATCGGCCAGTTGTGTAGAATAACCTTCTATGATGCAGGAGATTGTAATTCTCCAGATTACATATTTTTTACTTTAATGGACCCAATATTATAGATAGTGACAAGGCAAGGAAGGGGCCAATAATAGTTACTACCATTCACACACTTGAAACAGGAACCAGGTTAGGCATAAATAATATGGTTATTATCAATGTGCTTAAAATAGCAATGGAGATTGTGTCATTAACAATGAGTTACTATGTAGTGAGTTCCAAGTGTGAATTCCAATCTCAGGTGCTGCAATGAAACAGAATCTTAACCTAAAATAAACCTTTGAGTTGACAAGGGTTCAAGATATCACAAACCGAATTCAGAACGTCCTCGAGAAGGAAGGTGAACAGCCGACAGTAGTTGTGCACGTGGGCACAAACAACATCGGGAAGAAGAGGAAGGAGGTTCTGCAACGCGGGTTTAGAGAGTTAGGAAGAAAACTGAAAAGCAGGACTTCCAGGGTGGTTATCTCTGGATTGCTTCTAGTACCTCGTGCCAGTGAGGACAGGAACAGGGAGATAGGGGGTCTTAATGTGTGGCTGAGGGACTGGTGCAGGGAGCAAGGATTTAGATTTATAGATCACTGGGATCTCTTCTGGGGTTGGGTGACCTGTACAAAAGGGACGGGTTACACCTTAACTGGAGGGGGACTGACGTCAAAGTGTTGTATATGAATGCACGAAGTATAAGAAATAAAGTGGAAGAGCTTGAGGCTCAGTTAGAAATTGGCAAGTATGATGTTGTGGGAATTACAGACATGACATGGTGGCTGCAAGAGGGCCAGGGCTGGGAACTGAATATTCAAGGGTATACCTCCTATCGACTGGTGGGCAGAGGGGGTGGGGTAGCTCTGTTGGTGAGGAATGAAATTCAGTCCCTTGCAAGGGGTGACATTGAAATAGGAGAAGTGGAGTCAGTATGGATAGAAAAGGAATTGTAAGGATAAAAAGACCCTAATGGGACTAATCTACAGGCCCCCAAACAGTAGTCTGGATATAGGGTGCAAGTTGAATCAAGAGATAAAATTGGCATGTGGTAAAGATAATGCTATGGTTGTTATGGGAGATTTCAACATGCAGGTAGACTGGGAAAATCAGGTTGGTACTGGACCCCAAGAAAGGGAGTTTGTGGAATGCTTCCGTGATGGATTCTTAGAGCAGCTTCTACTGGAGCCTACCAGGGAGAAGGTAATTCTGGATTTAATGTTGTATAATGCACCAGATTTGATAAGGGAACTTGAGGTCAAGAAGCCATTAGGAGGCAGTGACTATAATATATAAGTTTTAATCTACAATTTGAGAGGGAGAAGGGTAAATCGGAGGTGTCTGTGTTATAGTTGAACAAAGGGGACTATGGAGCCATTAGGGAGGAGCTGGCCAAAGTTGACTGGAAAGATACCCTGGCAGGGATGACAGTGGAACAACAATGGCAGGTATTTCTGGGAATAATACAGAAGGTGCAGGGTCAGTTCATTCCAAAGAGCAAGAAAGATTCCAAGGGGGGGAGTAAGGGGGGACCGTGGCTGACAAGAGAAGTTAGGGACAGTATAAAAATAAAAGAGAAGAAGTACAACATAGAAAAGATGAGCGGGAAACAAGCGAATTGGGTAATGTTTAAAGAGCAACAGAAGATAACTAAAAAGTTAGACAATACGGGGAGAACAGATGAGGTACGAAGGTAAGCTAGCCAAGAATATAAAGGAGGATAGTAAAAGCTTCTTTAGTTATGTGAAGAGGTAAAAAATAGTTAAGACCAAAGTTTGACCCTTGAAGACTGAAAAGGTGAATTTATTATGGGGAACAAGGAAATGGAAGATGAGTTGAACAGGTACTTTGGATCCGTCTTCACTAAGGAGGACACAAACAATCTTCCTGATGTACTAGGGAAAGAGAGTAAAGGGATAGTTAATGACCCCAGAATTAACGGGAAAAAATAGCCAAGTGTAATAGGGATCGATGTGAAAGGTGAGATGTGTAAGGAATTAAAATTATGGTATATGAATGCGCAAAGTATAAGAAGTCAAGTAGATGAGCTAGAGGCTCAGTTAGAGGTTGGTAGATATGACATTGTGGGGGTTACTGAGACGTGGCTGCAGGAGGATCGGGCCTGGGAACTTAATATTCAGAGTTACACATCCTATAGAAAGGACTGGCAGGTGGGCAGAGGAGGGGGGGGGGGGGTAGCTCTGCTGGTGAGGGATGGAATTCAGTCCCTTGAGAAGGAAGACATAGGGACTGATGAGGTAGAGTCACTGTGGATTGAGTTGAGGAATTGTAAAGGCAAGAAGACACTAATTGGTGTTATCTACAGACCCCCAAATAGTAGCCCGGATGTAGGGTGTAAGTTGCAGCAGGAGTTAAAACTGGCATGTAACAAAGGTAATGCCACTGTGGTGATGGGGGATTTCAATATGCAGGTAGACAGGGAAAATTAAGTTGGTTCAGGACCCCAAGAAAGAGAGTTTGCAGAGTGCTTCCGAGACGGAGTCTTAGAGCAGCTTGTAAAGGAGCCGACCAGAGAAGAGGCAATTCTGATTTAGTGTTGTCTAATGAACCAGATTTGATAAGAGAACTCGAGGTAAATGAACCGCTTGGATGTAGTGATCATGATATGATCACATTTAATCTGCAATTTGAGAACCAGAAGGTTAAATCGGATGTGGAAGTGATGCAGTTGAACAAAGGGGACTATGAAGGCATGAGAGGGGAGCTGGCCAAGGTAGACTGGAAAGGATCCTAGCAGGAATTATGGTGGAACAGCAATGGCAGGAATTTCTAGGCATAATCCGGAAGACGCAGGATCATTTTATTCAAAAAAGGAAGAAAGATTCTAAGGGGAGTAGGAGGCAACCGTGGCTGTCAAGAGAAGTTATGGATGGAATAAAACTAAAAGAAAAGATGTATAACACAGCAAAGAGTAGCCAGAAGCCAGAGGATTGGGAAACTTTCATAGGCAACAGAAGGAAACAAAACGGACAATACAGTCTGAAAAGATGAAGTACGAGGTGAAGCTGGCCAGGAATATAAAGGACAGTAAAAGCTTCTTTAGATATGTTAAGGGAAAAAGAGTAGCAAACTCAAATGTGGGTCCCTTGAGGGCAGACATAGGTGAAATTATTATGTGTAACAAGGAAATGGCAGAAGAGTTGAACAGGTACTTCGGATCTGTCTTCACTAAGGAAGACACAAACAATCTCCCAGATGTACTGGAGGACAGAAGATCTAAGGAGGTAGAGGAACTGAAAGAAATTTTCATTAGGCGAGAAATAGTAATAAGTAGGCTAATGGGACTGAAGGATTATAAATCCCCTGGGCCAGATGGTCTGCATCCCAGGGTCCTCAGGGAGGTGGCTCTAGAAATAGTGGACGCATTGGTGATCATTTTCAAATGTTCAATAGATTCAGGATCAGTTCCTGTGGATTGGAGGATAGCTAATGTTATCCCACTTTTCAAGAAAGGATCGAGAGAGAAAACGGGGAATTACAGACCAGTTAGCCTGACTTCAGTGGTGGGAAAGATGCTGGAGTCAATTATTAAAGAGGTAATAATGGGGCATTTGGATAGCAGTAAAAGGATTAGTCCAAGTCAACATGGATTTATGAAAGGGAAATCATGCTTGACTAATCTTCTGGAATTTTTTGAAGTAAAATGGATGATGGGGAGCCAGCGGATGTAGTGTATCTGGACTTTCTGAAACCCTTTGATAAGGTCCCGCACGGGAGACTGGTGACTAAAATTAGAGCACATGGTATTGGGGGTAGGGTTTTGATGAAGGCTTGGTGTTGGGGCCGCAACTGTTTACTATATATATATATAAATGATTTGGAAGAGGGAATTAGGAGAAATATTAGCAAGTTTGCAGATGAAACAAAGCTGGGAGGCTGTGTGACCTGTGAAGAGGATGTTATGAGGTTGCAGGGTGATCTGGACAGGTTGATTGAGTGGGCAGATGCGTGGAAGTTGCAGTATAATATAGATAAATGTGAGGTTATCCACTTTGGTGGCAAAAACAAGGGGGCAGATTATTATCTCAATGGGGTTAGGTTAGGTAAGGGGGAGGTGCAGCGAGACCTGGGTACACCAGTCACTGAAAGTTGGTGTGCAGGTACAGCAGGCAGTGAAGAAAGCAAATGGAATGTTGGCCTTCATAACAAGAGGATTTCAGTGTTGGAGTAAAGAGGTTCTTCTGCAGTTGTATAGGGCTCTGGTAAGACAATAATCTGGAGTATTGTGTACAGTTTTGGTCTCCTAATTTGAGGAAGGACATCCTTGTGATTGAGGCAGTGCAGCGTAGGTTCATGAGATTGTTCCCTGGGATGGCGGGACTGTCATATGAGGAAAGATTGAAAAGACTAGGCTTGTATTCACTGGAGTTTAGAAGGATGGGGGGGATCTTATAGAAACATATAAAATTATAAAAGAACTGGACAAGCTAGATGCAGGAGAAAATATTCCCAATGTTGGGCGAGTCCAGAACCAGGGGCCACAGTCTTAGAATAAAGGTGAGGCCATTTAAGACTGAGGTGAGAAAAAAAGTTTTCACCCAGAGAGTTGTGAATTTGTGGAATTCCCTGCCACAGAGGGCAGTGGAGGCCAAATCACTGGATTGATTTAAGAGAGAGTTAGAGAGAGCTTTAGGGGCTAGTGGAATTAAGGGATATGGGGAGAAGGCAGGCACGGGTTATTGATTTGGGACGATCAGCCATGATCACAATGAATGGCAGTGCTGGCTCGAAGGGCTGAATGGCCTCCTCCTGCACCTATTTTCTATGTTTCTGTGTTAAAAGATGAAATAGTGGCACATTTGGATCTGAGTTAGCATGGATTTACGAAGGGGAAGTCATGCTTCACTCATCTTCTGGAATTTTTGAGGATGTAACTAGGAAAATGGACAAGGGAGAGCCAGTGGATGTAGTGTACCTGGACTTTCAGAAAGCATTTGATAAGGCCCCACCCACATAGGATATTAGTGGGCAAAATTAGGGCACATGGTATTGGGCGTAGAGTGCTGACATGGATAGAAAATTGGTTGGCAGACAGGAAACAAAGAGTAGGAATTAACGGGCCTCTTTCAGAATGGCAGACAGTGACTAGTGGGGTACCGTAAGGCTTGGTGCTGGGAACGCAGCTATTTACAATATACATCAATGATTTAGATGAAGTGATTCAAAGTAACATGAGCAAATTTGCAGATGACCCAAAACTGGGTGGCAGTGTGAACGGTGAGGAGGATGTTCTCAGAATGCAGGGTGACGTGGTAAGGTTGGGTTAGTGGGGAGATGGGTGATTCTTCAGTAAGTGTCTACTTTGAAGTTTCTGGAAACCAATTATCCATATTACTAAAAGTCTGATCTTGTCCTCTTCCTGTTGTTCTGTACATTGATTTTAGAAAAAACACTGCCATTTACGGCTGTGATTTTTGGCCATCTTACTCAGAGTCCCCCTCTGCTGCGCAGAACAAGAGGAGTTTTCCCATCGATTAAAAATAAAACAGTTATTAGTGTTTAAAAAATGTTGAGATTCTCTCTCCTGAAGGCCACACCTCTTGCGGAGGGACTATAAAATCCGGAAGTGTTGAGTGCCTCAGTCAGTTTCTGCAAGATGGGGGAGCGAGAAGGTCACGTCTCTCAGTCTGAGCTGTGAATAACGCTGCACACATGTCTACTAAACTGCGAATGGTTTTACTGACCTGTCAGTGCCCTTAATGTGGTTTGAAAATTTAGTTTGGAAATGCTAAAGCTGTGTTGCCTTTGGTTTGGAAATTCTAAAGCTGTGTTGCCTTTGGTTTGGAAATGCTAAAGCTGTGTTGCCTAATTAAAGTTGCCTTGCCTAATAAAAGTTGCCTTGCCTAATAAAAAGTTGCCTTGCCTTTTATATAATTAAAAGTCTAATCTTGACCACTTCCTGTTTGCGCTTTATATTGATTTTAGAAAAAAACGCTATCACATACGGCTGTGATTTTTAGCCATCTTACTCAGAGTCACCCTCCGCTCACAGGTGCCGAGGATTATTCCCATCGATGAAAAATAAAAGTTATTAGTGTTTTAAAAATGTTGAGATTCTCTCCTGTCAATCATGCCATGAAGGCCTCACCCTTCTGGTGGGGGGGGGGGGGAGGGACTATAAAATCCAGTTGTGTGGGTGTGGCTCAGTCTCTGCAAGATGAAGGAGGGAGAGGTCACAACTCGCTGTCTTTAGTGGCCTTGCACCCTGCTTGAAATGGTAAGAAACTGCACTTGAATTTGGTGGCCTTGCACCCTGCTTGAGATGGAATTTCAAGGAATAGCCGTGAGTCAACTGCCAGCCCACCGGCCATGTGTGAGTGAGCTGCCAGCACAACAGGCTTGAGTGACTGAGCTGCCAGCCCAAGAATCCATTCAGCCAACAATGTCCATGCTAGCCCTCTAGAAACAAGTCCTTTCATCCCACAACACCCATACAAGCGCACCAGAAAAGATCAAACCCTAAATGAATAAAGTGTTATTTTATTTCTTTTTTCCTGATGTTTGATAGCCCTCCCCCCCCCACCCCCACTGGCCACCAATATTGGAATTGGTGGGGAGGTGGAATATTACATTGGGGTCCATCCCTCCCGTGTGATGCTGGGACCTAACGGGTCCCACTTAGTCTAGTAAAACTTAACTTTTTGCAAATTTGAATGTTGTTTCACATAGATGAACATCTCTACTATGGGAAAATATGTTTGGGGCAATCTTAGGGCATTTGATTTATTTTTTCCTCTAATTTTTCCAGGTTGCCCATTGCATTCAGTCATATCCGTTGCATTTTTATGATGAACAACACTGTTATATATATAACTGATATAAGATTATAAAATCAGTCTTTCAAATTATTGAGTATCTTCCTCAAATAAACCACCAAAAAATAATGTTTCTGTCTAACGCATTGATTTTAAACCTTCATAACATTTGACTGCTGAAAAAAGTGGTGATTTTCAGCAAGAATGGTAACTGTCACATGACTTTTCACCAACTTCCTCTAAAACAATATTAACTTCAGATGAATAGGCAGAAGCATACTGTTCATTTATCAATTACAATTCATAATTATGGTCATTGTTGTATTATTTTACACATTATGAGCATAAAATACTCATTTGAAGGATATGACAGTGGGATGGAAATGATCAAGTTCGAGCGTGCCATGCGACGGAGATTACTAAAATTATCTTTAGGGCCAGGGTTAGGGTTAAGGTTAAGGTTAGGTCTTCAGGTCTTGTCCCTCTCCCCCCACTCGGGAACACGGGCTGAAGTGGGCCGGGCGTGGAGAGGGACATCAGGTCACGGGAAGAGGCGACGGCTGCAACAGGCCTTTGTGTCCGGTTGGAGCTGGAGATGAAGCTGGAGCTGGAGCTGGAGCTGGAGCTGGAGCTGGAGCTAGATGGATATCGGGGGTGAAGTTACGGAGCTGGCCGTGATGGGTATGGTGGCCCAAGCCTTTAGCCCAGCATGGCCTCGCCATATAGTTTGGATGAATGGCACATGGCACGAACACATCTCCAGGACAAATAAAAAAACACAATTTTTAAAAAAAAATCTAAGAGTTCAGCACTGATCGGAGATGGCGCTGATTAAAGGTACGTACTCGTTATGCAGCAAAAAGCAGAGTTTTCACATGCTTCTAGTCCCGCGAATCAGGAGAAATTCACAAGGTAGAGGACTTTCGAATTCCACGGTCTTTTGAGGGCGGAAGTGCGCGTCTTTCATTTAAATCCACGTTGGATTGCTCAACAAAGGTGAGTGATGGGAAATGACCAATCGTCGGGACAAGAGATTTTTGAAAAAAACTAAGATTTATAATTTTCTCAAGAATAGATGATTTTTTTTTGATTTAAAAAAAAAAAAATTATTAGAAGTACGGTAAGTTACAATAATACACAACACATATGTCTTAATACATTTTTTTGTACCGCTTCATTTTTTAAGCTTTAAGAAAAAGATAGAAGTAAAGAAAGTAAGGAAAGTGCGCAAGAGTCGTGAAGGTGCAAGAGAGTGTTGAGAAAAGAAAGTCCCTTAGAAAAGAAGTTAGAGAAGGAAGTAAAGAAAAAAAGAAAGTAGACCCTAGAAAAGAAGGAAAAAGAGAGGAGAAACAATCGCTCTATTATAACATTAAACTCCGCAGAAAGGGAACTCCCAACCAAGTCTGTTTTTGTTGTTGTTTTTGTTGCCAGATCCTGGTACCATTTATTTATGTATTTATTTATTTATTTTTTAAATTACTATTGCACCTCATACTTGTAATAGTTCCAAAAACATACACCACGTCTTTTGGAATTGGTCTGCTTTGCCTGCTAAGAGGAATCTCATCTCTTCCAGATGTAGTGTTTCAAACATATCTGATATCCACATTTTTATTGTTGGTGTGGGCGCATTTTTCCAGAATTTAAGTATAAGCTTTTTTCCCATTATTAGCCCATAATTGAGTAAATTATTCTGAAACACGTTTAGTTCAGGGTTACCTTCCGATATTCCAAAAATAATCCATTCTGGTTTTGGTACCAGTTTTATTTTAATTAATTTTGTAAAGATGTCAAATATTTCATTCCAGAATGTTCGTATTTTTGTACAAAAAACAAAAGAATACGCTATGGTAGCTTCTTGACACAGACATTTATCAAGGGTATATATGGTGATTATTAATATCTACCGTTTAAAAGTATTTTTATTTCAGATAGATCCCCCATCAAATAAACATGCCGACTTGAAATTTCACAAGTAACCATCGGGGTTCCGGCAGGTCGCATGCTCGTGGGACAGGCCCTTAAGGCATTTAGAACGGAGATGAGGAAACAGTTTTTTACACAGAGAGTTGTGAGTCTGTGGAATGCTCTGCCTCAGAGGGCGATGGAGGCCGCTTCTCTGGATCCTTTCAAGAGTGAGCTTGATAAGGCTCTTAAAGATAGCGGAGTCAAGAGGTATGGAGAGAAGGCAGGAATGGGGTATTGATTGTGGATGATCAGCCATGATCACATTGAATGGCGGTGCTGGTTCGAAGGGCCAAATGGACTACTCCTGCACCTATTGTCTATTATCTATGTCACACAGTGGATGATCAAAATAATCATAAAACCACAGAATCGTTGCACTGAGCATGGCCATATTTTCCATTAAGTCCGTTCCAAACTTTTCTTTTGAATCTGATTAAAATTGTCCTTTCTCTCTTCTCTTATTTGCAGCTGTAAGGACTGCTAAGTAACAGCATTGAAGATTTGTGTTGTTATCATCGATATCTCAAGACAAAAATAATGCTAGAACATCTCAAGACTTGCAGTTTCTTTGTCAATGAAAGATGTTTTGAATAAGGTGAACAAGGGGGGGGGGGGGTGAAATGCAGAATGGAATAATCTGAACAAATACAAAAAATTGGCTACATTTGAACTGGACTTCAAGATCCTCTGGATGGTAATGAATGGATTATTTTAGCCAATGTCCATTAACTGTTGATATTTGCTTGCCATTGAAGCCACATAGTGCAATCCATAGTTATCTGCAAACAATGAAATGACATGCAACTTAATATTTTTTTAGGCAGGGATCCCCTGATGAGTTGTAACTAAATGAGTTGTAACGTAATGAGTTGTAACTAAAATGAAAACTTTGTTATCCTTTTTGCTAATTTCAATGAGGACAATAGCGATGATAATAATCTTGGACATTACTTTCTTTTGATTCCTATTCAGCTGGAAAACACCCAGGTTCTGCAGTGGACCTAAGACTGTTGAGATACACACTATGTCATTACTGACTAATATCAAAACCCACGCAGGTCACGGGTCAACTGTACAGACAAGCACCTGTAGTCAGGAACGAACCTGGGTCTCTGGCACTGTAAGGCAGTAGATCTACTGCTATGCCACATGCCACTCTTACCATCTCTAAGGCCAACTATGGTCTATTAAGTTAAATTCTAAAATCTTCACTCAGGTGTCAGATCCCAAACTAATTTAATGATTCCGTACAGATTATGCACAAATTATGACCCTTCTTTCTTGCTGTTTAACTATTGCGTCTTGGTTATTCATTCTCAATCCCCTCGGTAACTTCCATTCTGCCACCTCGATCTTTACAATTATATCCCGCTCACCTTCCCTTTTTATTTCATGTCTGTTATTTATCCCTCAATTAAGTAAAATTTGTTTGGGCATATTCATGTCTGGGAGGAACTGAATACTTTGCAGTCGGAATGCATAATATTCTTTAGACTTCCGGCAGCCTTTGAGGAGAAGTAATACATTAAAGAAGTGAGAAGGAACTTAAGGCAACAAAGCCAAAAGGGGTTCTGAACACAGATGTGAAGATGTTGCTAACAATATGATGTTGGAAGTACACAATGTGAAAAAATGTATTGTAACTTAAGATTATGAAATTTATTATAAATTATTGATTTAAAAAAAGCTAATACAGGCCGTGAAGTACCTTGTACAGTTTAATGAACTGTGTGTTATGGGGTATTGTTTACTGGAGTTGGAGGAAACAGCAGCTGTTCTCATAAATGCTGGTTGGTTACTTTGTCAGTTACAGAATGTTCTTGTTAATTATAGTCATGAGTTTGATTATTCCTATAAACGGTTAACCCTAAGAATGCTGCAGGTGAAATATCACAATTGGTATTTATAACATTCCTGTTCTAATTTTACAGCTTCCTTCGCTCCAGAAGCTGATCCAGTACCTGGACAAAACAATTTTCAGGCTCCCGTATCTTCTTCCCGACGACAGGAGTGAAAAGAGAGCATGGCCATAGTGGTGTGGGTCTCTGATGATGCTGGCTGCCTTTTTGAGGCAGCGCCTCCTACAGATCCCCTCCATGGTGGGATGGTCAATACATATGATGGACTAGGCAGTGCTCACCACTCTTTGCAATCTGCTTCATTCCTGGGCTTAATATTTTAATGTCAGGAATACAAAGGCAGCATGGTGGTGCAGTAGTAGAGTTGCTGCCTTACAGTGCTAGAGACCCGGGTTCGATCCTGACTACGGGTGCTTGTCTGTACATTCTCCCCGTGACTTGAGTGGGATTTCCCCTAGGAGCTCCGGTTTCCTCCCACACTTCCAAGATGTACAGGTTTGTAGGTTAATTGGCTTAGTACATTTGTAAATTGTCCTTTGTGTTTGAAGGATAGTGTGGGGATTGCCGGTTGGAGTGGATCCAGTGGGCCAAAGGGCCTGTTTTCGTGCTGTATCTCTAAACTCAATTAAATAATATCAGGAGTGTCTTATGGTGGATGGTCAATATTCGAGTTTACTCCAATCTTACTCCAAATTGTTTAAAATTACGATCTTGGTCTGGGGATAAATGTTTCCTGTGATTGGTTTATGCAAAATTAACAGAACAGTGAATCAGTGTTATAAAACAAAGTCAGTGGAATAATACATAATTAATGAAATAAAATTACAACAACATTTTTTATTCATCACTAGTCCACAATAACCTTAAAATAAGATTACAATACAATACAATACAATACAATACGGTTTATTTGTCACATTGCACATAAGTGCAAGTGAAATGAATATGGCAGCAGCGGTACAATTATAAAGAACACACACAAAAACACAATAAAAATTTAACATAAACATCCACCACAGCATTCATCACTATGATGGAAGGCACACATTTTGGCCAGCCCTCCTCCATTTTCCCCCGTGGTCGGGACCTCAACCCTCCGCAGCCAGAGTTATTATTGTGGAGGAGAATATAGCAGACAACAAAACAGAGAACGAGGGCTTACCAACAAGTAAAAGTGAACTTTTTGGGTGCTTTTTTATTATTTAAGGTATATTCTACGATCACAAGACCTGCCGAGTTAGCACTTTGTGTTTGATGCAGTACACAGACTAAGTTGTTCCCACACCAAATCCTCAGTCTTGTCACATCCAGCCAAATGGTGGTGGGCATTTAAACAGTCTCTAACAACATTTCCATTCTCAGTGATGATGGGGCTTTGCATTTGAGTGTTAAAAGGTAATGTTGAAGCATTCACAAACATGTTTAGTGGGCAATCAAGTTCAAGTGAGTTTATTGTCATGTGTCCCTGTATAGGACAATGAAATTCTTGCTTTGCTTAAGCACACAGAAAATAGTAGGCATTTACTACAAAACAGATAAATGTGTCCATATACCATGATATAAATATATACACACATGAATAAAAAACTGATAGTGCAAATAACAGAAAGTGGCTGCTAATAATCAGAGTTTTGTCCGAGCCAGGTTTAATAGCCTGATGGCTGAGGGGAAGTAGCTATTCCTGAACCTGGTTGTTGCAGTCTTCAGGCTCCTGTACCTTCTACCTGAAGGTAGCAGGGAGATGAGTGTGTGGCCAGGATGGTGTGGGTCTTTGATGATACTGCCAGCCTTTTTGAGGCAGCGACTGCGATAAATCCCCTCGATGGAAGGAAGGTCAGAGCCGATGATGGACTGGGCAGTGTTTACTACTTTTTGTAGTCTTTTCCTCTCCAGGGCGCTCAAATTGCCGAACCATCACACCTTTCTACTTTGATCTCATGTTTTCAGCAAATTTGATTCACTCCATATGTCTTCAAGAAAGGAGTGAGGGAATTGTATACAGCAAGGTCTCTGGGACCAGACAACATACGGTGGCTATAACGCTTAAGTCCAATTCCAGAACTAACCACAATTCTAGCTCAGCGGTTTCTGAACAGTTACGACTAGCATCTACCCAACAACATGGAAAATCATCCAGGATTTAAGGGTGGCGCAGTGGCATAGCAGTAGAGTTTCTGCCTTACAGCACCAGAGACCCGGGTTCTATCCTCACTATGGGTGCTGTCTACGGATTTTGTACATTCGCCCTGTGCCCACATGGGTTTTCTCCGGGTGCTTCAGTTTCCTCCCACAATCCAAAGAAGTGCAGGTTTGTACGTTAATTGGCTTTTGTAAATCTTCCCTGTGTGTAGGATAGATTTGGGTGATCGCTGGTCAGCACAGACTCGGTGGGCCAAAGGGCCTGTTTTAACACTGTATCGCTATGTCCGAAACTAAGACTCCAGCAGGTCAAGACATAGTTTTACCATCAATTTACCAAAGGCATCTAGGGATGACCAATAAATATTGGCCATGCCAGCAATGTCCAGATCTCCCAAAATAAATAAAAACAACTCCAGGACACAAATATTATTAGGACAATTAAAAATAATCTGTTTTATTGATGTCTATTGATGCATTACAATAGGCCAATTGAGGAAACTCTCCAGCTTCTGATCACAAAACTGACACGAGTTTATTTATGTTTAATTGATGAGGCAGATAGAATCTTGGGTTAATGCCTTGTTCACCTGAAAGACTGCATTTCTGACTGCACTAAAGAATTTGCCGAGATCCTTAGAACTTGCAGCACAGAGAGCAGCATCTGACATATTGTGGCTGTGCTAGTACTTTGGCTAAGTAATCGAGAACTAATCTCTCAGCTCTCAATTAAATCCACAAAATTCTGAATACTGAGGCAAAGCCAACACTATCGAGTTCTGACCATTGAAAATAATTTCACATATTGTCAAGTATCTGTCAAAATATTTTAAGCAATTTCTTAAATCTGAATTTTGTTTGGTGTGAAATTAATTTGCACTTATATAGGACTTTAATATAGGAAGCCCACCCAAGGCTCTTCTATGCACATTCTCGATAGCAAGTTTGTTCTTTCAAATTTAGTACGTTTTAATTGCTCCATCATTAGCCCTCGATACTTTTCCTAATGTAAAACATTTGTTCAGAAAGGAACGCTTTGTCCCAGGAATTAGTAGATTCAGAGAGTGACGTTTAAATGAGGAATTGGACAAATAATGGAAGCTGATGCTATACAAGGAAAGTAGAAGATCAGTGCATTAGTACCATTTTAGATTGCTTGGATGAATTAGAGTATTGGGGAACCAAATGCCTCAGTCTGTGCAATAATTTCAATGATGTTCAATAATAAATTTGATGATAAACGTGAACAAAAAAAAAAAATCTCAATTGTAACTGCATACTTCGTTGATGAACGTGACTTGGATTTTAATAATTTAGTTTCCAAACTTAACTTTTGAATTTGGTTCATGTAATGACCAAGTAATGTATTTGTATGTCAGATAGCTGGGATGCAGATGACATTTTAAAGGTTCATGCAAAATTCGCCACTGCTCAACTTCTGTTGAAGGATAAAGAGTAAGTACTTGTGTCCATGCATCAGGAGTAAGCTCAAAACCAGCATGTATGGTAGATGGAGCAAATCATTTCAGAAACAACCCAACTGCTCACCCTTTGGCCACCTTAGGTTCTATCTGCAGAAGAGCCTTCATTTCCCATGTTGGTCATCAATTATCTCAGAACACCGAAGGCAGGAGTGGAGGTCCTCCACTGATCTTAAGGATTGCCCAAGGATCTGATTTGGGACCAGCTTAATGGTCAATACCATTTAATGAAGAAGGTTAACAATTCCTCAGAATCAGCATCAACTACAGAACCACTTCATCATTAAAATGCCAGACATTTCTACAGGTTAATTATTAAGAAACTTTTGAGGATATCAATTAATTTTGCAGTATTGAAAGACCATGCAAGCATCAATTTAGGACAATGATGATTGAATATGAAAATATTGCATGGCCATAAATCAAACCATGTCAATCCATTCACTGAATTTTTAAATACAGAATATTTTGTTGCATTAGGCTTAAATGTCAGCACAACATAAAGATATCAGTGCAAATTTTGTTTCATTATCTTCCAAGAAATCTGCACAATTCTGTACATTTTTTAGCATAGTGAAAATGAGTCACAGAAGACTCCCCAGAATCTATTCAAATGTTGTGTGATACTATGTTACCTACATAGAACATGATTTAGCCTTTTGTTCCTCATTGTAAATAGCAAGAACATTCACATTCTGAATTTCTGTCAGTCTGCTGCAGATGTACCGTTTAACTGCTTGGACTCTCTATTGGTTCCTCAACCAGAAGGTTGTATATAAACAACATGTAGATAATGGATGGTTGTCAATAACTTGCATGGCACTAATTTGGTTAATCAGATAATGTCATAAACCATGAGAACGAAGCTCGATTAGTTAATGGATATTAGCAAAACCACAGTATTGACTGTTGCCTGGAATTCACTGGCTGAGCAGTTTTTAGATTTTGTTCTTTGCAATGTGTTTTCAAAAGTTCCTTTGGGATAAAAGGGGCAAACAAGCCAGCTGGAGTCAGTAGGTCCAGTCTGTACTGTGTTGAAACTTCCGTGAGTCTTGGATACCATCCATGATGCTGTCCAGCAGGAGAGCCTGGTCTTCATAGGAATCTCCTGCAACATGCAGCAGAATTTCATCTCAGATCCCACGTCAGCATAAGCTAGCTATGACCAGGCATTGGCGAAGCCATAGCAATAAGCAAAGTAAGACTTTTTTTTTTCTCCCTCGCTATTCTCTAGCGATTCCTTTCTTGGCTCTGAATTTTTTTTTCTGGTCAGACAGAATATGCGGAGGGAGAAAAACAAACTTTTATCACATGCAGGCAAAGGAGATTAGTTTAACTTGGCATTCGGTTCGGCACAGGCATTGCAGACCCAAGGGTCTGTTCCTATGCTGTACTGCTCTGTACTATAATAGGTTGATAAGTTTTCATGCGAATTGGTGAATTTTGTCAGAACTGGCCAGTTCTGATAATGTTAGCTCAGTATTTCCTTCTCTGCCTTGTTCTTGACCTCCATCGCCTTCTCTGCAACTTGAAACATGCTTGTTTCCTAGTAGTTCTGAATTCAAATCACTGACCTAAAATGTTAACGCTATTTTCATTTACTTCGATGATGCTTGACTTGCTCAATATTTTCAGCATTCTCTCTATTTTTAATTTGGATTTTCAGCATCCTCTGTATTGTTTGTTTAAAAAAAAAATGGAATCAGAATATAATTAGAGTAATCATTTCTTCAACTCTTATCCTTAGCACTTCAGCACAAATTAGGAAGGTTTATATACAATTCCTGAAGGCATTCCACTGGGGAAGATAATTCAATGGAGTCAGAGAATGATTGTTTTTTTTTTTGCATAAATCGCTTGGCCAATTTTAGATCTTTACTATTTTCTCAGCTGTTATCAGGTGCAAAATCTCTCAGCCTGCATCAATACTATTGAGTCAGTCTCCTGAACCTTCATTCTATTTCACCTTTCAACACTATCTACTTAATTATTCCAAAATTATTTGAAGTAAAGCAAGAGAACAAATTTCAAAAGCTTCATTATAGTGAGGAATATATTGATTATTTTTTTTTTTAAATTAAACAGCGTGACTCTACAAGCTTGCAAAAGAACAAAACAGAAACTGGTAAAGATGTCAAAAATGACAGACTACATTGATTACATACCCATAAAATCTATTCTTTCTGCTCAAATTATAAACATTTTATTACATTCCTTAATGGAAATGTCAAATTGTGGTGTGATATTTAACAAAATTGCATTGTGTGTTATTGCAAATAATTTAGGTACTAACTGGACAATAACTTTGAGTTGGTTTGTATGTAAGCTTACAAATAAGAGATTAACGTTTTAGAATGTCAAGCTGAAAGATATGGGGAGATGAATAGAGAGACTCATTTTAGTTTACAGATGAACAAATTGCATACAATTTATATTTTAATGGATATGTCAACAAATGAAAATTTCATGGTAGATGACCCAAAATGCTGAAAACCAGAAAAGGCACCTAGAGTCATAAGAAAAAGGAATGGAAGCAAAGGTCCAGAGGATTGATAAATGGGAAGATAAAAGGGAACCAATGCTATTAACAATCGACAATAGAAAATAGACAAAAGGCAATAGGTGCAGGAGTAGGCCATTCGGCACTTCGAGCCAGTACCGCCATTCACTGTGATCTTGGTTGATCATCCACAATCCGTATCCCCTTCCTGCCTTCTTCCCATATCCCTTGACTCCGCTATCTTTAAGAGCTCTATCTAACTCTCTCTTGAAAGCATCCATAGAATTGGCCTCCATTGCCTTCTGAGGCAGAGAATTCCACAGATTCACAACTCTCTCGGTGAAAAAGCTTTTCCTCATCTCTGTTCTATATGGCCTGTCCCTTACTCTTAAACTGTGACCTCTGGTTCTGGACTCCCCCAACATCGGGAACATGTTTCCTGTCTCTAGCGTGTCCAATCCCTTAATAATCTTATATGTTTCAGTAAGATAACCTCTCATCCTTCTACATACCAGTGTATACAAGCCCAGTCGCTCCATTCTTTCAGCATAAGACAGTCCCGCCTTCTCGGGAATTAACCTCGTGAACCTACGCTGCACTCCCTCAATAGCAAGAATGTCCTTCCTCAAATTTAGAGATCAAAACTGCACAAAATACTCCGGGTGTGGTCTCACTAGGGCCCTGTACAACTGCAAAAGGACCTCTTTGCTCCTATACTCAACTCCTCTCATTATGAAGGCCAACATGCAAATAGCTTTCTTCACTGCCTGCTGTACCTGCATGCTTACTTTCAGTGACTGGTGTACAAGGACACCCCGATCTCGTTGTACTTCCCCTTTTCTAACTTGACACCAGATAATAATCTGCCTTCCTGTTCTTGCCACCAAAGTGGATAACCTCACATTTATCCACATTAAATTGCATCTGCCATGTATCTGCCTACTCACCAAACCTGTCCAAGTCATCCTGCATTCTCATAGCATCCTCCTCACAGTTCACACTGCCACCCAGCTTTGAGTCATCTGCAAATTTGCTAATGTTACTTTTAATCCCTTCATCTAAATCATTAATGTATATTGTAAATAGCTGTGGTCCCAGCACCGAGCCTTGCGGTACCCCACTAATCACTTCCTATCATTCCGCAAAGGACCCGTTAATCTCTACTCTTTGTATCCTGTCTGCCAATCAATGTTCTATCCATGCCAGTATCCTACCCTCAATACCATGTGCTCTAAATTTGCCTACTAATCTCCTATGTGGGACCTTATCAAAGGTTTTCCGAAAATCCAGGTACACTACATCCACTGGCTCTCCCTTGTCCATTGTCCTAGTTACATCCTCAAAAACTGGGTGTGATCACTGACAAATTACTGAGAATTTTCTTTGCCAGCATTTTCTTTGTGCTGACATTGCAAAATATCCTACGAGTCAGTGCCATCCCCATAGGACAAACTTAGAGCAGGACTTAGAGCAAGGAGCCACAGTCAAGTTTCAGGCTGAGTTGACTGTCTCCAGTTCTATGTGCATAAGATTTTAGGATAGCCTTTTATTGTCATCCAGACCGAAGTCTGAACGAAATTTAAGCAGTCATACATACAATACAATACAATAAAAAAACAACAATAAACACATATTAACATCCACCACAGTGAGTCCACCCAACATCTCCTCACTGTGATGGAGGCAAAAGTCTTAGGGCTGCAGTCTCTTCCCTCCTCTTCTCCTTCTGCGCTGAGGCGATACCCCCCGGGCGATGTTAAAACCTGTCCCGCGGCTCAAACACCGCGGCCCGGGGTAGTCGAAGCTGCCGCTCACCAGACCTGCTGACGCAGCCGCTGGCCCGTGGCTGAACCCCGGTCTCAGGCCACCGCCACCAGAACTGCCGTCCCAGCCCCCGGAGCATCGTTCCAGCCCCGGGCCGGATCGCCCTCACGTGAGTACTGCCACCGTCTCAGCCTCGCGCCAGGCCGCCGCTCCTCCCTCGCGCCAGGCCGCCCCGACTGGGCGCCGCTTCTCCCTCGGGCTGGGCCGCCCCGACCGGGCGCCGCTTCTCCCTCGGGCTGGGCCGCTCCGACCGGGCGCCGCTCCGACCGGGCGCCGCTCCTCCCTCGGGCTGGGAACGCCGTACCTCCCCGAGCTCGGCCACTCCGACGGGAGCACCGTTCCTTCCTCGGGCCGGCCGTCACAGCCCCTCACGAAAGCCCTGTTCCAGCCCCGAGCCGGGCCGTCCTCACGGGAGCGAGCTCAGTGCGAGTCCTGGCGGGCTCTGCCTCCTGAGCCTCGAGGTCGCCAGCTCCGCCATTAGGCCTCAGCGCAGACGGAGGCAGAGAAGGGGAATACGACAAAAAATCGCATTCCCCCGCAGGGAGAGACAGCAAGCCCCGTTTCAACCCCCCCCCCAAAAAACACAAACTAAAAACCAAAACTAGACTAACCAAAACGAAAATAAACAACACAAAAAACACAAAACAAACAGGACTGCCGGAGAGCCGCTGCAGCCAGAGCCGCGCCGCCACTAGATCGGCAGCTGGCGTGTCCGTGCTTCCAAGATGATCCAGGGTCTGGATCAGCAGTATAGGGTTTGTAACGCCTGCTGGCTTTAGTGCTACCTCACTTTAAGGCCAAAGTTTTACTTATTTAAAATGAAGGGCTTATATTTAAATAATGTCTTTCTGGATGTCCCAAGACACTTTACATTCAATTAATTACTTTTTCTTAAACCAAAGTGTGTGTCGCTGCCATAATGCAAGAAACACGATAACCAATTAACCCATAGTAAATTCTCAGAATCTGCTAGCTAACAATGACCAGTAACATTTTTTATTAATATTGAATGAAACCTAAGTTTCATCCAGGACACTAAGCATAACCTTTTAAAATTGTGCCATGAGAACATTTACATCAACCATAAAAAACAGACCATGTCTCAGTTTAAAGTTTCATTAGGCTGGATTCCTTCATTAAACCTATCATGAATAAAAGCATTGTGCTATTGCTCTACAATTATTATTTAACATAACAAACAAACCAAATATCTCTATGCAAATGTTAGTGGCATTTCTTTTTGATATGGAGGTCATCCCAGAATTTGCAGGACTATTTTTGAATAATTTCCAGTGAAGCCCAAAGATGTATGGAAGATTCTGATTACTAACCATTCCACATCATCGAGACAATAAGGTTGCTTCATTTTTCTTTCATTCTGAATACTGCTTGGAATTCCAATGATATGCTTAACACAGCTGGTTAACATGAAAGATGTACTGTTCTTCTTCACAGGTCACAGTGGCTCTATATGTCAAAATAATACTAAATTATACTTCCACAACACGCAGACTATATCAGGAAGATCTGTATTAGAAATAGAAAGCCTATTTTGAACTGTAGCATTTCCTTAACCTTATCATCCATTTAAAATGATCAATTATCAAAATATTTTGATACCTGAGCATCATTTATTCAGTTGGAAAATCTCAAGGAGGCATCAGTGATGTTGTATCAATATTATAACAAACCACTAATGGCTGCACGGATAAATAACTTAAACAAAGATCATTGCATAGATCATAGGAATCTGGTGTAGGCCATTCAGCCCATTGTATTTCATCTGCTATTCAGATAGGGCTGATTTATACTTCATCTACATTTATTTACACATTTCTGGAAGCTTTTGTAAGACAGTATCATCATTGGGTATAAATGCTAAAGAAACTTGCTGGGGCTTCAACGCTGAGAAGGTAACTGTGATGTATCTATGTCTAATGAGAAGATTGCACAAAGTCAGGAGTGTCATATGCCACAGATAAAACAATGAAATTCTTCCATGTAGCAGCACCACAGAATATGTAAATATAGTTAACTGTAAACAATATAGTAAACGAAAAATAAAAGTTCAGTGTGATACGCACACATGTAAAACAAACAAACAATAATAGTGCAAAAAGACGAAACCAATTCTATATAGGTCAGAGCTTTACTCTTGCTCCTGTACCTTTCCCCCGATGGCAGGGGTGCAATGAGTGTATGAGCAGGGTGGTGTGGGTCTCTGATCATGCTGGCTGCCTTTTTGAGGCAACGACTCCTGTAAATCTTCGACGGCTGGGATCAATATTGGAAACTAATCACAGGTAGCTTTCCTGAATGAAGTGTTTGCTTTTTAGATTTTTTTTGAATGAGCTGCTATGATGAAAAATGTTAATGTCAACTCAAATTTTTTTTAAATTTTTTTTTACCCTAACACTTTCAAGAATCTTCATAGAGACAGAGTCCAGCCCCAAGAACACATTGCTGTTAAATTGTGTATTGATAACAGATTGGGTATTCCAAAGCAGGTCACATTAAAAAATGTAGCACTGAAACAAATCATTCAAACTATTAGTGCACATCTGTATTTCTACTTAACTCATCTATTGCATTGCACTCCATTTCCTGTTCATCGCAACTATTCCCTTTGGTAATTATTTCCATATTCTTGTAAACAAATAATAAAGAAGATGTTGGAGGTACTCGAGTGCCAATATCTCCAGAAGCAGAACCTATGAACATAAGAAATAGGCTAAGAGTAGGCTATTCAGTCCATGATGCTGGCTGCCTTTTTGAGGCAGCAACTCTTGTAAATCTTCTGCCATTCATCATGATTATGACTTGCACATTATTCCTGTGCCCTGTCCCTACATCCCTTGATTCCTTTAATATCCAGAATACTATTCACCGCTATTTGTATGACAGTCCATGAAAGAAACCCTGCACCTCAATGGATGGGAATTTCCAGATGTATTATCCTTTGAATGATTGGACATTCCTTCTAATTTCACTCATTAATAACCTCACAATTTAACAAATGTGATTTTGAATTTATATCTTAATTTTTTAATATAAATTGTGTATGGGATAAGGCTCAAGCAGAAGCTTAGTGCACCATATGTTCTAATATCTCTAACTCTGGACATTCACTACTTAATCCTGCTTTCTACATTTTATATTACTACTGATTCTGCTACTTGTCCAAGGATTCCTCCTGCTCTGTTCTTCATTGGTCTATAATATAGTACCTTACTGAAAGCATTTGGGAAATCTGGGTAAATGTCTTTAGAGATACAATGTGGGAAAAGGCCCTTCGGCTCACCGAGTCCACTCAGACCAGCAATCACCACGCACTATCCTACACACTTACACCCTAGGGACAATTTGCAGAAGTCAACCAACCTACAAACCTACAAACCTGTATGTCTTTGGAGTGTGAGAGGAAACCTTAGCACCCGAATAAAACCCACACGGCCAAAAGGAGAACGTACCAACTATGTACGTACAACACCCATAGTCAGGATCATCGAAACATAGAAAATAGGTGCAGGAGTAGGCCATTCGGCCCTTCGAGCGTGCACCGCCATTCAATATGATCATGGCTGATCAAACCCAGGTCACTGGCGTTGTGAAGCATCAACTCTACTGCTGCACCACTGTACATCTGAAATACATCCACTGTATTTGTCATGTCTAACCTCTCATTTCCATTTCAATGAAGCTGATCAAGTATGACTGCAAGATTTTTTGTTGAACAAACACAATCAAGAGGATGTCAATTGGATTGTGGATCACACAAGTCTGAAGTCCTTCCTCAATATTATCATTACTTGTTTAGAATAACTCAAATTATAAGTACCAATCTATGTAATAAATTTTACAGGCACTTTCTTTTCATTCTTTTTTCTTATGTTTAATGTTGAGTTGCACGCATTGCAAACAAGCCCATTCCCGATTGTCCTTGAAATAGTGATGGCAAGCCACCTTTTTGAACGGCTATAATCCAATATTTTCTCAGGAATTCTGGAAGCTCTAACGCATAGTGCAATTGCAAAATGAGGCTTTGCTCTCACATATCACAATGGTTGTTATAAAAATATGGATTTAAAGCAGAGGTTAATGGCTCCGGGACAGTATGCTAATTATCTCAAAGAGATTGAGTATCCTAATCCACTATTCCCTAAGTTTTAGGAAAATGCGAAGTGACTTAATTCTTAAATGTTTCGATAGGGCAGATGCATCCCTGACAGAGGAGACTAGAACCAGGGGCTATAGCTTCACAAGGAGGCCATTTAAGGGCGGCATGGTGGCCTGTTTCCACGCTGTATCTCTAAACTAAACTAAGTGGAAGAAGTGTGTTGGAGAATCTGCAGTTCTCTCTCCCAGGAAGGCCTCATTCATCCATTGTTTTCAAAATATAGATCAATGGTATTTTGGGTACTGGAGAAATCAAGAGATATTGGGGCAGGGAAGGAAAATTATGTGCAAGAGAGAACATGTCATAATCCTGATGAATGGCAGGGCAGGTTTAATAGCATGAAGGAAATGCTCTTTCAATAAATGCAGTTTTGATAAACGTTGTATTTATTTTAAAACACTAACCATTCACTTATGTGGTAGAGACAGTAAATATACATCAACATATTTTTTTTTTATGGCAACAGCCCCATATCACCACTAAGTAAATTTCTTCCCTTTGAATCTCAAGCTCTGGATTGCTTTTCTCAGGAACTTTGGAGCCACTTTATCTCCCACAACACGTATTACTGCTTCAGTCTACATTTCACAACCTAGTACAATATTTTATTTGTGCTCTTTTAGGTCTTTTGATTGTAAATTGAGACGTTTAAAGTGAACCAAAGTTAGTACACTTCAATCTTTTAAAATAAAACAGACCCTTTTTTGGGAAGTCAGTGATAGAACATGGAACAGTACAGCACAATAACAGGCTCTCTGGCCCACAATGTCTGTGCCAAACATGATGCCAAGGCCAGCTCTTATCTGCCTGCATATAATTCATATCCCTCCATTCCCTGCATATCCTTATGCCTATCCAAAATCTCTTAAACACCACAATTATATTGGACCCCAGGCAGCATGTTCCAGGCACTAACTCACACTGTGTTAAAAAAAAAATACCCAGCACATCTCCTTTAAATTTTGCCCCTCTTACCTTCAAATACAATTTGAACCTTTCTATTTGTTGTAAGTTGTGATAAAGTCATGATCAATAATTTCTAATTACCTTGGTGAGTAAACGTACAGGCTAACTGAAATAAGAGGATGTAGTACATTGTTAAATCAAGCATGTTGTGTCATATTTTTACACATAAATAAGACAGAGGAAATTGAATTGAAAGTCTTATGCAATTTTGTGATAGACATTAATGGACAATTTGTTGGCCATTTGATAGAATTGTTGTTTCTCCATGCGAAAATCCTTAGTTTCAGGCAATAGAAAGCAGCTCTAAGCAATTCACAGAATGATCTTTTAGGCATATTTAGGTCAGAACGTTAAGGCAAACATAATTTTCTGAAACATACATACAAGAACAGCTCACAAGACATTTTAATGATTTTTACTGCTTTCCATTTCATATACCTGCTCTTTCTAAAAATGATACCTCCATCCTAACTATTTATTGAGACATTTCCAGTTATACATTGCTTGATAAGGGATTATGAAGCTACAATACACAAGAGATTTTTTAACAATTCTATTTGAACAAGTTTATAAAAGGAATATTTGAAAGAGATGTCAAACCACCAATGGATTAAAATACATTTTCAGGTATAATATTTTTCAATATAATTAAAACACATTGTGTTGGAGTAACTCAGCAGGCCAGGCAGTATCTGTGGAGGAAATGGACAGATGACATTTCGGGTCGGGACACTTCTTCAGTCTGCTTGTAGTTAGGGGAGAAAACTGAAAAAGAGGTGGGGGTGGAACAAAGCCTGGCGAGTGTAGATGGATACAGGTGAGGGGAAATTTGATATTCAGATGGGTGGACAAAGGCTAGAGATGAAAAGGAGACAAAAGGGTAAGTTGAGAGAAGAGGAGTGAAATGTAAAGCCAGAGGGAGGGATATAAGTGGAAGGGGACTTGGGGAGGGGAAAAGGGGTATGATTGGGAGGAAGGTGGTGTATATGAGGGGGGAGAGCAGTTATTTAAAAGTGGAGAACTCAATGTTTTATACCATTGGGTTGTAAGCTACCAAAGCAGAATACGAGGTGCTGTGCCTCTCGTTTGCATGTCAATCAATCAATCAATCAATCAATCAATCAGGCCTCATTCTGGCAATGGAGGAGGACCAGGACAGAAAGATAGGCATCGGAGTGGGAAGGAGAGTTAAAATGATTAGGAACTGGGAGATGCAGCAGTCTTTGGTGGACCGAGGGCAAGTGTTCAGTAAAACAATTGCATGGCCTACACTTGGTTTCGCCGATGTAAAGAAGGCCACATCTAGAACACCGAATGCAGTAGATGAGGTTAGAGGAGTTGTATATGAACCTCTGTCGCAGATGGAAGAACTGCTGGTTCGTCTACAACTCAACAGTATGAACGTTGAATTTTCCAATTTTAGGTAACATTCACTCTCTTCCCACTCCAGTGTGCACACATTCCTCCCACTACATTGCCTTCATCCTTTCACCTCCCTATATCCCTCCCTCTGGCTTTACATTTCACTCTTCTCCCCTTATCTTACACCCTTTTGTCTTTTTCATCTATGGAAGTGATGAACTATAATGCTGAGAACTATATTCTGCTCTCTGTATATTTGTTCTTTGCTCTACCTATTGTATTTGAATTTGACTTGATTGTAATTATGTATGATATTATTTAATCTTATTGGATAGCATGCAAAACAAAGCTTTATACTGTACCTACGTACACATGACAATAATAATAAACCTAAACCAAAATCTTTCAGATACACGTTTGAACGAAGGCTATTGTGAGGACAGTGGTTACATTTAATTGCTTCTATTTCTCTAAATTATGAAAAAGTTACTGGTGTTTTATTTCAGAATTTCGGCAATATCAATAAGGCAAAAATCACCCTGTCAAAGAAAAGTTAAATTGCATGTACAATTAAATAATTCTTTATGGAAATTTAAATTGAGCAATGCACCATTAAACTTACCTGCTGCATTCATTTAATTGTTTCTTCTACTTGACAAACTTGCTGCTGCAGCCACTCTTTGTTAATTAAACAGTTAGTTTGATCAGCATTTAAAAGAAGAAGTGCACAGAAACCTTCTTTGATAAGCAATTAGTATGATTAGAAGAGCAGAAGGACAGGTTCGTCTATATTTCTTAAACTCAAATGACACTTTCCTGGATAACAATTTATTGCTGCAGTTACCGTGTTCAGTTTTGATTTGCAGGATTCTCATCTGTCTCATCTACCACTTACTGTAGTATTAAAGGAGACGTAGGAATAAAGAAATTCTGTGGTGATACTTGTCTTTGGATAACAGTAGGCGTCCCCAGTGTTTGTTTTATTTTGACAAACCTTGTTAGCCAGTGCCTGATTCAAATCTAATTAGCTTCAGTTGCTTGCTTCACTAGTTACAATGGTTAGTGTTTCTATGTGTAATCAATAAGTAATTCTTGAAAGGAATGTTGAGATTCACCCAGTTACCTTCCATTTAACATCAGCTGCTTACAACATTTGCTTTATTTCTTAATTATTCAGTAACAAGTAAAAAAATATTTACGCTATACATTTGCAATCAAATGTTTTTAACATTGATATTCCCTTGTGGTTGAGGATAAATAGCTTGAAGTCTAGTTTGCTGGGGTTTGAGAGAGCTGATGAAGTCTGTGTATATTGCAAAGACACCTGTGGAACAGATAGTATTTGATAGGTTGGGTGGGTTATTCAGAGTGTAGTTCCTGTTGCTAACATAGAAACTCAAGGTGCTCGGTGTCTTTCTGAATACCTTTCTGTTTTCACCAGTCAATGGCTATGAATCAATGAGGACTTTTTTTTATTTCCAAGGGCATTGTGAGAGCATTCTTTGTTCCTCCTGAAAATCTCTCTGACGGGGCATGGAATAGTGCTGGTTTCAGGAGTTTGCAGTCATAAGAGCCAATTGAGCACAATTAGATACTTGACACTAGGATGTTGACATTGGTTCACTTGACCTGCCTGTAGATTTGGAGGATTTTGCACACACAATTTTGGTGGTAAATCACCTGAGTTTGATGCATAAACTGTAAGCTATGCAGGTCTCCAAAACATAGAGGAGAGTGTAGATCTGTACTCTAATATATTTTTTAAGAGTTTTGTTCAGTTATCTGAAGGCTGTGCAAATGCATTAGAAACATTTGTGCTACCTTCATTGAATAGTTGCTCCTGAGATATGGAAAGTGATGTATGTGTTTCAAGAACTTGGCATGTTTATTGAAGATCAGAGGAAGGAGGTGGTGTTGTATGATGGGGCCCAAGTTGGTAGAAGACTTTCAGAATGTTTAGTGTAAGGTTACCCCTGCGTTGTTCAGCGAAGGAGTCTGCAATGGCCTGTAGGTCAACTTCTGAATAGGCATACAAGCAAGCATCAGCAGGATAATGCAAATCGATGACTAATCTAGGTTCTTGCATGGAGGTCATGGAGGTTGGACAGTTTCTTGTTCATTGTGTAGATTTACTCCACTCATGGGAAGCATGTTGGAAGCGAGGCGCAACAGTGCAGGGAAGAGCACTGGGAAAGAATAGATGCAATGAGATGGTCTTGCTAGACCCATTGGTTAGAATCACAACTTGCATGCATCATAGTGAGAACATAGATTGGCAATACATTTCTGAAAATACCTGATTATCTGAATATCTGATTCTCCACAATCCACAAGGTGACAATGTCAACATTAATTAAACTTAAGATGGACCTGTCAGATCCTCGCCTTGATCTGAATGCAATTAACACACTCCAAGGCCGCTAAAAACAAAACGTTCAGTGTTTTTGGAGTGTTTTTGTTATATTCAGATCAAGGCAAGGATCTGACAGGACCATATTATGTACTGCCCTCTAAAATGTTTGCCACCTGATACAGATCATGTCTATCTCGCGATAGGCTGAATCCACCTTACCAATCTGGAGAAATGTTTTGGACCACTGAGTGGAAATGGTCGAGGAAGACTTTTTGGCTACTGTCCTTGTGGCTGACAACATGAGAATCTCTCTATTCCATAATTTTACTTCTTTCTTGAAGGTAGTCATGATTCTGGTGTCTTTGAGATCCCCTGATCAGTTTTTCCTCTTCCTAGATAAGGAAGATGAAATCATGAATTCATGAAATCTAGGAACTCAGTGGGTCAGGCAGCATCTGTGGAGAAACTCAATGGGTCAGGCAGCATCTATGGAAGAATTTAGTGGGTGTCAACAACATGGAAGTGTATGCGTGCATTTAACAGGAAACAAAGTGTAGGAAAGCTCACGTTTAAACTAACAGGGCAGGGGGATGGGAATCAATGCAAGGAGACAAAGGGCCATAAAAGGAGGACAGAAGCAAAAGGTAGAAGGATGATAAGAAAAATAAACCGGAATGCTTTGTCCCTTAATGCGAGGAGCATTCGTAATAAGGTGGATTAATTGAATGAGCAGATAGTAGTTAAGGGATATGATATAGTTGGAATTATGGAGATATGGCTCCAGGGTGACCAATGCTGGGAGCTAAACATGCAGGGGTATTCAATATTCAGGAAGGATAGACATAAAGGAAGAGGAGGTGGGGTGGCAATGCTAGTTCAAGAGGAGATTAATGCAATAGCTTGGATGCTGTAGAATCGGTATGGGTAGAACTGCGAAATGGCCAAAGGCAGAAAATGCTTGTTGGAATTGTATATAGACCACCAAACAGCAGTAAGGAGGTTGGGGATGGCATCAAGCAGGAAATTAGGGATGCATGTAGCAAAGTTACAGCAGTAATCATGGGTGACTTTAATCTACATATAAATTGTGCCAACCAAATTGGTAACAGCACTAAGGAGGAGGATTTCCCGGAATGTATACGGAATGATTTTTTAAACCAATATGTAGAGAAAATGACCAGAGAGTAGGCCATCCTAGACTGGGTATTGTGTAGTGAGGAAGGATTGGTTAGGATCTTGTTGTGCAAAGCCCCTTGGGCAACAGTGACCAAGCATGGTGGAATTCTGCATTAGGATGGAGAGTGAAACAGTTAATTCAGAGACTAGGGTTCTAAACTTAAAGAAAGGAGACTTTGAATATGAGATGGGAATTGGCTAGGATTATACTTAAAGGGTCGATGGTGGAGATGCAATGGCAAAGATTTAAAGACTGCATGGATGAACCAAAAATTCTTCATCCCTGTCTGGCGAAAAAATAAAAGGGAGAAGGCGGCTCAACCATGGCTAATGAAGAAAATCAAGGATAGTGTTAAATCCAAGATAGTGTTAAATTGGCCAGGGGAAGCAGCAAACCGGAGGACTGTGAGAAATTTAGAACTCAACAGAGGACGACAGAGGGGTTAATTAAGAGGGGGGGGTACATCTTCGTTAACCATGGTTGAGCCGCCTTGTCCCTTTTATTTTTTCGCCAGACAGGGATGAAGAATTTTTGCCTTACATCAGTAGTAGGGAAGATGGTTGAGTCGATTATTAAAGATGTAATAGCAGCGCATTTGGAAAGCAGTGACAGGATCGGTCAAAGTCAGTATGGATTCATGAAGGGGAAATCATGCTTGACTAATCTCTGGAATTTTTTGAGGATGTAACAAGTAGAATCGATAAGGGAGAGCCAGTGGATGTGGTGTATCTGGACTTTCAAAAAGCCTTTGACAAGGTCCCACCCGAGATATTAGTGTGCAAAATTAAAGCGCATGATATTGGGGGTAGCATATTGACATGGGTAGAGAACTGGTTGGCAGACAGGAAGCAAAGAATAGGAATTAAAGAGTCCTTTTCAGAATGGCAGGCAGAGACTAGTGGGGGCCGCAAGGCTCAGTGCTGGGGCACCAGTTATTTACAATATGTATTAACGATTTAGACGAGGGAATTAAATGTAACATCTCCAAGTTTGAGGATGACACAAATCTGGGTGGCAGTGTGAGCTGTGAGGGTGACTTGGATAGGTTGGGTGAGTGGGCAGGTGCATGGCAGATGCAGTATAATGTGGATAAATATGATGATATCCACTTTGGTGGCAAGAACAGGGAGGCAGATTATTATCTGAATGGTGTTAGAATAGGAAAAGGGGAGGTGCAACGAGACCTGGGTGTGCTTGTACATCAGTCACTGAAAGTAATCATGGAGGTACAACAGGCAGTGAAGAAAACTAATGACATGTTGGCCTTCATTGCGTGAGGATTTGAGTTTTGGAGAAAGGAGATCCTACTGCAGTTGTACAGGGCCCTGGTGAGACCGCACCTGGTGTATTGTGTTCAATTTTGGTCTCCTAATTTGAGGAAGGACATTATTGCTATTGAGGGAGTGCAGCGTAGGTTCACCAGGTTAATTCCAGGGATGGTGGGACTGACATATTATGAAAGAATGGGTCGACTGGGCTTGTATTCACTGGAATTTTGAAGGATGAGAAGATACCTTATAGAAACATAACATTCTTAATGGATTGGACAAGCTAGATGCAGGAAAACTGTTCCCAATGTTGGGGGAGACCAGAACCAGGAGTCACAGTTTAAAAAGAAGGGGTAGGCCATTTAGGACTGAGATGAGGAAAATCTTTTTCACCCAGAGAGTTGTAAATCTGTGGAATTATTTGCCACAGGAGGCAGTGGAGGCTAATTCACTGGATGTTTTAAGAGAGAGTTAGATTTAGCTCTCAGGGCGAAAGGAATCAAGGGATATGGGGAAAAAGCAGGAACACTGTACTGATTTTAGATGATCAGCCATGATCATATTGAAAGGCGGTGCTAGCTCGAAGGGCCAAATGGCCTACTCCTGCACCTATTTTTCTATGTTTCTATGTTTCTACAAGAGGGTGGTTTTGTGTGAGAAGAATGAGAAGGTACTGAGTGTGTGAGCTCAATTATCTGTGGAAAGCCATGTTGAAATGGATCCAGGATCGTGAGTGAGTGTTGATCCGATGCCAGCAGGTGCAGTAGTTGTGAAGGTTGGCTCAGACATAACACACTATATATCTCAGGAAGCCCAAATTTCAATCAGCTTCATTACTCTTTATTATGCTGCACATACTCTGTTCACCTCTGTTTCAGTCACTATTTCTGGCAAGGATGGAAAATTGAATTTCTTTTTAAAAATATAACCTGTGCACAATGTGTTACATTTGGGGCAGTAATTCCATTTTAGGTTTCTGCGGCAGCTTTTCTCTTGCAATTTCTGATTTTATCTTAACTGATGCAATGAAGTACTGCTTTGGACTGAATTGCCAACCATCTATCTGTGCTCCATGTAATTGACAAGTTGCCCACCAGGGAAACATATGTGATTTCCATAGTTAGTAAGGAATCTTGGGTATGTTAGTACAAAATTGTTAACTTAAATTGGGGATGTCCAGCAGCAATGAATGTGACGATTCCATTTTTCCAAATTTAAGCATTGTTTTTTAATACTGGAATGTTAAAAAAATATATATGCAAATAATTTTTTTTATTCCGAGCTGTTTTGTGAACAAAGTATATCCAAGAGCATATCAAAACTGCTCAGTGCCGCGTGCTGCAATTTATTCATTACAATGAGAAGCTCAAAACATAATCAAAAGGACCTTTTGAAGTGGTGTTAATTATAAATCAAAATAAATGTATGAACAAAAAGACTGCGTTATGAAACATTGGTGGAGAATGCATCCTCTCTATTCAGTGTCCCAATATTTTGTCTTTTTTTGGAATTGGCTGATTCCAGTCAATGCGTTTTGATCTGTCTCAGGGATGGCATGTCCAAGTTCCAATATTCTCTTACGGCGAATGGAAAAAAATAAAGCATAAAACTGTCTTTAATCTGAAGAAGGGTCTCGACCCGAAACATCACCCATTTCTTCTCTCCAGAGATGCTGCCTGTCCCGTTGAGTTACTCCAGCATTTTGTGTATACCTTTGATTTAAACCAGCATCTACAGTTCTTTCCTACACATTTAGTCTGGCACTGTTTGCAGTCTCACTTGGAGAAGGGATGGCGAGTGCAGGAAGAAAGAAGGTGGTGCAGGTGCAGTAAGAATTACCCGTGTGAAGATATGGCCAATGTACATCATTTGGCAGAGTGGAGCTGAGTTCATTCCAACTTACCACATGATAATATTGCCTTGTGCTATTTTGTAATGGTTATTTCAGTTTATTTCAGTTCAGTTCAGTAAGCCCCTTCGGCCCACTGAGTACACGTTGACCATTGATTCACACTAGTTCTGTGTTATCTCACATTCTTATCCAGCCCTTACACAGTCAGGGCAATTTTGCAGAGGCTAATTACCCTACACGCCCGCATGTCTTTGGGGTTTTGGAGGAAACCAGAGGAAAATTAGGGATGGATATTAGTCATTGTGCTTGGCATCACCTCCCACACCCCCTTGGCATATAATTGAAAGGACTACTGTCTAAGATTGCAATGGCATTAGAGATGCAGATAACCAAATGCAGATAATTCAGTTCCTGAGATTGGCAAAATGATTCATGAATACTGAAGCTTAGAGGTGGCAGGGACATTCTGAAAGAGATATGTATCTTGATCCCGAAGAGTGATGGCAGCCAAGGCCTTCAACCTCCATGCCAAGTGGGGTTTCCAGTGGCTTGAATATAACATCGGCCCCAATTTTGTTGTATTCCTGAGCCTTCTCTTTAACTTGATGTCAGTGCATTCTGAATAATGGTAAGAAAAACTGAACATGCTGGAAACACATAGCAGGTGGAGAGAGAAAGAGAATTAATATTTTAGTCAAATATAGACGCAAAATGCTGGAGTAACTCAGCGGGACAGGCAACATGTCTGGAGAGAAGGAATGTGACATTTTGAGTCGAGACCCTTTTTCAGACAGAGAGTCGGGGAAAGAGAGGAGAGATATGGAAGGGTAAGGTGTGAAAACGCAGATCAAAGGGGACAATGCTCAAGGGAATGTAGAATGGTACATTTGTTAGATGAGGGGAAGGTAACAATGAGGCATACAATCAGTAAAATTTAATCAAGAGGATGATAGACAATAGGTGCAGGAGTATGACATTCAGCTCTTCGAGCCAGCACCGCCATTCAATATGATCATGGCTGATCATCCACAATCAGTACCGTGTTCCTGCCTTCTCCCCATATCTGCTGACTCCGCTATCTTTAAAAGCTCTGTCTAAATCTCTCTTGAAAGCATCCACAGAATTGGCCTCCAATGCCTTCTGAGGCAGAGAATTCCACAGATTCACAACACTCTGTGTGAAAAAGTTTTTCCTCATTTCCGTTCTAAATGGCTTACCCCTTATTCTTAAACAGTGGCCCCTGGTTCTGAGTCCCCCAACATCGGGAACATGTTTCCTGCCCAAGCACTTAATAATCTTACATGTCTCAATAAGATCCCCTCTCATCATTTTAAATTGCAGTATACAAACCCAGCCGCTCCATTCTATCAACATATGACAGTCCTGTCATCCCAAGAATTAACTTTGTGAACCTACGCTGCACTCCCTCAATAGCAAGAATGTCCTTCTTCAAATTTGGAGACCAAAACTGCACACAATACTCCAGGTGTGGTCTCACTAGGGCCCTGTACAACTGCAGAAGGATCTCTTTGCTCCTATACTCAACTCCTCTTGTTACGAAGGCCAATATGCCAATCGCTTTCTTCACTGCCTGCTTTAACTGCATGCTTACTTTCAGTGACCGATGAACAAGGACCCCCAGATCTCATTGTACTTCCCCTTTACCCAATTTGACACCATTCAGATAATAATATGCCTTCTTGTTTGTGCTACCAATGTGGATAACCTCACATTTATCCACATTAAACTGCATCTGTCATGCATCTGCCCACTCACCCAACCTGTCCAAGTCACCCTGCATCATCATAGCATCCTCCTCACAGTTCACACTACCACCCAGCTTTGTGTCATTTGCAAATTGCTAATGTTACTTTTAATCCCGTCATCTAAATCATTAAATAACTACGGTCCCAGCACCGAGCCCCACTAGTCACTGCCTGCCATTCTGAAAGGGACCCGTTAATCCGTACTCTATGTTTCCTGTCTGCCAACCAATTTTCTATCCGTGTCAGTACCCTATCCCCAATACCATGTGCTCTAATTTTGCCCACTAATCTTCTATGTAGGTTTCTTATCAAAGGCTTTCGGAAAGTCCAGGTACACTACATCCACTGGCTCTACATCCACAAAAAAATCCAGAAGATTAGTCAAGCATGATTTCCCCTTCATAAATCCATGCTGACTCGAACCGATCCTGTTACTGCTATCTAAATGTTCGGCTATCTCATCTTTTATAATTCCCTGTTTTCTCTCTCCCGCCTTTCCTAAAACGTGGGATAACATTAGCTACCCTCCAATCCACAGGAACTGATCCTGAATCTATAGAACAATTAATATATTTGAATAACTAGGATGTGTCAATGCCCTTGCATCAGAGCAGTGAACTATCAGAGCAGGGGACTATTCCCAACATGTTCTGGTTTTATTTCAGTTCTCCTGCATTCTGCAGTTTTGCATTTCAGTTACACGATTGAAGTGGCTGTCTCTGACTAAAAAGTGTAATAAGATTCACAAGTATTCAGCTGATGTTAATGGGAGAAATTTGATATCACTAGCAATAAGCCTTCCCTTTATTAGTGTGTGCTAAGCCTCATAGAAAGAAGAAATGGGACGTTTTCCACATCGCCTTCCCTCCCCTGCCCCAAACTGTTAAAAAGTCACAATATACTTCTGATAAAATTAATTGAAAGACAAATCATTGTAGAGCTGGGAAAAATCCAAATAATTTGAAAATACGAGAGTGAAGAATATCCAACTAGCCCTGATCTATTCTTGTAGCCCTGCTGCGATTAGTAACTACAAATGCAAAAGGAACAGGCATACAGGAGGATTAAAGCACATTGTTCAACCTCTCTTTGGGACTTTTTCATGTTGAAGCCAATCAATATCGTTTGTTGCGATCACTTCCTCATTGCAATTCCATTTATCATGTCTTTAAATGATCTCCTCATTATATAAAGCCACAAAAGCCTATTCAATATACACATTATATTGAACACAGACCCCAGTCATTACATGTAAGTCACAAAACCAGTCAAAAATGTCTAAAATATAACACTCTCATTCATAAGGATTTTGTCTGTAAGTGTTTGTTCTCTAATGAGCTCCCCTCAGAGCTGAGTTCATACTACTCTAACTATCCTGAAGGTGTTTCTTGTAGGAAGATGATAAAAGGATACTATTGAGAGTTTCTGTGGAAATATTGGTAGGTAAAATAATTGAATTGAATTACATTGTCAGAAATTCAAATACATTTAAGAGGAAGAGATTCATCTTTGGTATTCATGATTTTACAAATAATTTAGATTGAAAACCAAAAGGAAAAGGCTATATAAACGACTAAAAAAAATGTAACAAATTGCAATCTCAACATGGTCCCAATTTGAATGGTGAATTTACTGCAAATAACCCTTTCCAATTCGACAATTACAGGCAGATGTGTTTGTGTCCTTCATATATTAGTGATCAGATGAAGCCTTGCTTTTTACATGTAATCTATATTACTAAAAGTCTGTTCTTGACCGGTTTTGGCGATCTGTGCTGTGATTTCTGAGAGAACGCCGCCACCTACGGCCGTCATTTTTGGCCACCTCGCTCAGAGCCCCCCTCCGCCGCATGTGTGCCGAGGAATTTTCCAGTCGATGAAAAATGACAGGGATATTAATGATTTTACAAAATTCCCCATTCTCTCTGCTGCCGGGGATGGACTATAAAACCAGGAAGTGGTGTGCCTCAATTAGTCTGCAAGCTGGAGGAAGGCAGAGGGTCACGTTTCTCTGAGTTGTGAATAACACTGAACACATGTCCACTGTGAGTAAGTACCCTTAATGTGGTTTGAAAATGAAAATATGGTTAAAGTAAAAAAGCACTGCCTGCAAATGGTTGTTTGAAGGTTTGGGTTGAAATAAAAAGGCACTCTCTCCCCCCCCCTCTCCTCTCCCCCCCCCCCTCTCCTCTCCCCCCTTCTCCTCCCCCTTTCTCCTCCTCCCCCCCTCCTCCCCCCCTCCTCCCCCCCTCCTCCCCCCTCCTCCCCCCTCCTCCCCCCCTCCTCCCCCCCTCCTCTCCCCCTCCCCCCCCCCCCCTCCCCCCCCCCTCCCCCTCCCTCTTCCTCTCTCTCCCTCCCCCCCTCCTCCCCCCCTCTCCCCCCTCCTCTCCCTCCCCTCTCCTCTCCCTCCCTCTCCTCCCCTCTCCTCTCCCCCCCCTCTCCTCTCCCCCCCCTCCTCTCCCCCCCTCTCCTCTCCCACCCTCTCCTCTCCCCCCCTCTCCTCTCCCCCCCCCTCTCCTCTTCCTCCCCTCTCCTCTCCCCCCCTCTCCTCTCCCCCCCCCTCTCCTCTCCCCCCCCCTCTCCTCTCCCCCCCTCTCCTCTCCCCCCTCTCCTCTCCCCCCCTCTCCTCTCCCCCCCTCTCCTCTCCCCCCCTCTCCTCTCCCCCCCTCTCCTCTCCCCCCCCCTCTCCTCTCCCCTCCTCTCCCGCATCTCTCCTCTCCACTCCCCCCCTCTCTCTCCCCTCTTTTTTTTCCCCTCCTCCCCTCCATCCCCTCCCCCCACCATCCCTCCCCTAAACCCCCCTCTCCTCCACACACCCCTACCCCCTTCCCTCCACCCCCCTCCCCCTCCCTGCTCCCCACCTCTCCCCCTCCCCTCACCTCACCCCCTCTCAGCACACCCCCTCACTCCCCCCTCTCCTCTCTCCTCCCTCTCCTCTCCCTCTCCTCTCCCTCTCCTCTCTCTCCCCCCCCTCTCCCCCCCTCTCCTTCCCTCTCTTTCCCCCTCTTTCCCCCCCTCTCCTCCCCCCCTGTCCTCAACCCCCCCTCTCCTCTCCCCCCTCTCTCTTTATCCCCTCTTTTTCTCCCACTCCTCCCCTCCATCCCCTCCCCCACCGTCCCTTCCCTAAACCCCCCTCCCCTCCACACACCCCTACCCCCTTCCCTCCACCCCACCTGCTCCCCACCTCTCACCCTCCCCTCACCTCTCCCCCTCCCCTCTCCCCCCCCTCCCCCCCTCTCTTCTCCTCACTCTCACCCTCTCTCTCTCCTCCCCTCCACCCCCACATTTCCCCTCTCACCCACCCTCCCTCTTCTCCTCCTCGCCACCCCCCTCTCCCTCTTGCCCCTCTCTCTGTGTCTGCCCATTCTCTCTCTGCCCTCACTCTCTACCCCCCCCCCCGCCCCCCTCTCTAGATGTGACTGCAAGTTGGGGGCTATGCGTCAGTAGATAGGGTGGTTATGGGGTAAAAGGAGCAAATGAATAATATTAATATAATATCAAGGGAGGTAATTAGCGCGAGTGCTGCATGCCGCCTCCCCCCCCCACAACCGTACGTTGGGGGAACAGACCCAACGGGTCTGCACTTGGTCTAGTATTATATAAAACTAGACCAAGTGGGACCCGTTGTGTCCCGACCCCTCAAGTAGCGGATGCGGGGGGGGGGGGGGGGGGGTGGGCGGCCTGCGGCTGTCACACACAGTAACCACCCTCCTCCCACACACACTGACCACCCCCTTGATATTATATTAATATTATTCATTTGCTCCTTTTACCCCATCCCCCGCCCTATCCACTCACACATAGCCCTCAACTCGCAGGCACGGCTAGAGGGAGGGTGTAGAGAGAGAGGGACACAGTGCCACAGAGAGGGACACAGTGGCACAGAGAGGGACACAGTGGCACAGAGAGGGACACAGTGGCACAGAGAGGGACACAGAGGCACAGAGAGGGACACAGTGGCACAGAGAGGGGCACAGAGAGAGAGGGAGGGGGGGAGAGAGGGAGAGGGCGGACGAACTCTGCGAGTGGGTGGCATGGACACTGAGCGGGCGGGGGGCCACGGGAGTGCTTGGGACCTTGCGGGACCTCGGAAGACCACAGAAAACCTCGGAAGCCCTCGGAAGCTCAACCAAATTTCTGCATGTTCAGCGGCTTCAATCCAGAGCCCGGGGGACGGGGGCGGCTGGGCTGTTGGCGGGGCGGGGCGGACGGCTGGCCGAGTACGAGTCAACTGCGAGCGGGAGGTGATCAAATGACTGCGAGTCGTGACGTCTCACAGCGCGTGGAAAACAGTGCGTAGCAGGCGCCGCATGGAAAACAGTGCGCAGCAGATGGCGCGACCAGTCTTCAGATTTGTGAACAATTTTAATAAATATCTCTAGAAATAATGCATCAACTTTTCAGATAAGGCGATTTTTGACATCACGGCGTAAATCTCTATCGGAACATGTAAAAATGTCACCATTAGCGCGTCGTGTTTTCGAGGAAATGTGAAACACACACACGCACCAGAAGATCAGAATTTTAATAGTTACTAGACCAACTGGGCATGTCACATGGGAGGCTTGGTCCCCCAACGCATGCCGTTCCCCTTATTCCAGCACTCACCCAGAGCCGACAACTGTCCAGGGGTTGCTCATTTCACCTTATTCAGCCTCCCTCATTTTTACACTTAAAAAAAAATGCATTTGCACTTGCTAGGGCGAGCAGAACTCGGTGTACTTGGATAGCAATAATGTTGCGAGCAGGGCTAAGTACAGGGCTTAGCACAAGGAAAAAGCAGTTATTTTTCCAAGTTTCTGCACATTTGTGAACATTTTCATAAATTACGCGGGAAATAATGCATCAAATTTTCAGATGAGGTGATTTTTGACATCATGGCATAAATCTCTATAGGAATATGTAAACATTTCACTGTCGTGTTTTCGAGGAACGCAGACGAACAAAACACAAATAAATACACACACATCCAAGATCAGACTTTTATAAGTAAATAGATAAGCTAAGATAAGATAAGATAAGGTGATAATATAACGGGGACTCGCAGGAGTCCAGCCGAAAACTAAGCGGACACAAGTTGTGCGCTTGAGACGTGTTTTAATCGGAAAGATACAGCTCCCTACTCCTCAAATGGGCATTGCCCGACCTTAAATACCCTTATGGGTCAACCCCGTGACCTACGCCTCCCACACCGAGACACCTAACTCCTCCCTCCAGAGCCAAGGGTTCGCTGTGCCAGTGTCCTACCATGAGGTGCCGCCTCAATAAATTCATGTTCATAAGGTCATGTGATAGAAACAGAAAATCAGGCCATACCACCCATTGTCTATGCCATCCAATCATGGCTGATCTGTATCTGCCCTCTAACCCCATTCTCCTGCCTTCTCCCCATAACCCCTGACACCCATACTAATCCAGAATCTATCTCTGCCTTAAAAATATCCATTCTTAGCCTCCACACCCTTCAGTGGCAAAGAATTCCACAGATACACCACCCTCTGACTAAATAAACTCCTCCTCTTCCCTTTCTTAAAGTTCATAAGATGATCTAGGAGTTCACATCATACTTTGCTATTCTGGAAATATCTTTGCTGTCTCATGAAATTCATTTGGCCACAAGCATTGTAAAATCAACTCAATAAAAATACTATAAATAACAGAAACAGCCTTTGGTAATTAATTTAACAAACAATTTCTTTCTTGCAATGTAATGTTGGAGAAATGCTTAACTGACGATTGACACATTTTGCCATCTCTCTTTCATTCTCTTGCTGAAATTTATAACAAATAGGAACTACAATCAACCATCAATGTTATCACTACCCCTTTTCACTTCATCTACTCCACCATAAATTAAGATCCTCACTCTCTTCCCCATTGTCTTGCTTTAACCCCATATCTGTTCTCAAAATAAATCTCACCGGATATGTGATCACTGATAAGGTCCCTTAATGCCCGTGAGTAGGTGGCAGTAAGTTGTCTTTGTAAAATTCAACAATTCTTGTAGTGAAGGAATCCTATAGTGCTATAAATTCAGCACACCCTCATTATTGCAGACCTTTTTATAACAGATTTTGGTTATAGCAGATGGATCTACTGACATTCAGCGCGAGGCTGATCTGCCAACGCCACAACCAGGCCCACCCCATCTCCTCTGCCGCTTCCAGGCCAGTATGCCAACGCCTCCCTCGGCCCACACCGCTCGCCAACTGCTTCCAGCCTGCCACTGCTGACACTGCTGAGTCTTACCTGAACTCTAGCCTCAGCCAATCTTTGCCGCAATTCACCTGGATTTCAGGCCCAGTTCCAGGCCAAGAGTCTGAAGAAGGGTATCGACCCGAAACGTCGCCTAACCATGTTTTCCAAAGATGCTGCCTGACCAGCACTTTGTGTCCATTTGTGTATGAACCAGCATCTGCAATTCTTTGCTTCTATAACTTGTATAGTGATATTCCCTCACTCGGTTATAGTGGGGAATGGGCAATAACAGACACCATCCTCCCCCCCCCCCCCTCCCCATGGTCCGTTATAATAAGAGTTGACTGTATCTCATGTTTTTGACCCATAATGAAGAAGGAACACTAAACATTTCCGAGTTGGTTTTATATGTAATTTGGAACAAGAATCTTGTGCTCCTATGTCTTTGATGTTCCAGGTGATTGAAGCTGTGGGGTTTGAGGATGTGGACTTGAAATATGCTGTCAAATGTTTTTGTAGATTTTGCGTCCTGTCGTCACCGTGGGCTAGTAATAAACACATTTTGCAGCAATGATTGTTAAGTGTGCCAAACAAGTAATTTGTTGTGTCCTGCGTGGGGCCAAGCTTCATGTAGGTTGCTGGAGCTGCAATCATCTGGTTAAATGAAGAATATTCCATCACATGTCTAACGTGCCTTGAAGATAGTATCTCAGAAGTATCAGGAGCTGATTCACTTGTCACATTATACCCATGATCTTTCAACCACAGTATCAATGTAACTGATTTTGTCAAGAATCTGCTGAGCTGTGACCCTCAAATAAGGATGTTGAATGCCAGTGGAAGGTTGGTGTCTCTCTTGTTTGGAATGGTCACTATTTGGTGTAAGTGGAGAGAACATTATTTGGCACATCAGCTCAAGATTGAGTTATTCAGGTCTTGCTTAAAGTGAGGAATAGTTATTTCATGATCTAGGATTGCGATTGATTTCATTCCAATATCCATTGATCATCTTTAGTATGACTAACCATCCACAAGCCTCTCAGGTAGATAATTATGCAGATTCCCTTACTGAAGAAGTCTCTCCTCATTGCAATCCAAAATGCCATACCCTAATTTTCCCAACCAGGATAATTTTCTTTTAGCATTTAAACTGCTAAATCCTTTCAGATTTAAAACACACACCTCCAGATTCAGGGACATTTTCTTCCCAGCTGTTATCAGGCAACTGAATCATCCTACCACAACCAGAGAGCAGTGCTGAACTACTATCTAACTTTTTGGTGACCCTTGGACTATCCTTGATTGGATATTCCCTTATCATGTATCGATATACTGTAAATGGCTCGATGGTAATCATGTTCTGTCTTTCTGGTGACTGCATAGCATGCAACAAAAACCTTGCACTGTACCTCGGTTCACGTGACAATAATCAAAACTGAAACTGAGATTTTTGTGTCAATGTGGTTACCCCCTCATTCTTCAAAGTTTCAGTGATTCTGAGTTTATTTTACCGAATATCATCGATATGAATGGATTGAACTTGGTGTTGAAAGTCACATTCCCCAAATGGTCGGTTGACGCTTAACTTGCTAAAATGGTGAAGGTTAATTACAACAGTATTAGGCAGGAACTGGGAAGAGTAGATTGATAGTGGCTGTTCTTAGGCTCGTCCATATCTGACATGTAGGAGTTGTTTAAAGGCCAGTTGGTTAGAATACAGGATCAACTTGTTCCTGTGAGGAAGAAAGACAAGGATCACAAGATTCAAGAAACTTGGATGAAGAGAGACATTGTAAATTTTGTCAGAAAAAAAAAGGAAGCATATGCAAGGTTTAGAATGCTGAAATTGGACAGGGGTGATTGAAGAATTAAACAAGTAATCCGAAAGGGTAAAATGGGCCATAAAATGTTCTTGGCATGTAGGATTAAGGAAAATTACAACGTAATTCATCAACGCATTAAAAACAAAAGTGTAGCACAGGAAAGGGTAGGATATTTCAAGGACAAATGAGGACATTTATGCGTGGGTGCCAGAGGAAGTGGGCAAGATACTAGATGAGTACTTTGCATCTGTATTCACCATGGTGAAGAACATGGAGGATAGTAAGATCGGAGCGGGGCATGATGATATCAAGAAGGAGGAGTTGTAAGGTATTTTGGAGAACATTGAAGTAGATTAGTGTCCAGGGCCTGGTTGGATTTATCACAGGTTACTGAGAGAAATTATATTGGGAATGCTGTGACAGAGGCATTCTCTTTAACCAACGTGCGAGGTTCTTGAGGACTGGAGAAGAGCCAATAGTGTTCCTTTTTTCAAGAAGGGCAATAAGGATAATCAGCAAATTTTCAGCTAGTGAGCCATGCGTCAGTAGTCGGGAAATCAATGGAGAAGATTTTTAGGGAAATAATTTACTCACATCTGGATTTACAGTATTGGGGATAGTCAATATGACTGTGTATGGGGGAGATCATAGCAGACAAACCTGGTGGAGTTCTAGTAGGGGGAGGTGGTTAAAGCAGATATGATAGCAACATTTAAGGGGCACATAAACAGGCAGGAAATTGAGGGATATAGACCAGGTGCAGGTAGATGGGATGAGTTTAATTTGGCATCGTGGATGGCACAAATTTTAGGGGCCGTATGTTCGGATCCTCTGCTGAACTATTCCATGTTCTATGGTAAAATGAAAGGAGCATAGTGATGGGTTTCAACAGGATACATGCAAACTTGTGGAATGGACAAATGTATGGCAGATGATGTTTAATGTGGAGAAACATGAGATATGTGCTTTGCTAGGGAAAAAATGTGGAGACACAACATAAAGGGTACTGCTCTAGAGTAGGTGCAGGAGCAGAGGAACCTGGGGGTGGTCATGCACATAGCGTTGCAAATGGTAGGGTAAGTTTCAAAGATGGCTTATAAGGCATGCACTGTGCTCAACCAGTAGAGATATGAAGTGTAAAAACCAATAAGTTATACTGAATCTTTTTAGGCACTGATCTAGCTTATTTTGGAGTACTGTACTCAGTTAAGGTCACCACATTATAGGAAAGATGTAAAACTTTAGAGAGTACCCAGAATAAATCCAAGAAAATGGTTCCTGAAATGCGGGATGACAATTCCAAAAACTGGTTAGATAGGCTAGGGCTGTTGTCTTTGTGAAAGAGAAAGTGCTGATGGATTTGATAGTGGTATATGAAACAAGTTGTGGACCGGACAGAGTGATGGGGTGCATATTTTGGGGGTGAGGTTGTTAATTCTGGTCAAATTGGAGATGCCAGGACACTAAAATTGAGTAAAGGTTTCTGTGTTGCTAAGCCATTTGGTCAATTTAAATATGCCTTCTGCAGAAATGGGACAAGCTGCAGAATGGTGCCAGCTTGTCTAGAGCCTAGATAAGAATTGCAGGGAAAGAATGGGACATTTGCAGTTTCTTACAATTAGGTGTAAATTGCATGAAACGGATTTGGTGAATGCAAACCAGACATACACATTGTAAAAGGTACACAACATTGCTGGGGAAACTCAGCGGGTGCAGCAGCATCTATGGAGCGAAGGAAATAGGCGACGTTTCGGGCCGAAACCCTTCTTCAGACTGATGGGGGGTGGGGGGGGAGAAGGAAGGAAAAGGGGAGGAGGAGGAGGAGCCCGAGGGTGGGCGGATGGGAGGGTGGGAGGAGACCGCTAGAGGGTTAAGGAAGGGGAGGAGACAGCAAGGGCTAGCAAAATTGGGAGAATTCAATGTTAATGCCATCCGGACGCAAGGTCCCCAGACGGAATATGAGGTGCTCTTCCTCCAATTGAATTGTAAATATTGTTGCAAAGCTTAACTTTGCTAGATGTTGATTGGGTTAAGGGTTGAGCCTTGTCTGGGTTTCTTGAACATCTAGGCACATGTTGCATAATTTATCTCTGTTAACTTGCATCTAGAAACTTCATCAGATACATTGTATTAGTTACTGTATTATTGGGTTAGGGTATCTGTTATTGGACTGCAAAGAGACCACCCCCATATGGTTCGGTCCCCCAAGGTTCGGGGACTTATAAAAGGTAGCTCCCAATGTCGATCTTCTGGGAGAACGCTTAGGACTGCGTGACATTTTGGAGTGTCTCTGCTTGCATGAGGCTAGAAGGGCTTGGCCAGGAAGATACAAGGATCGAACCCGCGGTGGTTAGGTATAGTAGAGGGGAACTGTTATTGTGTTTTTCCAAAATAAAGTTTAGATGCGCAAGTGCTTGACTCAGTATCTGATTGACTGAAACTACACTGGGGGGGAAGCTTAGAATGAGCTATTTACATTGGGGGCTCGTCTGGGATCTCAATGGACCCCCAAACACAAGTTTGCGATTAAGGGTGTTGAGCTGTTTCAATTGCGAGTGCAGAAATAGGTGCCATTGTGCGGTTTTCGCATTGATTTCCAGCACTTCACTAGTCGGGGTGGATCGATCATTCGCGAGCTTGGGAAAGGGTCCCAACGAGAATGTAGAACAGAGTCTAGCAAGCACGGGGGGATGGATAGCACTCCTTTTGGTTAGGGGCCCATAAAACCAGGGCGAGGAGAAGCCCAAAACTTAGTCGTAGTTGGCCGACTGCAGCTGTTTTACGAGGTCCAAACGTGCATCCAGTCCCTGATTTGGTAATCAATTGGTGGGGTATTGAAATACGTCTGGTTTATGTGCTAAGCGGTGAAGCATTTGACCTGTCGTTGCTGGGAGCGCTAATTGGAAAGGTGCATTCCGCAAATCAGCATCGACTGCCAGCGCGAAGAGGCTACGTGCTGACACCCAATAATAACGGCTGATCAACAGTGAATAGTAACCCTCTGATCGATTGTTGATTAGTACCTGATAATTAGAGCCAGGATTTTGCCATAAATGCCGTGCATTTTCATGCCATTTTTGATGATTTCACCAGGATAATGCCTTTTTCATGATCGTGCCTAAATCAGCCTTTTTCTTTTGCAGTTTTGTTAAAAGGTCATGCTATTTTCTCTAGTTGTACCGTGATTACAATGCCATTTTCTATGTTAACATGTTAATATTAATGTTATTATTAATGTGTTAACATAATATAACTTCACCACCGGGGTGAAACCGGGGCACCACTGTCGGTCATTCATTCGTTCGTACCGCTGCCCACTGGTTCAGTCTTCTCCAAGATCAATTTAAAAAAAGAATTGCAGATGCTGGAAATATTGAAGGTAGACAAAAAATGCTGGAGAAACTCAGCGGGTGAGGCAGCATCTATGGAGAGAAGGAATAGGCGACGTTTCAGGTCGAGACCCTTCTTCAGACTGATGTGGGGGGGTGGGAAAAAGAAAGGAAGAGGCAGAGACAGTAGGACTAGAAGGAGAGCTGGGAAGGGGGAGGTGGAGGAGGGAGTAGACAAGAGCTATGTAAAATTAGAGAAGTCAATGTTGATACCGCTGGACTATCCAAGCAAAATACCCAAGCTTGGCTCCTCACTACATTTACTGCTGGCTCCAGTCGCAAATCTGAGTTTGAGTGATCTGTGCAAAGCATTCATTGATGCTGGAATTTCACTGTGGAAATTGGAAAACAAATCTCTCAGAGGTTTTTTAGAGAAATACACAGAGGACCATATACCAAGCGAGTCATCATTATGGAAACATTATGTTGACAGCAACTTCAACATTGGTGTGCATAAAATTAGAGATGAAGTTGCATGCAACAAAATATGGATCTCTATAATCGAGACAACCGATGCTGTGGGGCGATATGTTGCCAATGTGGTCATCGGTACACTGGAGGCAGGTCAACCATCAAAGGAGTATTTGTTGACATCGGAGGTATTCGAGGAGTCAAATAACTCAACTATTGCTCAGTTGTTTATATCTTCACTTGCTATACTTCGACCAGAAAGTATAAAACATGAGGTATAAAACACGGGAACGTTCATGCAGCTCCGTACATGAAAAAAGCTGCTCGTGCTCTTAAAGTTTTATTCCACAAAATGTTGCATTTGACATGCTTAGCTCAAGGACTTCAGAGAATTGCCAAGCACATGCGTAGCTTGTTTCCAAATGTCAATCGCCCAGTTTTCAATGTCAAGAAAATCTTCATCAAAGCACCGTCACATGTGCAGTTGTTCAAGGAAATGGCACCCGAGATTCCGCTACCTCCTCAGCCCGTTTTGACTAGGTGGGGTGCATGAATCTCTGCTGTATTCTGCAAAGCTGCAAATTTTGAAAATAAAAATAAATCGTCAACTGTTTTGAAGAAGAAGAATCTGTTCCAGTCAGGATCGTCAGTGAAATCATGCAGAAAAAGTCCCTTGTGTTTATTGCTTCCAATTTTGCAAACTTCCCACAAGCTATCACTTCCCTTGAGGAACATGGCAAAACATTAATGAATAACTGACGATATTCGTCAAAGTAACTGACGATATTCGTAAAGTTCTTGGTGATGGTGAAAGACAGACAAAGAAAATGTGAGAGAGTGATTTTAGCTAACAAAGATCTTGAAGAAATACAAAACATAGCTAAAGTTGTCAAATGTAGTTGGAATGCAGAAGATATTGACATGAATATAGAGTCAGTAGCTTGTTTTGAGTATACACCAATGACCTCAGCTGAGGTAGACAGAATTTTTTCACAACTGAAGCATATTCTGTCATAGACGGCATAGTTTAACACCAGATTATTTGAAAAAACTGCTAGTAATTATGTGCAACCAGGCAACTTTGGTCATTTAATGTAGAATACCTTTATATTATTATTTTAACCCATATTTTGGTTGGGGAAATAAATGCCTTTTAATGCCTTTTTCGTCAATAAATGCCTTTTTCGTGCCCCTTTTTGTAATTTTATTATGCCTTTTTGCCTGCCTATTTCAGTGTTTTTTAGTGCCTAAACATCCTGGCTCTACTGATAATGAAGAGTAACTGAGAGCCGGAACCTGGTTTACTCGGTGAAAAGTATCCGGATGTGAGAGGTATCCCTAATTCTGTAGAACTTAGAGAGGAGGGATAGAGGTCCTCCTTTAGAAGTCCAGTTTTAGCAGGGGAAAGTAACATTTAGTAGGAAAAGTAGTCCATTTAAGAAGTAGTACCCCTCAGCAAAGAGTACCCTAGGAAGCGGAAAATCTTTGGTATCAGAGAGAGAGGTTCACTGATTGATAACAGCATGACGCAGCATTGAGATCGAGTGTTTGTAAACTGTGCGCTAGCATGTTAAATTATTATTGTAAATTGTAAAAATCCAGCATCATTTTTAGCATCTTTATCGGATCCGAATTGTATAAATAGTTTGTGTACGTAAAAGGTTTAGAGTGTGTTAAGATCACGGACCGCTACTTGTATTGTCTGTGTGAGTGCTTAAGGATTTTTGGGTGTTAGATAATTGAAGTGAAAGTACGTTTGAATTGAACATTTGCATTTGTTTAAATCGGGTTTGTAGTATTGTTAGAATCCGATTCATGATGGTTCGATTAGGGTTTAGGCTGCGGTCCAAGGAGCTTTTTTGTTCAGGTTCCCAACTCACGGAACTACCTACATTTTTAACATATTGTGTAGAAATATTACATAAATCATACCTGAAACTCATCAAGAACAAAACCTGCACATTTTTAAGAAATATGAGAAAACCCTCAAATTTTCTGAGTAGTAATTGCCCAATCAATGCACGTTTGACATTGAGGTCGGACGCAAATTAACCAATCCCGCGCTTTGTTTTATGGTTGCTAGGCAGCGAGGACCTGGGATCATGGCTGCCTCCTCAGTACATCAAAACAATTACAAGGTTTCCAATGAATAAAGGTAATGCTCACCTTGCTGTTCATTTTGTTTCTCAGTTGATTTACTTTTAGTAATATAGATAGATGGTATAATAATATATGGTTTAAGGAGACTGCAATACAGAAATAGGCTCCCCATGGTGTAATATGGGCATTGGACACTAGATGGCGCTTACTTTTTCGATTTATTTTTCTTAGTTTAATTAATTAATGTGCAACTTTTGGTACTGACGAGTTATGACTTCCTTCTCAATTATATTTTATCTAAATCTGTGCAAAATTTCATGTAGTTCTGAGACATGGGTCATGAAAGTTGATTTCTAGACACATTTGTGATGCTCGACGCACAGCCTAGTTCGTATTCTTTCAATCGCTGTGTCGGGGGAGGAGTCGTTCCGTTGACCGAGTACGCCACGAGGAGGATTTATTAGAGTGTGATTCATCGTCATAATAAGTGGATTCTTGTAGTTTTTATTGGCGTGTGTCTTGGTTTACTTGTAATTGGCGGAATAATTTCTTGTTTGATTATAGTTTTACTTGCGTGGTTCGGGTTTATTTGTCTGTGTGAACTTAAAGTGTTCTGAGTGGCAGAGATTGCTGCTTGGGAGAGATTGCTGCTAATATTTAAATATTAAGAGCCAGAGCCTTAGTTTGGGAAACTGGAGATTCTTTGTTTACAGGCTGAGAGTTGAATGAAGTGACTGTGATCGAGCTGATAAGAAAGTTGAGAGCGCGATTGAATAAGAGCGATTGAGTTGAACAATTTAATAGAGCGATTGAATGGAATGATTGAATAACGGTTGGGAAAGATTGAAGGAACAATAGTGTGAGAAGGTTTGAATCTGCTAGATGTTAGTCATTGCGTGGGAGCGATTGCAGTGGCCTTGGAGTCTGAAAGGAAGGAGTGAGTAATGAGTGGGTGTGAGTGCTTTGAAACTTACCTGTATTGTGACTATTGTGCAGTGGATGGCGAATGTCTCAGAGAAGGATCTATCAAATATTCCTGAAAGTCCGATAAGAATAATTTGTGAGAAAATTCCGGATGAAGCAGAGAGATTAAGAAAATTATCAGGAATATTAAATAAAGTTTTGAGGAACGAGGTTTGGCCGATAGGTGGGCTAAAGTCTATAGTAGGAATAAGCTACATAGATACAGTTGTTAGACGTTATAGAAACAGTGAAGAAGGGAACGAGCTTATTGAAATATGAAAGGAAAGGAAATAAATAAGTCGTTCTGCTTTCTACTTTAAGAATGGCAGCATTCAAGTTAGGGATTAGAATGGAAGAAGAGAGAACTGGTCCTGCTCTAGACATTCTGGAACAGGGAAATGAAGATGGTGGAAGCCAGTAGCAGGAGCAGGAGAGAACATCAACTTTTAAAAGAGAAATGACTGAGATGGCTCCTAAAGGGGAGGTGCCGACTAAAATCAAACTTATTAAATTTAGTAAGAGTGCTGCGGTTAGTGTGGATCTCGAAGGGAGAGAAGCCCAATATATACAAGGGTGGGCAGACTTTTTCGGAACAGAGTCACAGCATTCCTCTCAGCGCTCTCATGTTCTTAGTTCGGAGACACCATGTGCAGCTTGCAAACAGGGCACTCGGGAGGAGTCAGTGGTATTTCCGTCTCCACCCACTAAATTCAAATCCAAAATAGGAAAATCGGGAAAGGACTCTCTAGCTCCGATGATTGCTTCACCAGCAGAGGATAGTGTGGGGGATCAAGGAGTTAGAAGAAAGGTTCCGCAGAAGTGGGTGCAAAAAATTAATTTGGAAATCAAGTGGAAAAATGAAAGAACCTTTCCTAAAATATAAAATGTAGCAGAATGAGCAGCATTTCCGAGGGTGAGACAGCAGGAGACTATGTTGTGGCTGATCCTGACATCGATAACATTATAAGATCAGAGCAAATTCCCAACGATATGGATATGGAGCGGTTTCCCCAAAGACAATTGCCTAGTAGGAAGCTGCCTCCTCCGCCTTTAGAATTAGATCCCGCAATAGGTGCAAATTATCCCCGGGCCACAGCGTCCACATTTCAATGCAACCTGGTTCGACGGCAGCTAAATCCTTCCAGAGACGTACTAAAAATCCAGAAACGGGAAGTAACTTCGAAGGAAGATAAGGAGGAGGAGGAATTTAAAGCGTGGTAGACGTGCCATTCCGAGAGCCGACTTTCCCTCGGTTTGGTTGGAGAGGCTATAGAGCTGTTAGACCTGATCAATGTTACAACTGTGGGGAATCAGGACATTGGAATCGATCTTTCCCTGTGAGGGAATACCGAGAAGGAAAGGAGCAAAGTAGAGTGCCACGGGGTCTAAGAAGTCAGTGGATCCCTAGAGGATACAGGGACACTTGGGACCCTGAAGGTAGAGGAAGAGGACACTGGCCAGAAGATCAGGGAGCAAGGACAGTCTGGCAGCTAAATCCATTCCGATAGCCCTAATCTGCCAGCTAATACAAAGTATGAAATCTGAGGGCATCCTCACATGGCCCAAAAATAATAATGTTAGAAGAACAAGAAAGAACACCACCCCTTCCGAATCCCAGGAAGAGAGTCACTAAGAATCTAATTGGGATCGAGAAACCTAACGAAAAGAAAGGACTACGAAAAGGGAAACATTGTGGCTGGTGTCAGAAAGAATAAGAACTAAAGAAAACTAAACTGGCACTAGGGTGAGAAGAAACTAACTTATTGTGCAGGAGTAGGGATAGGAGTCATTAAACCATTGTGAATATGATCAATAACTTGTTATTAAGTTTGTACCTGCAGGACAGTATAAACTACAACACACTACTATCTGGGGAGTGAGGTAAAGAGTATGTGGACCTTTGAGAACGGGCAGAAGACTCAGCTCAGGTAAGATAGCTCCCCAGAAACAAAGAAGAAATGATACTGTCCTGTCCCTTTAAGACACATCTGGGAAGGCCAACAGATAGAGAAGGCAGCTCCTCATATCCCTACTCCTTTGAAAGTAAGAAGAAGAAGATACCTACCCTAGTGCCCAACTTTAAAATCATCTAGCTTTTGACACCAGTGAAGGAAAAATAAAATAACACCATCCAACCTTTTCTAACAGATACAGACAACCTACTATTGGGGCAACTTATAATTTGAAGAATTGAATTTGAATTTGAAAATAGACACTCCTCTGTGGTTTGGGGCAAAACACCTACTTTGCACCTAAATTATAGTTATTAGAAATAAATTGATAACATTTTGAATTTGGTCTCTAAATTGTATGGTGATGAATTGGAGGGACTTTAAAGTTTGAGATTTGGAACTGACTTGTGAGATTTGGCTTAGGAGTACTTAAAGTTTGATTATTAATTGGGTATTGTTATTGTCTCATCCCCAGACAGGCAGCCAAAGATGGGAAGTATTATTCAGAGAACATCAGGAAAGGATGGAACTTGGGAAGATCTGGTAACATGGAAATATTATTCAGGGACCATGAGAGTTGGAATTGGAGATAGTAAAAAAAGAGGAACTGTGAACAGCAAGACTTCCCTTTAATAGACCAAAGTTTGCATTCTAAAGAATTACTTAGATGTAAAAGGAAATTAGTTATGAGAAAGAATCCCTATTGACTGAGAGACGAGCCAACATACTAAGGAAGAAGTATTGGAGGAGAAGTCTATTGAATTAGATGGAGAAATGAGGAAATGGGTGTTGAGGTATCAGAGGTGATGTATTTGACTGGTGGATCTAAACTGTTTAACCCTTGATAGTAAAGCAGCTTCTATTATCAAAGTGTAAAGAAATTGTCCCTAGATTCGGCATTCTTAATTGGCTTTATGATGAAATTGACAACATATGGAAATTGATTGATTAAATTTGAACAGCTGGGAATTCCACAGGAATTGGAATGGAATTGTTTTATCGACCACAAGCTGTGGAATGAGAAGGGTGAGACAGACCCTGAAACTTAAAATATTAAATTGAAAGCTGAGACTGAATTTAGTTGAATTGAAACATTTTTCATGGTTTGCTTTAAATAAGAGTCACACCCGTAGGGAAATCTAGACTGAACCCAGCTGAAATTTATATGAGAAACCATCATCAGATATACATTAAGGAACATTGTGTGAATACGGAGAGGGCTGATTAGTGTTGATCCTAGGATAGTAAATAGTATATTATGGAGCAGAATATAATAGGGATAGTATAGTGAAATAGAAAAGGGTTTGTGAAATAGAAATACAATGGAATGTATGGAAAAGCATTAGTGCATGAATGGTAACTTGCTTTGTCCCAAGTTCTTCAGGAATTATAGGTTATAGATTCGACTATGGAAAGGGATGGAAGACTAGGCAACAACACAGATGGAGGAAATTTGCGCCCATGAAAACTCGGGAGGTGAAGACTCATCAGATGGAAATTATGAAGCTACGCCCATGAAAACTCGGGACGCTTGATAAAATTCTGACAAGAAACATCGTTGTCTTGTTGTTGTTAATAGATGGAGAATGTAATAGTCACGCATATGTATATCTGGTTATCTGATTATTTGATTATTTGGTTATCATAAATGATGATTTATCATATATGGTAAAAGGAAGGAATGTAAATTCTGCTCAAATTGGAGATTGCAGGACACTAAAATTGAGTAAGGGCTACTGTGCTGCTAGGCCATTTGGTCAATTTAAATATGCCTTCTGCAGAAATGGGACAAGCTGCAGAATGGTGCCAGCTTGTCTGGAAACTAGATAAGAGTTGCAGGGAAAGAATGGGACATCTGCAGATTCTTACAATTAGGTGTAAATTGCATGACACGGATTGGGTGAATGCAAACCAGAAATACACATTGTAAATATTGTTGCAAAGCTTTTCTTTGCTAGATGTTGATTGGGTTAAGAGTTGAGCTTTGTCTGGGTTTCTTGAACATCTAGGCATATGTTGCATAATTCATCTCTGTTAACTTGCATCTAGAAACTTCATCAGATACATTGTATTAGTTACTGTATTATTGGGTTAGGGTATCTGTTATTGGACTGCAAAGAGACCACCCCCATATGGTTCGGCCCCACAAGGTTCGGGGACTTATAAAAGGTAGCTCCCAATGTCGATCTTCTGGGAGAACGCTTAGGACTGCGTGACATTTTGGAGTGTCTCTACTTGCATGAGGCTAGGAGGGCTTGGACAAGCAGATACAAGGATCAAACCTGCAGTGGTTAGGTATAGTAGAGGGGAACTGTTATTGTGTTTTTCCAAAATAAAGTTTAGATGCACAAGTGCTTGACTCAGTATTTTATTGACTGAACCTAGACTGGGGGGAAGCTTAGAATGAGCTATTTATAAGGTCACCAATTAGAAGTCACAGGTATAAAGTAAAGGAAAAGAGAATTAAGAGTGACATTAGCAAAACAAGATTTTTGGTGGCATGTGATTTGTATCTAGAACAATTTGTCTTCAACTGTGTTTGCACTGTAGGGACAGTGACAATGATATTGTTGTGAAAACCTACTTTGAAGAAAGGGCTGGTGGGTGGAACTTGAGAGTTGTTCTGTGCTGTAATCATATTTTGTTTCTCCGATTTCCCCTTATGGGGCCAGCTGCTTATCCCAAATATCATTCCAGCTAACTTTTATTCCCGAGGCTCAAAGACAAATATATCTTGACTTGGAGACAAAGTCAAAAAGTGTACAGAATGTTCCAAACATGATCCCGCAAAATCGCTTTAGAATTGCAGGAAGACTTCCTTAGTATTGTAATTCAGTCGTTTACCACATCTACTAGTTCAGCATAATCTGCTGGTTATATCCTCAAAAGCACAATTTGCCTTTCATGTTGACTGGCTAATTGTATTATGATTTTCCTTTCAATTTACCTATTACAGTTTCCTTAATAATGGATCGCAACATGCTTCCAATAACTGATGTCAAGCTAACCACATCTCATTATTTTCTCTTTCTTTCCTTTCTTGATGAATGTTATTGCATTTTCTCCTTTTCAATCCATAGTACCATTTTAGAATGCAATAAGTCACAAACAGTACATGCATTAATTCTGCAGCATGTCAGTTCAAATCCTAAAATGGCATCCATCAGATCCAGTGGGTTTTATTGACTTTTAGTCCCATTCATTTTGTCGTATGTGATTTTTACTAATACATCTTTCCTATTAAATCTTACCCCTCTCACAAACCCATGCCTGATTTCCCCACCCTGGGAAAAATACTTTGTGCATTCACCTTTTTTCTTCTTCTCATGATTTTAAATACCTCTCTAACTTCCCCATGATAAAATACCTATAAAAGATTTTACAGTTTTTTATTACTTCTGACACGATTTTTCGATTTTTAAACTCTATCTTGGTCGTTTTTTTTTATTATCCTTTGCTGATTTCTAAACTGTCCCAAAATATTGGGGCACATTACTCTTTCATTTAATATAGTTACTACATGGTTAATTGTGAATTAAATTAATCTAGTGGCTTAAACTTTGCTGAGAAAACTGCACTTTCCTAACATGCTGTGTGTCACAAGAGAAGGATATTTTCCATGATGCTTCTCATTTACTGGGGACTGAAATGTCTAACCACAAAGCTGTTTGATGTCATCTCTCAGCAGAGCTGGCAACAATGCCAAAAAATAGTTATTTGATAGCAATTTTCTTACAGAAAACAGCTGTAGAAATTTGCCATTTCCACAACTTTAGATCATATCATGCCATTTTTGAGGAGACAGGCACATGTCAGACAGAGAGAATAATAGATCCCTTTTAATTGGTTTTCTATTTCATCGAAAATATACTGCTTATAAAATTGTAAATGATGTTAATTGAAAACTGGTGCTGCTAGTGATGTCTCCAGTAGAGTTGAGTTGAGTTTCAAATAGTCTTAAGCTCCAAATACTGTCATGGTTGACGATAAAAGATTCATTGGATTTTTTCACTGCTGTAACACTAATAGGCCTTTTTCACGGGGCGACTTGACGCAAGAGTTAACCAGAGTTTAACATCGTGGGAACCTCGTGCGATAACAGTACGGCATTCATGGACCACCGTGGACCACCGTGGCGCTAACGGCAGGTAATCGTGTAACTTGGTGACTCGGGAGAAAATTCAAGCAAGTTTGAATTTCTCCAAGAGTGACTTGTACACTTGTGGTTGAGCATTGCAACTTTATATGAACGTAGTGGCCAGTGCGATATCCGTGCGATATCCGTAATAACTTTTGCGGTTACCGTGGGAACTCCTGCGAACGGTAAACCCGGAAGCTGGACAGAGGGGACAGAAGGTGAGTAAAAACCTGCTGATTGTATCTGATTCCACTTTTCGTAGCAAGTTCCACTTTTCGACACAAAATGCTTGAATAACTCAGGCAGGAAGCATCTCTGGAGAACATGGATAGGTGACGTTTCGGTTCCAGCTGGGAAAGAGGAGGCAGGATCAATCGTGGCAGGTGTCGGAAGGAACTGCAGATGCTGCTTTAAATCGAAGATACACAAAATGCTGGAGTAACTCGCTGAGTTACTCCAGCATTTTGATCTCTGGATGGAAGGAATGGGTTTCCCAAACTCACCCATTCCTTAAACCCATTCTTTCTCTCCAGAGATGCTGCCTGTTCCTCTAAGTTACTCCAGCATTCTGTGTCTATTCCAGGTAATAGATGGACACGGGCGAGGGGGCAGATGGTTTGAACAAAGACCCTAGATTAAAGCATAGTATGTAAGATAGGATTGTGAAGCATGGGGAAGGAATGTTTGGGGGAGGAGGGGGGGGGGAGGAGGGGGGGGGGAGGAGGGGGGGGGGAGGAGGGGGGAGAGGAGGAGGTGGGGGCGGAGGAGGGGGGGGGGAGGAGGAGGGGGGGGAGGAGGGGAGAGGGAGGGGGGGAGGAGGGGAGGAGGGGGGGGGGAGGAGGGGGGGGAGAGGGGGGAGGGCTGAAAGAGGTGCGAGTCTAGATGGGCCACAGTGGGGTGGGGTGCGGGCGAGGGAAAGGTAAGAAATGGGAGGAGAGAGAGGTTGTTAGAGGTTACCTTGTGGCTAGCATCCGTCCATCCATGAGAGATGATGGTGTGGCTTTAGAAACATAGAAAACAGGTGCAGGAGTAGACCATTTGGCCCTCCGAGCCAGCAGCGCCATTCACTATGATCTTGGCTGATCACCCAAAACCAGTACCCCGTCCTGCCTTCTCCCCATCTCCCCTGATTCCGTTAGCCCTGAGAGCGAAATCTAACTCTCCCTGATAGGAGTAGAATGAGGCCATTCGGCCTATCAAGTCTACACCATTCAATCATGGCTGATCTATCTCTCCCTCATACCCCATTCTCCTGCCTTCTCCCCATAACCTGTGACACCCGCACTAATCTCTGGGTTAGGCAGCAACTCCACTATTGTGCCGCAGTGCCGTTCCAAAATTCCCTGTCTGCGTGTGTTTTAATATCCCAGCCCAGCTTTAAACCTGGGAATGGGAAGGGTGATTTTACAGAAAATAGAACAATACAGGAGGGGACCAGTAAATGGTCAATTAGGGGAGGGCACCAGTAAATGGTGAATTTGGGGAACGCACCAGTAAATGGGGAATTAGAGGAGCGCACCAGTAAATGGGGAATTAGGGGAGCGCACCAGTAAATGGGGAATTAGAGGAGCGCACCATTAAATGAGGAATTAGGGGAGCGCACCAGTAAATGGGGAATTGGGGGAGTAAATGGGGAATTAGGACAGCAGCAGTGATAGTCATTGATTGTGTTATGTTATGCACGGATATTACACTGGTGTGAACTTGTATAATACGCTGAGCGGCAAAACTGGACCATGAGTTTAAGATCAAAGATTTGCGTGTAAATTGATATGACTGATAGACACAAAATGGACCCTTCTTCAGACTCTCTCCAGAGATGCTGCCTGTCCCGCTGAGGTACTCCAGCTTTTTGTGTCAATCTTCGACAGATTGGGTTTGCTGTAAATGTCTGTATGTTAATATGTGTGTCTTTTCCTCTTGGGCATTACTTTGTTTCTGTTGGTGGCTCCACATTTTATGATAGCCTGAAGTGTGATAAAGCTTTTACCTCAGCAGTTTGATTGTCAGTGCTTGTTTACCTCATTGTTAAATAAATATATTTTTTACTATCAGCTTGATGTCTGCAATTCTTCATTAACACATCACTATAAGATGAATGTCTCTAATGTTATAATCCCTCTCATGCTGAAACACAAAATAGTTGAAGGGAGGTGATATAATCACATTTTCATTAAGTTTCATTTTTGAGTGTTCAGGTCCATCAATTGTTGAGCTATTTAAACGTTTGAAAGTTTCACCTCTCGGTAGAAAATAAAATAAGCCAATCAGCACGGTAAATGTGAGACAAAGTCTTTAATCCTATTTGACAATATAAAAAGACGACTTCTTGCACATATTGAGAGAAGGTGCATCACACCAAACATTTGTCTATAAAAGGGCCTCGCAAACACGAAAATCAACAAATGAGGCACGCTAGATTATTTTAAACACATTATATTCATTAACCTCCGCAACAAGCCTAAACTCAGGCATTAAAAGGGACAATGCAATGTGCTAAATGGCAGGTTTTGCGGACGAACATCTTATAGGAAGCACTTTTCAGAGGACAACACTAGAAAGTCAGCTTATTTGCTATGCATTTCTGCTAACATGCAGTAATGTTCCTGTGGTCGGCTACCCATCAATATAGCTGTCCTGCCACGGCACACTCCCCAATTGTGAATTGTAGTAAGCGCAGAGATGGCCTCTTTGCTCTTTCACACCCAGTGAGACTTCCTCTTAATTCTCTTTTTAATTAATCTCTCCCTTCTGCCTTCACGCAAGCGTCCTCGATGCACATAGTGGGCTGCTGCATACAGCGCGTCAATGAAAAAAACCACCATCCTGTACTCGAAACTCCTTAGTATAGGCATGTCTCCAAATGAGCCAATTCAACCAAGGGAGAATATTTATAGTGTGTGAAAAAAAAAGTGACATCATTTGTGCCACGTGTAGTTCACAATGTTCATTCAAGATTTAACGGGAAAGCTCGGGAGACGGACAAGTCACTCGCACAAATAACGGAAATGCCGAGTACCGTGGGAACTCTTTATCTACACCCCGTTATATCATGTGATATCGTGCTAGACCACGACCACTTCACTCTGGTTACATCTTGCGTCAAGTCGCCCCGTGAAAAAGCGCTTTTACCCCATGTTTTTTTGATTTTCGTGAATGATTGTAATTTTGTACTTCTTTGTGTGATTATGTACAATATTTCTTAAATCTTGATTTAACACCTTGCTTTCTGTTTATTTACTTTGATTCAAAGTCAATCCTAACATGCCGTGTATTTGATGCTAGCTTTTAGTTCAGATTAATATTTTGCAATATTAACATACCTGAGTTAAAATAAGCAAATTAATCCTCGATTTAAAAAAAAGCAACAAATGAAATGCACATAACGGCATTAAATATTTTGCATAGAAATTCATCTCTGGTCACTTTTGCCAAACACAACATATTGTCATGTCAGCATGGTTTTCCTCTGAAATTCTCTCCTAAGAAATCCATCTCTCCTCCTAGGATCAACCACATTGTCCCAGAAATCATTCAGTCAAATTAACAGTCAGTCATTGCTTGTGTGAGGCACTCTACCAGCTCAAATAACACTACGGATCAGAGATGGGTTGTATGAGTGTTTCCACAATTTTATATTGTTACTTGAATTAATAAACCCTCCAGGTTAAAGATAAAGCATGATGCCAGTTAGATATGCCTTAAATGTGCCGTAAAGATATGCTTTTTCTCCATACATCTTGCAGAATCACAATTGTTTTTTCTTCAAATTAATCAAAACTTTCAGTTAACTGATTGAAGTGAGACAAGTTTTACTGGAGTTGGATATTCACAATAAGCTAAACATTATAATTTAATTGCTGGATTTAATGATTTCTCTGCTTGCAGGTATACAACTTCAACATTGGTTTAGATATGGTTTTCTTGTTGATTACAGTGCAAAATACCAAATTACTCCTTCAGGGCGGCAGTTTCTTTTTTAACATTAAATGGGAGAAAGCTGTTTTTTCTCCATAATTAACAAATCACTAATGATATCTCATTCTCAGAAATCACACATTTCAAAGCCTTGTAATTTCATTAGGGAGGCGTTAATTATATTAAAAAAACAGGTATTCTCCTGTTTTCAGTTGAAGTAAGAATGTTGGGCACTAAATTAAAATCTTTAATATTGACAACAATGTGCAGCAACATGGCTTCATTTACACCTCAGGTAACATGTGTAATTAATCCATAAATAGTTACAGTTTGGCTCGAAATCAAGAAATCAAGCTTTAATTAAGTTTGTGATGGTAAACCAAAATTTCTGTTTCTTTTCCCAAATGTTCTGTTGAAGTAAAAGAATAGAGTAGAAAAAGTGAGGCCATCCCCATTAGATATGTCATTGCCACTCGTTAAAAGATCTAAAAAAAAATAATGTGTCTGTATATTGAGGCAATGAAGTTTTAATTTTTAGATATAACAGCCCTTCATTTATTTTCTTCTGGCTCAGTGATTACATGGTAAAACTTATGACCTTCTTCAGACATTCTGTGCCTGCAGGAAAAATCTGCAGCTCATTAACCAAAGAACCTTTTCAATACTAAATTCAAAAGGAAAAGTTTAAAAATAATCCGAAGAACAGCACAAGTACTCTTGAAATGTATGAATCTAGTTGATAGATATAATTTGTGTGAATGGTCCAAAGTTACTTGATGTCACCATGGATGGAATGTGAACCACAAGCAAAAATAGCTTGATGTAGTTCTCTCTTGTATAAATGCATATTGAGGCTTTGGGGTCCACTGATACAATGTTAATACTGTCTATCTCTGATAAAGGAAATTATTTTAGCTTACAGCGATGAGGAATATGAATGCTATGAAATGCATTCTTCAGCCAAAAGTGACAAAAATGTTCATGTTCTGTAGAATATTTAAGGCCACAAATTGCTAATCTATACACATTAAAATTCTGTTGCCTTGTTGAGCTACGTAAAGCCCTGAAAACACTGGACGCCTAAATCTGCAAGAATGCCATTTTATATCATGTGATTAGTCAGTTTATAGATTAAAGTATCATTTTCCTAATGAAACACAGAAGTGTTATGTGTGACTCTAGGCAAGAAAGCTGTTCACTACCAAATACATTTGGTTAATAGGATTGTTTTAATGTAAAACTGTTTACAACACTTTGTCAGGAAGTTAAAATGCCTTTCAGGCCCAAAGGTCAAGGTCAATTTAAGCATCCTGCATAGAATTGGGCTTTTCACTTGGTTTATGACACTGCAATTATCATTGGCCTTTAACCCTCTAAGGGCATTCCATCACAGGTGTTGCTGTGGAAATCGGAACAAATACAGAACAGGTATTATGAACGCTCTGACTTCTTTGATGAGAGGCAGTGTTTATAATTAGATTGGAATCCAGCCAGTCTCCACATCATTAAAGTGTGCAATCAATACAAAATCAGCACATTTTGTGTGAATTTATTTTTCATTTGCTTGCTCTTAATTTCCATAGCATAGTTTGGAGTAGCTCGGGGAATGAGTCTGGCAGTTATGAGGTCTCTGTGGGTCAGAAGTCAGCGATTCCACTGGTTGAAAAAAAAAGTATGAATGTAAATTGAAGGATTTTGTGTGCCGCTATAGAACTAAGACATTAAGCTTTGGCAGAATGTTATTCAAACAAGTGAAAAAGGTTTGCAGAGTTAATATAAGACTTACTATTAAAGAGAGTCCATTTTGTTTTCCACAAAGGCCTCAATGCAGAACAATACATTATAGGTTACTGCCTTTAAAAATTAAGCAGCTCCAAGGATTAAGATTTTTTCCTGACAACGTTATATATTTCCATCTCTCGTTTGCTTAAAGGATGTGTTATAACTGTTGGTGACAACTCACTGTGAAGACTGTCCATGTTTCATGTTACAAGGAAAACATGAAATTAAAATATTGTTTTAAGGAAAATTCAATTTTACAATGTCTTTCCAATGAGAACAGTGACGAAAGCAATAACAGCAGCAATGACATTCATTTAACTAGAACTTTTAATACAAAGTGCTTGAGAGGAATGTTTTTAAATATAATTTGATAAAATAATCACATAAAGACGATACATGGTTGGTGATAGAAGTCTTGGAAGTATGATTTAAGTAGCCTCTCAAATGAGAGAGGAAAGAAACAAAGATTTAGAAGGGGATTCTTCACAGCCGAGAGCCAAGTCAGCAAGGCGCTGACTATTGAGGTGATTAAAATTGAGAATATATAAATTGGCAGAAAGGAAGGAGTGATTGATGATACAGAGGTGAGATGGGATGATGCAATGGAGGGAATAAATAAGAGAATTAGCTGAATGGGCAGATGATAATGTTCAGCAAGCATAATGGTGAAGGACCAGGGCAATGAAAAGTCAGATTATGGGGAACAATGTTTTACACAAAACCCATGTTCAACTTCAGTAAGATTTCCACAGAGAAATAGGAAATTGATGATCCCGATAAAGACGTAGATGTTTGTTGAGAAGCTCATTTCGTATAAGATAAATTTACAAAGTTTTAGCTTCAGGCAATGACCCAGAGATCAAACAGGTGATTCAAGAACAGTTGCCAAATCAAAATGGCATTTGTTCTCAGCAAACCTTCAATACAGGAAAATTCTATTCATCCAACACAGGATCTCCTACCTGATCTGGTGCAATTGAGTTGACGTCACCTTGCAATAATTCGTAGATGAGAAATTGGAAGAGGCAAAGGATCAATCCTTGGGGGATTATAGACAATAGATGCAGGAGTAGGGCATTCAGTCCTTCGAGCCAGCACCGCCATTCAATATGTTCATGGCTGATCATCCACAATCAGTACCCCGTTCCTGTCTTCTCCCCATAACCCCTGACTCTGCTATCTTTAAGAGCTCTATCTAACTCTCTCTTGAAAGCATCTGGAGAATTGGCCTCCACTGCCTTGTGAGGCAGAGAATTCCACAGATTCACAACTCTCTGGATGAAATTTTTTTTTGTCATCTCCGTTCAAAATGGCCTACCCCTAATTTTTAAACTGTGGCCCCTGGTTCTGGATTCCCCCAACATCGGGAACATGTTTCCTGCCTCTAACATGTCCAATCCCTTAATAATCTTATATGTTTCAATGAGACCCTCTCATCCTTCTGAATTCCAGAGTATACACGCCCAGTAACTCCATTATATCAACATATGACAGTCCCGCCATCCCGGGAATTAACCTTGTGAACCTACTCCCTCAATAGTAAGAATGTCCAAATGACCAAACCTGCACACAATACTCCAGGTGTGGTCTCACTAGGCCCCTGTACAACTGCAGAAGGACCTCTTTGCTCCTGCACTCAAATCCTCTTGTTATGAAGGCCAACATGCCATTAGCTTTCTTCACTGCCTGCTGTACCTGCATGCTTACTTTCAGTGACTGATGAACAAGGGCCCCCAGATCCCCTTTTCCCAACCTGACACAATTCAGATAATATTCTGCCTTCCTGTTTTTGCCACTGAAGTGAATAACCTCACATTTATCCACATTAAACTGCATCTGCCATGTATCTGCGTACTCACCCAACCTGTCCAAGTCACCCTGCTTCCTCATAGCATCCTCCTCACACTTCACACTGCCACCCAGCTTAGTGTCATCTGTAAATATGCTAATGTTACTTTTAATCCTTTCATCTAAATCATTGATGTATATCGTAAATAGCTGCGGTCCCAGCAGCCGTGCGGTATCCCACTAGTCACTGCCTGCCATTCTGAAAGGGACCCGTTAATCTCTACTCTTAGTTTCCTGTCTGCCAACCGATTTTCTATCCATGTCAGTACCCTACCTCAATATCATGTGCTCTAATTTTGCCCACTAATCTCCTATGTGGGACCTTGTCAAATGATTTCAACAGATCACGGAGCAAATGCATGATGAGAAGATACTGGAGGCTAAAAGGTAATGATTATTGAATGTTATCCCTAATGTGATAGTAAAATTCACAGTAAAAAGGAGAATCCAAAATAAAATTGATAGATGGAAACAAGGACCTTCACATACACCCATGGTCTTATAGCAAATAAATTGTGAGCCATATTTTGAAGGATATTCTCTTATGAGCCAAAGGCATTTGTCATAAGCTAAGTTCATCCGTTCAGATCTTTGGACTAGGGACTATCTAAACAAATTGATGCAAAAAATCACCAAAGTAGACCTGCTTACCAGGCTGGTAACATAATGGTTAAGTCACTCTGTTGTGCGGCAATCTCTCGACCTGGGTTCTGTTCCCTAGGCTGCCTGACAATTGAATCTGTCAGTCACACTTGGGATGAGTTTTGTCAGTTGTCATTTGAGTCACTAGGTAGGAAGCCTTGTGGTGGCAGAGCACTTCCCCCTTGGGGAGGTAAAATGCGACACACTGCATTTTACCCTGCAGCAAGTATATTTCCTGTTGGCTGCAAACAGAATGACATTGCCATCAAAGTGCTGCCAACACCTTCACCAGCTAAAGTGGGCAGGCAGTGTGGAGGTCTGAGGGGGGAAAAGTGAAGCAGACATAATTAAAGAAGCACCATTAGCAAAGCTAGCAAAACATTTTTGCATATCCAGGCTACTTTTGGGCAAGCCTTCAGTTTCAGGGTGATATTTCCTTAAGCTTGTTAAAATAGAATTTCAGATTTAAACTGGTTATTCTCAAATTGCTCAACATTTGTTTTTAGTTTTAGAGATACTGTGTGGAAACAAGCCCTTTGGTCCACCGAGTCCACGCCGACCATCGATCATCCGTACACTAGTTCTATGTCCTACACACTAGGGGCGATTTACAGAAGCCAATTGACCCACAACCCTGCATGCCTTTGGAATGTGGGAGGAAACGAAAGGCACCCAGTTACAGTGAGAACGTACAAACTCCATACAGACAGCACCCGTAGTCAGGATCGAACCCGGGTCACCGGCGCTGTGAGGTAGTAGCTCTAACACTGCACCACTGTGCTGCCCTAATCTATTGAGATCTATTCCTGATGTTTATTGATAAATCCCATCCACAATAGTATTGTTATTTTATTCTATATATTCTGAATAATTGTAAAACATACAACATATGGCAGATTAAAACAGGTTTGGTCTCATAATGAATTCTGTTTATTGATAGTTCAATTTCCATAGTATCTTAAGTAACTACTCACTGGACATAGTTAAGGTCCATTTTTTGTCATTACCTTCGGACAATTCCAGGGATTGCTTGATGCATTGCTTTTTTATATTACAAAGATTGACAGTGTTCAGATACCCACTGAGAAAGAGATATTTCCAAAGTATTATTTTATTACATTTTTCTATTATCCTTTGCTTCTATGAACTTAAGTTCAGTGGGAGCAACAATTGTTCTTGAAACTGCATGGAATATCTGTTTGTGAAAATGCAACGTCATTCACCTGCCTTTTATTTGTGAACATGATGTTCTATATCCTTGGAATAATCACAAAGCTTTATGTTGGTTGGTGGAATAACAATCCAATCAATAGGTCAGAGGTCAAATGACTAGATGATTGATGAGATTGGTTAATTTCATGATAACTGTGAAGATTCAATTCAGATAATAAAATAAATTTGAAATGAAATGTTGGTCTCACCTACAATGACTATGTGGAGAAAATTTCCTGAGGAAGATATCTGCTGCCTTTGCAAGCCTACATGTGATACCAGATACTTCAATGTAGTTACCAATTAACATCAATCTAAAATCACCTAGCAAGTGGTTCAGTTCCAAAAACAATGAGGGATGGGAAATATCTCTTGGAATGACCAGCAAAGCCCACTTCTTAGAGTCATAAAATCATATAGTCATGCAGCATGGAAAAATGCCCTTTGCCCAAACTTGCACGTGCTGACAAAGAAGCCCTATCTCTAGGCTAGTCCCACCTGCCCGAATTTGGCCCATATTGCTCTAAGCTTTCTCATCCTTGTACCTGCCCAAATGTATTTTAATTGTTATTTTCTCTTTTAAATGTGGTTCCTACCTCCTCTGGCAGCTCATTCCAGATACCCACCACCCTGTGTGTGAAGAAGTTCAGGTTCCTATGAAATCTTTCCCCCCCCCCCTCACCTTAAACCTATGTCCTCTTGATTCCTTTTCTCTAGATAAAAGATTATTGAGTCCTGGCAACAAACTTCTTTCTTGTGAAAGAATTGAAAACAGATTACCCGGTACATTTAAGAGAAATTAGTCATTAAATGACTACAATAGGGGCTTTCTTCTCTAGGTGAAATATGGAGGTGCTGATTTTGAGGACTCTCCCAATGATATTTTTAACGTCAGCCGTCAGTAATTAGGCTGCATAAGTGCTATTAAATTTCCAGAATAGAAATTGGAATTTATCCCAACAATTAATAGTCTCTTCTGCTGAGGTGTTGCATTCATTAACTTGTTCCTCATAGAATCATAGAGTCTTACAGAACTAGCTAATCACAATTTATCCTAATCTCATTTTATTCCCCATTACATCACACCATCTCCTCCAAATTCTACCATTTGTATCACAGGTTGCCTTGAGTTTGTACACATTGTTTGCACTTTGTGGGTGCTATTATTAACTCATGGGCAAAAGGATTCTTCAACCTACAGTACTATCTTTGTACAAAGGCCGCATTACATTATCAATGTCAACTTTGGAGGAAGAACAACTGGAAGAGAAAAGGAAATTACTGCTGATGACAGGAAATGCTGGGAGTAGTGGCCTTTTTAAGTTTAGATTGGGTGGCACAGGTGGAGCAGTGGGAGAGTTACTGCCTTACAGTAGCGATGTCACAAAACCTACCTTCAGCGGAGCTGCAGTTCTGCCAATGGCCGTGTGCGCCTTTGGGGGGGGGGATTAAAATGCAGGTTTGTATCGCTTGTCGGAGCAGGATTTCCTTGGGCTGCTCGTCGATGAAGAAAAATCGATCGGACTTCCGTTCCCGGTTTTTTTAATTTAAAAAATCGCTGGACAATTTAATAGTTGGATTAAAGTAAAAAGCGACTTCGAATGCCCTCAACGCCTACAACGTGACGGATCGTAATATCAGGACAAAACAAAAGGTAAGTCGTCTATTTCACATATAATCTAACTTCTTGGGGTGACTTTAATCTAATTTTACGACACGAAAATGTTATTTGGATCCCATATGAACCAGCAGTGTCTTTGCCTGCCAATATGGGCTTACAATTCACGGCACCGGCAACGTTCCAATCGATCGCATTCCAGAAACACACACTCGCAAGATGATTTAAATCCTCTTTTTTTTGGACAATCATGTCATAAGAGGATCTAAATCATCTATATTTTGTGTTATTGTCTATCCATAATCAATATTTTTATACTAAATATCCACAACAGTTTTAGCCACATGTTTTGTGCAAAAAAATAATAATTTTTATTATATTGCGAGTGGATGTTTCTAGATTAATTTATGGGAATTAAACATTAAATTCCTTCCATCTGGCATATAAATTCATGACAGTGAGATTTTAAAATCATGTTCTATTGTGAATTCCTGTGTGAATGGGATTAGCTTGTTATTTGGATACTTAGGCTATTAAAAAAATATATCATTTTCTTAAGAAATGGATAGATGTTTAGATCTAGTAATTGAAGTTAGATGAATTTAATTGATTTGATGAAACTGATGAATATGAATTCTTTGTTGGGTATTTACTATGTTTTAGTGTTTAACTTTATCATTTCTACCTTTTTTCTAAAACTGCAAATAATAACTTGTTTCTGTTAATGCTGTTCAGTGTTTTTTTCCATTACATTTTAAACAGATGTCTCCGAAGAAGAAATGCAAAATTGTCAATCCAAATGCCCAGCAAAAGAGACTGATTTAGACAGCATTCGCAGAGATTATCCAAATTTGGACTACTCCAAATGTGATGATCTACAGGACATTCTTAATGGGAAAGTAGTGGGCAGAAAGGTATGTCATGCGTGGTTTGAAGAACAAAAATTTCAGGTCATCCAAGTAAGATGTTTTATATTTGTTTCAGAATGCTTCAAACTATAATAACTGAAAATTTCATTCAGTTCTCTTAATTTTTAAGAAAGTTATGGGCTTTTGACTGTCCTCGATCACAGCTTTTGTGTGTCAATGGAAAAGCAATAGGGAACAAGATGCTAATTTCTAAGTATGAAAATGGCCATAATCTTTTTAATACTGAAGATATCAAAGTGAATTAGGTGTCAAATTAAACTTCTTTTTATGCTTTATCTGATGGGATAAATTGCACTTGATTTTTTAAATCTCAAAATTTTGTAACATTGCTACTTACAGCGCCAGAGACCCAGGTTCAATTCTGTCTACAGATACTATCTGTACGGAGTTTCCACGTTCTCCCTGTGATTGCATGGATTTTCCCTGGGTGTTCCAGGTCTCTAGTGCTGTAATGTAGCAACTCTACTGCTGTGCTACTGTGCCACCTTAAACCTGACCTAAAGGGATTCTTCAACCGACCACTCTCCCCAAGGCTTTCGGGCCAAGTTTGCAGATGATACGAAAATAGGTGGAAGGGCAGGTAGCGTAGAGAAAGCAGGGATTCCGCACAAGGACTTTGACAGTTTGGGAGAGTGGGCAGGGAAGTGGCAGATGGAATATAGTGTAGCAAAGTGTGGAGTCGTGTATTTTAGTAGTACCAATAAAGGTGTAGACTATTTTCTAAATGGGGAGTGAATCCAGGTGCAAAGGGACTTGGGAGTGTTGGTGCAGGATTCCCAAAGAGTTAATTGGCAAGTCGAATCGGTAGTAAAGAAAGCAAACTCAATGCTAGCATTTATTTCAAGAGGGCTTGTATACAAAAACAGGGATGTAATGCTGAGGCTCTATAAGGTGCTGGTAAGGCTGCTTTTGGAATATTGTGAGCAATTATCGGCACCATATCTGAGGAAGGATGTGCTGGCTCTGGAGAGGATCCAGAGGAGATTTACAAGAATTATCCCAGGAATGAGTAGGTTAACATATGATGAGTGTTTTTCGGCACTGGGCCTGTACTCACTGGAGTTTGGAAGAATGATGGGGGGACCTCATTGAAACATACAGAATAGTGAAAGGCTTGAATAGAGTGGATGTGGAGAGGATGTTTCCATTAGTGCGAGAGTCTAGGACTAGAGGTCATAGCCTCAAAATGAAAGGACTTTCTTTTAGGAAGGAGATGAGGAGAAATTACTTTAGTCAGAGGGTGGATAATTTGTGGAATTCTTTGTCACAGAAGGCTGGAAGGCTGTGGAGGCCAACTCAGTGGATATTTTTTAAGGCAGAGATACATAGATTTTTGGTTAGTACAGGTGTCAGAGGTTATGGGAAGAAGGCAGGAGAATGGGGTTAGGAGGGAGACTTAGATCGGCCATGATTGAATGGTGGAGTAGACTTGAAGGGCAGAATGGCCTAATTCTACTCCTATTACATGACCTTATGATCCCCTTACACACATACAGCAGTTGTAATGACGTGCTTCAGTTTCCAAACAAGGAATTTTCATGAATCAGAGGTTTGTTTTTGTTTTCATGATTGTATCATAGGCAACAATTTTGCTATCACCCAATTTAATAATTTGTCTGAAAAGTATTTATTTGACATGAAATAACCTGTATATTTTTTAAATATTAAAATCCTCCATATTTTGCATTTCCAATTAAGTACTTTAGAGAAACATGGCAAACAACGGTCACAGGGAGAGCATACAAACTCCGTTCAAATAGAACCCATAGTCAGGGTCAAACCCAGGTCTCTGCCTAAAACTCTGTTTTAGAGTTTTTAGTTTTAGAGATACAGCATGGAAACAGGCCCTTCGGCTCCCAATCATCACCGACCAGCGATCACTCTGTACACTAACACTATCATACACACTAGGAACAATTGTACAATATATTTTCCCCAAAGCCAATTTACCTACGAACCTGCACATCTTTTGGTGTGTGGGAGGAAACCGGAGCAACTGGATAAAGCCCATGCGGTCACTGGGAGAACGTGCAAACTCCATAAAGTCAGCACCTGCAGTCAGCATCAAACCTGGGTATCAGGCGCTGTAAGGCAACAACTCTACCACTACATAGAAACAGAAACATAGAAAGTAGGTGCAGGAGTAGGCCATTTGGACATTCGAGCAAGCACCACCATTCAATATGATCATGGCTGATCAACCAAAATTAGTACCCCGTTCCGGCTTTTTCCCCCATATCCCTTGATTCCCTTAGCCCTAAGAGCTAAATCTAACTCTCTCTTGAAAACATCCAGTGAATTTGGCTCCACTGTATTCTGTGGCAGAGAATTCCACAGATTCACAACTCTCTGGGTGAAAAGGTTTTTCCTCATCTCAGTCCTAAATGGCCTACCCCTTATTCTTAAACTGTGACTCCTTGGTTCTCGACTCCCCCAACATCGGGGACATTTTTCCTGAATCTACCCTGTCCAATCCTGAATTGTATATGTTTCTATAAAATTCCCTCTCATCCTCCTAAGTTCCAGCGAATACAAGCCCAGTTGACTATTCTTTCATGTACGCCACCGTATCGCCCCAAATCTTTCTAATGACATTGCTTGAGGTATAAACGTTTGTCAGGAAAAGTTTGTGGTGTTCTTTGAATCATGAATTGGGTTTATTAGTGGTTCCCAAGAGAACAGATGGGAGTCAGTTTTACATCTCAATCAATGGAAAGTGCCTCATTACTGCATCAGAGTGTCCGCCTAAATTACAAGCCTCTGAAGGACAACTGGAACCAATAACTCCCGCAGTTAGAGGTATAAATGCTGTTAAGGTTGATAGTTTGTAATATTTACCTATTGCTGGCTTTTGGCCCAAATCAACAGGCAGTGGCCAGAGCATGTGTCAAACAGAATAGAGTCTGTATTGGTTGTCGTTGTAATATGACATAATGTAGCAGGTTGATGCCAAATAATAGAGCTTTGTGCACGATTGTAAACTCTACAAATATGTTTAGCGTTGTCGGGTACAATTGGAGTTAATCTATATTATTTCCCCACACACTGACATTATCAGAATTAATCATCTAAAAACTGCTTATTCAGCAGTGTGAAATAATGCTGTGGCATTTATTTTCTTCATGTATGTATTTGGTTAGATTTGGCCTACTCCCCCAATTACTCAGTGACCCTCCAGCTTCTCCCAGAGAACATTGTTCATTAGCCTTTTCTGATAGTAATTTATTTTGCAGATGGCATTCAGAGTATGTATACATAACCTTTAATCCATCTGTTGTTAGCACTTCTTTATGCTGAAACCTTTATTGCAAGGTTCTTGTGATCAACACCTGGAAAAGTCTCTCTAGTCCTAATGCAAGGCCTGAAGTACGCTGGGATGGAGGACAAGGTGTGTTAGGACTGTGTACTGACTGTACATTAACAGTGACTTACAGCATCAATCTGTTTAAGATTCCTCAGTATATCTTAAATAAAGTCTTACCATCATAGAAATCCCCTATGCACCCTGCCTTTATCTTTGCCTGCTTATTGTTTATGTGTCCCTTGATAATAATCACTGAATTTCAATTTTCATTCATAAATATTTCATCCCAGTTGTCATGCTGTCCACTTATTTTATTGTTTAAAAAATAAATTCTCACAAAATTTGGAAAGGACTGTTCTTGCAGAAGATCTTTTGCTTTTTTTAAAAAGTAAGATTTGATGGAACGTCGTCAATAAATGAGTACTGCTATTTGATAAATTAATTGAGCCATGGGGTTAAATTTAGTCTCGAGATACAGTATTTCCTTTGAAAACTAGTCTTGAAAAATCATCCATGTGCAGCAACCTCCATATTCAGGTAAGAACATATGTCAAAAGGCACCAACACTTAGACATTTCTTCAGCTCCATGATCTTGGTTAAAAGCCTATAAAACCAGTGAAGCATTTTATAGCTTGATTGTAATCTTCCAACACAGACAGAGTTCTCCTCAGGCACACAAAATAACTTGACACACATACATACAGCTGACACAGTGTGACATATGGAATGGAGAATCACTTGTTCCTATACAGTCAAATAACACTGGGCAGTATTTAAGTAAGTCCAATTTAATTTTCAATGGGTGCTCACTGACTTTCTTTGTCTAAATTCACTGATGCTGTTTTATAAAAAAAGAAACACATTTTGTCAAAGTTTTGTATAAGCCTCGCACTGCTACAGTTTAATTTTACATTGGCATTTTATGTCTGTGTGTCCCTATCCTTTAATATAATTTGAACTGCTCTTCCATGACATTCACTGTTAACAATCTTATTGTTGATGAGAGGGAAGATTATATCATCATGGGAACATTTCTTCTTTTTCCAGTGCTATTCTTTGCATGCCAATTGACATTTATCCTGAGCTGAGTTTCCCATTATGCAAAACAGAGGGAATAAAATCTATGCCCCCTTTGTTTGCCCACCACAAGCAAATAAAGCTGGCTCTGAATCTTTTTATATTATTGCTGTTATTACCAAACTGTGAAATCATAATTCGGCAAAGCTTTATCTGATATTAATGTAATTCTGTGGCCACATTCTGCACTTCTATATATATATTTTAGGCTTAAAAAATGGAGGTGTGCCTGACTGTATGAAAATGTAATGCAAATAAGCCTTCACCCCTGTGGTACTTGAACTGTTTTCTCTTTGATAACCCAATTATTGTCTCAAGAGCTGTGTCAATTGCTCAAGCGATCTCTTCTTGAACAAATCACTCCTGTAACCTCGAGCACTTTATATTTGATTCTGCTATTTTTTGACAGTTCAAAGCGATCAGAGCCATCCTCACAAGGATGGGGATTGATTTTGTGTTCTCGCTTATCATGCTAATTCCTCTAAAATCAGTCTTTTCATCCCCTGCATGATTACTGCTGTTTCCAAAGGCTGTGGTCTGCGCAGAATCAGATGTGCTCTGTATTTGCATGAGTCTCAACTGCCCATTGCCTCAATGATTTAGCCTGGTATAATTGCATAATTATGTGTGACTCTTTCTTTACCCACTGGTGTTATTAAAACTATGAAGAAGGGAACAGAAATGTTATTAGTCACCAAGAGAGTGAACAAGCTGATCGATATTTTTAGAGAGCCAATGGCACTAATGTCATCATTGATTACATTAGCAAAGCTTTGAGCTGGAGTGAGGACGGTTTGTTTTCCAATTATTCATTTTTAAGGGGATGTCTTGATACACTTTTTACGGTTTTTGAAATTTCACCAGCTAGACCAAATCATCAATTGATCAAAATATATTCCCCTCCAAGAAGAAAATACATAGGTGGGAAGGAATAACAGGATATTTATACCAATGAGAAGTAAAATGGTAAACGTTGAGTGGTTTATAGAATTTGCTAAAACACCTCTACCTGCCAATGATTTGTTCACCTCATGCCTGTTTACCTGTAACTTTTATTCTGGAAAATGTCATTCAGCATGGAATTTTCTGTTGATCAATTTCTGATTATTTCTCAATCAACTTGGAGCAACAATATCACAGTTGTCGGTCCCTGTTGTGTGAGTGTCATCATGCATCAATGATATGGAGTATACTGACAGTTGCCATTGGCACTGACAGTTGCTGTCAGCACACAAGCAGTCCCAAAATGGTATAAAATTTCCACACAAAATTAAAGCGGTAATATGCAATACCATAGAAGCAGTCCAAGGCTGCATTGTTTGGCTGACAGCTTATGATGGCACCTGAATGACTCAATTAAATTACTGCATGAAAGCATTTTCCATACATAAATATCAGAATTACAGATTTTAAAAAAAGCATGTTGCAAAGAATGTAGCTTTGGCTTTGAATTGAAAGTTATAACGTGGAAACTCGCCATTCGGCCCACCGAGTCCACGCCAGCTGTTGATCACCCATTCACATTGGTTTTATCTTATCCCACTTTCTCATCCACTCCCTATACACAAAGAGGAATTTTACAGAGACTAATTAATCTACAAACCCGCATGTCTTTGGGATGCGGCAGGAGACTTGAGCACCTAGAGGATACGCACGCAGTCACAGGGAGGACTTACAAACTCCGCACAGACTCCACCTGAGCTCAGGAATCGATTCTAGGCCTCCGGTGCAGTGAACCAACATCTCTACCAGCTATGTCACTGTGCCACCCTTGTTTATCACAGTAAAATGACTGCAACCATCATATCCAGCATGATACTTATACATCAATAAAATCTTCTGCTAGAGGTAAACAGTGCTCCGGGGATGTGTCTAAGGTTTCCCAGGAAAGAGCTAGAATATGAAGGGTGAGTTGCTCAGAATAGAGCTGTTAGACCCTTTTGCACTTCAATGTCTAATTGTATTCTTCCTTATTTGATGAGGACCACTTATTCTTGCACTTCAAGCTCATTAATTAAGAGCGGAATCCATAAATGATTGTCACCCTCTTTTGAGAGAATTCCAGAAAAAAAATGCTTTGAATTTTTTACAAAAATGTTGCAGGCATTCAGGTTTTAATTTCATCCAGAGTTCATGTTCCCCAATTAATTAAAAACAGATGGAATGAAAGAGGTTGCAATATATTTGTGGTAGGACCGATGTGGGTGTCATAAGCAGAGTGAGGTCATTTGTCTTTACATGCTAGTAATATGTACATCTCCCTGGAGATCTTAGCAAGTGGAATTCCTTCAGGCTGACAGAGGTTTTAGATTTCTGTGGTTTGTTAAATATCTTCTGTAACTCACCTGAATTTCTCTATTGAAATGCCAAACTTATATCTTATTGAAACAAGATTGTAAATTAGAAGTAGTTCACTACAATGCTATTGCTCATTAAAAATCTTCACAAATGTACCCCTTTGCCATCCCTTGATCACTTCCATGGTCCAACTTTGCAATATTCCACCATATTCTCCTCAATCATCTCTCCCAACAGAATTTCAGTTCCAATCTTCTACTTATTGATTTGCCTCGAAACCAACCTTTCTTCCATTGACTCACGGTACACTTCCCGCTGCCTCGCCAAGGCCACCAGCATAATCAAGACGAGTCTCTGTTCTCCCATCTCCCATCAGGCAAGAGGTACAGAAGTATGAAAACGCACACCTCCCAGCTGTTATCAGAAAGCTGGACCAACTAGATCTACCATCTACCTCATCGGAGACCTTGGACTACCTTTACTCAGACTTTACTGGACTTTATTCCCTTTATCCTGTATCTGTACACCATGGACAGGTTGATTATGATCATGCATAGTCTTTCCCACTGACTGGATAGAACGCAATAAAAAAGCTTTTTACTGAACCTCAGTACATGGAACAATAAACTAAACTAAACTAAACTATAATCAACACCCAATGATTGGTGCACATACAGTCTTCTCTTTCCATACCATGATCCCATAGTCCACCTCTTCATACTTGGTTATCTTCCTCTAGTGGGCCTCCTCCAGATGGTCCTCCCACGACGCTGTCAGTTCCAACAAGACAATGTTTTTGGTCGCCTCTGAGACCAGGAGTCTGGCCTCAGGGTGGTCATAGCAATGTGCTGTGGGAACTTCAGCTGTTTCACCAGGTCTAATCTTTCTCCAACTTCAGTCCATAGCTCAACCAATAAATCAAGTCCGCAATGGAAGAAGTTTAAGAATAAATGGCTTAAGTAGGACGTTTGGTGTGTAAATCCTTTTTTTTAAATCATCCATCACGTCTTTGGTCTTGTGCTCAAAAGGATGTTGTTGCCAGAATTGTAGTGAGTAATTTTAATAGTTTAGCATTTTAAGCCAATAGTATAATAAAATGTTTTGATTGCCGGAACATGCATTCAGAGAATTTTAGTGTAAAATGCAACAAAATAAAATATGTTCCAATTGACTTCACATCCGACACAGTAATATGCCTGTTAAAACTAAATCGCTGCCCATTTATGTTGACGTTTCAAGAAGCAACTTTTTCAACCCCAATAATAAATGAAAATTTGTGTCTTCATTTTCATCTCACACATTGTATGACCCTTTCATGTCTTATACAGAGACACACTTTGCAATTCTGATTCATCATACCAGCATTTGCTGGGAATTATCAGAAAATATATTGAGAAATGGACGTGAATTACTGGCATGGAAACTTCTCCCCTGAGTTCATTGAAGGTGACTAATTGAAGGACTTACGATAAATATGAGCATTTTTAGATTATTTGAATTGTTTGGGTTGATTTGCATATTTTCAAAGTATTTGTGTTGTTATATTTCTAACAAAAATACTTCCATTATATTATTAATACATTATTTTCCGAATGTTAAATACATGTAGAAACATTTTTTTGACAGCTGGCTGTCAAATAGCTATCAGTTAGCCCGCCAGTTTCATGGTAAGAGTTTTTCCTATACCCGGTTCATGAGTTTTACCCATTCAGAGTTTGCACCATGAAGATATCATAAAGATGCATGAAGCTTAACGCTGTCTATAAAATTCAGATCAATAGTCACAACCTAAAGAGCGTAGATTGAGAAAAATGTCCCATGTTATGATACAAAAACATTTAAGTTTTTCTGATGCCTTGTTTTCTGCCCTCATGTACAGTTACAAACACAGTTTAAATGTGTTCAACTTATTTTAAGTTGTGAGGATGACAATAAAAGTGTCACCATCATATGCTGTATTTGAAAGCAAAAAGGGAAGGAATAAATTCAATTGTTACATTTGGAGTGATATTCAGTCCTGAGTTCACTCACTAAATATTATTGTTCATCGGCTCTTTGTGTTTAATGATTTGAAATCCCAAACTCAACCTGAAGGTACTTCTTCTTCTTCTTGCGTATGGCGTGCACAGCCTAAGGTTGTAGGACAACGTTCTATTTGATCTTATTTGATTGTGCACGCCAGGTTGATTGCATTCGTCGAAACAGGGCGGACCACGTGAAGGTTGCAATCTCCCACCCCAACATGAGTGTACTGAATGGCTCCAAAATGCTACATAACTGTGATACTGTTTTTGCTTCTTCAATGCATACACTTCCAGAAAGAAGTATAAAGCCTCAGATCTACCTACATTCAAACATAAATATGTTCTTAGTTTCAAATCAAGGACAAAATATTAAATATATATATGCATGTCTGTCTGTGTATGCGTTTGTGTGTATTTGGTTTTAAAAGTCTTTCAGTCAGATGATCAAAAACACGTTATTTCACTGCACCAATTTAAATATCATTCACTCATTCAATATCTTAGACAGTGACATAATGAAACTTTGATATGATGAACATTTCAAGGCAAATATAATGTATGAATAAAAAAAGTTAATGTTACAATGTCATGCAAATGACATGGGATTTCAGGAATGCATCATCAGTAATTGGTTGAATGACATTTTAGCTGTTGGTACCTGAAAGGAAATCAAGCACAATTTAATTCACAAAGAATCATTAAAATGCTTTCTTAAATATATGTACAGAGGAGGCTTCCATGGGAACAATTTAAAGTTACCAAAAGCACTCATAAATTATGGTGAATTATCTATCTAATTTACAGCTTGCAAGTTTGGAATTCCAATTCAAACCACTTAAAACTGGTATCAAATGTAACCGTAAAACACAGTACTGGAATAATTATGTGAGTCAAGCAGCATCTCAGGAGGACAGGCGAGGATAGGCGATGTTTTGGGTCACGTGTAAAAAAGGATCCCGACTTGAAACATTGCCTATCCATAACCTCCAGAGATATTGCCTGACCCGTTATTCCAGCACTTTATTTACATTTATCTTCTTCTTGCGTATGGCGTGCACAACCTAAAGTTGTGGGACAACGTGTTCTATTTGATCTTATTTGATTGTGCATGCCAGGTTGATTGCATTCGTCGAAACAAGGCGGACCAGGTGAAGGTTGTAATCTTCGACCCCATTTACATTTGTGAATCCTTTGGGTTACTCTTGATCTATCTTTTGTACATTTGTACTGGTCTATAGCGCTGTGGACCCAGAACTAAAGTATCGTCTAGTGTAAGGATGCAGAGCAAGAGATTAATGACTGACATAAGGAAAATCTGGGAACTGGGAGGTCTGGATAAGCCTGGGAGGTCTGGGAGGTCCATAAAGAAATCTGGGAGGTCATTTAAGACTTAGGTGAGAAAAAACGTTTTCACCCAGAGAGTTGTGAATTTATGGAAATCAGAGGGCAGTGGAGGCCAAATCACTGGATAGATTTAAGAGAGAGTTAGATAGAGCTCTAGGGGCTAGTGGAGTCAAGGGATATGGGGAGAAGGCAGGCACGGGTTATTGATACGGGACGATCAGCCATGATGACAATGAATGGCGGTGCTGGCTCGAAGGGCCGGATGGCCTCCTCCTGCACCTATTTTCTATGTTTCTATGTTTTTATGAAATTCTCTGCCACAGACAGCAGTGCAGTCACTCAATGAATGTACTTTTAGGTATCCAGGCATATACAGTACGACATCATGGGTTATGGTGAGAGACCAAGAATATGATATTGAGATATGGAATCAGGTATGATTGTATTAAGTGGCAATGCAAGCTTAAAGGGGTAGATGACATACTCCTGTACTTATTTTCCGTGCTTCTATAGAGTTATACAGTGTGGAAACAGGCACTTCAGCCCAACTTGCCCACACGAGCCAACATGTCCCAGCTACACTAATCCCACCTGCCTTCATTTTGCCCCATATCTCTCCAAACATGTCCTAACCATGTACCTGTCTAACTGATTCTTAAATGTTCTATGTCTATGTTATGGTTGCGATCAGTAAGAGATAACATTAGCAGTGGCTGTTATGGAGAACAGTTGTCTACATTGCTGCACAGAAGAAAGATATCGATATAAAACATATAATATCTCCAAATACACATAGTTATAGTGAAAAATAAACAGGGTGGATGGGATGACATGAGAGCTGGCATGGACCAAATGACCTCCCTTTGTGTATAGAAGCACAAAACAAACATCAATGAGAAATGCATCTCACATATCCTTAATAATACAGGTAACAGAATGCTTCCTTTAAAATTGTTCCTGCCACTGTTGTAGTGATTGTTTGTGTGTATTCATTGGAATGAGATATCACAAAATCAGTTACAGTTGAGAAGAGATGGCCCTTTGCATTTCGGGACAGTGAACATCTGGCCAGTCACAAATGTAGATTAACAAAACATTAAATCAGTAGTCAAATGAGAGAGGGAGTATAAATGGAGTTTTCAGACGTGGAAACAAGGAACTGCATTTGCTGGTTTACACAAAAAGAACACCACGTGCTAGAATAACTCAGCAGGTCAGATAGCATCTCTTTTGAACATGGATAGGTGACATTTCAGGTCAGGAACCTTCTTCAAACTGAAGTATTATATGTAGCACACTGTAACAATATAGCATGTAATGTTATATCTGTAGGTGTACCATTTACATATATTCTGCGCTGTTTACTTTAGCTTTTGCATTACCTGTTGTGTACACGGTTAGTATAATTTCTCCAGTTAGTATGCAATACCTCGGTATACCTGACAATAATAAACCCGTGCCAGTGCCAACAACGAGGGAGGCACAAGGAGGATAGTGTGAACCTCCTCATTACAGCTCGGCATTGCAACAGATGGAGATCCTGTTACAATACTGGTGCTTCTTCTTCTTATCGAGTCCACATCACAAGATTAGAAATTGTTCAGCCAGAGCTGAACACACTTCTCGGCATCTGCTTACAATGGCGTCTTGCGCTTCTTGTTCTTCTCGAGTGTGGCGGTAGAAAGATTGGTGGAAACAGAGCCTCGACATGAACACTCTATCCTTGACCCCATTACTGGTGCTAATATGTTTGGTACAATTCAATATCAACATTGGTCTAATTTAGAAAACAAGAATTGACTGAGGGAATAAAAGAGGAGAGCAGCTAGAGAAATTTAGTGGGACAGATATGATCTGTGGAGGAAAGGGGACAATTGATGTTTGGGTCGAGATCCTTCATCTAGTCAAAAAGAGTAGTGGGGAACTTCGGAATTGATAACTGCCAACTTGCACAGTCCAGTATTTATCTCCTACAGAAGATTCACTAGCAGGACTGCCATGATAGGCCCTATTGTATTTGCCTGCCCTTGGCCCACTAAACCTATCTCCTTACACCTCAACTCTATCTTGTTCCCACTTGTCCAGTTCCTTCCCATCTACATTCAAGATACCACACGTACAGTACAACATTTTAACAATTGCCCTGGAAACTGCAGCCTCATGTTTACCATGAATGTCCAGTCGCCATAAGGAAAGATGTGTTGTCTAAGCCTCTTGCAGGAGAATGCCCAGTTAATATTTGGGAAGTTAAGGACACTCACTATGACAACCCGATTTATTTTACATCTTTCCATAATCCATGTGTAAATCTGTTCCTCTACCTCCCATTCTCCATTGGGAGGCACAGTGTAATCCCATGAGAGAGATTACACTTTTTTTAGCTCCATCTATATTGTAGCAATGTTACAAAATTTTGAGATTTTAAAAATCAAGTCTGTAATTTATCCCATCAGATAAAGCATAAAAATAAGTTTAATTTGACACCTAATTCACTTTCATATCTCAAGTATTTAAAAAGTTATGGCCATTTTCATACTCGGAAATGAGCATCTTGTTCCCTATTGATTTTCTATGGACATAACAAAAAAGTTGTGATCGTGAACAGTCAAAAGCCATAACTTTCTTAAAAATTAAGAGAACTGAATGAAATTTTCAGTTATCATAGATTGAAGCATTCTGAAACAAATATAAAATAATCTTACTTGGATGACCTGAAATTAAAGCATATAATTAGTTAGTTACCTAATTGTAGCTAATTTCAGACTTCAATTACTAGATCTAAACATCTATCCATTTCTTAATAAATGATTAACATTTTTAAATAGCCTAAATGTCCAAATAATATTCACAAATAATTCACAATAAAACATGATTTTTAAATCTCATTTACATTAATTTATAGGCCAAATGGAAGGAATTCAGTGTTCAATTGCTGTAAATAAATGCCCATTTAAATCAGCTTTCCAGTGGGTCCCTGTGGAACGCGCTGGTTTAGAACGTTCACATTGTGGTAGATTTGTGCCCCAAATGCCCAGAAAAATACTGCGCGATATAATAGGCCCAAAATGAGCTACTCGCAATATTAAACTTTGTATAACGGGTTCTTTAGAAGCCCTTTTTAATGTAAAAATATACAACCTACCTTCAGCTGTCTGCTTTATAAGACCCTGCGGTCGCGGGTTTAGAGATTGATTTTTAAACTACTATAACTATTATTCAAGGCCTTTAAACCTAATAATAGCTTTTGCGACGGGGTCTTCCAGCGATTTTTCGTTAATAATTAACTAGGCTGAACATCTTCGATTTGAACAGCCTAGAGAAAATCGCGTTTTAAACCCGCCCCCTCTAAACGGCGCCAAAATCGCGCACACCCGCAGCGGCAGATTTTCAAAGACGCTTCAGGTAGGCTTTGCAACATACCTATATATTGTCTGCATGGATGATCCCTCAGTATATTCTCTCCGAGTAGATGTGACATTATCTTACTTAGTAATGCAACTCCTATATCTCTTTTACTATCGCCTCTATCACTAGAAAGTACAGCACAAGAAGAGGCCCTTCGTCCCACAATGTCTGTGCCGAGTGTGATTCCAAGACCATCTTTAATCAGCCCGCACATAATCCATATCCCTCCATTCCCTGCATTTCCATCTGCCTATCCAAAAATCTTTTAAGTGCCAGTATTGCATCTTCTTCAACCACCACCCCGGCAGCATGTTCCAGGCACTCACCACCCTCTGTGTAAAAGAACCTGCCTCACACATCTCCTTTAATCTTTACCTCTCTCACCTTAAAGCAATGCCGACTTTGATTTTTCCATCCTGGGAAAAGATTCTGACTGTCAACCCTATCAATGCCCTATGAAGAGAAGACAGAGGTGATTTTGTTTGGCCCCAATGGCTGCCGTGAACCTCCCTTTGTTGACTTGGGTCCACTGGCAATGTCTGTAAAGCCAACCGTCTTGAACCTGGGTTTTAGGATGGACAGTGATTTTAAACTAGACAAACAAATAGGCGCGGTGTTAAGTCCAGCTTCTTTCACCTAAGGAAGCTGGCAAAGGTGAAGTCCATTCTCGAGCGGGAGCATTTTGAAACAGTAATCCATGCCTTTATTACATCTAGGCTGGATTACTGTAACGCACTCTACTCTGGAGTCGCACGAGCTTCATTGGCTCGTCTCCAGCTTGTTCCAAATGCTGCCGCTCGCCTTTTGACTGGAATTCGAAAGAGGGAGCACATTACGCCAATTTTGGCCTCCCTACACTGGCTCCCAGTGCACTTTCGAGTTCATTTCAAAATTCTTTTATTTGTTTTTAAATCATTGAATGGGCTCGCCCCGCCTTATCTCTCTGAGCTGCTCCACCTATATGCTCCTGCCCGGTGCCTCAGGTCAGCTGATCAGCTGCTCCTTGAGGTACCAAGGTCTAAGCGGAAGCTCAGAGGGGATAGAGCCTTTTCTGTTGCTGCTCCGGTACTCTGGAACACCTTGCCGTTGCACATCAGACAGGCCCCCTCACTGTCCATCTTCAAATCCTCCCTAAAAACATATTTTTATTCTTTGGCTTTCGACACTGGCTGAGGCATTGCTCCTGTTTTTAGTGCTTTTAATGTCTTTTAATTTTTAGTGTGTTTTTTATAGTCCTTCGTTGTACGGTTTTTAATGGTTTTTAATTGTTTGTAATAGCTTTTTGTTCATGATTTCTCATGTACAGCACTTTGTGGCAACTGTAGTTGTTTAAAGTGCTTTATAAATAAAGTTATTATTATTATTATTATTATCACAATTTCATATGGTTCTAGCAGGTCACCCCGCTAACCCCAGGCACTCCAGAGAAAACAAGCCAAGTCTGTACGACCTAATAGGAATCTGAGGGGTAACTTTTTCACACAAAGGTTGGTGGGTGTATGGGACAAGCTTCCAGAGGAGGTAGTTGAGGCAGGGACTATCCCAACATTTAAGAAACAGTTAGATAGGTACATGTATAGTACAAGTTTGGAGAGATGTGGACCAAAGGCGGGCAGGTGGGACTAGTGCAGCTGGAACATGTTGGCCGGTGTGGGCAAGTTGGGATGAAGGGCCTGTTCCCACACTGTATGACTCTATGACTCTATGACTCTCCCTGTAGCTAATACCTCCTAATCCAGGCATCATTCAGGTAAATGAAGATCCTTGTACACATTCATAAACCTATAGGTTTCTTTAAGGCAGGGTTTCCAAACCCTTTTTGTCCCGTTTACCCCTGGCAACTTTAACAGCACATAACAATGTTATTTAATTTATTTATGAACAACTAATGATAAACAGATATACCAGAACCAAACACAGTCACAATGAGAACAAATATGTCCAAATCCAGAATCAACAAATTTACCCCCTGGGTAGGTGAAATTTACCACCTGGGGGTAAATTTACCCCAGGTTGGGAACCCTTGCTTTAAGGCGTTGAAATGTTGCTGTCCATTACTAACATTACTAACATCTGAAACACAAGTGTAGGTCCTAGATTATCAGGGTTCTGTCAAGGTTCCCGGAGGTTTTTGTCAGTCTCCCTACCTGCTTCCACTACCTGCAACCTCCGGCAACCACCTGCAACCTCCGGGAACCGGACGGAAACCTTGGGTGGGGCGCAAAGTCTCCAGAGGTTTCCGTTCAGGTTTCCTAAGTGGGACAGGGGCATAAGTGTCAGCTTACCATTGTTCCAGATAGAAAACAACATAATTGGTGAGTTAATCAGGGTAAATGAGGGTCCAGCGAAACTTTTCCTGTAGCTGCTCTACATGCTGGATTACTTGAGACATATCCAGTTGGCTCTGCATGTGTGAACCTGATAGGAATCCTCTTGTCACGTTTAAAAGAAGCGTATGTTGTTTTCCATCTGGGTCATCTGGACAGAAACAATATTGATATTGAAGAGGCTTTGAGATAGGCATATGGATTTGCAGGGGCTGGAGGGGTATTGATCATTTGCAGGCAGAGGAGATTAGTTTAACTTTGCATCATGTTCAGCACAGTTATTATGGGCAGAAGGGTCTATTCCTGTGCTGTACTTATCTCTGTTCTAGAGGGAATTCCACAGCTAAGTGGCAGCCTTGTGAAACTGGATATTTAAAAAATGCTAAATAGTGTTTATATGCTACACTCAACATTTTTTGTGGTATTCCAAGGTACTTTAATTTATTCGTTAACAACACTTGCTCACTTCCCTGATCAGTTAAGAGTTGACAACGTCAGGCCCAGAGTGACATTGGGGCCAGACCAGGTACGGGAGGCTGAATGCCTTCCTAGAAGGGTATATGTGAACCAAATAGGATTTTATGACATTCCAATGGTTTAATGATTGCTGGAACGGGGAACAGCTTTAATTCCAGATTTTTATTTCATTTAAATCCCTCAGTAACCACAAGAGATGCTTTGATATTACTGGTTGAACTTTACTGAGTTTATAACTCCACTCACAACTTTGCTGCAAAACTTACTATCTATAACATTTTATTTTTATTTCCATACTGTTGCAGTTAATCTGGCCTGTCTTTTTTAAGGCCAATGGTATCTCTCTCTGCCCCATGTAGCCGTTTATAAATATAGTTAAGTTCAATTAGTGATCAATGTATTGCTAGTATTGAATCCCAGAAATGACTGGCTTTCTTATTGTGGATTATTATGTTTTAGCAACTAAACTATACAGATGTATGATAGAAAATTTCCAACAACAGTTTTCAGTCTTATTGCTGGTTTGAGAATGATTGAGCTTGTTCTAAACTTCAAAACTTTTGTGTACTTTAGACGGCAATTTCCACTCTCCTGTCATTGTGGTTTCATTTTGAAGACTGATTCTCCACCTCCATTGCATTGAAATGCACACCTCTGTTTTCTGGCTCCAATGCTCTCGGGCACTGGCCACTCGCAGCTGCTCCTGTCCTCAAGCTGCTCCAACTGGCCCCAATGCTCACGGGCACTGGCCGCTCGCGGCTGCTCCTGAAGCCGCTCCAACCGGCCCCAATGCTCATGGGCACTGGCCGCTCGCGGCTGCTCCTGAAGCCGCTCCAACCGGCTCCAATGCTCATGGGCACTGGCCGCTCGCGGCTATTCAGAGTCGGACTCATCGGAGTCAACGACTCTGTTAGTTTTTCGCTTCGCTCTACCGCCCGGCCGTGGCCGGTGCGGTAGCGAAGTCGGGCACCGCTGTTCCCATTACGGGAGATTGGCGTGCCGTTGGCTGCTGCTGCTGGCTGCCCGCAACTCCGCGGTTCTCCCCCGCCAGCTTTTTCGCAGCCTTCATGGATCTGGTCCATGTCTCCACCTGTAAGGTAAGTGGAAGGAACGCAGAGTCTTCTTACCTGCTGTTCCCGGCTTTCAAATTCTGCCGCTAAGGGGAACATCGTTCCCCCTGCTGTGACTCGTTGCAATGCGTGTAGCGATATGACACGCATGCGTCCTGGCGGGGTTCTTCACGTAGTCACTCACGTTACTCCTCATAAAATAACGATCAAACTTCAAACTGGTAAGTTCTCGTTTAATCTTACTATTTTAAAGTTTCTTAACATGGTCAGTACAATGCTCTCATCCCATATTTGGGAGTACCTGGTTCTTGGGGGATTAACATTAAAAATGCCCCTCATGAGTTTGGTTACCAGGGTGTGTCCCAACAGAATGCCGCTCTGTTCCTTGCCACAGGTATGTTGACAGAGCACTTCTGGCGCAGTTGATGGCACTATGACTGAGCCTCTCATCGTAATGGAGGCTAGCCAGGAATTCCAGAACAGACGGGATGTTCATAGATCTGTGGGTGATGTTATTGTTGTGACAGTACTTTTCCCATTTCTTGATGACACCAAGTACTGTTTTTTGGTGGACTGTCTGTGGGCCGCTGATATAATATCCACTGTTCGGTCCGTCAGTCCCAGGTGTAGTAGAGGTGCTTTCAAACTATACAAATTAATAGGTTTATATAATTATGACATGGGTAACTACCCCTTGTTGCGGGATGAACCAGTAAATTAGGTCTATGATGGATGGTGATGCATGGTTCTAATACCATGTCGAGTATCCCCGGGACCCATGGTTGAGTAGGCCAATCTGGTACTATCAAAATACCAGACGCGGAGTCTTGCTATATTTTCCTTAATACCTGACAGATGAGGCAGAAAGGAGGGAATGCATAAATAAACAATATCCCCCAATGCAGCGAAAATGTATCTGTTGCCGCTGCCCCAGGTTCTGGTTCCCATGAACATAATTCGATAACTGGTGTGAGCCTGGATGTGAATAGGTCGATATCTGGTGTTCCATACCGTGCTGTAATTTCAACAAATACATTTCTATCCAACATCCATTCAGTGTTTTCGTTGAATTTGCATGACCTGGTGTCTGCCACTAAATTTAGTTTACCTGGTAAGTAAGTAGCTGATATCCAAAATCTCTCTGGATACACTATTGCCAAATTGTTTTGGCCAGATTGTCACATGATGTTGATTTGTTTCCACCCATATGGTTGATATATGCTACCACGGTGGTGTTGTCAATATGTAGTCTAACATGCTGGTGATATAACCCAGAACAATATGACTTAAGGCCATGGAATGCACTTAACATTCCCAGGTAGTTTATGCCCAGTGTTTGTAATAATGATGCCTCCTGTGCATTCCATCTCCCCCACAGCTGGAGATGGAATTGGTAGCACCCCAACCAAGTGCACTGGCATCAGTATGTAGTACCATAGACGGGTTGCTGATAATGTTTGGATTGGAACAATGCCTAATGTTATCTTTCCACCATTTTAGTTCCATTATGGCCTCTGTTGGTAGCTTCATTGGTCTGTCAAAATGACCACCATAATTTTTGAGTGTTCGTATTTTGCCCTCTGTAATTTTTGATAATGTAAAGGTCTGATTTGTGTGGCTGGAAACGCAGCCACTATTACCAATTTTACTTTGGAGTCACGTGAGTGACTACGTGAAGAACCCCGCTAGGACGCATGCATGCCATATCGCTACACGCATTGCAACGAGTCACAGCAGGGGGAAGGACGTTCCCCTTTAGCGGCAGAATTTAAAGGTCAGGAACAGCAGGTAAGGAGACTCTGCGTTTTCCCACTTACCTTGCAGGTGGAAAGATGGACAGATCCACGAGAAGGAATGCTGCGAAAAGATGGCGGGGGAGAACTGCGGAGTTGCGGACAGCCAGCAGCAACAGCAGCAGCCGATGGCACGCCAATCTCCCGAAATGGGAACAGCTGTGCCCGACTTCGTTCCCGCACCGGCGAAGCCGGGCGGGAAAGCGAAGCGAAAAACGGACCGAATGCCAGACTCCGATGAGTCTGACTTTGAGCAGCCGCGAGCGGCCAGTGCCAGTGAGCACCGGGGCCGGTTGGAGCGGCTGCAGGATGACGAGCAGCCGCGAGCGGCCAGTGCCCGTGAGCATTGGAGCCGGTTGGAGCGGCTGCAGGATGACGAGCAGCCGCGAGCGGCCAGTGCCCGTGAGCACCGGGGCCGGTTGGAGCGGCTGCAGGATGGGGAGCAGCCGCGAGCGGCCAGTGCCCGTGAGCATTGGAGCCGGTTGGAGCGGCTGCAGGATCAGGAGCAGCCGCGAGTGGCCTATGCCCGAGAGCATAAGAGCCAGTTGGAGCGGCTGCTGGAGGAAATACTCCAAAGTGGCAGGCTCCGGGAGATGGAGGCTAGCCACAGTGGGCAATTAGTAAGCCCCACAGCAGTACCCCTTGTGGGGCTGCACAGTGTCTCTCCCTCATCAGAGGAGAGCACGGAGGGTCAATTCTGGGCTGACCATGAAGAGGGCAGTGAACGACATACCCCCAGTATGCCTGGGGTGACAGAAAACATGCTGGACATGGTGTCCCAGTTTATCCAACCAGACCAAACTGGCCAAGACCTGGAGCCGAAAATAGCGGCAAGCATTGACTATATGTCATTTTACCAACTACAGGCACAGGCACTATCAGACACCATGGCACGACATTTACCTCCAGGGAACTGCAAGTCGCTAAATGTTCCCAGTGTAAACCAGTGCATCTGGAAACATGTGGGGACATCAATAAGAACCAGGGACTTGAAAATTCAGAAAGTCCTAAAAGTCCAAACGGCAGGAATTACAGCTTTTGCCCGCACATTGAAGGAGCAAAACATGACCCAAGACCACCAAGATGCACTAGCTTTACTCTGCAACTCACAATATGAGTTGAAAAACATCAGGAAAAGTGCTATCCAACCAGCTTTAGACCCCAAATTTGCCGGCCTCTGTAAACCTGGAACCTCCAAACCGCCAATACTACTATTTGGAGGGGATCTACCAAAACAAGTCAAAGAACTTGAGGAAGAGGCAAAAACACTGGGGCTCATAAAAGCAGCAACCAAAAGCCACTACGGCCAAAAATATCACCCCCTACGGAACCCCCAGTCGGCCAATACTAAACGGAGCAAGCGCAAAAACCAGGAACACCCAACATCGGTCTTTTTTAGGCCATGGCCCAGACCGACCGTCCTGGAAAATGCGCAAGCCTTCAACTCAAACCCAACAACAGACCCAGACAACGGCGCCTCAACGTCAACGGAGGATGCCGAAGAAATAACACACCTACCACTGGTAACCATGGAGGTAGGTGGGTCTGGTTCCTTAAGAATTAAAGGGAGCATGAAAGTTGGTGGGAGATTACGATATTATTTGGATGCATGGAATAAGATAACTACCGACACTTACATTCTAAGCAGTATCCAGGGTTATACTATAGAATTTATACAAAAACATAACCCTCCAGTACAGCATGTACCAAACCGAATGTTCGTGGAATTGAACAATGGAACCAAATCACAGGAATTCGTGTCCAATATCTTTATAAAAAACAAGAAAGATGGTGGTTGCCGCATCATCATCGATTTGACTACTTTAAATACCTTTGTACAATATATTCATTTCAAGATGGAAACCTTTGTTACTGCTAAGTAATTGATTTCCGAAGGCTACTACATGGCAAGCATCGATTTAAAAGATGCTTACTATACAGTGCCCATAAGAGGTTGTGAGATATATTGTTTGTGCTCACAATCACTACTCAGAGACTAAATCGTGGAAACAAGAAATGCTTTATTTGCGAGTCTGCAGAATCGGGTGCCTCTCCAAGTTGAGACACACCGAGCTAAGGAAAAACGTCTATTTTTATACAATTCAGTATACAGTCTTTATTGATCGGACGCCTCCCCTTCTGACCCCTTCCAATCAGGGTACCGAGGTTCACAATCTTCCAACCCTCCCCTCCGTGCGTCATCAATCATTCCCTCTCCTCCCACATCATACATCGCATGTACATTTAAATTAGGTTCTTTGTCATGAGGGGCGTAAAGTTAATATTCATTTAACTTATTAAGCATGCGCAATATCTGTTGGCCTAACCTACTTAATTGCCTTTGAGTGTTCTGTGTTGTCAGCTACATTCCTTACCTCATCTTGTTATTCTACAATGTTATCAACAGCTCTGAAGGTCTGACTGTTTGTTCGAATCACAAGGTTGGTGATTCCAACTTCTCGGCCCATCACAAGGTCGGTGATTTCAATCACTCGGCCCCTCGCAATGATGGTGGTTTAATCATCTTATCCCTCACAATCCTCCCTTTTTCTTTTGCTACGCATCCTGTATTAAACCCCATTCCTAGACTTCCTGCTGTTCCAAAGCTAATAACATTCTTTTTTATCTCTCTTTCCTCAGGGTCCTCTCTCGGCCTCATTATCATTATCTTCTGGACGCTTCCTTTCTCCCCCATGGGGACTACAACTGCCTGCATTTGGCTTATACTTCTAGTTATAAGAACCCTGAGACATGGTATACAACAGGGGATAATGATCAATGCAGCTAATGCCCATACAATCACCAGTCCCACCGCTTTCCACCAGGCTCCTCCTAAGATGTAATCCCACCATCCTGCTCCCATGATTGTGTTCCATCTCTGTACCGGGACATGTGCTATTTTTCTGATTCCTTCTGATATATCCATTACTGCTTGCCCGTTGTCATCTATGTTTAGGCAGCAATTAGAGAGGTTGAATTTTCCGCATACTCCTCCCTCTTCGGCTAGTAAGTAGTCTAAGGCCAAACGGTTTTGGTATATCGCTGTTCTCATCTGTGTCTGCTGCTTTGCCAACATCTCTAGTGCAGATGCAGTCTGGTTAGTAATTACTTCCAGCACTGCCTGTAGTCTTATGATCCGATTTAACATATACACTGGGGTCCGGTAGCCCCAGGATCCGTCCTGTGCCCAAGTGGCTGGTCCATAATATGAGATGATTCTTGCAGGTGGCCACTCATCATTTTCCCATTTTCCGATGTCCATTCCTCTCTTCGTTCGGTGTAGATCGTCAAAGATGGGTGTTCCTAGCGACCGCCCCTCCTCAGTGGTCAACAAAAAAAACCCTGGTTGTATCAGTCCAATTAAACAAGTCCCACTACATTTTTCTGGCAATACCGAGTATGCCTTGTGTCCGCATATCCATAGCAGTCCTTCAGGGGCCGGTCCACTAGAGGTAACATTGTCCCATATGTCCTGCAACACTGGGATTCCCTGGTAAGGGTTGTTCCCGGTGCAATTCCATAATCCAGTCGATTCGCTTCCATCAGTCTTCATCCAGATAGTACAGTTTCCTTCATCCTTTACAGTGGGATACCATTGAGGTTCCTCTGGCCACCACACTCGGGATTGATTTGGCCACTGGGTGATGATGCGCTGGCAGGGGCTGCTGCCTACTAGAATGGCATCCTTTGCCCAGGGCCTGGCGATACACTCAGTTCCAACCGGGGTGTGTGTCAGGACCCATTCCTGGGGACTTCGATCTCTTCCCACCGTCAAATTCCACTTTATCAGGTCCCATACATCAATGACAGATCCTCTCCATGGCCAGCATGAGCTCATCAGCGGTCCTCCACAAACCCAACAGTTAGTCACATTCAGGGTTCTGGCTATCCAGAGGGCCAAGTCCACAAACAGGTTTCTTCCCACCGGGGATCTCAATCTGCTGCTTTATTTCATCATACATAGTCTGGTGCAGTTGAGGCTGGGAAGGTGGGGGAGGTTTGTTGACTACTGCTTCTGCTAACTTCCCTATCACTACCTCCTTAATTTGGTCTAATGTTTCCTCCCTGGCTCGGGAAGGGATGCCTAACTGTCCTCTCTTGGTCATGCAGACCCATTTCTCCCCTTTTGGGCAGGTAATGTGCCCAACACTTCCTACATGTCCCTTATTTTCTACTACATAATACCCCCTCCCTCCGTCCTGACAAACAGCTCTAGTCCTTAGGTCGTAGCAATCATCACTTACATGGGAATGATAGGTAAATGATCTGGTTGTTCGCCCTCCATATCTGATAGGATGGTAGCACTTATCACAGTTATTAACACTTCTTATAATGGTTACATACATAGTTAGTAATACTACAACTGCTCCTTTCATGTTGTTAGTTTCATACACTTATTTCTTACTGAAAGTTAATGCCAGGGGCTTATTCCCTGGTTTTACCGTCCACTGATCGTCTTTCTCAGGAACTGACGGCGGGTCAACGGGTCCTTTAACCCGGGTCGCATGTGTCCACTCTTTTTCTTTTGTTCGTACTGCTGTCTCTGTTGTCAGCAATGCCATGTATGGGCCAGTCCACCGGGGCTGCAGTTTCTCCTCCTTCCAACTTTTAATCAGTACCCAGTTACCGGCCTTTATAGCGTGTATTGGAAAGTCGAGTGGTGGACTTTGTGCCAACAGTCCTTTTATTTTTAATTCTGCAAGGGAACGAGACACTGCCAGTAAATAGTTCCTCAGGAACACATCGCTGCCTTCGAAGGTCGGCGTGCCCTCTACCTTTCCAAGATAGGGCAGCCCAAACAACATTTCGTAGGGAGACACCGCAATATCTTTACGGGGTGCCGTTCGTATTCTTAATAATGCAATTGGTAAACAATTAGTCCAGGGTAGTCTGGTTTCCTCCATTAACTTAGTTATCTGTGCTTTAAGGGTTGCATTCATCCTTTCCACTCGCCCAGAACTCTGGGGGTGCCAGGGTGTATGCAATTTCCAATTTATTCCCAAGGTACTGCAAACCAACAGGTGAACCTTAGAGGCAAAATGTGTTCCTCGGTTGGAATCTATGGATTCGATGACCCCGTATCGGGGAATGATTTGTTCTAATAATATCCGGGTTACTGCCTGAGCGGTGGCATTTATCGTGGGAAATGCTTCCACCCACCTGGTGAAATGGTCTACAACTACTAGGAGGTACTTCCACCTTTGTATTCTTGGAAGTTCTGTAAAATCTACCTGTATTCTCTGGAAGGGTCTTATAGCCAATTGTTGTCCTCCACCAGGGACAGCTCTCATTACCTTCTTGTTAACCCTCTGACATAACACACAATCGGTGACTGTCTGCTTAGCCAAAGTATAGATACCTCGGCAAGCGTAGGTCCGTAGTAGTGTGTCACACAGGGCCTGCGCTCCCCAATGTGACTGGGAGTGCAGTTGTGTCATCAAATCCCGAGTTAATCCTTTGGTTATCATTTGTTTCCCATCCGACGTCCACCACTTCCCGTCAGTGGAACGCCGAGCCCCTAACTCATTCATTTTATCCTCCTCCTCCTGTGAGAATACAGGTATCTTTCCTACTCCTTCCCTTAATGGTATTAAAGACAACATCCTCACTGTTCCTTCTGTCGCTGCCTTTTTGGCGGCTCCGTCTGCCGCTTCATTTCCCCTTGCTTCTAATGAGTTCCCCTTTTGGTGTCCCGCCACATGGACCACCGCTATCCTTTCTGGCAAATGTAATGCTTCCAGCGCCTTCTCAATTAATTGCTCATGTGCCAACTCCTTTCCTCTTGCTGTAATCATCCCCCTTTCATTCCATATTCTCCCAAACGTGTGCACTACACCAAATGCATATTTGGAGTCGGTGTACACCGTTCCTTCCTTCCCCTCCAACAATTCTAACGCCCGTATTAAGGCATACAATTCACATGGCTGAGCCGACCAACTACCTGGCAACCTGCCCGCCTCCACTCCTTCAAATCCTTCTCCTCCTATTATGGCATACCCACTATATCTTTTTCCATTTATACAGCGGGAAGAACCGTCTATAAACCATCTCTCTCCCTCTACCAGAGGCTGCTCCTCCAAATCCTCCCTGCTCTTGGTCTGTAATTCTATAACTTCGCTACAGTAGTGTTCTGGTCTCTGCCCTTCCTGCTCGTCGTCCGCCGAGTATAAAAACTGGGAAGGGTTTAAATTCTTATCGGTCAGAATGGTCAAATCGTCTTTTTCCATAAGTATCACTTCGTACTTTAGGATCCTGGAGTCAGTCAACCACCGGTTGGACTTCTGAGTTAGTATTGTCCGGACCGTGTGGGGAGTAGATACTACCAGGTCACCTCCAAATGTCAATTTTCTACTTTCTTCCACTAATATTGCTGTTGCTGCGACCGCTTGAATACATACAGGCCACCCTCGTGATACCGGATCCAAGAGTTTAGAAAGGTATGCGACTGGCTGTCGCTTCCCTCCTCTCTTTTGTGTCAGTACCCCCAACGCAATTCCATTCTCCGCATTAACAAAGAGATGGAATGGTTGATCGATGGACGGGAGGATCAGTACCGGTGCGGTGATCAGGCTATTCTTTATTTCTCCAAATCTCTGTTCGTCCTCAGAATCCCATTGTACTGTATCAGTCTCCTCACACAATTTATCATACAAGAACTTGACTTGTCGGGTGTAATTGTCTATCCATAATCTACAGTATCCAATTAACCCGAGAAACTTCCTGATTTTTTTTTTTTTTTTGTTCCTTGGCATCGGCAGCCCGGTGATCCCAGCTATTCTTTCGGAGTTTATTCTCCTTTTCCCATCACTAATCAGGTGTCCTAGATATTTAACCTCCTGTTCTACAAATTGTAGTTTATTTTTGGACACTCTCAATCCATTTTCCCCTAAAAAGTTTAAGAGGGTTATGGTTGCATCCCTTACTGGCTCATTCTCCGCCTGAGAGTAACAAATCATCTACGTACTGCAATAATTGTGTCCCATAGGTCCTGGGAACATCCTCTAATACTTGTTCTAATATTTGCCCGAACAGGTTCGGGGATTCAGTAAATCCCTGAGGGAGCACAGTCCATCGATACTGTTGCTTCCTCAGTGTGTCTGGGTTTTCCCACTCGAATGCAAAGAGGTCTCTACTTTCCTCAGCCAGGGGGCAGCTCCAAAAGGCGTCTTTCAGATCTACCACACTGAACCACCTATGGTTAGGGGGTATACGTCCCATTATGGTATAAGGATTTGGGACTACCGCGTGTCGAGCCCTAACTACCCTATTCAATTCTCTGAGGTCCTGGACCAGTCGGAACGTTCCGTCAGTCTTTCTTACAGGGAGTATTGGCGTGTTGTAGGAGGACATACAACTCTCCAATACTCCATCCTTCAGTAAGATTTCTATAATTGGCTGCAGCCCTTGCCTTCCTTCCATTGAAATCGGATACTGTCTTACTTGTACTACTTCACTTCCTTCTCGCAAGGCTATCCTCAGAGGTGGTATTCTTAGCCCTCCCCTATTTCCCTCTCTTGCCCACACCTGTGAGACTATTCTTTCTTCATCTTCGGTCGTCAATTTATATAGTTGTACTATAATCTGTCCACCTACGGGAGCTGTGCCCATTCCTAATTGAACTTGTAAGTCCCTTCCCATCAGATTTATTCCTGCCTGGGGCACCAGGATTAAGTCTTCCATGGCCTCTCGATTTTCATATCTTACCATTACTCCTTCTATCTCGGGAGCTGTCATTACCTTTCCCCCTACTCCAGAGATTTTGACTTGCTTTTCCCCTAATCCCATTCCCCCGGTATCCTGGTTACACTTGATCTTTCCGCCCCTGAGTCCACCATAAATACCGTGTCTTCTCCTTGGGGACCTAATTTTAAGTTTACCAAGGGTTCCCGTGTATTTCCTACACACCCCAAGGAGGGGAACCCCTGATCCCCCTATTCCTCCATCAGTGTGTACGATTGTACTTCATGCCTTATCTTTGGACATTCTCTTTTAAATTGTCCTTCTTTGTGACAATGATAACACCGGGATGGCCCGGTGCGCCATCCCCCTGATCCTTGTTCTTTATTTCCCGGGGGACCCCAACCTTGGTCCCTCCATTCACCCCTTCCTCTTTCTCTTCTTTGAAAGTTTGGGGTCCCTGGTTCTCGCCCCCCCTCACGGGAGGAGCAGATGTCCTGACCACGGGGGTTCTTTGGGTTGGGTTCCAACGCCACTTATTTCTCAATCCGACAACTCTTCGGATTTCTCAATAAGTCAGACGCACACCTCACCCCCCCCCCCCCCCCCCCTCACCCCATCCGTGCAACATCCGCCCCAATGGACTATCAGGCGGAATGTGCGGCTCTTCACCAGTTTGAGCCTTTTTCCCCCGGGCCCTTACTTTGCCCGTTCCGGTTACCCATCCCTGTCAGACCTTTTCCCGTCCAACAGAACCCAATCGCCCGAGTAATACTTAATAGTCAATATTCTTACCCGAGTCCTGTGCACAGGAATTGCTCGATTGATTGATCCCTTTCACCGGATTCCCTCTTGTTTCCAGGGTCTCTTGTCCGAATATCACTCGCTCAAACCGCTGATGGCAAGCAAGGTGATCAGAGACTGCTGAAATCAGCAGGGTGCACCTTCCCTTCCTTTCGTGCCTCCGTCAAGCGGCCGGAGTGGCGATCCCGGACGAGCCCCCAACTTGTGAGATATATTGTTTGTGCTCACAATCACTACTCAGAGACTAAATCGTGGAAACAAGAAATGCTTTATTTGCGAGTCTGCAGAATCGGGTGCCTCTCCAAGTTGAGACACACCCAGCTAAGGAAAAACGTCTATTTTTATACAATTCAGTATACAGTCTTTATTGATCAGACGCCTCCCCTTCTGACCCCTTCCAATCAGGGTACCGAGGTTCACAATCTTCCAACCCTCCCCTCCGTGCATCATCAATCATTCCCTCTCCTCCCACATCATACATCGCATGTACATTTAAATTAGGTTCTTTGTCATGAGGGGCATAAAGTTAATATTCATTTAACTTATTAAGCATGCGCACTATCTGTTGGCCTAACCTACTTAATTGCCTTTGACCTAAAGAATAGCTTCTGTGTTGTCAGCTACATTTCTTACCTCATCTTGTTATTCTACAATGTTATCAACAGCTCTGAAGGTCTGACTGTTTGTTCGAATCACAAGGTTGGTGATTCCAACTTCTCGGCCCATCACAAGGTCGGTGACTTCAATTATTCGGCCCCTCGCAATTATGGTGGTTTAATCATCTTATCCCTCACAAGGTGACCACAGATGTTATTTAAAATTCAACTGGATGGGTCAGCTTGGCAATACAGGGCACTACCTTATGGGCTGAAATCAGCCCCCAGGTTATTCACAAAAATTTTGAAACTAGCGTTACTGCGTTACTGCGAAAACAAAAACACATGGTAATGGCATATCTAGATGACATATTTATTGTTGGCAAAACTTTGGAATTGACCAAACAAGCAGTAACAGCCACAAAACAATTGTTTGAAGAACTGGGATTTATCATCCGTCCAGTTAAGTCAAAATTAACGCCTTCAACAAAAATGGATTATCTGGGGTTCACCATTAACTCAGTTCTCATGTCAGTGACTTTACCGAAAGAAAAAGTTACAGCCTTGAAAGAGGCTTGCAGCGAAATCATTGACATCACCAAACCATCCATTAGACTGGTAGCTAGAATAATTGGGAAAATAGTGCCTGCATTTCCAGCCACACAATTTGGACCTTTACACTATCGAAATTTACAGAGAGCAAAAATAAGAGCCCTCAAAATTAATGGTGGCCATTTTGACAGACCAATGAAGCTACCAACAGAGGCCATAATGGAACTAAAATGGTGGGAACACAACATCAAGTATTGTTCCAATCCACTAATTATCAGCAACCCGTCTATGGTACTACAAACTGATGCCAGTGCACTTGGTTGGGGAGCTACCAATTCCATCTCCAGCTGTGGAGGGAGATGGAATGCACAGGAGGCATCATTATTAAAAACACTGGGCATAAACTACCTGGAAATGTTAAGTGCATTCCATGGCCTTAAGTCATATTGTTCTGGGTTAAATCACCAGCATGTTAGACTACAAATTGACAACACCACCATGGTGGCATATATCAACCATATGGGTGGAAATGAATCGACATCATGTGACAATCTGGCCAACACAATTTGGCAATGGTGTATCCAGAGAAATATTTGGATATCAGCTACCTACTTACCAGGTAAACTAAATTTAGTGGCAGACACCAGGTCACGCAAATTCAATGAAAACACTGAATGGATGTTGGATAAAAATGTATTTGCTGAAATTACAGCACGGTATGGAACACTAGATATCGATCTTTTCGCATCCAGGCTTAATCACCAGTAATCAAATTATGTTTCATGGGAACCAGACCCTGGGGCAGCAGCAACAGATGCATTTTCGCTGCATTGGGGGAAACTGTTTATTTATGCATTCCCTCCTTTCTGCCTCATCAGTCGGGTATTAAGGAAAATACAACAAGACTCTGCGTCTGGTATTTTGATAGTACCCGACTGGCCTACTCAACCATGGTTCCCGGTGATACTAGACATGGTATTAGCACCATGCATCACCATCCATCATAGACCAAGTTTACTGGTCCATCCGGTGACATAGGAAAGTCACCCCTGTCATAATCATACAAATCTATTAATTTGTAGAATTTGAAAGCGACACTACAACACCTGGGACTGATGGACCAAACAATGGGTATGATTGCATCGGCCCACAGACAGTCCACCAAAAAACAGTACTTGGTGCACATCAAGAAATGGGGGAAGTACTGTCACGACAATAACCTCAACCACAGATCAAACAACATTCCGTCTGTTCTGGAATTTCTGGCAAGCCTCCACTATGATGAGGGCCTCAGCTATAGTGCCATCAACTGCGCCAGAAGTGCTCTGTCAAACTACCTGTGGCAAGGAACAGAGCGGCATTCTGTAGGGACACACCCCCTGGTAACCAAACTCATGAGGGGCATTTTCAATACTAATCCCCCAAGAACCAGGTACACACAATGTGAGCATTGTATTGACTATGTTGAGAAACTGGTCTCCACCTACAGCTCTGTCCCTACAAACACTAACGATGAAAACGGTCATGCTGATGGCTTTGGTCACAGCACAAAGGGTCCAGTCACTACAAAAACTAAGGCTGGACAACTTGACTATTTCATCTGGGAATTTGACTTTTCATATCCATGAATTAATTAAACAGAACAGACAGGGATCAGCAGGGCAAAAAATAGAGTTCCGGGCCTACCCAACGGATGATCGTCTCTGTATAGTAACTCACTTACTATTATATATGGAACATACAAGAATCATCAGGCAAAGAAATGGCACTGTTAATCAGCCACAAACAGCCACACAAAAAAGTGACAGTCCAGACCATCTCAAGATGGCTAAAACAGGTCCTAATAAAGGCGGGAGTAGATACTAACATTTTTAAATCTCACTCCACCAGGGCTGCAGCTACATCTGCAGCAATACAGTTGGATGTTCCAATGGACCAAATCCTCAAGACTGCAGGATGGTCAACGGAAAGAACGTTCCAACGATTTTATAATAAACCAGTCATTGAACCTGGAACATTTGCAGAAACACTTTTAAGTTCTGTAATATGATTTTACCCCATAAATAGGGGCTATGATTTGGTGTTAATAAAATTTTCGTTGTTTCAATATCATATTGATATCTAATGATGTTAACACTATTCTCCCCATAATCAAGGCAGATGTGATGCATGGACTCGTTTCCACGGCATGAAATCACAGAGCTTTAAAATCTTCACGTAGTCACTCACGTGACTCCGAAGTAAAATAGTAAGATTAAACGAGAACTTACCAGTTTGAAGTTTGATCTTTATTTTATGAGGAGTAACGTTGAGGGAATACGTGCCCTCCGCTCCCACCCTTGATCATATACTCAACTGGTATCTCTTCTCTAATCTTACTATGTTTAGTCATTACAGTTATCTGTGATTTCACACCGCTGCTTTGAAGAATGACACGCATGCGTCCTAGTGGGGTTCTTCACGTATTCCCTCAACGTTCCTCCTCATAAAATAAAGATCAAACTTCAAACTGGTAAGTTCTCATTTAATCTTACTATTATTCTTGCTACCAGTCTGATGGATGGTTTTGTGATGTCAATGATTTTGCTGCAAGCCTCCATTAAGGCTGTAACCTTTTCTTTCGGCAAAGTCACTGACATGTGAACTGAGTTAAGGGTGAACCCCAGATGATCCATTGTGTTAAATAACATCTGTGGTCACCTCTAATGGGTACTGTATAGTAAGCATCTTTTAAATCGATGCTTGCCATGTAGTAACCTTAGGAAATCAATTGCATAGCATCAAAATGCCCCTCATGAGTTTGGTTACCAGGGTGTGTCCCAACCGAATGCCGCTCTGTTCCTTGCCACAGGTATGTTGACAGAGCACTTCTGGCGCAGTTGATGGCACTATGACTGAGCCTCTCATCGTAATGGAGGCTAGCCAGGAATTCCAGAACAGACGGGATGTTCATAGATCTGTGGGTGATGTTGTTGTTGTGACAGCACTTTCCCCATTTCTTGATGACACCAAGTACTGTTTTTTGGTGGACTGTCTGTGGGTCGCTGAAATAATATCCACTGTTCGGTCCGTCAGTCCCAGGTGTAGTAGAGGTGCTTTCAAACTCTACAAATTAATAGGTTTATATAATTATGACATGGGTAACTACCCCTTGTTGCGGGATGAACCAGTAAATTAGGTCTATGATGGATGGTGATGCATGGTTCTAATACCATGTCGATTATCACCGGGACCCATGGTTGAGTAGGCCAATCGGGTACTATCAAAATACCAGACGCGGAGTCTTGCTGTATTTTCCTTAATACCCGACTGATGAGGCAGAAAGGAGGGAATGCATAAATAAACAATATCCCCCAATGCAGCGAAAATGTATCTGTTGCCGCTGCCCCAGGTTCTGGTTCCCATGAACATAATTCGATAACTGGTGTGTGCCTAGATGCGAATAGGTCGATATCTGGTGTTCCATACCGTGCTGTAATTTCAACAAATACATTTTTATCCAACATCCATTCAGTGTTTTCATTGAATTTGCGTGGCCTGGTGTCTGCCACTAAATTTAGTTTACCTGGTAAGTAGGTAGCTGATATCCAAAATCTCTCTGGATACACTATTGCCAAATTGTGTTGGCCTGATTGTCACATGATGTTGATTTGTTTCCACCCATATGGTTGATATATGCTACCACGGTGGTGTTGTCAATATGTGGTCTAACATGCTGGTGATATAACCCAGAACAATATGACTTAAGGCCATGGAATGCACTTAACATTCCCAGGTAGTTTATGCCCAGTGTTTGTAATAATGATGCCTCCTATGCATTCCATCTCCCCCACAGCTGGAGATGGAATTGGTAGCACCCCAACCAAGTGCACTAGCATCAGTTTGTAGTACCATAGACGGGTTGCTGATAATGTTTGGATTGGAACAATGCCTAATGTTATCTTTCCACCATTTTAGTTCCATTATGGCCTCTGTTGGTAGCTTCATTGGTCTGTCAAAATGACCACCATAATTTTTGAGTGCTCGTATTTTGCCCTCTGTAATTTTTGATAATGTAAAGGTCCGATTTGTGTGGCTGGAAACGCAGCCACTATTACCAATTATTCTTGCTACCAGTCTGATGGATGGTTTTGTGAAGTCAATGATTTTGCTGCAAGCATCCATTAAGGCTGTAACCTTTTCTTTCGGCAAAGTCACTGACATGTGAACTGAGTTAAGGGTGAACCCCAGATGATCCATTGTGTTAAATAACATCTGTGGTCACATCTAATGGGTACTGTATAGTAAGCATATTTTAAATCGATGCTTGCCATGTAGTAACCTTAGGAAATCAATTGCATAGCAGTAACAAAGGTTTCCATCTAGTAATGAATATATAGTACGAAAGTATTCAAATTAGTCAAATCTATGATGATGCGGCAACCACCATCTTGTTTATGATAAAGATTTTGGACACGAATTCCTGTGATTCATGTTGGGTTTCCTCCATTACTCCTTTTTATAAGGCCACTGTAGTTCAGCATGCGCTTTTGATTTTTCTTTGCCTGTAAGCACGAACATTCGGTTCGGTACATGCTGAACTGGAGGGTTATGTTTTTGTATAAATTCTATGGTATAACCCTATACTTCTGAAAATATAAGTATCGGTAGTTAATTTATTCCATGCATCCAGATAGAATTGTAATCTCCCACCAACCTCGTAAGGAACCAGACCCACCTACCTCCATGGTTACTATTGGTAGGTTTGTTACTTTTTCGGCATCCTCCGTGGACGTTGAGGCGCCGGTGTCTGGATCTGGAGTTGGGTCGGTGTTGAGGGTCAGCGCATTTCCCAGGAAGGCCGGTCTGGGCCATGGTCTAAAAAAGACCGATGTTGAGTGTTCCTGGCCTTCGAGCTTTCACCAGTTTGTCTTGGCCGACTGGTGGTGCGTAGGGGTGCTGTTTCTGGCCGAAGTAGTTTTTAGACGTTGCTTTAATGAGCCCCAGGGTTTTACCCTCTTCGTCAAGTTCTTTTGCCTGTTTTGATAAGTTGCCTCCAAATAGTAATATTGGTGGTTTGGAGGTTCCAGGTTTGCATAGGCCTGCAAATTAGGGTCTAAAGCCGGTTGGATGGCACTCTTCCTAATGCTGTTTTACTCATATTGGTAGTTGCAAAATAAAGCCAGTGCATCCTGGTGATCTTGTGTCATGTCTTTTTCGTTTATTGTGCAGGCGAAAACCGTAATTCCCGCGTTAGGACTTTCAGAACTTTCTGTAGTTTCAAGTCCCTGGCTCTGATTGAGGCTCCGACATGTTTTCAAATACACTGGTTGGCACTGGGAACATTCAGTGATTTGCAGTTCCCTGGTGGTAAGTGTCTTGCTATGATGTCCAATAATGCCTGTCTCTATACCTGGTTGAATGACAAGTAGTCGATACTTGCAGCTATTTTAGGTTCCAGGTTTTGGCCAGTTTGGTCGGGTTGAATAAACTGGGACACCATATTCAATAGGTTTTCTTGCACCCCATGCGCACTAGGGGTATGTTCTGCACACCCCTCTTCAGGGTCAGCCCAGAATTGACCCCCCTGTGCTCCCCTCTGATGAGGGAGAAACACTGTGCAGCCCTACAAGAGGTACTGCTGTAGGACTTACTAGCTGCCCACTGTGACTAGTCTCCATCTCCCGGAGCCTGTCACTTTGGAGTATTTGTCCAACAGCCGCTCCAACTGGCTCCAATGCTCTCGGGCACTGGCCACTTGCTGCTGCTCTTGTCCTCAAGCCGCTCCAACCGGCTCCAATGCTCTCGGGCACTGGCCGCTCGCGGCTGCTCTAGTTCCCCGCTCCCAGCCGCTCCAACCGGCTCCAATGCTCACGGGCACTGGCCGCTCGCAGCTGCTCCTGAATCCGCTCCATTCTCGAAGGCCAGGAACACTCAACATCGGTCTTTTTAGGCCATGGCCCAGATCGTCCTTCCTGGGAAATGCGCTAACCCTCAAAACCGACCCAACTACAGATCCAGACACCGGCGCCTCAACGTCCACGGAGGATGCCGAAAAAGTAACAAACCTACCAATAGTAACCATGGAGGTAGGTGGGTCTGGTTCCTTACGAGGTTGGTGGGAGATTACAATTCTATCTGGATGCATGGAATAAATTAACTACCGATACTTATATTTTCAGAAGTATAGGGTTATACCATAGAATTGATACAAAAACATAACCCTCCAGTTCAGCATGTACCGAACCGAATGTTCGTGCTTACAGGCAAAGAAAAATCAAAAGCGCATGCTGAACTACAGTGGCCTTATAAAAAGGAGTAATGGAGGAAACCCAACACGAATCACAGGAATTCGTGTCCAAAATCTTTATCATAAACAAGATGGTGGTTGCCGCATCATCATAGATTTGACTAATTTGAATACTTTCGTACTATATATTCATTACTAGATGGAAACCTTTGTTACTGCTATGCAATTGATTTCCTAAGGTTACTACATGGCAAGCATCGATTTAAAATATGCTTACTATACAGTACCCATTAGATGTGACCACAGATGTTATTTAACACAATGGATCATCTGGGGTTCACCCTTAACTCAGTTCACATGTCAGTGACTTTGCCGAAAGAAAAGGTTACAGCCTTAATGGATGCTTGCAGCAAAATCATTGACATCACAAAACCATCCATCAGACTGGTAGCAAGAATAATTGGTAATAGTGGCTGCGTTTCCAGCCACACAAATCGGACCTTTACATTATCAAAAATTACAGAGGGCAAAATACCAGCACTCAAAAATTATGGTGGTCATTTTGACAGACCAATGAAGCTACCAACAGAGGCCATAATGGAACTAAAATGGTGGAAAGATAACATTAGGCATTGTTCCAATCCAAACATTATCAGCAACCCGTCTATGGTACTACAAACTGATGCTAGTGCACTTGGTTGGGGTGCTACCAATTCCATCTCCAGCTGTGGGGGAGATGGAATGCATAGGAGGCATCATTATTACAAACACTGGGCATAAACTACCTGGGATTGTTAAGTGCATTCCATGGCCTTAAGTCATATTGTTCTGGGTTATATCACCAGCATGTTAGACTACATATTGACAACACCACCGTGGTAGCATATATCAACCATATGGGTGGAAACAAATCAACATCATGTGACAATCTGGCCAACACAATTTGGCAATAGTGTGTCCAGAGAGATTTTGGATATCAGCTACCTACTTACCAGGTAAACTAAATTTAGTGGCAGACACCAGGCCACTCAAATTCAATGAAAACACTGAATGGATGTTGGATAAAAATGTATTTGTTGAAATTACAGCACGGTATGGAACACCAGATATCGACCTATTCGCATCCAGGCTCACACCAGTTATCGAATTATGTTCATGGGAACCAGAACCTGGGGCAGCGGCAACAGACAAATTTTCGCTGCATTGGGGGATATTGTTTATTTATGCATTCCCTCCTTTCTGCCTCATCAGTCGGGTATTAAGGAAAATACAGCAAGACTCCGGATCTGGTATTTTGATAGTACCCGATTGGCCTACTCAACCATGGGTCCCGGTGATACTCGACATGGTATTAGAACCATGCATCACCATCCATCATAGACCTAATTTACTGGTTCATCCCGCAACAAGGGGTAGTTACCCATGTCATAATTATATAAACCTATTAATTTGTAGAGTTTGAAAGCACCTCTACTACACCTGGGACTGACGGACCGAACAGTGGATATTATTTCAGCGACCCACAGACAGTCCACCAAAAAATAGTACTTGGTGTCATCAAGAAATGGGGAAAGTACTGTCACAACAACAACATCACCCACAGATCTATGAACATCCCGTCTGTTCTGGAATTCCTGGCTAGCCTCCATTACGATGAGAGGCTCAGTCATAGTGCCATCAACTGCGCCAGAAGTGCTCTGTCAACATACCTGTGGCAAGGAACAGAGCGGCATTCTGTTGGGACACACCCTGGTAACCAAACTCATGAGGGGCATTTTTAATGTTAATCCCCCAAGAAACAGGTACTCCCAAATATGGGATGAGAGCATTGTACTGACCATGTTAAGAAACTGGTCTCCCGCTACAGCTTTGTCCCTACAAAAACTGACTATGAAAACAGTCATGCAGATGGCCTTGGTCTCGGCACAAAGAGTCCAGTCGTTACAGAAACTAAGGCTGGACAACATGACTATTTCATCTGGAAATTTAACTTTTCACATCAATGAACTAGTCAAACAGAACAGACAGGGGTCAGCAGGCCTAAAATCAGAATTCAGGGCCTGCCCGACAGATGATCGTCTCTGTATTGTAACACACTTACTATTATATATGGAGTATACTAAGATCATCAGAGGCAAAGAAATGTCACTTCTAATCAGCTACAAACAGCCACTCAAAAAAGTGACAGTCCAGACCATCTCTAGATGGCTAAAACAGGTCCTAATAAAGGCTGGAGTAGACACTAGCATTTTTAAATCTCACTCCACCAGGGCTGCAGCTACATCGGCAGCTTTGAAGTTGGATGTTCCTATGGACCAAATCCTCAAGACAGCAGGATGGTCAACGGAGAAAACTTTCCAACGATTTTATAACAAACCAGTCATTGAACCTGGAACATTTGCAGAAATAATTTTAAGTTCTGTAATATAATTTTAACCCATAAATAGGGGCTATAATTTGGTGTTAATATATTTATCGTTGGGTTTTCAATATCGTATTGATGTCTAATGATGTTAACACTATTCTCCCCATAATCAAGGCAGATGTGATGCATGGACTCGTTTCCACGGCATGAAATCACAGAGATTTAAAATCTTCACGTAGTCACTCACGTGACTCCGAAGTAAAATAGTAAGATTAAACGAGAACTTACCAGTTTGAAGGTTGATCGTTATTTTATGAGGAGTAACGTTGAGGGATTACGAGCCCTCCGCTCCCACCCTTGATCATATACTCAACTGGTATCTCTTCTCTAATCTTACTATGTTTAGTCATTACAGTTATCTGTGATTTCACACCGCTGCTTTGAAGAATGGCACGCATGCGTCCTGGCGGGGTTCTTCACGTAATCCCTCAACGTTACTCCTCATAAAATAACGATCAAACTTCAAACTGGTAAGTTCTCGTTTAATCTTACTATTTGCACTCTCCTGTCATTGTGTTTTCATTTTGAAGACTGATTCTCCACCTCAATTGCATTGAAATGCACACCTCTGTTTTCAGATTCTCCATATTTAGTTAGTTGTGGGCAAGAACTAGGTCTAATGATCAACTTTAATTATGACTCAAGCAGTGGTGGTCGAAAATACTTGTGCAGCCGTTTTAAGTGATTTTGCTGGAATCCTGGAAATGGGATCTGAGCAAGAATTTTGAAAGATCAGTGACGCAAATGAACACCCACTGAAGCAACAAACTGTCTAAATATCTAAAATACCTTACAAAAGCCAGAGGGAGTTATTGTTTCCTCTAATATTTGTTAATTACGCATCAGACTGTGTCAGGATGTGCGGCAGAATGATGTCAAGCATCTTGTTATAACCAGTGTTTTGCAGAGGCCATAGTTACAAAGGCTTAACCGCTTCATCTGCTATGCCAAGGTATGACGATCTACCACAAATTTATGGTGAATATGTGTACTAGGAATAATTCCATCTAATTCAGTCTCATATTACTTTGGAAGTTTTTCCTAAACACTTGGGGTGCATACTGCAGCAACTATTTTGAAAATAAAATCCTTTTGTTACTGGATGGTGTGTGTTCTTTTCAGTGTATTCTCTTTAAATGGTACTCTGGCATGTGGGTCTGTATCATGTCACTTGCTAAATCCAGTTAATTAATCCTTTTTAAAACCTGGCGATTGTATTGAGAAAAGAGTTTTGCCAAATTTGTACTAACTCACTCCAGAACATATTGTTATATACAAGAGAAACTGTCTGTTTAGGGGGAAATGTGATGCCATGTGTAACAGTCACTTGGCCGCAGAACTACAGTGCAATGTCTGTCAAGGTTCAATGATCTTACGAGATAAGATAAGATGATGCTTCAAATCATGATCACATGCAGTACTATCTAACAATGATCTTGGCCACAAGTCTTCATTACAAGGTAAGTAACAATACAACTCTCCCACTACCTCTTTCGGGGGAAGCTTAGTATATTTGAAATTAGTCTTTCACTGAGACCTTTATGTGCTCCGACAATTCTCTCGATTTGGGTCATGCAAGTAGCAGCATATATTCTGAGCATTCTACTCCGGTTTAATAGAGAAACACTATCAAATTCATTTTGTAGGTCAGCTCATCTCTGATTTCCATTCATGCATTGCTGCATGGAGGTCAGATGACAATGTACCTGACTTGCTGCTCTTTGTCAAGCCTATGGATGGATAACATGCTGAGTTGGGTGTCTAATTGCATTTGAATGTGGCCCTTAACATCAAATGGCAAAAGTAAGTGTAAGGAAATGGTTTGATGGGTACATGTATTTTACCTGATCTTAATTAGTTTAAAATAATTTATTAGCAATTAAAAGTTTTTAAGTACATTTGTTATTAAAAGTTTCCAATTAGTGACATTTGAAAATAGTGTAAGCTATCAAAGGTGATCAGCATGGTTCAGGAGCAAGACTTTTGAAAGTGCTGCCTGAGGTGGAGTTATTTCTGGAAGATCACTCCACTTTAAGGCTGGCTGCCAAAAGGGGCTGTCCCACTGCGGCGACCGGATCCGCGAGTTAAGAAGAGTGTCTTCGACTTCAAGCTCGAGGGCACTCGCCTGGAAAACTTAGAAATGGATCGACCCTCAGCGTTGAAACAGAAAGCTGGATCGACCGACCGCGCACACACACACACACACACACACACACACACACACACACACACACACACACACACACACACACACACACACACACACACACACACACACACACACACACACACACACACACACACACACATCACAAAGACGGGGCCCAGGGAAAGCGGGGGAGCGCTGTCTGAAATTCACACCCGCGATGAAGAGGAAGGTAAAATACTGGCTGCACAGTGTACGGTAAACCCTTTAGAGAGTGTGGGGGGGGGGGGTGGGGGGGGAGGAGTAAATGGGGAGAGAAGGTTGAGAAGGGGGGGGGGAGAAGAAGTGGAGACACTTTTAAGAAGTCACACAAAGTTTAATAAAGTTTAGCGGGCATTTTACCTACTGGTTGGTTTTCCTTGGCCCAGAAAACTCCAATGAGCCAATTAAAACGCCCGGTCAGCGAAAGAGATTGCTTACGGCTGCCCTCGACTGCCTGTAACTAAATAGCGACCCCACTCCACTGCACCACGAGTTAAAAAGACCCATGCCGATCAAATTTTACTCACGGAAAATATTTCAACATGCTGAAAAATTAGCTGAGGCCGCGAGTGGGCGGGAACTTCCTTCAAGCATGAACGAGAGCAAACCTCACAGGTTGACCTCACAGGACCTCCTTAGGACCACCTGTCGACCATGCTGCAAGTTTGAGTCGAGGGCAAACTCTTCTAAACTCGCAGATTAGGTCGCCGCAGTGGGACAGCCCCTAAAGTGAGACTGCCAGGACAACAAGGAAGATAGGTCACAGAAAGTCTGGCAATGGAGTAGAGAAGGTGACAAGCATGGAGATTTCTTCTGAACACAGCATGAGAGAGTGATAGCTGCAATTACTATTGTCTTGAAATGTCTACACTGGTTAAAAATTGACATCAAAGTTATACCTCGAAGTGAGTACATGAAACATATTTAAAGATGCCCAGTGACCAAAGTCAATCATGGAACTGTATGAGATAAGATAGGCCTTAGAAGTGCAAACATATATAAATGCTTTCCCACCATTTTGTTTAGCGGCTGTTAATAGACAATAGGTGCAGGAGTAGGCCATTCGGCCCTTCGAGCCAGCACCGCCATTCAATGTGATCATGGCTGATCATCCACAATCAGTACCCCGTTCCTGCATTGTCCCCATATCCCTTGACTGCTATCTTTAAGAGCTCTATCTAACTCTCTCTTGAAAGCATCCAGAGAATTGGCCTCCACTCCTCTTGTTATGAAGGCCAACATGCCATTAGCTTTCTTCACTGCCTGCTGAACCTGCATGCTTACTTTCAGTGACTGATGAACAAGGACCCCCCAGATCTCGTTTTACTTCCCCTTTTCCCAACCTGACAATATTCAGATAATAATCTGCCTTCCTGTTTTTGCCAACAAAATGAATGACCTCACATTTATCCACATTGAACTGCATCTGCCATGCATCTGCCCACTCACCCAACCTGTCCAAGTCAACCTGCATCCTCATAACATCCTCCTCACAGTTTACACTGCCACCCAGCTTTGTGCCATCTGCAAATTTGCTAATGTTACTTTGAATCCCTTCATGTAAATCATTGATGTATATTGTAAATAGCTGCGGACCCAGCACCGAGCCTTGCGGTACCCCACTAGTCACTGTCTACCATTCTGAATGACAATACACAATAGACAAAGTAGAATAGGTGCAGGAGTGGGCCATTTGGCCCTTCAAGCCAGCACCGCCATTCAATATGATCATGGCTGATCATCCCCAATCGGTACGCCGTTCCTGCCTTCTCCCCATATGACCTGACTCCGCTATTTTTAAGAGCCCTATCTAGCTCTCTCTTGAAAGTATCCAGAGAACCGGCATCCACCACCCTCTGAGGCAGAGAATTCCACAGACTCACAACTCTATGTGTGAAAAAGTGTTTCCGCATTTCCGTTTCAAAATGGCTTACCCCTTATTCTTAAACTGTGGCCCCTGGCTCTGGACTCCCCCAACGTCGGGAACATGTTTTCTGCCTCTAGCGTGTCCAAACCCTTAATAATCTTATACGTTTCAATAAGATCCCTTCTCATCCATCTAAACTACAGAGTATACAAGCCCAGCCGCAACATTCTCTCAGTATATGACAGTCCCGCCATCCCGGGAATTAACCTTGTGAACCTACGTTGCACTCCCTCGATAGTAAGAATGTCCTTCCTCATATTTGGACAATAGACAATAGACAATAGGTGCAGGAGTAGGCCATTCACCCCTTCAAGCCAGCACTGCCATTCAATGCGATCATGGCTGATCATCCCCAATCAGTACCCCGTTCATGCCTTCTCCCCATATCCCCTGACTCTGCTATTTTTAAGAGCACTATCAAGCTCTCTCTTGAAAGCATCCTGAGAACCTGCCTCCACCACCCTCTGTAGCAGAGAATTCCACAGACTCACCACTCTCTGTGAGAAAAAGTGTTTCCTCGTCTCCGTTCTAAATGGCTTATTCCTTATTCTTAAACTGGGGCCTCTGGTTCTGGACTCCCCGCAACATCGGGAACATGTTTCCTGCCTCTTGTGTGTCCAAACCCTTAACAATCTTATATGTTTCAATGAGATATCCTCTCATCCTTCTAAACTCCAGAGTGTACAAGCCCAGCTGCTCAATTCTCTCAGTGTATGGCAGTCCCACCATCCCGGGAATTAACTTTGTAAACCTACGCTGCACTCCCTCAATAGCAAGAATGTCCTTCCTCAAATTAGGGGACCAAAACAGCACACAATACTCCAGGTGGGGTCTCACTAGGGCCCTGTACAACTTCAGAAGGACCTCTTTGCTCCTATACTCAACTCCTCTTGTTATGAAGGCTAACATGCCATTTGCTTTCTTCACTGCCTGCTCTACCTCCTTGCTTACTTTCATTGACAGATGAACAAGGACCCCCCAGATTCCATTGTACTTCCCCTTTTCCCAACTTGACACCTTTCAGGTAATAATCTTCCTTCATGGTTTTGCTACCAAAGTGGATAACCTCACAAATATCCACATTAAACTGAATCTGCCATGCATCGGCGCATTCACCCAACCTGCCCAAGTCACCCTGCATTCTCATAGCACCCTCCTCACCGTTCACACTACCACCCAGCTTTATAAAAGGACCCGTTAATCCCTATCAATGTCAATATCCTAATACCGTGGGCTCTAATTTTGCCCACCAATCTCCTATGTGGGACCTTTTCAAAATATTTCTGAAAGTCCAGGTATACTACATCCACGGGCTCTCCCTTGTCCATTTTCCTAGTTAAAAAATTCCAGAAGATTAGTCAAGCATGATTTCCCCTTTGTAAATCCATGCTGACTCGGATCCAAATGTGCCGCTATTTCAATACAATACAATTTATTTGTTGTCATTTGAACCCAGAGGTTCAAACGAAATTTGGTTTCTGCAGTCATACAAACAAGAAGAAGTACCAAGACACAACACAATTTACACGAACATCTATCACAGTGAATCTCCTCCTCACTGTGATGGAAGGCAAAGCCTTATCTCTCCCCTGCACTCCTCGTTCTCCTCCCGATGTCAGAGTCAAAGCCCCCGGCGGGCGATGGTTATTAAGTCCCGCGGCCATTATAAAGCCGCGTCGGGTGATGCAAGACCGCGCTCCAGGTCATCCTCAACCCCACAACTCAGGCGGGAGAAGTCGCCGTTGCGGAAGCCCCGAAAAGCGGTCTTCCAGCAGGGACCCGCGGGCTCCCGGTGTCATCGTCCACCGGGCCAGCGGCTGGAGCCCCCGAATCTCCTGGGTCGGGCCGCAGCAGCGCGCCACCACCGCTCCTCCCGCTCCGAACTCGGCCAGCTCCGCGATGGTGGGTAAGTCCGCAGCTCCGCGACTGGAGCCCCAGGTCGTTCCGGTTGGAGGCCGCTCCGCGGTGCTCAGCCCCAACAACAACAGAGACCCGACAGAGAAAAGGTTGGGTTCTCCATGCAGGTGAAAGATTTTAAAAAGTTTCCACACATACCCAGTTTAAAAAATAAATAAAAACTACATACAAACGAGACAAAAAATTTAAAAAACGACAGACGGACTGCAGAGGCCGCTGCGACGTGAGTCGCGCCGCCCACCCGACTTCATCTTTTATAATTGACTCCAGCATCTTCCCCACCACCGATGTCAGGCTAGCTGGTCTATAATTCCCTGTTTTCTCTCTCCCGTCTTTCTTAAAAAGTGGGATATCATTAGCTACCTTCCAATCCACAGGAACTGATCCTGAATCCATATCTTCTGAATGCTCTTTCCATAAGATAAGGCACTGTTCCATTCACCTCTACCCCATTGAGGACATTAGACTTTGTCAAAGGAACTGATACATTATAATGTGCGACACTGCTGAAAACTATATTTTGCACTCTGTATCTTCCTTTTTGCTCTATCTATTTTATTTAATCTTGAACCAAATGCATCCACGCATGGTATATCTGATCCATTTGGATAACATGAACAACAATGCTTTACACTGTATCTCGGTACATGCAACAATAATAAAGCTGGACACTCCCCTTAGCCCCTGACGTCACGTGATAGCCTTCGTAGCTACTGACGAGGGTTCGACCATAAGTGGTCTGTGTATCAGCTTACGCCACAAAGTAACAAATGTTAACACTTCAATAGGATCTCATTCAAATATACACTCTGTCAAAGAGTCTCTTGCCAGATGAAAATGCCAATAGAGATTTGCATGGAACACTAAATTAGGATGATCCTGTGGAATTAACCTTGAGTTCCAGCTGGTTTTATCATATTTCTTTTAGGCAAAATGCTGAAAAGCTAAGGCTGTACATCAGTCTATGCTTAAATGCCAATTTCCAATTGGTATTACCAAACATCAAAAGCTCGATGAAGCACATTTAAGCAATTTTCTAAGGTGGCACATTAATGGTGTGTTCCAAATGAATACCGTATATAAAATGAGGTGGTCAGTCCCTACTAATTTATTGTCAGTGTACAAAAGAAGCAAACCTCAGATATTTTGATATGACTTTATGCACTGTGTCTTTTTAATCGATTCCAAATCAATAAGTTAATAACATATCCCCTGAAATGATTCCAGTAATGATAATGTGTTACCGGAACGTTAAGTATAAGTACTACACTTTAACAAGATTTTTTGCTCCTTGGAATGTGTTTAATACTATTTCAATTATTCACTGCAGACCAAAATATTTTGACTGTTCTCCAGGTACATAATCAAGTTAAAAAAAAACTTGTAGGACCAACACGACAGAGCATTAAGATATTGTGCAGACTCAGAATAAACCCAAATCTGAATTACTTGCTCTGTTTGCTAGTAAACCTTGCAGAGCAAAACAAAACTGAATATTATGAAAAATTCGTAACCTGGGAAGCAATTTGGATCCCAGTAATATTAGCAAACAGGTTGCCAATTACAATGGAATCAATGAGAAAATGCTACGGGTTGAAAATGGTCAATGTCACTTGCGCAAAAATGGGCTAATTACCCTTGGCAGCCTATTGGACCTTGCGGCTGATTTTCTGTTAATGCAATTGATCGTGGAGTAAAATAAGTTGCCAATTTTCCATCAGGCCACTGTGCAATGCTGACATTGACCAGCGATGGTTCTCAAGGTGCTTATCAAAAGCGTTCATAGTTCTTGAAAGCCCAATTTTCATTATGGCCTGGCGTATAACTTTATTCAGTTCCACTGACCAAATAATCCAAATAGAATGGTCAGTGGAACAAATAGTTTTGTCTCTTTTTGTTTTGATGGAGACAACACTGTGGATAGTTTTTATCCATTCAAATTAAATTGTTGCCTCTTGATGTACATATAAATAACTAATGTTAGACCTTGAGGTTTGTTTCTTTGCATAACATTAAAATGAAACAATTATTATGCAACAATTTAAAAGAACTGCAGTCTAATTAAACAGTACATATTTGTTTAAATTCTAGGTTTTGCTAGATGTTGAGGTGGGGAAAATACATTTCTAGCTTGTGTCAATGATTTGGATAAAGAAACTAAACGGGCATCATATTTGCAGATGCCCTAGACTGGGTAAGGCAGAGGAATAGATTATAGCCCAGAATCTACAAACAAGGGAACCATTCAAATGTTGCAGGCATTGCCAAAAAAAAGTCACAAGGTTAATCCCCAGTGTCAGATGTTTGAAATATGAAGAGGACTGGTGAGACTTTATTGCTTCAGCCCTGAATCTAGGTGTCTCAGCCATGAACAAAAAGATTTATGTAGCTTTATATTTAAACTCGACTAAGTGGGAACCCATTCCCCAACGCAATATTCCATCATTCCATCACCTGTTCCCCAATGCAACCCGTTCCCCCAAAGCAATATTCCACCACTCAACCATAGCCCATAACTGCGCAGACGTGGCTCATTTCCCCTCATCCCCCAACACTCCCCACCCCTCCTCTTCATGTGTGGGAGGAGAGGAGGGGAGGCCGGTGTGTGGTGGGAGGGGAGGAGGAGAGTGGGGGTGTGTGTGGGCAGGGGGGTGGAGGTGGGGGGGGAGCATAGGGCGGGGAGGGTGGGGTGGGGGAGGGGGGTGTGGGGTGGGAGGAGAGGTGTGTATGTGTTGCGTTCTTCAGACGGGGGCTGTTGGGGGCCGGTGGGGGATGGGGGTGTATCCTGCACCCGGGGGAGAGGGGGTGGTGTGTGGGGGAGGGTGTGGGGAAGGGTGTGTGGGGGAGGGGGTGTGCGGTGGAGGGGGGGGGGGGGGTGTGGAGGAGGGTGTGTGTGTGGGGGGTGGTTGGGGGGGGGGGGAATTTGTGGGGGAGGGAGGTTGGGGGGGAGGGGGGTGTGTCTGGGAGTGGGGGAGGGTGGGTGTGGGGAGGGGTGGTCGCCTCAGATGCCACTTGCACTCGGCTCACTCCACACTCTGCTCACCCCATACCTTCAGCTTTCGGCCTCACTCAGCGGCTCCAGGACTGGCTCCGGTGCCACTCAACGCCTCCCGGCATGTCGTGCTGGTCGCTACTCACGCTACTCACTCCCCGCACGCTGCTCACTCCTCGCACGCTGCTCACTCCTCGCACGCTGCTCAATCTCTGCATGCTGACAAGATGAGAGTTGTATAAGTATACGAGACCAAGTGGGACCCGTTGGGGGGAGAGGGGGGCGTAGGGGAGAGAGGGAGTGGGGGAAGAGAGAGAGTGGGGGAGGGAAGGGGGAAGAGAGAGAGAGGGGGAGAGAGAGAGTGGGGAGAGAGGAGGGGGAGTGAGAGGGGGGGGGGTGTAGATTGGTTACTTCTTACTAACCAATTGTAGTGCTTTTTAGTAGAGCTCTGCCTACTATGCAGTTCATATTATTAGAAATCAGTTCATGTAGTTAGTGTGAGTAGTTGCTTAGCTTGCTTTAACACCATGCTGAAGTATACTGTGAATAGACGTTAATAAATGTGTTGTACCCTGACGTGCGTATGACTGGGATTATTACATGGTGTCAGAAGTAGGATCCAAGGCGACTAATATTTTAATTTGATAATTTTGTTTAAGTGTTAAGAGGGAACACGTGGTGTCCATGGGGACTTTGGAGGCTTTCCATGAATACTGGTCGCCGTTGAAGGTCGAGTGTTTTGTTGATAAACGGAACACTCGACCTTCAACGGCCATTCGTGGGTCCAGTTGACGTTGATGTTATTAATTTGATGATCATTTGTTTGTAAACTGTCAGAATAGGCAGTCTTTGATTGTGTTAATACTCTATGTTTATGTTTATTTTTTGAATAAAAGTAGTTTCATAATAAAAAATAAAAAAAATAAATAAAAAAAGGCGATATTGTATTTGAGGGGCAGCTTTCCAAGCTTGTTGTCAAACAGTTCTTTATATTGTGAGAGAACCTGCTGATTGCAGCCCTCAGTGCAAGAGAGTTGAAGGACACCATGCCCAAAGGAGACTAGGCCTAGATTGTGGCATGTATTGATACCATGTATAGTGCAGATTCCCCACGGATATTGAGTGTGTGAGACTGCGAGTCTATGATGCAGTTCAATTCAGTTTTCCAAGAGGGTGCAAAACCTCACCCTCGTAGGCCAGTTGCGTGGCCGTAATGCTCAGCATTACGTATCCATTTAAATTCAGATAAGGACAGGACATTGCATTATGCTCCTGTATCAATCTTAGCGAGCGCAATGTTGTTGTTGATAATCAGGGTGACTTCAGGGTCGAGCTGCTTATCAATAACAAAATTGCGCTCACTAAGATTGACACAGAGGTCGCACGTATTCAGAGGTCACATGTTTGATGTACCCTCCCACTACCGGGCCGACTGTTCCCTCGCGCCCAGTTGCTGCACAACAACCACTGACTCCTGGTTCCAGAACACTGATGCAATCATAAAGAAAACACATAAGTGCCTCTACTTCCTGAGAAGATTACGGAGAGTCGGTCTGTCAAGGATGATTCTCTGGAACTTCTACAGGTGCACAGTAGAGAGCTTGCTGACCGGTAGCATCATGGCATGGTACAGCAACCCGAGTGCCCAGGAGCGGAAAAGGCTGCAAAAGGTGGTAAACACTGCCTAGTCCATCATCAGCTCTGACACATCCGAGATCAGACTTTTAATAGTTACTAGACCAAGTGGGACCCGTTGGATCCCGTCCCCTCAACGAGCGGTTATGGGTGGGGGCAACCTGCGGCGCGACGCACATACTAACTACACCACACACACTAACCACCTCCCCCCCCACACACAGTAACCAACCCCACACTAACCACCCTCCACACACACACAATAACCACCCCCATTGATATTATATTAATATTATTCATTCGCTCCTTTTGCCCCATCCCCGCCCTATCCACTCACGCATAAGGAAGGATGCCAGGGGAGGAAGAGAGACCAGGGGAGAGAGAGGCGGGGGAGAAGAGAGAGGAGGGGGTGAGGGGAGGGGGGGAGGGGTGAGTGGAATGGGGGGAGAGAGGATGGGGGGAGAGGAGGTGGGGGGAGAGAGGGGGGAGGAAGAGGGATGCTGGGGAGAGAGAGAGGTGGAGGGGGGAAGAGAAGAGAGAGGAGCGGGGGAGACGGTGGGACAGAGGGGGGGAGGGGGGAGAGGAGGAGGCGGGGAGAGGAGGAGTAGTGGGGAGAGGGACCCGAACTGAGACAGTTCAGAACCTCACCTAATGTTACTTTTAATCCCTTCTTGTAAATCATTAATGTATATTCTAAATAGCTGCGGACCCAGCACCGAGCTGTGCGGTACCCCACTAGCCATTTGGCCCTTCAAGCCAGCACTGCAATTCAATGAGATCATTGCTGATCATCCACAATCAGTACCCCGTTCCTGTTTTCTCCCCTTATCCCCTGACTCCACTACCTTCAAGAGCCCTATCTAGCTCTCTCTTGAAAGTATCCAGAGAACCAGCCTCCACCACCCTCTGAGGCAGATAATTCCACAGACTCACTACTCTCTGTGTGAAAAAGTGTTTCCGCATTTCCGTTCTAAATGGCTTACCCCTTATTCTTAAACTGTGGTCCCTGGTTCTGGACTCCACCAACGTCGGGAACATGTTTCCTGCCTCTAGCATGTCCAAACCCTTAATAATCTTATATGTTTCAATAAGATCCCCTCTCATCATTCTAAATTCCAGAGTGTACAAGCCCAGCCGTAACACTCTCTCAGCATATGACAGTCCCGCCATCCCGGGAATTAACATTTTGAACCTACGTTGCACTCCCTCAATAGTAAGAATGTCCTTCCTCATCTTTGAAGACCAAAACTGCACACAATACTCCAGGTGTGGTCTCACTAGGGCCCTCTACAACTACAGAAGGACCTCTTTGCTCCTATACACAACTCCTCTCGTTATGAAGGCCAACATGCCATTCGCTTTCTTCACTGCCTGCTGTACCTGCATGCTTACTTTCATTGACTGATGAACCCCCAGATTCCGTTTTCCCCTTTTCCCAACTCCATTATTATCTGAACACCATTCAGATAATAATCTTCCTTCATGGTTTTGCTACCAAAGTGAATAACTTCACAAATATCCACATGAAATTGAATCTGCCATGCATCGGCCCACTCACCCAACCTGTCCAAGTCACCCTGCATTCTTATAGCATCCTCCTCACAGTTCACACTGTCACCCAGCTTTGTGTCATCTGCAAATTTGCTAATGTTACTTTGAATCCCTTCATCTAAATCATTGATGTGTATTGTAAATAGGAGCAGTCTCAGCACCGAGCCTTGCGGTACCCCACTAATCACCTATGTGGGACCTTATCAAATGCTTTCTGAAAGTCCACGTACTCAATATCCACTAGCTCTCCCTTGTCCATTTTCCTAGTCACATCCTCAAAAAATTCCAGAAGATTAGTCAAGCATGATTTCCCCTTCGTAAATCCATGCTGACTTGAACCGATCCTGTTACTGCTATCCAAATGTGCCGCTATTTCATCTTTTATGATTGACTCCAGCATCTTCCCCACCACTGATGTCAGGCTGACTGGTCTATAATTTCCTGTTTTCTCTCTCCCACCTTTCATCCTTTGAAGAATGAAACACGTTCCCGATGTTGGGGGAGTTTAGAACCAGGGGTCATAGTTTAAGAATAAGGGGTAGGCCATTTAAGACTGAGATGAGGAAAACCTTCTTCACCCAGAGAGTTGTGAATCTGTGGAATTCTCTGCCACAGAAGGCAGTGGAGGCCAATTCACTGGATGTTTTCAAGAGAGTTAGATTTAGCTCTCAGGGCAAAAGGAATCAATGGATATGGGGAAGAAGCAGGAACAGGACACTGATTTTAGATGATCATCGAAGGGCCGAATGGCCTACTCCTGCACCTATTTTTCTATGTTTTTTCTCTGTTTCTATTTCTAAAGAATGACCTTAACAAATCCTAAGAAAAATACAAAGAGCTGTAGAAACTCAGCAGGTCAGGCAGCATTTGTGGAGGGTATGGATGGGTGACGTTTTGTTTCAGGACACTTGGTTGAATAAATAAATCCTGCTTAACAAATCCCACCTACTAATGGACTTTCACCTGCTAGATTGGATGAAAAATCATTGGCAATTCAGATATGTGCTTAAGTCAGTAAGGGTGTTTCATTTGTAAAATTATACCAATAATGTGAAAACATTGGCAAGAATCTGGTTCAAAGGAATTGTCAGATGAAAAAGTAAAGGAAAAATGCATATATCTAAAAATGTACTCTTAGTCTAAAGTACTAATCAAATGCTCCAATAACTGCTGCCCATTATAATCTACTTCTAAAATATGGTTTTATTGAAGCCAACATAAGGGAACTTCACCAACAAGGTATACTGCACAGGTGGTAGTGTATTGACTCTTTAACACTATTGACTGCTGTTGAATTTCCATTCAGAATTTGGAAGTCAGTAAAAAAGTAAAACAAAATGCTGTCAGTATAATGTTGGTCTTTTAGCATCTTAAAATGGAAACTAATGTCTTTACTTTTATTGTACATTTTGTTTTTCTCAAAGGTTAGTAGTATGTATTTTAATTGCACCAGTAGACATATGCCATTTGCAGTCATTTTTTTCTGAGGATATTACTTCAGATGAGGAGCCAATTCCCTAGAATGTAAATGTGGATGATAAGTTGTGTGGAAGTAAAATTCTAAATACTTAAATCCAAGTAGACCTGGATTCTCCAATGTAATGTAATAGCACATTGATTTTGTTCCATAATCCCTGTTCATTATTCCCTCAGTGGTCCTTGCTGTTGTCAACCAAACAAACCCATCATCTACTGAATTAATGAAAACTGAAAATAAAAGAAACACCTAGCAGATCGCACAGTATCTGTGGGAAAATAAATAGAATTAACATCACAGATTAAAGACCAGCTGAGTGTTAGCAGCATTTTCTATGTGCAGGACAGATTCTCGGCACCTGCTATTTTTAAACCATCTATTGTTGTGTTAGATGGCCTTGGGATAATTCTATGTATATCAATCTAATTGTCTCCAGAGCATCCCTACGAATTATTACATTGGACAGTCACTACAATTGTCTCCCACTGATCCATTCTTTTCTCCCTTTGCTTCATCGTTTAAATATTGTTCTTTCATGAGATCGTCCTTGGGTACAAAATCTCAGAGTATACCTATGGCACCCTCCAGTACCTTTTCACCAGCGACCCTGATCCATTCAAAAGATTGAATCACCTTTGTACTTGCTGCAAAACTGTGTTTTGTCCTTGTCTGGAGAAAGAGCAAAAGATTCCAAAGTGTGACAATAACAAGATTTCCAAATGCCTTTGTAAAAACTCTACTCCACTTTGTTTGCCAACTGCTGTCTCAACTAAAGCAGATATTTATGCCCTAAGTATTATTTGTAAATTAAATTGAGACTTTAATTTCATGTACTCCCAGATTCCTTGATTACAAGCCTGGTGTCCCAATAACTCATTTACTACTGATGTCATTGACTACCTTGGAATGATTATTTTAATAATCTCTCCTTGCCTCCCACCCCTATGTATTTTGGCTCATTTAACAATCTGAATCTTATCTGTTTCATTGCATTGCCTGTATTCATCCTTGTAGACACCCACTCCCCAGAGACTATAGTTAAAATACTGATATGTGTAATGTTGATTAATGCATGCTTCCATTCAAAATAACTAGCATGGGATATTTTACGTCAAGTTGAGTTTATTGTCATGAGCACAGGTACAGTGAGGTAAAGGTACAATGAAAATCATGCTTGCAGCAGCAGAAGCAGCATCACAGGCATAAAGACTCGTATAACACCAAAACATACATTTAATGTAAATTACACAAATATAACATAATTTATAGAGGCCAAGTAAACTACAAACCTGCATCTCTTTGAGGTGTGGGAGTAAATCGGTGGAAGCCCATGTGGTCACAGGGAGAATATGCAAACTCCACATTGCCATCACCCGAGATCAGGATCGAACCCGGGTCTGTAGTGCTGTGAGGCAGCTGCTCTACCAGCTGCACCGCTCTGCATAGTTAGGGGGATAGAGATTTAAAACCAACCTTGATTATGTTGAATTGAGGGGCTAAATTATCTGCTCCTTCTTCAATACCTTTATGTTCTGTGCTTATGTCTCTGGAATGGGGGTTTTGCTACAAATGTTTGGTTCAGATGCACAAATGCAACTGTTAAGCCCAGCTGAAACATTGTGCCTCTGTGTAACTAGCACTTCTTTTTTTCCGTCATGGAATCCATATGTAATCTGAGAGAAGCAGGTCAATGTCATATTTGGTTTCTGGAAATAATCTTTTCTAAATCATTTGTCTTGAGATAAACGGAAACAGAAACATATGAAATGCTCTAGTTATAAAATTTAATAGAAGTTTGTTTTGAGGTGATTATTAGAATTTTCAGTGATATGGTGGTCAATATGTTTACTGCTTTAAGACTCACAGAATTTCTGGTCCTACAAATTTCAGCTGATAGTCAGCAGCGGGGTCACTAACTGCTCCAGTTCATCTCGTGAAAACAATTAACGTCGATTATTAAGTAAGTGGAAAATTTTCACTTTGAAGTTTTATTAAATTAATTAATTACAGTTATGGGCTCGTTAATGAGTGGCTATTTATAGACAGAAATAATTTGTTGGCTGGAGTTTTCAATTCATCACTATCTGTGCTGCACCCAATGTTTATTTCAGTTTTTTTTTCTTTAAGTATTTTCGACTATCAGTATCTATGGGGTATCTGTTATTTTTTCTGGATTATTCGGGTGGAATAAACGTAGATCCAGCATTTTGTAGGTATTATAAATGAAAATTAGTTTTGGAAATGTTACCTAACCTTGTTGATGAGTTCAAAGCTTACAAGGAAGGATTTGCTCTTTAGCACAGACAAGTAATTATGCACTGTAGCCCATGATTTATTTATTTTTACCCATTAAGTTACATTAATTTGTCGAGGCTATGTAAGTTTCTGATTATACACTCTTGGGTTGTGTCAAATGCCTAAGCAGAAAATCTCTTCTGAATACCTTGGATAACTTTAATGTTGATTGGGAAACAATCAATGGTTAATGCTGATTGTCAAAGTCATTATATTATATAACGCTCATGGATTTGTGTCACAACAGACATTTAATTCTCTAGAAGGTAGACAAAAATGCTGGAGAAGCTCAGCGGGTGAGACAGCATCTATGGAGCGAAGGAAATAGGCAATGTTTCGGGCCAAAACCCTTCTTCAGACTGATGTGAGGGTGGGGGCGGGAAGAAGAAAGGAAATGGAGGAGCCACTGGGCTGAGGCAGAGTTGAGAAGGGGAGGAGAAAGCAGGGATTACCTGAAATTAGAGAAGTAAATGTTCATACTGCTGGGGTGAAAACTGCCCAAGCAAAATATGAGGTGCTGCTCCTCCAATTTATGGTGATCCTCACTCTGGCCATGGAGGAAGCCCAGGACAGAAAGGTCGGATTCGGAATAGGAGGGAGTTAAAGTGCTGAGCCACCGGGAGATCAGGTTGGTTATTGTGAACCGAGCAGAGGTGTTCGGCGAAGCGATCGCCAAGCATACGCTTGGTCTCACCGATGTAGATCAGCTGACATCTAGAGCAGCGGATGCAATAGATGAGGTTGGAGGAGGTGCAGGTGAACCTCTGCCGCACCTGGAAGGTTGGAGGAGGTGCAAGTGAACCTGGAAGTTTGTTGATGAGTTCAAAGATGAGTTCAAATTCTCTAGAACTTGTTTACTGACATCGCTAGATGTTAAATTGACCTCTTCGATGCCCTCAATTTACATCTGTGTTTTTGACCTCAAAAAGGGATAAAGTCGTATAAATTATTTCATGCAGCGGAACTGTGTTTATTGTCAATGGGAGCTGTATTGCCTATAGAGCTCTACTATATCAGTAAGAGAATTTCTCCAGTTTTCTGTCCCGTTCATTGAAAGCTAGATGCTATTCTTTAAATTATGAGTCGACCAGTTGTGCATTAAGTAGACAATTTTACTTGATATTTATTATATACATCAATGATTTGGATGAGAACATACAGGGCGAGATTAGCAAGTTTGCTGATGATACAAAAGTTAGTGGTTTTGCAGATAGTGAAGATGGTTGTGAACGATTGCAGCGGGATCTGGATTAATTGGCCAGGTGGGCGGAGGAATGGTTGATGGAATTTTATACAGAGAAGTGTGAGGTGTTGCATTTTGGGACGTCGACCAAGGGCAGGGCCTATACAGTAAATGGTAGGCCTCTGGGTAGTGTTGTAGAGCAGAGGGATCTAGGACTACAGGTGCATGGTTCCTTGATGGTCGAGTCACAGGTAGATAAAGTGGTCAAAAAGGCTTTTGGCATTTTGTCCTTCATCAGAGTATTGAGTATAGAAGTTTGGAGGTCATGTCACAGTTGTATAAGACATTCGTGAGACCGCATTTAGAATATTATATTCAGTCTGGGCACCATGTTATAGGAAAGATATTGTCAAGCTTGAAAAGGTTCAGAAAATATTTATGAGGATGTCGCCAGGACTAGAGGGTGTGAACTATAGGGAGAGGTTGAGTAGGCTGGGCCTCTATTCCATGGAGTGCAGGAGGATGAGGGGAGATCTTATAGAGGTATACAAAATCATGAGAGGAATAGATCGGGTAGATGCACAGTCTTTTGCCCAGAGTAGGGGAATCGAGGACCCGAGGACATAGGTTCAAGGTGAAGGGGAAAAGATTTAATAGGAATCCGAGGGGTAACTTTTTCACACAAAGGGTGGGAGGTGTATGGAACAAGCTGCCGGAGGAGGTAGTTGAGGCTGGGACTATCCCATCGTTTAAGAAACAGTTAGACAGGTACATGGACAGGAGGCATATGGACCAAGCGCAGGCAAGTGGGACTAGAGTAGCTGCGACATTGTTGGCCTGTGTGGGCGAATTGAGACGAAGGGCCTGTTTCCACACTGTATCACTCTATGACTTTATTTGTCTTCTTGGCTGGCACTTCAAATTCTCGTAATCCTTTGCATCAATTATTCCAGTTTAATTCCACGATCATTACTGGCACTAGATTTGGAGAAGGGAGAGGAAAACTGATGGTTTGATAATGCAGCATAAGATGTGTACGGACCTGCTGGTATTTGTATGACTGCAGAATTAAGCAATCAAACTGCACTTTGGCATGGAAGAACTCTTGTTTAATGTTCCCATTAAATCCCATTCATAAACCGTGTTCCACTCCCACCACCAGTGTGGTCTCTGTGTACATCCAAATTTGCAACCGCTTCCCTAAAGAGCTGACCATGGAAATTTTATTACACTGTACCACACAGAGGTTTTATAGGATCTCTCTACCCATATGTTTTAATGACATTTTTTTGTATAAGAGCTCCACTATTATGTTTGATCATCATTGCCACCTTAAATTATAATTTTTTTTAAATGAGGATAACAACCATGTTATAATATTTCCTTCGAACTGTGTGATATGTAGATGTGACATTTATCCATTTCCCATTTAAGAGTGACCAAAGTCCTGACAAATGGCCATGATAATTATACATAGAAACATAAAAACATAGAAAATAGGTGCAGGAGTAGGCCATTTGGCCCTTCAAGCCTGCACCACCATTCAATATGATCATGGCTGATCATCCAACTCAGTATCCTGTACCTGCCTTCTCTCCATACCCCCCGATCCCTTTAGCCACAAGGGCCACATCTAACTCCCTCTTAAATATAGCCAATGAACTGGCCTCAACTACCTTCTGTGGCAGAGAGTTCCAGAGATTCACCACTCTCTGTGTGAAAAATGTTTTTCTCATCTCGGTCCTAAAGGATTTCCCCTTTATCCTTAAACTGTGACCCCTTGTCCTGGACTTCCCCAACATCTGGAACAATCTTCCTGCATCTAGCCTGTCCAACCCCTTAAGAATTTTGTAAGTTTCTATAAGATCCCCCCTCAATCTTCTAAATTCTTGCGAGTACAAGCCGAGTCTATCCAGTCTTTCTTCATATGAAAGTCCTGACATCCCAGGAATCAGTCTGGTGAACCTTCTCTGTACTCCCTCTATGGCAAGAATGTCTTTCCTCAGATTTGGAGACACAATACTCCAGGAGTGGTCTCACCAATACCCTGTACAACTGCAGTAGAACCTCCCTGCTCCTATACTCAAATCCTTTTGCTATGAATGCTAACATACCATTCACTTTCTTCACTGCCTGCTGCACCTGCATGCCTACTTTCAAGTCTGAAAAGGGTTTCGGCCCCAAACATCACCTATTTCCTTCGCTCCATAGATGCTGCTGCACCCGCTGAGTTTCTCCAGCATTTTTGTGTACCTGCCTACTTTCAATGACTGGTGTACCATGACACCCAGATCTCGTTGCATCTCCCCCTTTCCTAATCGGCCACGATTCAGATAGCAGTCTACTTTCCTGTTTTTGCCACCAAAGTGGATAACCTCACATTTATCCACATTATACTGCATCTGCCATGCATTTGCCCACTCACCCAGCCTATCCAAGTCACCTTGCAGCCTCCTAGCATCCTCCTCACAGCTAACACGGCCCCCCAGCTTCGTGTCATCCGCAAACTTGGAGATGTTGCATTCAATTCCCTCGTCCAAATCATTAATATATATTGTAAATAGCTGGGGTTCCAGCACTGAGCCTTGCGGTACCCCACTAGTCACTGCCTGCCATTCTGAAAACGACCTGTTTACTCCTACTCTTTGCTTCCTGTTTGCCAGCCAGTTCTCTATCCACATCAATACTGAACCCCCAATACCATGTGCTTTAAGTTTGTATACTAATCTCTTATGTGGGACCTTGTCGAAAGCCTTCTGAAAGTCCAGATATAACACATCCACTGGTTCTCCCTTATCCACTCTACTAGTTACATCCTCGAAAAATTCTATAAGATTCGTCAGACATAATTTACCTTTCGTAAATCCATGCTGACTTTGCTACAATGCATCACCACCTTATTGAGGGAGTTTATCGGAGTGATTAGTGTGTTCTTGGTATAGCTTTTGCCAGTCCATCTTTACTAAACCACAACATATTGTGAGAACAAAGGGGATAATCATGTGATTCACCATTCCCTTTGATGAGCAGCAGTTGCAGAAAATGTGGCATGGCAGATTTTAGCCAATTGATTAGTGTCATTTTTTCCAAGCACCATTTCTCTGATATATGGTGCTCTTAAGCATTGGTCTTCACTGGATTTGTCAGATTGCAGTATTGCTCCTAATATCAATTTTACAATGATATTTCTTTTTGAAATTTAAACTACTTCCATTGATCGGAACTAACATTACATGCTATATCTTGAACTTACTATGTTGTTGGATGAGAGATTGGAGATGCTGGAATTTGAAACAAAAAATCAGATTGTTGGAGAAACTCAGTGGTTTGAGTTGAGGGTACTGTAGGATTTTTTGGGGCTCATTTTGGGGATAATATCCATTTTCTGGTGTCCAGCTCAGAAACACAACTTCTTATGCAGTAGATTACATGAAGATTTTAATGAAATTATTTCGTCATTTCTAGACATAAACCTTTCCCTACGAGGACTAATCTCTACCTTGCAGATGCCAGAAGGCAGCTCTCGGATACCTCCAAATGCCTATGCCTGGACCTTGATCTCACCAACAAACACCAGGCCACTGTCATAGATATCATCTCTGGAGACCTACCCTCCTCAACCTCCAACCTGAAAGTGCTCTGACCCAGCACCTCCCTCTTCCTTCTCTTACCCAAGACCCACAAACAGCACAGTCCTGGTATGCCTCTTGCTTCTGCCTGCTCTTGCTCCACTGAATCTATCTCCTCCTACATTGACTCTATCCTTTCTCCACTTGTCCAGTCCCTTCCCATCTACATTTGGGCACCTCGCATGCCCTTTACTATTTTGATGATTTCCGACTCCATGGCTCCCATTGCCTCATCTTCATGTCTTTTAACACCACCATCTCTACCGCTCCCACTCCAAAATTAAAATCCCATTATCAGGATGGTCTTAAAAGCTCTCCACTTCTTTCTGCAACAAAGATCAACCATTTTTCCCCTCTACCAACATTCTCATTCACCTGACAAAAATTGTTCTTGCCCTGAATACCTTCTCCTTTGATTACTACAAATCAAAGGTGTAGCAATGGGAACTCACATAAGCCCCAACATGTCTGTTTCCATCTCAGGAGAAAAGCTATCTACTGATATTTACTGATCCCTCAGCTACCTAGACCAGACTTCAGATTCAGATTCAGATTCAATTTTAATTGTCATTGTCAGTGTACAGTACAGAGACAACGAAATGCATTTAGCATCTCCCTGGAAGAGCGACATAGCAAATGATTTAAATAAATAATAATAAGTGATAATAAGTGTCCGGGGGGTGGGGGGGTGATTGGCAGTCACCGAGGTACGTTGTTGAGTAGAGTGACAGCCGCCGGGAAGAAGCTGTTCCTGGACCTGCTGGTTCGGCAACGGAGAGACCTGTAGCGCCTCCCGGATGGTAGGAGGGTAAACAGTCCATGGTTGGGGTGAGAGCAGTCCTTGGCGATGCTGAGCGCCCTCCGCAGATAACGCTTGCTTTGGACAGACTCAATGGAGGGGAGCGAGGAACCGGTGATGCGTTGGGCAATTTTCACCACCCTCTGCAATGCCTTCCGGTCGGAGACAGAGCAGTTGCCATACCATACTGTGATGCAGTTGGTAAGGATGCTCTCGATGGTGCAGCGGTAGAAGTTCACCAGGATCTGAGGAGACAGATGGACCTTCTTCAGTCTCCTCAGGAAGAAGAGACGCTGGTGAGCCTTCTTGATCAGAGTTGAGGTATTGTGGGTCCAAGAGAGGTCATCGGAGATGTTGACTCCCAGGAACCTGAAGCTAGAAACACGTTCCACCTCCGTCCCGTTAATGTGGATGGGGGTGTGCGTGCCGCCCCTGGACTTCCTGAAGTCTACAATGAGCTCCTTGGTCTTCTTGGAGTTAAGGGCCAGGTTGTTGTCAGCGCACCATGCTGCTAAGTGCTGGACCTCCTCCCTGTAGGCCGACTCATCGTTGTTGCTGATGAGGCCAATCACCGTTGTATCATCTGCATACTTGATGATGGTGTTAGTACCATGTACAGGTGTGCAGTCATAGGTGAAGAGGGAGTAGAGGAGGGGGCTCAGCACACAGCCCTGTGGAACGCCGGTGTTCAGGGTGAGGGTTGAAGAGGTGTGCTTGTCTAACCTAACAGACTGGGGTCTGTTGGTTAGAAAGTCCAGTATCCAGTTGCAGAGGGAGGGGTCGATGCCCAGGTTACCGAGTTTGGTGATCAGTTTTGATGGTATAATGGTGTTGAATGCTGAGCTGTAATCGATGAACAGCATTCTTACGTAAGTGTCTCTGTTGTCGAGGTGGGAGAGGGCGGAGTGAAGTGCCGTTGAGATGGCATCCTCCGTACTCCTGTTCTTGCGGTAGGCAAACTGATAGGGATCCAGTGTGGGGGGTAGGCAGCTTTTGAGGTGTGCCAGGACCAGCCTCTCGAAGCACTTGGTGATGATGGGGGTAAGTGCAACTGGGCGGAAGTCGTTGAGGCTTGCCGCAGTGGAGTGTTTTGGCACTGGCACGATGGAGGTGGATTTAAGGCACGTGGGGACAACTGCTTGGGCAAGTGACAGGTTGAAGATGTCAGTCCAGACGTCTGTCAGCTGCGCAGCACAGGCCCTGAGCACGCGCCCGGGGATGCCGTCAGGGCCAGCAGCTTTACGTGCATTAGTCCTACTCAGTGCCACGAATACGTCGTAGGGGGTGAGTGTGAGGGGTTGGTGATCGGCAGGTAGCACAGCCTTGATGGCTGTCTCTAGATTGTCCCTGTCGAGACTTCTTCCAACCCTGAATTTTGAAAGAATAACTTCCCTTTCTGCCAGTTTCTCTGTCTCTGGCACATCTGTACTCAAGATCAGGTTTTTCATTCCAGGATATTGAAATGTTTTTTTTTAAGGAAACATGGTTTTCCTCCTACTGTGGTTGACAGAACCCTTTGTTTGCTCTCTCTCCATCTCCCCTCCCCCTCCCCCTGGCCCTCTCCCCCTCCCCCTCTCCCTCTCCCTCTCCCTCTCCATCACCTGTCGCCCTCTCCCCCTCTCCCTCTCCCTCTCCCTCTCCCTCTCCCTCTCCCTCTCCCTCTCTCTCTCCCTCCCTCTCCCTCTCTCTCTCTCTCTCTCTCTCTCTCTCTCTCTCTCTCTCTCTCTCTCTCTCTCTCTCTCTCTCTCTCTCTCTCCCTCTTTCCCTCTCCCTCTCTCCCTTTCTCCCCCTCACCCCCTCTCCCCCTCTCCCTCTCTCCCCCTCTCCCCCTCTCCCCCTCTCTCCCCGTCTCTCCCTCTCTCCCTCTCTCCCTCTCTCTAGCTCCTCCACTACCCAGTTTCATTCCTTCTAAATTCCATCCACCTACTACACATACATACACTTGTTGTTGTTGTTGTTGTTAACTATAATTGTCATTCAGGTATACACATAGACACAGTGCACATTGAACGGAATTTTGTTGCATTGACTCTTCAAAGTAGCAGCAGAATATAATATTTATATCAGGCGATCAGTAAAAGTGCTTAGTGTGTCCATAAAAAGTGCTTCATGTGCATAGTTCTGTAAAATAGATATGTAGGAAAGTTTTTTAAAAGTGGCAATGTATAAGAAAGTTCTAGCATCGGTTTGATTGTGAGTGCAATAGTCTTATGCCCTGGGGGATGAAACTGTTGCAGAACCTGGTTGTCCCGCTCTTCATGCTGCGGTACCTCCTCCCAGAGTTCAGCAGTGTAAACAGTCCATATTGTGGGTGTGTGGGGGCTCTGGTAATGCCCTTAGCTCTTGTCAGACAGCGTTTGTAACCAATGTCCATGATGGAAGGAAGAGAAGTCTCAATGATATTTACCGCTGTCCTCACCACTCTCTGAAGACACTTCCAGTCCGCAGCTGGACTTCACCCTTTAGATCCATACCCCTGGTCCTCTGTTTCTATCTGCCCTTCATTTTACTCTTTGTGGTTCCCAGTATCACTTCCCTTAAGGGCCTGTCCCTCTAACGCGACTTTTCAGTGCCTGTCTTCGACCTTCAAGCTCGAGGGCACTTGCCTGAAAAACCTTGAGCTGGATCGACCGTCAGCGATGAAACCGCAAGCCGGATAGACTGTCTGCACACATACACACACAAACACATCGCAAAGGCGGGGGCCAGGGAAAAAGGGGGAACGCTGTCTAAAATTCACACCCGCAATGAACAGGAAGGTAAAAGACGCTGGCACAGTTACGGTAAGTCCTTTAGAGAGCGCGGAGAGGGTGGGGGGGTGGGAGAGATGGGGGAGAGATGGGGGGAGAAGGGGAGAGATGGGGGGAGAATGGAAGGAGAAGGAGTGGAGACACTTTTGAGAAAGTGCCAGACAACTAAAGTTTAGCGTGGATTTAACAGGTCGGTTTACTTACCTTTTATTTCTCAACGAGCTTTACCTTCGACCACCCTCGATTACCTTTGATTGCTTTGATTACCTACGAATAACATGCTGACCTACTACGACCTACCTCGACTAAACCTATGAGTAAAAAACTATCGATTTTTTTCTATGGCGACCTTTTTTTACTCGCGGGCATTTTTCAGCATGTTGAAAAATACGCTGTGACCTAGCTGAGGCCTCGAGTACGCAGGGACTACTCTCGAGCATGAAGGAGAGTTACAAGGATCTCCTAGGACCTTGTGTCGACCATGCTGCGAGTTTGAGTAAAGATGATATTGCAAATGCCCTAGTTATACTTAAATAAACATGACCTTCAATTCATTTTTAATATATGAAGTTTTTGTGCTGAATCCCAAAATATTACATACTGAAGTGGTTTTGTTATATACTGTATGGCTGTTGTCTTGAACATTTTGGCTAAAATCAAAATCCATAAAACTTTAAATGTACTGAGGTTCATAAAATAGATATCATGCATGAAGAATTATGGCATTTTATGTTGATTGCAGTTCTGACCATGAGTTAAAGAACAGATACTCAGTCATTTTCCAAAATACAGTTATCCAGCACATTTGCAATTTCAACAGTAATGATGTGCCGTCTTTGTTGTTCGTTCAACATCACTAAAAAAAATTTTGAACTTCTGACAGCTTTAATTTTACGGCAGCCTATTTCTTAACATCTCGGGTTGGGTCACAGTCAATTAAAGTACAGTCTGGGCATTCATAGATTAGTCTTGTGAAATACTTACATTAAAAAAAAAAATCTGTTATTGTAGTTCTTATTTCTGTTGTAACCTTAGTGAACCCGCTAATTACTTACTCCTTCCTGCCGCTTTTTTGATAGTGTGCATGTTTTGATACAGTTAAAGGACCATGATTTGGTTGGCAGTCATTCAATGCAAAGCTGGCAACTTAAAAAATTAAGGTAAAACAGCGCAATGCATTCAAAGCAATTGATGAACAAATTATAATGCAGCCAATAATGCCAATTCATAGCAAAGAGTCTCCAAATCCACTTTTAGTTAATAGATACCATCTCCCTGTAGAAATAATGTAAAATAATGTATATTCATCCTATTTAAGAAGGTGGGTTTAGACCCCTTTAATTTTCCATATTTAAAGCAGAGAAGAGTTTAAAGCTGGGGAGGAAGATAGCTCTTCTTTTGAGTTCCTTAGAAAAATAAAGTCTTTCAGTTGGATTTGACCCTCTACAATAGATTGTGGAAATAAATAGGTGATTTTTATTTTGAACTATCTGAGACAAGTGTAGTGGATATACTCTGACTGGATGTGGGAACTATATGGTGAAGGTCTTCTGCAGATAATGCAGTATTACATTTTTATTCAATTTGTTTTGTAGCAAACCACACTGATGTGATTAGCAAATTCCTCCAAGCTTTCTGCAAGATAGGTCTGTATTAGTATCTGTCAATAGATGCCTAGTGGTAGTAGTGGCTAAATATGTGGCAGCCGTATTTTATTGTTATTTTAAAGCCTTTGCGAATAGAACTGACATAATATTCAAGGTGTAGACGAGGCTACACTTTGCTTACTGTGTAGGAAGGAAGTGCAGATACAAGATGATACCAAAGAGAGATACAAAATGCTGGAATAACTTAATGGGTTAGGCAGCATCTCTGGAGACAAGGAATAGGTGATATTTTGGGTCGGAAAGGAGAGGGAGATTTCAGAGACAGTCCAAGCACCTAGTCCAAGACAGATTCTTTGGGTCTGAAATAGGGTTCCAACCCAAAATATCACCTTTTCCTTTTCTACAAAGTTGTTGCCTGACCTGCTGAGTTACTCCAGCATTTTGTGTCGATCTTGGAATACTGTGTTTAGTTTTTGTCATCCTGCTATAGTAAGAAGCTGGTAAGGGTGCAGAGAAGATTTACGAATATTTTGCCGGAACTTGAAGGCCTGAGCTGTAGGGAGAGGTTGGGAAGGCTAGAACTTTTTTCCTTGGAATGCAGGAAACTGAGCGGTGATCTTATGTAGGTGTATAAAATCATGAGGGGAACAGATAGGATGAATGCACAGTCTTTCACCCAGGGCAGGAGAATCTAAAGCAGGAGGACTTAATGAAGATTTAATGGGAACTTGAGGCATTTAAAAGACATACAGCTACATGGCTGGGAAAGATTGAGGGATGTGGGCTAAACTTAGACAAATGGGACTAGCTTAGTTGTGCATCTTGGTCGTTTTGGATGAGTAGGCCAAAAGGCCTGTGTCCATGCTGTATGACTATGACTCCATGAAGTGAAGTGACTGGTGTAGTACATTTAGGTGCATTGTATTTATCTTTCAGAACATAATTGAAAATTATAAAATATCACTAAATATAATTTCTCTCCCCCACCACACTTCCCATTGTCACTCTCCAATTGCAACCTCAATCCCTACTCAGCATCTAATTGTTGCCTTCTCACTTCTCCTACCATTACTTGCAAGCTTGAGGTCCAGAATGGCAGGCAGTGACTAGTGGGGTACCGCAAGGATCGGTGCTGGGACCACAGCTATTTACAATATACATCAGAGATTTGGATGAACGGATTCAAAGTAACATTAGCGAATTTGCAGATGACACAAAGCTGGGTGGCAGTGTGAACTGTGAGGAGGATGCTATGAGAATGTAGGGTGACTTGGACAGGTTGGGGGAGTGGGCAGATGCATGGCAGATAAAGTTTTATGTGAATAAATGTGAGCAACTTTGGTAACAAAAACAGAAAGGCAGATTACTATCTAAATGGTGTCAGGTTGGGAAAAGGGGAAGTACAACGGGATCTGGGGGTCCTTGTTCATCAGTCTATTAAAGTAAGCATGCAGGTACAACAGGCAGTGAAGAAACCAAATAGCATGTTGGCCTTTATAACAAGAGGAGTTGAGTATAGGAGCAAAAGGGTCCTTCTGCAGTTGTACAGAACCCCAGTGAGACCACACCTGGAGTATTGTGTGCAGTTTTGGTCCCCTAATTTGAGGAAGGACATTCTTGCTGTTGAGGGAGTGCAGGGTAGGTTTACAAGGTTAATTCCCGGGATGGCGGGACTTTCATATGCTGAGAGAATGGAGAGGCTAGGCTTGTACACTCTGGAGTTTAGAAGGATGAGAGGGTATCTTATTGAAACATGTAAGATTGTTATGGGTTTGGACACGCTAGAGGCAGGAAACATGTTCCCGATGTTGGGGGAGTCCAGAGCCAGGGGCCACAGTTTAAGAATAAGGGGTAAGCCATTTAGAACGGAGACGAGGAAACACTTTTTCTCACAGAGAGTTGTGAGTCTGTGGAAGTCTCTGCCTCAGAGGGTGGTGGAGGCCGATTCTCTGGATACTTTCAAGAGAGGGCTAGATAGGGCTCTTAAAGATAGCGGAGTCAGGGGATATGGGGTAAAAGGCAGGGACGGGGTACTGATTGGGGATGATCAGCCATGATCACATTGAATGAGGGTGCTGGCTCGAAGGGCCGAATGGCCTACTCCTGCACCTAATGTTTATTGTCTATTGTCTATTAGGTTGTTCCAAACCATGGTATGTGCTTTGTTGAAATTTTAATACGACTTCATTAATAATAATTCTTTCAAAGTTAGCCGTTGACCAATTGAAAAAAGATGTAGATCTGATGCATTTGATTTTCTTAGTTGCTTATTATTTTCTAAGCATCGTTGGCAAGGCTATCATTTATTGTCTATTTATTGCCTTAGCTACCTTTAATACTAATTTAACCCTCTTGAATGAATGTTAAAATTGAATCTGCATTTGAAATTCGAACCACACACTCTGTAAAACAAATATTTTTCCCTGTCACTTTATTTTTTTCACTACAGCCTCTTTATCAACAAGATTGGAGGAATAAATCTTTATGTGACTCCTTATTAGTTGCCTTTTGAAAGTTTATACATAACACTTTTATATTTTCTTCATCTATTATTTTAAATAAAACTCTCTATCATGTTAGTTAGGCATGATTAACCTTTAGTAAATCCAGACTTGCTTTATTTAAGCAATACCCACTTTTCAATGGACTGCTAATTCTGTTTGTAAATATCATTTCTATAACTTTCTTCACTGTGTAAAGCTGACTGCTCTGTAGTCACTGAGTCTACCCCTCATCTTTGTTTAGAACAATAGCATGAATCTTACAATCATCTGGAATTCAGGGACTGTACCTGAATCTATTGATATTTGGAAGATTATTGACAGAACACACACAACTTCCTTCTTTATTTCCCTTTGTAGCCCTGGATGCATTCCATCTGTATGAGGTGATTTTACCATTTTGTACAGGTAGAACCTTAATCCCTTCCTTTATTAATTGTCTATTCAGAATCTCAACAGCATCTCCTTTTGGTGAGGTTTCATTCACCTCCATTTTCGTCAGTGGGCCAGAGGGGCACCCCCCCCCCCCTATGATCCTACTTATTGGGTGTCATTTTGTTTATTGGTATCTCTTCTGTCGGAAAAATGATGTTCCCTGGAAAAAAAATCATTTGGCCTATGGTTTTTAACCCCTTATTTCAATCTATGTCAAAATTGTGTTTTTTTTTTCACACTTTGCCCTCTTTCTTGTGGCTCTCTTCCATCATCCCATGTCAACTGGAAAGCAAATGCAGATTTTCGTGTGCAGCATTGGAAGCGTGATGATGGGGATGAAGCATTCAAACTGTGTACAAGAAAACATCTGGCATGGATGCTTTCCCGGAAAGCGTGTAGTGAGAAAGATCAAGAGCTTCCAGCTTGTGCTGGATTTGTCTCAGCGACATGTGAGGTGACCACAATTGACTACTATCCTGTGATCAATCATCCCATCACGGAATTTTGTACAGTTCAAGAGTGTTTATGAGCTTCTGAAGAAGCAAGTCATGAGGTTGGCCAAGAATATGTCATTACATCATTCGACTTGGGTGTCTGCATGTAGATATCCTCTCGTGTGGAGTCATCCTGCAAAGTACAAGAAACACATTGTGCTGATTGGCACATTTCATGTCATCTGTGCATACTTCAAAATGCTTGAAAAGAAAATGGAAGTATCCAGACTTATGGAAGGATCCGGACTTATGGAAGTCCTTACGGAACCTGGACATGTCTACTGGTTCTATGAAAGGTGTTATGACAGGAAAGAACTACAACAGAAGTCTGCACTGCCACAAGATGATGGTGGAGTGCTTGGAGAGACTCCTTCTTGATGAATTCCTGTCTATGGCTGGAAAAGATGCGGTGCTTTTCCAGCCATACCAGAGGAATCAAAGGGCATCTTTCAAGAGCTAATCCGATCTCCAACAAAGCAGGCTCTTGCTGAAGTCATGGCCAATGCAGATCTCAACACATTGATGGAGTCGAAAGAGAGCTTCAAAGCTGATGTTCGAAAAGGATCTCTCGGGAAGACTGCACAATTTTGGTTGTTGTATATGGATTCTGTGTGGATTGCTGTCTCATTGATTAGGACTGTGAAAGAGAACAACTTTCCATTGTACTTGCACTGTTTCATATGCCCAATCGCTTCTTCACCTTTGGTGGTCACAATTACTCCTGTTATCTGACCCACCTTGCTGTGTTCTTGGCAAATATCGAAGAATCACATCCCGGTGTCCTGGCTTTCCTCGAAACGGAGGCCATCAGTGTCACTAGGTCGTTCAAACTAGGAAATCGCTGTGCAAAATGATTGAGGTGACGATTATGAAGCATGGCAAATCTCTAGGTGGTGGTAGTGGTGTTGGGCTCTCTGGCATATTGGAGAATCACAGTGCTTATCAGAAATGGGTTTGAACTTCAACAGAAAGGGCACATTTTCTCTCTGCAACTCTCAGCCTCGCAGACATGACTTCTGGTACCAATCGCGGAATCAAACACAGAGATCAACAACCAACTGAGATAAGGAAAAGTGAGGCATGAGTAAAGAAAGCCATTGACGCTGTAAAGAGCTTCCTGAATCATTTTGACGTAGATGACAAGACTGGGTTGTATGTATTCCCTTCTGGTGTACGTGTTCCGGCTGAAGTTGAGAAAGATGTCATAAAGGTACTTACCACAGGGAAAGAACAGAAAGAGAAGTTCATCAGAGAGCGACTTGAGAAAAAGACAGCATTCTCCGAACCCATCAAGAATCTGAAGCTCAAAACCATGGCAGAAACAAAGAAAAGAGTGAAGCTGAAAACATCTGAACGAAAGGTTAAAGAATACAAGCAACAAGGAGATATTGCTTTTCAACTGATGGTCAAAGCACAAAGTTCTGGCAGTCAACTCAATCTACGGGAGATTATGAAGTACTCTCTGACCCCTGTACCTTACTGCATTGGTACATCAGACAACTTCTTTGCAAAGACTGATAAATCCAAGGGCCTACACTACCTATTGAAAGATGTAGACAACTCACAACCTCCTGCCAGTAACAAGACATTGATAGTGGAAGGTGGCAGTTGCATTGTACTATATCAAAGAGATTCCTGTAAACTTCAAAGAGATAGGCATCAAAATCCGCAATGCATTGTCATCTAATGATGTAGTCTTCAGTACTGATATGTACAAACCAGATTCAGTGAAGTCAAGTGAACAGACAGAATAATCAAAGGAGGAAAGACCAAAAAACCAAGAGATTGGAAGCAGTTCTTGGCCAATGATGAGAACAAGAAACAGCTCATTGAACTTCTTCTTGATGTGTGGAGTGAGCATAACATGGCAAATAGTCTACATGGAAGGGAGGTGATCTTCATTAAGGAAGGAGAGGTCGATATTTGGTTTCAATTTATCTTTGTCAAATCTGTTATAATCCATCTGAAGTTGCAATGTTACAAAATTTTGAGATTTAAAAAATCAAGTCTGCAATTTATCCCATCAGATAAAGCATAAACAGAAGTTTAATTTGACACATATTTCACTTTCATATCTTCAGTATTAAAAATGTTATGGCCATTTTCATACTTGGAAATTAGCATTTTGTTCCCTATTGCTTTTCCATTGACTTAACACAATAGCTGTGATGAAGGACAGTCAAAAGCCCATAACTATCTAAAAAATTAAGAGAGCTGAAATAAATTTTCAGTTATTATAGATTGAAGCATTCTGAAACAAATATTAAACAATCTTACTTGGATGACCTGAAACTAAAGTATATAATTAGTTAGTTACCCAATTGTAGCTAATTACAAAATTGAATTACTTGATCTAAACATCTAGCCATTTCTTAAGAAAAAGATTAACATTTTTAAATAGCCTAAGTGTCCAAATAACATTCACACAAGAATTCACAATATAACATGATTTTAAAATCTCATTGTCATGTTTATAGGCCAAATGGAAGGAATTTAGTGTTTAATTCCCGTAAATTAATGGGCTTTTAATCATCTTGCGAGTGGGTTTTGTTTGGAACATTGCGGTTGCGGTGAATTTAAACCCTATATTGGCAGGATAAATACTGCCGGTTCGTATGTGGCCTAAATCACCGTTTCGCAATGTAAAATGTGGATTAAAGGCATTTTAAGAAGCACTTTTATACTTAAAATAAACGGCTTTCCTTTACCTGTCCCGTACGTGAAATCCGTCCCCGTTGTCGGCGTTGACGGCTTTAGAAACTGATTTTTAAATTACTCCAGTGCTGAAATTGTCGGGCGATTAAAATTTTTTTTTTTTTAAATCACAGAACGGCCGTCGGAACAATTCTTCAGCAAAAGCTTGCACTCCGAGAAAATATATCCAGGACAGGTAGGAGAAAAAAGTAAGTTTTGTAACATACCTATCTGAAGTCAAGTGGACTAACTATATCTTGGGGTGGGCTATATATATATATATATATATATATATATCTTTCCATAGCTATTCTAAGCCCTACAATATAACATCTATTTCCTAAATATTTTCCTACAGGTATGTGTTCCACATGGCATGGCACTTTTTGCAAAACCAACTCCATAAGTGCTTCAAAAATCAAATGTCTGGAGGAACTCAGTGGGTCAAGTGGCATATGTGAAGAGAAATTGACTGTCAATATTTCAGAACTACTCGAGACGAAGGATCTCAACTTAAAGTCAACTGTTCACTTCCCTCCACAGATGCAATCTGACTGGCTGAGTTCCTTTAGTAGGAACCCACTGACTCCCATGGCTATCAAGACTACACTTCTTCCCACCCTGCTTCCTGTAAGGACTCCATCCCCTACTCCCAATTCCTCCATCTACGCCGCATCTGCTCCCAGGATGAGGTGTTCCACACCAGGGCATCGGAAATGTCCTCATACTTCAGGGAAGGGGGTTCCCTTCCCCTACTATAGATGAGGCTCTCACCAGGATCTCTCCAATACCCCGTAACACTGCTCTCTCTCCCCATCTTTCACCCCACTAGCCGTCACATACAACAAATAGTCCTCCGTCATTTTCACCACCTCCAACGTGACCCCACCATTTGCCACATCTTCCCATCTCCCCCCCCCTGTCTGTTTTCTGCCAAGACCGCTCCCTCCGTAACTCCCTGGTCAATTCTTCCCTTCCCTCCTGCACCATCCCCTCCCCGGGCACTTTCCCTTGCAACCGCAAGAGATGCTACACTTGTCGCTTTACCTCCCCCTCGACTCCATTCAAGGACCCAAACAATAGTTCCAGGTGCGACAGAGGTTCACCTGCATCTCCTCCAACCTCATCTGTTGCATCCGCTGCTCTAGATGTCTGCTGAACCACATCGGTGAGACCAAGCGTAGGCTTGGCAATCGTTTCACCGAACACCTCTGCTCGGTCCGCATAAACCAACCTGATCTCCCGGTGGCTCAGCACTTCAACTCCCTCTCCCATTCCGAATCCGATCTTTCTGTCCTGGGCCTCCTCCATGTCCAGAGTAGGCACCACCGGAAATTGGAGGAGCAGCACCTCATATTCCGCTTCGGCAGTTTGCACCCTAGCGGCATAAACATTGACCTCCAATTTCCGGCAGCCCTTGCTGTCTCCTCCCCTTCTCAGCTCTCCCTCAACCCTCGGGCTCCTCGTCTTCCTTTCTCCTTTCTTCTCCCCGCCCCCTCCTCATCCTATATCAGTCTGAAGAAGGGTTTCGGCCCGAAACGTTGCCTATTTCCGTCACTCCATAGATGCTGCTGTACCCGCTGAGTTTCTCCAGCACTTTTGTTGACCTTCCTTTAGTAGTTTGTTTTATGCTCCAGATTCCAGCATCGGCAGTCTCTTGTTCCTCCAACATTGGCATAAAAACATATCAACATAAAAAAACTTATTTGAACCCATCACATCCTGAGAGACTAGTGGAAGCAGAGTGGGTGACAGCTTTTACGAAGTTTGGATGAACATTTGGACTGTCGAGGCATTGAAGAATATGGGCTAAGTGCTGGAAGATGGAATTAATATGGATATGTGCCGACTGGACACTCAGACTCCTATTATTGCTACTCAGTGACTTCTTCCTATCTCCATAATTTTCCTGTAGGTTTTCCTCTCAGTCGTGCTTCCGATAGTTGACAGCCTATCACACAGTCCCCATGGTACAATCATACTCTTTTATTTCTTTAAGTTGATAGATTCTGGCCTTGATTGTTCCTCTGTCTCCAGCATTGCAATGTTCTTCTTAATCAATACTACTCTCCCTGCCTTTCCTTCTCTTCCCTATTTTTCCCTAAATCCTTTGAATCTAGGAATACTTAATGGATTTTTTTGTCAAGCAGGTTTGCTGTTATGGTCATGATATTGTCACCGAACATGGTTAATTGTGTCTTGTTTAAATATGCTATTTCCCTTTAAATGGATGCACTGTAAACCTGTCAGACATGTTTTGTATTATTTCTTAGTCTGGCACTACTTAGAATATCCCTGTTCCTTCTTTTGATGTTATTTATCTCCCACAATTATTTTGGTACTTTTTTCTCTCCTCTTCTTCACAGCGCCCATCCCAAACTGAATTATTTAAAATTTTTATTTCAAGCTGATGTGATATGCTGAAAATATAATCACTTCCTGACCCCTCTTCTCTTTTTCAGCTTTGCCCCCCAATCGTATCAGTCTGAAGAAAGGTCCCAACTTGAAATATCACTGGTTTATTCCCTCCTCAGATGTTGCCTGATCCGCTGAGTTCCTCCAGTACTTTGTGTTTTGCTCATAAATCCAACATACAGTATTTGCTTCAAAATCAGTTCAAATTAAATTGCATTCTTAATATTTGTATTTGTTTTGCTTTATCCCCGACCTATAATACTATCTTCTTTATTGGACATGCCGTGTAATCCGCTTAGGCCAAATGCTCAAAAATAGCGCGGCAGTGATACCAGCAGACAAATGATTAACTTACTCGATTAACTAACTAGATGCAGGAAGATTGTTCCCGATTTTGGGGAAGTCCAGAACAAGGGGTCACAGTTTAAGGAAAAGGGGGAAATCTTTTAGGACCGAGATGAGGAAAACATTTTTCACACAGAGAGTGGTGAATCTCTGGAATTCTCTGCCACATAAGGTAGTTGAGGCCAGTTCATTGGCTATATTTAAGAGGGAGTTAGATGTGGCCCTTGTGGCTAAATGGATCAGGGGGTATGGAGAGAAGGCAGGTACAGGATACTGAGTTAGATGATCATGCCATGATCATATTGAATGGCGGTGCAAGCTCGAAGGGCCGAATGGCCTACTCCTGCACCTATTTTCTATGTTTCTATGTCCATGTTGCTCAAAGAATATTTCTTTGAAACTGTAGCTATTTTCCCATAAGCATGAGAACATTTATTTAATTTGTATCCCCTAAAATGTTGGGTAGCATAACCGAATGTATGCATTCATGGGTTGCCTGCTTGTTTCGTTTGAGCCTCACTGAGGTTCAAATGACATTGAATAAATATTGTATTGTATTGTATTGTATTGTATTGAAGTTTATGGATCTAGTGGAATTTAATACAGCACAAATAATGTATAAAGCAAGAAATATTTCTACCAGGAAATATACAAAAATGTTCTTTAACAGAGAGGGTGGTTATAATTTGAGAGGAAAATTTAATTTGAAGAAACTTTATTTTTGCACGACAATGAAGAGTATGTGTATTTTAATCTGTGGGGTAAAATTGTGGATTGATTTGGATGTGGAACTCAAGCAAAGCACAAACATTACTCAGTTTAAGAAGAAGTGCAAAAAAAATATTTGCCAGAGGTATACGAATGAGGAAGGCTGTGATGATGGTTACGTTTTAATTTATTGACACAGTGTGATATTCGCGTTGTACGTAGAATTTGGATAATTGTTTATAAACTGTATAAATGTATGTTTGCGTGCATGCACATGCGTGTATATATGTATGCATGTGGTTTATGTATGGATATATGTATGTATGTATGTATGTATGTATATGTTTGTGTATGTGTGTATATATATGTATATATGTAGATGAGATAAAGTTTGTGAATTAATTGATGCGTAGCGGAGAAGGGGTAGGAATAAATAAATGCATACTTCCTCCTACTCTTTTTCAAACATATAAGATTTAATTTGTGATGTTAATGAGGTTATTCTATGTTGTGTAGAGGTTTACTGTTCATTTCATTTTATTATTTTGCTTTGTTTTTAACTTTTTTTGTTTTGCATGTTCGAAATCAAATCAATCTGCAGATTCTAGGTTTCAGATTTTAGATTAGAATATTAAAAAAAATACAAAGTATTTCTTTGACAACATTTCCTTGTATCAGCAAATTGTAACTTTGTTTTCTTTCTGCAAATTACCACTGAAAAGCTCAGTAAGGACTGGGAAGCACAAATAGAAACAAATATGAATTATTTTCAAATATGCTGACGTTAAATAGGTAGTATTGAGAAACATTTCACTTTGATCACACTGCCTACTGTTATCTGGTGAATTATCATGATAATTTTAAATCTTCCCCTTTAGAGGAAGTAATCCAGAATATTCTCATCGCTGCAGCTACTGTATCGGTACCCATATTGTCTGCTTTGCAGTAATGCAGATCAATACAGCTCCAAAGCTTTGACAATATTATTAGCAACGTGTATTACTGTATATGTTAAATACTCGGACCTCTTATAGATTATCTGATCTTGATATAATAGTTGCCATAAAATATATTGTTTGCATAGAATTTCACTGAATGTTCCTGCTAGAATTCTCAACTGCTCCATCAATGTATAATCACTCGTGTTAAAACAAGTGGAGATTGTTCAAAAAGGTATGTTTCTTTTTGTACACTTTCTGGATGACAAAGGAACACTTCTGTTGATTAAGGGGTTCCAGGGAAAAGAGGATATTTATGGTCAGAGGAAGGTCTTTCATTTTGTACATGTTACCTTTCAATGCACTTAGTGAATTTTCGAAACCATTGTGAAATTAACACAATCAACCAAGCTGCACTCTTTGATTGATTCAGGGGAGACAAGATCATTAATTAGGTAGAATAGACTGGAAGTAAATTCTGAAAGAAAATGATTTGGAAGTTATAATGAATAAAATTACCAACACTTTGACGGTTGCCTTGCCAGAGATCTTTCAAAGTTTCTGCAGAATGAGTGGTGTAATTTTGAAACAAATTATACTGGGGTTTGCAGGCAAATTAAGAATATTTCCACTTAACAAAATCTCATACAGTCAGGGCTGTTCAGTCAGTGTTAACTGGATAGAAAATGCTGAAAATTCATTATGACACATTGGTCATAAGGTCTACTCCCCCATTCAATCATGGCTGATATATCTCTCCCTCCTAACCCCATTATCTGCTTTCTCCCCATAACAACTGACACCTGGACTAACCAAAATTCTATGTATCTCTGCCTTTAAAATTATCCATTTACTTAGCCTCTACAGCGTCTGTGGCAAAGAATTCCACAGATTCACCACCCTCTGACTAAATGAATGTCTCCTCATCTTCATCCTAAAAGAACGACCTTGAAATCTGAGGCCATGACGTCTAATTGGTGATATTAAGATTTAACATTAGGATGTAATTTAACATTAGAAACAGGAGAAGGTCATTCAGACACTCAAGCCTGCCTCATCTCTTCAAATACTCCCGATGATCTCACCTCCACCACGCTCCAATGTAGAGAATTCCAGGGATCCACCATCATGTTAGACAATATAAAGGCCTATAATATTGAAGATCATATAATGGTTAAATTGACCGTGTGCGGACGTGGCGTCAAGGAACGAGAAGCCGAAGCAAAGAAGTGGAAGCCAAATAACCGAACGGAAACGAAGCCGAAACGCCAACTAACCGAAAGCGTACAAAGCCGAAACGCCAACTAACCGAAAGGGTGGGACACCTAAAAGCAAACTCACCGAAAGGCCGCTCTGCCGAAACACCAACACACTGAAAGGCTGCGTCGCCTATAAGCCAACTCACCGAAAGGCTGTGTCACCTACAAGCTAACTCACGGAATGGCTGCTCTGCCGAAAAGTCAAATAACGGATATGCCGTCGCTGGGGGGGCGGGATTTGTCAGCGATTGGTCCAGACCCTCACGTCCATTACATCACTGGCCGATAGAGACGGGAGGGTGGGGGTCATTTTCCCACACAACCCATAGGTGACTGGGCACTCGAGCACCAAGTTGTAAGCGGTCGAAGGAACGCATCCCTCGGGACAGTCCCCACTCTCCCATGTCCGCCCACCGCCTCGTCTCCGCACTGTGACAGGCTGTGTGTTGGCTGTGCCGGGTAGAGCAGAGGTGTGGGACAGTCTGGTTCCTCCGCCCACCCAGAGTCACTGACCGCGATGCACCGCCATAGGACCCCAATACCCACACCAGGGTGCTTCAGACCCCCAACCCCTGGACTCCAACCCACAACGGGGTGATTCACCTCCGACACCCTCACCAGGTGATTCAACCACCCATCCCGGACACGGGGTAAGACGGCTCGGGGCATTGGCAGCAATAGTAAATCACTTTTAAAACTTGTGGGGGGGGGGGGGACACAAATTCCCTGGTGGGCCGATGACAAGTGTGCATGACAACAAACAATTTTATCTCCTCCCACTCCCCCCCCCTCCACCCCCTCCCCCCCTCCCCCCGACCCGAAACGCTACCCATTCCGTCTCTCCAGAGATGCTGCCTGTCCCACTGAGTCACTCCAGCATTTTGTGACTATCTTTGGTGTGACAGTTGTCTCATTTCACCGGCTTCATGTATTGCGCGCATGGAAGAGATGCTTTACATTCCGCTTGCATCTATCCATCCAAGTGTGCTCTTAACGAATTCTCACATCTTTGCGAGGGAGGGATGGAATGAATGTAACCACCAGCTAAAGCAAAGGCATGGTTAGGACAGGGAAATAATCCAATCACTTAATTAATCAGGTTCCTGAATGTAAGAACTATTTATACATGTATCACTTTTGTTTTTAAATCAGCAACTCTCTTTTGAGTTTTAATGCCGACCCTGTCCTTTGGGAAGGGTTTGCGGCAGCTGGTTTCATAGTGCCTTCATTGTTGGTAGGTGCTGATCTTTCACATGGACTGCTGTCAGTGCTAGTTTTCTCAACTTCCATAGCCGCTCTGCATTAGTGGAGTTAGACGTGAATCCGCTCTATGATTTTTGGCAGTGACTCGTCCGTGCTGCGATTGCTTTTCGACTTCATTTTTGTTGCCCATCAGATTTTAGGCCGAAAAACAATGTGATGCCGAGCGGACATGATGTCAAAAAGCAGAAAAAAAGCCAAAACAAAGCAAGGTCGATGATCTATGGGAAAAAAAATCTTACTTATCGAAAATAAAACAAATATCAATTTCTTTGAATAACTGACATCGAAAAGCTGAAAAAGAACATTACATATCGAAAAGGAAGGTATTACTGTGTTTAAACAATAAATTAAACATGCTTCCTGTTGTCAAGTTGTGGGGGGGGGGGGGGGGGAGTGGGAGGAGATAAAATTGTTCGTTGTCATGCACACTTGTCATCGGCCCGCCAGGGAATTTGTGTCCTCGCCCATGTTTTAAAAGCGATTTACTATGGCTGCCAATGCCCCGAGCCGTCTGTCCCCACGGCCGGGGTGGGGGTGAATCACCCAGTGTGGGTGTCGGGGTTGAATCACCACATGTGTGGGTCGGGGTCCGGGGGTCGGGGGGGTGAATCAACCTGGTGTGGGGATTGGGGTCCGATGGCGGTGCATCGCGGTCAGTGACTCTGGTGGGCGGAGGGACCAGCCTGTCCCACACCTCTGCTCCACCCGGTGCTGCCGACACTCAGCCCGTTACAGTGCGGCCTCACGGGAGAGATGTGGCAGAGGGTGGCCATGGCCGTGGGAGAATGGGGGCTGTCCTGAGGGATGCGCTCCTTCAGCCACTTACAATTTGGTGCTTGGTTCTGAGTGCCCAGTCACCTATGGCTTGTGTGGGATAATGAGCCCCACACTCCCGTCTCCATTCGCCAGTGATGTGATGGACGCGGGGGTCTGGACCAATCGCTGACAAGTCCTGCCCCCCGGCGAAGTCATGTCCGTTATTTGACTTTTCGGTAGAGCGGCCATTCGGTGAGTTGGCTTGTAGGCGACGCAGCCTTTCAGTGAGTTGGTGTTTCGACAGAACGGCCTGTCGGTGAGTTTGCTTTTAGGCATCCCACCCTTTCAGTTAGTTGGCTTTTAGGGGATCCGACCTTTCAGTTAGTTTGCTTTTCGGCGTCCCACCCTCTCGGTTAGTTGGCGCTTCAGCTTTGTATGCTTTCGGTTATTTGGCGTTTCGGCTTCGTTTCCGTTCGGTTATTTGGCTTCCATTCTTTGCTTCGGCTTCTCGTCCTTCGACACCACGTCCGGGTACCAATTTAACTACATAGAATGCTATGATCTCCTTAACTATTGGAATAAAATGAGTTGAGGTGATTGCAAATGAAAGAAAATGTTTGTGATAACTCATTATGGAATGGTAGCTGTGTAGTACCATTACTCACTGCATCAGTGATGGGAAGGAAGCTGAATACAAAGGTGCAGTCAACGACTTTGTTGAGTGGTGTGGGCTGAATCACCTGCAGCTCAACACCGACTAAAGATTTAGTGGTGGTATTTTGTTGGTTCACATGCTTGATCAATGGTGTTTTATCATTAATGTTTTATTATTATTAATGCTGTGTTTTCTGAGTCATTTGTAACTGTCACTGTATGTCATGTTGTTACTTGTGGACGGAGCACCAAGGCAAATTCCTTGTATGTGAATACTTGGCCAATAAACTTACTTACTTACTTACTGTCCCCTGTTAGGGTGTGGATGCACAATTTACCAAGGAGTACATGTGCCTTGGAGTTTACCTGAACAGTAATCTGGGCTGGTTCAGGACCGCTGAGGCACGGTATAAGAAGGGACAGACCCGTCTGTATGTTCTGAGGAAGCTCCACTCTTTCAAAGACTGCAGTAAGATGCTGCAGATGTTCTATTAATCGGTGGTAGCCAGTGGCATCTTCTTCGCTGTCATGTACTGAGGTAGCAGGACGTAGGCCTTGGACACCAACAGAATCCACCTCATCACCTCATTAGAAATCCGTCCTGGGAGTTGAGTTGGATTCATTGGAGGTAGTCATGGAGGGGAGGATGCTCCCTCAAACTGTGGAGCATCTTGGGCAATACAGCTCACCCCCTCCACGACACATTGGTCAACCTGAGGAGCACCTTCAGCAACAGACTGGTTCCACCAAGATGCAACACAGAATGCCACAGGAGACCCTTTTTCGCTGTGTCTATAGACCTCCTCCCCCTTCTGTCATGGGGTAGACTGACTCCCAACCCCCCCTTCCCTCCCTCCCCCGTCCCTCTGTCCCTCCATCCCCAACCTTTGCACATCCCCAATCCTGGGCTTCCCACTCATCACATTAATTTCATGCTTCATGTATCTTGTTTTGTTTTATGAATGTTGGCAGACTAATTTCCCTCCTGGAATAAAGAAAGTTCTATCGAATCGTACCGTATTGTTACTGTGAGTGGTAATCACACCATTAACTGTGCATTTTATAACCTTCTGAACCGTCTGAATTTGTATGAGGGTGATTTGTCTGAAGAAGGGTTTTGGCCTGAAACGTTACCTATCTCCTTCACTCCATAGATGCTGCTGCACCCACTGAGTTTCTCCAGCATTTTTGTGTACCTTCTGAATTTGTAGTCGGCAGGGCAGTACTCTGCATATCGCCAACTCATATCATGTTGTGACTCACTTTGCTGATATAATCAGTTACTTTGAACCAGTGTACTGCTTACCAAGCAGAGTATAGTGGTTTTCCTCTGCAGTATAATTGCTGTGTACCTGTGACTTTCTTCATTTCAAAAGAGCTATTTTATGTGATGGAGTGTTCAGTACGGGGTGGCAATGGTGGTTTGCAACATTGGTTTTCCTATCATATCTTCCAGTAGTTATTGTAGACACAAAATGCTGGAGTAACTCAGCAGGACAAGCTGCATCTCCGGAGAGAAGGAATGGGTGACGTTTCGGGTCGAGACCCTTCTTCAGACTATTCCAGTATCTATTCATTTCATGACAATACTACCCAAATGTTAATTGGTTAGTACTATTTTTTTCACCATTCAACGGGAAATTATTACGCTTTGGATCAAGACGATAATAACTATTTCTGAACTGTTTCATGTTACTACAGAAATTACAAGTTTACAAACCTTTTCAACAAATGCACCAATGACATAAAATGAAGTTGAGTATTCTACTAATTTATACTACACTACCATTTGGAGAACAGAATATGACTGAAGGAAATTGGGAGGAGTAAAAACCAAAACAGAATATTTATCCATGAACACAGAACTGCTTGGAATTTATTGGCAGTTTCCTATTCCAAGGTCTCAAATTCCATTCAGTTAATCATCAATTTCGGGAGTCATTCTTCAAGGGTCTTATGCTCAGGTGCAATATTCAAATTTGGTTGCAAGAATCTTTGTTTGATTTTGCAGAACTTGCCATTCTGAAAAAAACCACCAATTCATGACTTTTCAACCCATAATAATAATAATAATAATATCTTTTATTGTCATTGCACGTCACTGAAGTGGTGAAATGTAGAGCAATATTTCTCATGTTTTGGTATCAGTAGAGTTGTTGCTGTTGGCTTTTGTCAATGCAGCATGTAGATGAATGAAGCATTTCTGTGAATGCTACTATACAGTGGTTCAGTCACCCCTTAGTTTAGATTAGCTTATAGATGCTTTGGCCCACCAAATCCTTGTCAACCATCGATCACCCGCATACTTGTTCAATGTTATCGCACTTTCACATCCGACAGACTGGGGGCAATTTACACAAGCCAATTAACCTACAGATCTGCATGTCTTTAGAAATTGTGGGGAAACCGGAGCACCCGAAGAAAACCCACACAGTCACAGTGAGAATGTACAAACTCTGCAACAGCAGGACCCGTCGTCATGGTTCGAACAGGGGTCTGTGGAGCTACGAGGTAGCAGCTCTACTGCTGCACCACTATACTGCCTTAATTCTGCAGATGGAGCTTTCCTTGTGTTTTGGAATAAACCGTTACAGGGCAATACACACACAATGAGGTAATCATGGAATTCCACCTTGATGTGATGTATTTGCATCGTGTGATGTTGTGTTCAATGGAAAACAAACATTGAATGCATTTACATATTTATTACTTTGAATGCAGTTTGCAGACCAACACCAGAGAGGTATCAAATTGTTTGTTGAAAACAATCCCATGGCATATCCCTTTAAGAACAACTCTGATTGCAAACTAGACAGAAAAGAGAATATTATTTTCAATTTGGCATTCTTGAAAGTTACTGCATATACAACCCCAGTAGCAATTTGCAAAATGTTCTGTATTCTCACATCTGATTTTTTTACTGCAGTTCATTTTGTTTTGGTCAGATAAATCTATCAAGGAAATGTCTTTGAGCATGCTGTTAAATTGCCTGGGCTAATGAGGGTTAAATTCAGATTCAAACCATAAAAAATATTCTGTACCTTTTACACGGTAGACTGGTTAAAAGGATCAAATCAAACTAAGGAGTGTCATGTTAATAAGGTTTATCATATCACCATGAATCTTAAATCATGTTCAGCAATGCCTGTTTTAATTGCATTAAACTAACAATATGTTCTTTCCACTAATTAGGCCCTTTAGGAATGTCTACATTAAAGTATCTTTAATTTTCCTATGTACTGCTCATAAAACAAATCACAGATTCTCCCTATATGCTCGCATGATTCAACCGAAGGCTTTTGAAAATATGCAAAAATTGAAAAGACCTCTAGGAGTTATTAATTCATGAGGTTTCAGTGAATATGAAGAAAGAGCAGATTAGTTTGTACCTAGTGAGATTGCAAAGCTCTAAAGTGTCAGAATTGATGTGCCTTCTTGTCATAGTCAGGAGCTGTTGCTTAGCTTCTGAGCGAGAGATCTTCAGAACCTCAAGCTGTAATAGATATCTGAACAAAGTAAATATAGAGCAACAGATTGGGGAGGGGATTACAAGAGCAGCAAGATGATATTGTGTGCGGCAAAAATAAGCTCAGGTTGGTTATCGTGCAATCTGAACCTTGAGCTTGTGTTACTGCCTTTAACTTCTTCCTCTCCAGCCTTTGGTCTTTTTTTTAATAGATATTGCTCTGATTTATATTTCATAGATGCCACAGACCCTCAAAGGTTTACCAGTATTCATAATGGATTGAGATCCCAATGGAGTGATGCCACTGAGTGTTTGTAACAATCTTTAAGACATGATAAAAGTGCAAAAAATTAAATACATGCCCAGTGAAGATGCAGTAGTAAAAAACCCCATATACTGCCAGAACTATCAGTGGGAAGAATTCAAAGTGTTTCTCGTTATAGTTAAGTAGTAAGGTAAATTATTTTTACAGTGTTTGGGATAGACAATCCATGGTTGTTTCTGCTCTGTTTTGGCAGCAATCCATTGGATTTGTTTAGGTTCCAAATGAGTCCTATCTGAACTTTGTGCAGAAGGTAAGTCAAAAATGAACGGAAACCTGCCCATTATTTACTGGGTGGGCTTAGCACTGTCAGGGTCTACCCATGTAATGCAAGCCCAATGTGTTGGTTATTGATTTATACGTGCTTTGATCAGCCATAACTACCCAGCAAGTAATGGTTATCATGCCCACCTGAGGATCGAAGGCAGGATTAAGACCCGGACTTCTGAAAATAATTAATTTGGTGATAAATGATCTCTACGAAGTTCACTGCAGTGGTTCGTTACTCTTAATCTAAAGTCAGTGGAGTAATATTATGCATGTTACTTTGATATTATAAAGCTACATATTCAAGTTCAAGCAGTTCTATTTCAAATATTTTTATATATACATCTATACATATAGGAAATGAACACCACAGATTATATGCATTATTCTTTTTATAGTACAAAAACATTATTTATAGTAGTGCATGTGATGTTTTTCTATTTTCTCAGCATTCTTTGCAATATAAAATGGATGATTGTGCAACACAAGGAAGTGTTGTGTACCAAAGATGTCATTATAAACATATATTCTTCTGGCAACAGATCAGTACAATTTTATCCCCTGTTGGTTTACCCCCATGTTTTTTTTCCCGTGATCTTTACACCACAGGCTGAATGTCACCTACCTGAAATGTATCTCCTTCCACTGTTCTCTGCTTCTCTGATAAGGGTTCAAAGGCAAACTCAGTGTTTCCCTGGAGCTGAGACTGGATATTTGGTTGGTGCAAATGACCAGTGAAAGACAATAAATGGGAAGTTTAATAATGACTATTTCTAGAACTATATAACACTATAATTTATTTCACCACATTTGGAAAGGTGAAGTAATGGAGTAATTTCAAAACTAATCTGCAGAAAAAAACAGAGCATTTTGTCAAACTTGGAACAGGCTTGAGACAATGGAAGCATTAATATCATTCTAAAACAAACAGGATAGTCTTTATACAGAAATTATTTTGGATTCAGGCCATTTTGTCAGTCATGTGGTTGAGATAATAAGTTAATTTTGGATCTATGATTTCCTTGGATTTATGATTTCCTTACTACCACATACTGTTCTGATTGATACGCATTGGTTGCTATGATTAGTCCATAACTTCATTGTGTGAGAATTATATGAAGTAAAGGGTTAGTGGAAGGCAAGCTGGTAGAAAGCAAGCTAGGAAATATTAGTCTTTCTTTATCTACCAGTTCATGCATGTGAGTGTTATATTTAGCAAAAACTGAGGAATTGAATGTCCACTCATTTACTGTATATGGGCTATAAATATAATGTGAATCATAAAGTAGAAATAATGGAAATGAAACAGCCTTTGGTTCAAAAGAAAGCCAGAAAAAAATAAATCAGATGAGTTGATGTTGTGCAAGAAGCTTAAGCAGTTCCAATTTTATTTTCAATTTCAAAACAGATAACATGGTGGAAAAATGGTAATGCATTTACCTAGCAAAACCAGAGAGATACCTGTACAATTTTGCTTACAATTGAAGTATACAAAATTGTTGCACAATAGATAGCAATTTGGGAGACATTTTATTTAGGGTTGTTCCATAAAGGCCAATATCACTTAAAAAAGATGAAATATAATTTGGTCACTCAGACATATATTTTGGTTGAATAGTCGTTGTTCTCACTTGATGTTAAAACTCGAATAAAATTGGGCTTCAGCAACCACTATCAGGTGATATAATTTAGAAAGCTGCGTCCCTTTTTCTTCTATAAGTTCCCCTTTTCTGAATTGTACAATGATAATTGATCAGAAAACAAATGTTTTCTCTTGTCAGTTTTTCATGTTGAAGAGCGATTTAGAAATAGACCTGGAATCTCGATTAAACCCTGTCCTTGCAGTGTTCACATCTTGACACAAGCATACAACCATCTGAAAATGGTTTATCTGCGCAGTTGGTTTGTTAGGAACTCAATGAATTACATAGTTGCAGGACGCTTTTTTTTTGTCAATTCCTATCGGCACAACATCATGTGACCGGAATTCGAAAATGGATCTAATTCGGAAAGGCTGATCATCAAAACTGCCAAAAGCTGTTATTGCAATAACTTTCTAAATTTTGCTGATTTCTTGACATATATTTCCATAACATTATTAGGAGATAATCCTGCTCTTTCACAAAGCAGATACAGAGAAATATTTATACAACATATTTTATGTTTAATTTTTAAGAATACAGGTACTAAATAATAAAAACAAATATTATCAGTATTGCAGTACCAACAGAGTCACAATATGTTCTCTTATTAAGTGAGAGAGAAGACATTTGGAGATTGTATATTGAAGTTATTTTTTCAGCTGCCACTGTGTGTTGACAATTTAGAGACTCAAAGTCAATAGCAAATGTTGGACTTTAATTTTCAGTCTTTTGTGCGGAAGGCACCTTTTTCCAAATTCAGCAAGTCTCTGTATCCAAACCTTGCAGATCAAATACAAGGAGTTGTATTCCGTGTTGTCTCTGGAGAAATCTGGCCTTGCGAGCTGTAAATTCCTGCCAGCAATGCCCCTTCAACGGTTGTGTAAAACTCATTGAGCTTTTTGTTAACTCAATCAATAATCAGTTGAAAGTGATTCATGCATGAGGACTGGATGTTAAGACAACGCTTAGTTCACACCCTACTGGAAGTGGTTTTTGATGAGAAAATTAGCATGGGCTGGGCTTCAGATCTGCCTGGCTCGCACCTTTGAGTCCAGCAAACATGCGTGATCAGTGTTACCAGTTCAAAGCCAAATTTTTGTAGGTGGGTAGAACTTTCTCACCTCAGTGAGGGGGAAAAAAAGCCAACATTTTGTCTTTCAGAAAATAAACTGTCTGGCATGAGGTAAACCTCTGAGTGCGAAAGTCAGCGGAAGTGAAAAAGGAACCTAGCAAACACGAAAAGCAAAATATCAGTAGGAGAAACCCAGTCTTAAAGATAACATGAAATAGCTTTTCTGTTTGTTAGGATAGCTTCATTGCTCAAAGAGAAAAGCAATCTTCCAGTGAATTATTGAATTAACCATTGATCAAACCCGAAGTTGTATCTATGAGACTGGGTATAAAAAAAAGTTGATCGATGTACAAGTAGCTATAATTGGTTAATTAGAAAGTTATTGCAATATTAACACTTGGCAACTTTGTCATCATTGCCAGCAACCCTCTACTACTTCATGAGTGCTAATTCTTCATACTTGGCAATAAGTTTTGATAATCTGTAGAAACAAGAACTGCAGATGCTGTTTAATACACAAAAGGGCACAAAGTGCTGGAGTAACTCAGCAGGTGAGGCAGCATCTCCGGAGAACATGGATAGTTGGCGTTTTGCGTCAAAACCCTTCTTCAATCAAATTATTCAATCTCATGGAACAGATCAGACAAAATCCTCAATTGACACAAACTTTATTAATCTGTTGTAATCTGATCCTTCTTCTAACCTGGGAGTGACCCAGAATGCTACACATTTCAAGGAAAATTAAGTTTGTCAGTAAATGCTGATTTGACTATCTACACCCACATCTATCGAAAGAGCAAAAGACACTTAGTATTTGGTCACAAGCCTTGATTTTTTTAATGAAATAGTTTATGTGATGAAGAGTATGTGATGATTAGTTTGTTGCTTGGTGTGATATTCAGATGGATGAGGAATTGGGATAAATCAGATATCAGATTTAATTACCCAGGAAGCAGGGGTGGGGCTTTGAATAGATGAGTGCAGTGAGAAATCTAAAGCAGAGGCCCAGATTTGGTGGACAAGGGTGGAGGAAAATATAAGAGCAGCGGTGGGCCTATTGATCCCTATATATGTTCCACCAATCAATCATCGATGATCCGTATCCAAGTCTATGAAGACCTTAAACTATTATATTCCTCAAGCTCAATTAACTGAGTAAATTGAAGAAGGGTCTCGATCCGAAACGTCACCTATCTCTTCATTCCATAGATGCTGCCTCACCTGCTGAGTTTCTCCAGCATTTTTGACTGCCTTAAATTATTTATGAGATAGTTCTTTATGCCTTGCTATAAAGAGATGTCCTTTATCTTTTCTGAAATGTTCCAAAGCGATAAGTGATATTCTCCAGACTATTCCTTTAAAAAAAATAACGTTAAAAATATGCCCTTTAATTTACTCTATTTTAATAATTAAAATTACATTTTGTTGTCTTCAATCACTGACTGTTCAAATAATCATGCAGTTTGAGTTTGACTGCAATCTGGCCAATATTAGCAGAATATTTTAGATTAGAAAAGTAAAGGCACTTTTGTCCAAATAGTTTGTACTGAATCATATAAAAATAAGCAACCATCAATCGGTGATTAAAAACAAAACAAAATAATAAAAGCACAATTCCAGGTAAAATTAATCTGTACAGATTAATATAAATGAAACTGAGGGAAAAAACAAAAAAAATGAGCATGCTAATGTGCTCGCAACCTTGTGCATGCAGCAGAACCACAAATTAACAATGTTTTCACAAACATCATATCTGAGAGCAAGATTAACCTCTGGGAGTACGGCACGCTCACAACCCCTCGGGGTTGAAGATTTCAGCATGCTCGGTAAGTATCAGATCGATTATCTGGTTTTGGTACATCATGTTCACTGCCATATTTGAATTTTCCATTTCAGGCCACATAAGAGTTGGTCCAAATACGATGCCTAAACTTTGCGACACCATCAGGTTCACCATTGACTTTGCTATTACCCTGGAATTTAAAAAAAGAGAAAAGAGATCAAAGTTTTTGAACCAGTCAGTCAGTTTCATTCCACTAATTAGAACATGAAACATTGAACATAAAAAAGTACTGCACAGGATCAGGCCCTTTGGCCCACAACTTCTGGGCCGAAAATGGTGCCAAGATATACTAATCTTATTTGCCTGAACATGACCCATACATGTCCAGAACCATGTGTCTTTCTAAGAGCTTCTTAACCACCACTATCGTATCTTAATTGGTTGAAGATGGACTAATACAGGTGAACTATTACAATCCTGAAGATGGACTGATTTCTGACTTACTGATATGAATTTGGTCAAAAACAAAATGATTAAAACCTGAATAGATCCCTCTATAGACTTCACAATCCGTCAATAGGCCATCTCAACAATGTTTTTCAATCTGGGCCAAACACCATCTGTCCTCAGTTTAGTTAAAAAAAAAAGGCTGCATTTAAGAGTTGCTATTTGCCTATTCTGTATTCAGTAAACCAATAAAGACAAATAGTGATCAAAGAAATCCCATTTAAGATGTTAGTTTGACACATTTAGTGCACAGAATAGAATATAAAATGTTACTTCCTAACTTGCTTAGTTGCTTCTACAGTGTATGCCACAAAAGATCATTTTTCCCTGTGGCTATCAAGCTGTACAACTCCTCCCCCTTCTGTCATAGGGTAGACTGATTCTCCTTCCCCCTCCACAATCTTTGAACATCCCCAATCCTGGTCTTTCCACTCGTCACTTTAATTTCATGTTCCATGCATCTTGTTGTGTTTCATGACTGTTGGCAGACAAATTTTCCTCCTGGAAACAATAAAGTTCTATCGTATCGTATTGTATGGACTAATGTAATCCATATTTGAGTGATATTCCATTGCAAATAAATATTATAGGTCAGTCTTTTAGCTCCGATTAATTTGAATAAAAAAACATACGGAGGAAATCCGATTATACATAGTGCTATACGTATGTGGAAACAACTAAAACCCACTCTAAAATTGGGTAATTTATCCCCTTTTTTCCCCGATTGCAAATAACCCTTCTTTTAAACCAGTCTGTTCTAGATAGAGGATTTGTTCAATGGAAAACCCATGGAATTGAAACAGGGGGAGACCTTTACCAAAATGGTATTTTTCTCTCATTTCAGGAACTACAACAGAAATACGAGTTACACGCTAATCATTTTTTTAGATATCTGCAACTTAGAGACTATGTAAAACTACAAATGCAAGATTACAGACTTGTACCAGAAACCCTTGATGAATGTTTGAATAGACATCCCAACACAAATAAATTAATATCTTATATTTATAATATCCTCTTAGATACTGAGGTCCCGTTTTCAGAATCATGTAGACGAGCATGGGAAGACGAGTTGGCTCAACCCATAATAAAAGACACATGGGATGAAAGTTTACAATATATAAATCACTGTTCGCTAAATGCTAGACACTCCTTGATTCAATTCAAATATTATACAGACTACATTATTCGAAGGTAAAATTAAATATGATTTTTCCAAATATTTTCCGCTCTTTGTGATAGATGTCAATTTCAAGAAGCCAACAATGCATACCTTTGTAACTTGTATAAAAATTCAAAATGTCTGGGTGGACATTTTAAAAATTATTTCTGAAGTTATCAATATCCAATTGGACCCAGAGCCAAAATTAATAATATTAGGATTATCAGAACATACTACAAACTTTACGACAAGTCAGTCAATTTCTTGACTACAGTCTGATAACTGCGAAAAAGTTAATACTAAAATTTTGGAAAAAAACAGCAGCCCCCACAATTAAAATGTGGGTTACGGAAATGACTGAGACCTTGCATTTGGAGAAAATAAGACTTGTCTTAATTGATAAACCAGAACTTTTTGTCTCCATTTATTGAATATTTGAAAAGGTAAACTGGTTTAACACATAATCAGGGTTGAAACCTGAGTTTCGGACTGGATGAATAGTTACATTCAACATTTCCCGGATCTGTCCCCATAATCTTGTCATTGGTCGTTTCTCTCTGCGTCTCCTTTTTTTAAAATCTCTTCTTCTTCTTCTCTCTCCATTACTTTCTCTCATCTCTTTCTCCCTTTATCTTTACTCTTAAAAAAAAACTGAAGCTATGTAAGAAATCTGTAATTAAATTGTCGCTTATTATTATTTGTACATATGCTTCTAATAAAAATAATTATTAAAAAAAATAATTATAGGTCAGATGGTACAATTTGCTGCATCAATAGCCATCCTAATTTATTGAGGTAGAATTATTCGCAATCAATGACAAATTACAAACAGTAATTTGTTGACTTTCAGGAACTTAGTTGAGACTTTTCAAACATGCTTTGCAAAGTCCCGACGCAATGAAAATCTATGACTTTATAAAAAAAGATTTTTGTCAGAAAGTTACATCCAAATCCCATAGTGAGAAGAAAATGAACCAACTTCACTATAAATTGTTAATTTTTTTGTGATATTTTCAAGATAAAAAGCTAACACAAATTATTTACAGATGGGAGAGCACATTGCATTTTACTCAGTTTAATTTCGAGATACAGCACGGAAACAGTCCGCAGCGGCCAGCAATCCCCACACATTAACACTATCCTACACACACAAGGGACATTTTACATTTATACCAAGCCAATTAACTGACTAGCCTGTACATCTTTAGAGTGTGGGAGAAAACCAAAGATCTCGGATAAACCCCACGCAGGTCTTGAGGAGAATGTACAAACTCCGTACAGACAAGCATCCATAATCAGGATCGAACCCAGGTCTCTGGCGCTGTAAGGCAGTAGCTCTACTCTGCACCACCATGCCACCCCTCTGCTATAGGACACTACGCCAAGTCTGACAGTAAAGCTGTGGAACCAGTTGTGAAATGACTTTTGGAGATCAGCTGATGCCCCGCAATCCCATCTTAAATGAGCAACAGTGTACGCCTGGAAACTATTGTAAGATGTAAAGACATCAATGGTAATCCTAAATAGGAAGGTCCAATAATGTTCTGAAATATCAACAGCAATTCCTGAACAATTCTGGAAGCAAATTAATTTTGGAACCCACACTATCCCTCTGTGTGCCAATTGGTGGCCACCAATCTTTGACGGTAAATAATTTGCTGGCATTGAGGAAAGAGCACGGTATGGAACTGATTTGAATGCTTATGGACCTGGTGAACAATATAATCTTTTCCATCCATTGACAATTCAATGTATTTTTAAAATGTATTAATTCACATGATGCGAATATATCAGCGTTTATTGTCCATCTCTAACTGTCCCCTGATCTGGTTTACTACGTCATTTCAAAGGACATGTGTTCAATTACTCTAACCAATCTCTTCACTTAATCCAGAGAAAGTGTCCTATCTGGATGCATTACGATGGCTCCAGAACTGCCCTGCCAAATACTGTAAGGAATCGCAGAGAGTTGTGAGCACAGCCCAGTCTATCACACAAACTAGCCTCCGTCCAACTCCACGCTGCCTCAGGAAAGCAGCCAACATAATCAAGGACTACTCACACACCTGTCATTCTCTTTCTCCTCTGTTCCATCAGGCAGAATATGAAAAAGCTTGAAAGATGATTCCTCCAGATTAAAGAACAGTTTCTTCCCTACTGTCCCCAAACTCTTGAACAAATCTCTCATATGCCAGGGATGAATTCCTGACCTTCCAATCTTCCTCACTGTTCTTGCACTTTAAAATAAATATTTTCCCTTCCCCTGTACTGGCAACACTATATTCTGCACATAGTTTATTTTCTCTTTTGTGCTGCTTAATGTATTTGCATATGGCATGGCTTGCCTGGATAACATACAAAACAAGTTTTTCACAGTTTCTTGGTGTGTGGGACAATAATACACCAATACCAGACAAATAGATCAAATAAGGGGAGCAGAATTTGTTCATTCAAGAATGTTCGTAAACCAATAGTACATGTTTCCAGATATCAGTCCACATTATCACTAAGGTAGCGTGCTCTTAATGATGTCCCAACCTATGATAACCTATCTTGTATGTTTAAATAACCCTAAAGAAGAGAATAGATTTGGCATCTCAATAGATTTTAGACTGTTTATTGTATATAACATAGATTAGCTCAGTTCGTTTTAAACACAAGATATATTTTAGTCATAAACTTAAAAGAATGTCTATATGTCAATGATTATTGACTTCAGGAGGTCCCATTCTGGAGAATACGCCCCAATCTCCATTTACGGGGAAAGTGTGGAGAGAGTGTCCAGCTTTAAGTTTCTGGGCACTCACATTTCAGAAGACTTCACATGGTCCACAAACACCGCCGCGCTGGTCAAGAAGGCACAGCAACGACTGTTCTTCCTGAGGACATTAAAAAAGACTGGTCTGCCCCAACAGCTGCTGACAACGTTCTACCGCTGCACCACAGAGAGCATACTAACGTACGGCATCTCTGTGTGGTATCTCAGCTGCACGGAGGCGGAGAGGAGAGCTCTTCAGCGCGTCGTCAACAGAGCGCAGCGGATCATCGGGACAGAGCTACCAGCCTTGGAGGGCATCTACCACACACGGTGCCTCAGGAAGGCCCTCAGCATCCATAAGGACTCATCACACCCCTGCCATGGTCTTTCAACTACTTCCCTCCGACAGACGTTACAAGGCCTTCTACGCCCGAACCGCTAGACTCAGGAACAGTTTTATCCCAAGAGCTATAGCGGCTCTGAACCGGCCCTAATGAGTGCCCCCCAACCCACTCCCTTTGGACAGTCTCCCTCAGATGGTCACGTCAATCAATTCAGCTTGCTTATTTATGTATTGTATTTATTTACCTTTCTTGTACATCAGTGGAGCTGCACACTAAATCTCGTTGCACTGACGTGCAATGACAATAAAAGATATATTATTATTATTATTATTATTAAAAATACAACATTTTAACTTGTGGAAAATTGGTAGTTTTTAGTTTCAGTTGTGGATTGTCTGATCTTACTTAGATTCTATACATTTGTTTACATCAATCCGCAACTGTAATCAAGATGTTCAAGGAAAATGTATTGGAGTGTTCACATCTAATGAAGTACCTTGAGTGAAGTCACATAAAATTAAGTGCAAGTGAGTAAATACAACACATACTGTCCATGTCCAACTGAATAATACCATTGAGATCATGGGTATCAATTTGGATGACTGGGAACAATTTTTGACCAGAAGACAAAGGGAGCACCATTCTTTTCAAATATTGGCAGGGTAACATTAGGATTTTAATTGGCAGATGGAATCTAATGATTAAAGGACAATACCATGTCGCTCAGTGCTGCATTGAAATAGCAGGTTGCATTATATATTGAACAAAATGGTTGGATTTGAACCCACAAGTTTTTGATCCTGAGGTGACAGTGTTATCAACTGAGCCAAGTTGCCACTTTTTAGTGCCATAAAGCACTGCATGTCTCGAGCAATCATTACAATAGCTCGATTTATAAATGCACATCTGGTGGCAACTACCATTAATGGTTCAAGCTCTCTTAAAATAAAATTCTGCTGCAGAAAATTGTTTTCTTCCTGCAGCGACATGAAGCAATGTTAAAGGAGACTTAACACTCACTCATGAGTGCTTTGCAGGTTTTCTTCCTGCAAGGTGCTGCTATGAAATAGTAACTATTATATTGGCGATTCGTGCTTTAGCTGACAGTATTTTTGCTGTGTTGCATATTTTTATGTCTTTCCTTAAAACTGAAATAATACAACCAATTTGTACCAAGGAAGATTTCCAGGCAATGTTAAAAATTAAAAGATTGTCAAAAACAATTTAACTGATGAGTCACTCAATAATCATATTATATATGATCCATTCTTTTGATAATGCTGCCATTATTCACCACTGTACATTTTATTATATTGTTGTTTTTTTTTAAATGCAAGTTTTTCTTGTTGCACCACGCTACAGACTGTGCAAAATAGATGCTCTTTTCATTGTGTCAATAAGCTGTTCTGATCTGAACACCTTTATCTTAAGTTAATTTTACTCAAAGAACAGACAGTGGCATTCTTGCATTTATTGACTGCAGGTCACCTCCTGAGGTTGAGGCTCTTAATCAATTTCTTCAGAGGATGGCAAACTAAGCCTTTTTGAGAATGTGACAGAAACATCTCCACGTTAGGTTGGAACTATGGGACAGACGGGAAAATAAAAGAAAACAGCTTTTTTAAGATTGTCTGCATTTCTGCACATCAAACAGGCTGAGGTTATTAGTCCTTATTATGCATATTAAGTAAGCCCATTAATTACAACACCAGGGAAATGTTCATTGCTAAGTGAATGCCTCCTGATGGGTACTGATACTTGGAACTTTCAGATGTGGCCCCATCTGGCTTTGTATGAACCAGCCCGGGCATATGAAAGATCACAAAAACTGGCGAGATACTCCTTTATTTAAATTATTGCCTTTATTACAAAGATGTGGTTGTAATGTAAGACAAAAAATGTTGTTTGTAAAGTTAGATATCCTTGTACCTGACTGGATTTTTACACGTAAAATTGCTCTTGGGCACCAAAGACAGTTAAAGTAATGTTAATTAATGAGTGCGCAATCTCAGGTTAGTTCCTGGTGGGTTTCAGTCCATGGCACAAAGCTGCCTATATTTCAGTACTAATTGGCACTAAATTGGCAGCCTCACTGAATGAGGCCTCAAGGATGATTAGTACAAATACCACATTAAAACACATGGAGGCTAAGTTGGAAAGCCACGGAAAATGGTCAAAGTACACCAAACACATGCTGCCTGCTCCTTTGCATACATTCTACATTGATGCAGTTCACTAATTATTCAGACGGTGATTCTTTTCTCTTAATTAATGTGAGCTTGGTCATATAAGCCTGATGGAAGACATATGAGCTTCAAAAGAATAGATGACACTTCAGATTATTATTGGACACTGATTAACCTGTTTCTAATCATCATTTACTGTTATGTGCTCACACCTTTCAGTAAGATTGGACCAATGTAAACACGCCTCAGGTGCACACTCATATTGTAGGTATCACTCTGCAACTAAGGTAGTCCAATGTCTAAACAAATCCAAGTTTCTCACCACAAGTGCTCTTTCATAATTAATTACATTAATTACAATCGCAGGTCACAGGCTGGTGCCTGTTTTCCGGAGCACCCGTTGCAACAGCTGCGGGCAGCTTCGACCACCCCCCGGGCCGCCATCGCCCGGTGGGGTATCGCCTCGGCGCAGAGGGAGAAGAGGAGGGAAGAGACAGTAACTCTAAGACTTTTGCCTCCATCACAGTGAGGAGGTGTTTGGTGAACTCACTGTGGTGGATGTTAATTTGTGTTTATTGTGTTTTGTTATTATTACATGTATGGCTGCAGGCAACAGCATTTCGTTCAGACCGAAAGGTCTGAATGACAAATAAAGGTATTCAATTCAATTCAATTCAATTCTGAGCAATACTTTTAATCTATGAATTGGAGCTAATGATAAATGTGGGTGCAAAATGCAAAAAATAAACTTATTTTTTCAATTCTCTTGCATTTTAATGAACAGAAAAACATTTTTTGTGCTTAACTGCGTTTTGATCTCAACAGCTCTATGCATAAAAATTATTTCCTGATCAATAATGCTAAACTCCCGATACAATAGACTGCATTTATACTCTGCATCTGGGGGAACTGAATATTGAATTCAGTCGCATCTAAATAGCACATTTAGCACTAATGATCATTTTCAAAGTGCGTAACTATTACAATAGTCTAGAATACACTGATATAGGATTTCTTATATCGGTACACTGAGAACATATATTTTTAATTATTTATGATTTGATACCGTAAGAGTTTCAAGTATAATATCAAGTATTTAAGTGAGTCAAATTAGCTGGACAATCTACTTGAGTGATCAGAGCTACTTGACAAATATAGACATTGTCAGATTTTTTTTTAATGTTCTGCTTGAATTGTAGGTCACTTTCATGATGGTGTTCTGGCAAACATTATTGGTTCATTTTCTTCCAGGACCACTCTCACCTTCTCAATTGAAGGCAAATCTACTTAAATGGGAGGATTAAATAAAGCATCGGAAAAGGCATATCCTTTCTCAAAAGGAATCCATAAGGTTATGCATTAGTTGAGGACACTGTAACAAACATTTATGATAAGAAAACAAAACATTAATAAAGAAAACACATTTGCTATTTTGACATAAACAAGACTGAAGTGGACCAGATGTGCTTTTTAAAGAATAGAATAACAAGCTGTTGTTAGCTGCACAAAATGTTCCATGTGGCATTTATTGGCAAGTGATAATGAAAACAAGACTTCAGAACTCTGAGAACAATAAAACAAAACTTGAATCAAACACAATGGATAAAATAACCTTCAGCATCAGTTTAGAAGGTGCTTCGATGGCAGAAATGGAGAACGAGAGTTGAGCTTCTAAACATGCTGCCTAAACGCTAAGCACTTTATTGCCATTCAGTGACCACATTGAGCAAGCCGAGTGTTACTAATTAAGATTAACTTTCAGTATATGGGTTTATTGCTTATAGAATTGAATGGTCAGGCTCATTGAAAGAAAGCCGGTTGAATGTACCATTTTGTCTCTTTTTCAAGTCACATAGACCTTTCCTACAGTGTAGACCTTGTGATTTGCTATTTTTGACTGAAGTGTAATTGGGCTGTTCTGCTTGTGGGACATGGTGTTGTGAAAATAAATGCAGGGACCTATTGCACTTTTCATAGCTGGATGTCAGTAATGCTGGAGGAGGAAAGAGTTAAAGCGAATCTTTGATTTTATTAACACTTCATTTATGTTTGGTTGCTCCTCAATAATGCAGCACTGTACTTCCATTTGTGGTGTTGCAGTTGTGTAAAATATTGAGGATGGCAAAGGAGAATGTTAAATACTTTGGGGAGATTCATGTCCACTAAGTTAGCCCTACTAATGTCACCAGTACTTTTCTTTTTAACAAAATGCAACTTTTCTCACATGCTTGGAGTTTATAAAAGCACAATTTTTAAGGAATGAATTCCATTGACCCCCACAGTGACAGTCCATGGAAAGCGACATGGTGACACAGTGACAGAGCTACTGCCTCACCGAGCCAGCGACCTGGGTTCAATCCTGGTGCTGTCTGTGTGGAGGTTGCATGTTCTCCTTGCGACCTTGTGGCTTTCCTCCAGGTGCTCCAATTTTCATCCAACATTCCAACGAAGTGTGGGTTTTTAGGTTAATTGGCCTCCGTAAAATTGCCCCAGATGTGTAGGAAGAGGATGAGAAAGTGAGATGACATAGAATTAGTGTGAACAGGTGACCAATTGTCCATGTGGTCTTGGTGGGCCATAGGACCTGTTTCTATTCTGTATTGTAATAAGTAAAGTAAAGATATGGATTACAAGATACGTTGCATATGTGGTGTAAGTTGAAAACTAGTGGTTTTATCTTATTCACTGACATAATTCTTATTAGTTCTTATTATGTTAAAGATTATCTACATTCATTTTGCATTGGGGAAGTTTCTGAATCGGATACGCCTCTACTTCATTAGAAAGCTTAGGAAGATTGGCATGTTCCCTACAACTCTCACCAACTTCTACAGATGCACCATAGAAACCATTTTATCACAATGCATCACACCTTGGTTTGGCAAAAAGCTCCATCCATGACAGCAAGATATTGCAGCGAATTGTGCACGCAGCCCAGACCATCACACAAACTAACCACCCTTCTATTGACTTCATTTATACCTCACGCTGCATTGGCAAGGTCAGCAGCATAATCAAGGACGAGTCGCACCTTGGCCACTCCCTCTGCTCCCCTCTCCCATCAGGCAAAATATATAGAAGTGTGAAAATGCACACCACCAGATTCAGGGACAGTTTCTTCCCAGCTGTTATCAGGCAACTGAATCATCCAATTACAACCAGAGAGCAGTATTGTTGACCCTTGGACTATTCTTGTTTGGACTTTGCTGGCTTTACATTGCACTAAATGTTATTCCTTTTATCATGTAAGCCACTCAATGGCTCAATTGTAATCATGTTTTGTCATTCTGCTGACTGGTTAGCACGCAACAAAAGCTTTTCACTGTACCTACCGTGACAATAAACTAAATTGAACTGTAAGCTTGGGTTGCAAAAGAAATGCATGAAAATGTATTAATTTCCCCCAACAATTCCAAAAGTTTCATGGGTAGTGGCTGTCTTCTGTCACCATTCTTGATCGTGTCCGTATCTGGTTATTGTTGCCTGCAGGATGTTTCGACGTGAGGTCATCACAGATCTATGTCCTCACTTTCACATGGGAGCCTTGGGCCTATGTTTGAAAGTAGGCACCCACGATGATTTTACCTCTTTCCTTAAATAGGAAAATTTTGTGGACAAAGATGTCAGCAGACAAGCTGATTTTATTTTTCATTATGTTTAATGGCATGGTGCAGCTAGACAGAATGGAGATGTTTAGGCAATTCTTTTGTCACACAAAACACTTGCATAAATTATTGGGGGTGGCACAGTGGCACAGTGGTAGAATTGCTGCCTTACAGCGCCAGAAACCCAGGTTCAATCCTGATTATGGGTGCTATCTGTATAGCGTTTTTTACGTTCTCCCTGTGACCATGTAGGTCTTCACCGGGTGCTCCGGTTTTCTCACCCACTCCAAAGACATACAGATTTGTAGGTTAATTCGGTAAAATTGTAAATTGTCCCTCGTATGTAGGATAGTGTTAGTGTATGGGGTGATCGCTGGTCAGCGTGGACTTCATGGGCCAAAGGGTCTGTTTCCATGTTGTATCTCTAAAGTCTAAAGGCTGATTCCTTGTTTTTGATATAACTATTCTCCGCTTTTGCATTTTTTCTTCTGGATTAAGGACCCATTTTAATTGAAGTTGGAGTTACTGCAGTTTCTGTTTCTTCTTTTCTTTATATAGACTCTGCTCTCTGACTATATAGACTTTGCTGATCTGTACACCGTTTCCTGCAACACATATGCTTCAGGTCATTGACTTATGTCACATTATCAATTGCTACACTAATTTTCAATTTATTTCTGGAGACGTAAGCATCAGTATCAAGGTTGACATTATTTGCCTAAAAGATATTTGCCCTTGAATTGGTAGTGGTGAGTCAGCTTCTTGAACTGCAGTAGTCCTGTGGAAAGTACTCTCACTATGTTTTTGCATTGGGAATTCCAGCTTTTCCTGAAAAAAAAAAAATCTGATCGCACATATCATGCTACTTTCTGGTTCACATTTTTGCAATCATCAACACGTGTGGCTGATGACCTTATAAAGAGGAAATTGCAACAATGGTGAGGCAATGTTAACAACTTGGCTTCACCACTTAGTACAACTGCAGTATCCTTGAAGGGTGTAGTAATGTATTGTTTGGCATTGCACAACGAAATGGAATCCAATTGGATATTTGATAAATATTAAGCAGCATGTTTTAATAACTAGCAGTCCTTCAGAGTTAAAACAGGAATGAGAAATAAATTTACTGGTGCTTCAGTATGCATTTAAATAAAAATGTAACGAAAATAAAACTTGCACAAATCAACTAGATTACATTACTGGCATGCTTTAACATTGGAATGAGATAGATATACAAGACAGAAACAAAATAATTTGTCAAAGATAAAATATGTAGAGAGTTCAGTAATAAACTGTATATGAATCCCAAAAAAAACATGCCAAATTAAACACAAACAGGATGCTGCTTCTTAAAAAATTATGGCTTAATAGCACTAAGCATGAATTCATCTTTACAGAAGAAGGCTTTGTACACCCATTAGTCTTTTGGCAACAGACAGAAAAGTAATATAAATTTAATAACATAAAAGAAGTGGAAAGGAAATGCCAAAGCTATTCCTTGTCAAGCACAACTGGAAAGAGCAGTGATCCATCAATTTAAGATTATTACAGAGACAATCTATAATCCTAGGCTAAAGATGCTGGAACGTACAAGCATGGACTCTGGTTCCTTGCTATGTGTAATATTTTCCAAAGGCCAGTTGAAAAAGTGTTGCAATTTCAACGAAGCCATTACACACATAAGTCATGTGGTCATTTTTTTTTACCAAATCAAAACCCTGCTGTTGGATTAAAGGCTGCTGCTTTCAGATGTGCATCATTATTTGGTGAGATGGGTACTTTGTTATTACTAGTCTACATGTTAGGCAAAAATGATTTCCTGTTGAGAGGCAGCAATCTCCCCCCACTGCAAACTCTGTTTGAACATAATGCTATGTACATCAGTGTACCTTCTAATCAGTTGCAAAAGTATTGCAATTACATTTTGATTAAAAACTAGAGAACAACAAGAATATATATTTACATACAGTTTCTTGTGTAAACGAGCTTCACAGTAAGAGGAAATAGTGGAAATATAAACATTTCTATGGTGCCTGATTGTGTCCTCAAGTATTTTATAGCAAACAATTTATTTTTGAGGTAAAAGGCACAATCCTGCAGATGTATTTGGTAGCTACTTTATGCACAGAAAGGCGACATGATGAAAGAAATGAGTGGATGTTCAGGTAATTTGCTTTTGGTGACTTTATTTGGGAGCTGTATGTTCATTAGAACATAAGGATAATTCATTCATAGTCACCAATGGGTGTTAAAGGATTTTTTATTTCTCAAAGATAAAATGGTAGTTAATTAGTCACTAAATTATTTCTGGTGCAGGTGAGTGACATAAGAATCAGAGTGATGGGCTTGTGAAAAACCATAGGCTGACAGGCCACAGAGAAAGGCACATAGAATTTCTGGCATGGTCTGATGGGATGAAATGAATCCTGTGTTATGATACTTGAGTGTCAATGTCAGCAATGGTTTAACATTGCATCCCGCTGATGCCAACTTCCCAGTATAAGATTATGCACCCAAATTCCTTGTTGAAACAATTGCAGTTACAAAGCCCCTCACACAAATTTACAATGTCCAAAAGTACGTCATTGGTAATAAAATGCCTTGCTGGCCTACTGTATTGTGGGAAATGCAAAAGACAATTTAAAAGCAGATGGATCCCATAAAGAGTGAAGTGATAATAACCATGTAAACATTGCTTGAAGACATTGATTGGGAGATAAATATTATCCAAGGCACAAGGGGTAATTTCCTTGTTCTTGACTGAAATAGTGCCATGTGATCCCATGCACTCAATTGCAATCATCAAATAATTCGTTTTCTCTTTTATCATTTTCTAGTTAACATGGGACTATCTACATAAGAATGGGGGTAATGTAATAAGAAAATACGAATTGGGAGAAAGAATAGGTTACTTGCCCTTGAGTTTGCTACATCGTTCTCACTCATGCCCCATAATCTTTCACACCATTGCTTATCCAGAATATATCTGCTTGCCATAAAAAAAATCAAGGAGTGCATTCGCTACACTTTGTTTGAGTCTCTCAGCATTTAGATGATAAAACCATTTTTTTCAAGTTTGACACAAAATGCTGGAGTAGCTCAGTAGTTCAGGAAGTATCTCTGGAGAAAAGGAATAGGTGATGTTTTGGGTCGAGACCCTTCATCAGCCTCATTGAGATGCTGCCTGACCTGCTGAGTTCTCCAGCATTTTGTGTCTATCTTCGGTGTAAACTAGCATCTGCTAAATGTATAGAAGTGTGAAAACGTACACCTCCGGATTCAGGGATAGTTTCTTCCCAGCTGTTATCAAGCAACTGAATCATCCTATCACAACCATCCTGGATAGAGTGGATGAGGAGAGGATCTTTCCACTAGTGGGAGAGTCTATGACGAGAGGTCATAGCCTCAAAATTAAAGGACGTTCCGTTAGGAAGGAGATGAGGGAGAATTTATTTAGTCAAGGGTGGTGAATCTATGAAATTCTTTGCCAGAGAAGGCAGTGGAGGCCGTCAATGAATATTTTTAAGGCAGAAATTGATAGATTTTTGATTAGTACGGGTGTCAGGGGTTATGGGGAGAAGGCAGGGGAATGGGGTTAGGACAAAGAGATACATCAGCCATTATTGAATGGTGGAGTCGACTTGATGGGCCGAATGGCCTAATTCTGCTCCTATCACTTATGACCTAACCAGAGAGCAGTGCTGAACTACTACCTACCTCTTTAGCGACCCTTGGACTATCCTTGATCGGACTTTGTTGGCTTTACCTTGCACTAAACATTATTCCCTTATCGTGTATCTATACTCTGTAAATGGCTCAATTGTAATCATGTATTGTCTTTCTGATGACTGGATAGCACGCAACAAAACCTTTTCCCTGTACCTCGGTACACGAGACAATAAACTAAACTGATCTGAATTTCAACTACCATGTATGTGTCTGACAATTACCGAGTACTTTATTCTGTTTATTCTCATAATCCTCAGTGACTATTATATTCAAATCATTTTGTGTCATTTGCTTATTTTGACTGTGTTGTGTGCAACGTCCAAATCATTAATGCATATCCAATACAGTTGTAGCTTAAGGACATTATGTTTGAAAATACCAATTCACTACAAACCTCTTTCCGCCCCTCTATCAATTTTGCCTCACTGCTGCTACAATTTTTTTTAACCCATGGACTTTCATTTTGCTATGAACGCTGCAATGCATTATTCTCTCAAGCACCCAATTTATTAAACACAAAATTCCCCATGCATATGCACATCAACGCCTCCATCCACTTTCTAAGTTATTTTGTTCAGAAAAACTCAGTCAAGTAAGTCCAACAGGATTTACCCTGAACAAATCTAACCTTTCAATCCTTCATTAGTTCATATTTTTCTGAGTGGTTCGTTAGATTATTGTTTCTATTCGCACTACTGTCCGTCATTATAAATAATTTATATTTGTACCATGAACATTGACCACAGGACCTCAACCATCTCCATCTCTATGTTTTCCAATATCTTATGTAACTAAAACTATAATTTCTGTTATTATTTCTTGAAAATTTCAATACCTTTCCAAGGATCTCGAATATTTTGCTGTCATATTCATTGGCACCAGAACAATAAAAAATTCTTACTCGCTGGAGGGAATATTAACGTATCAACATTACAAATACTTATACGATAAACAATAATGCAACAAATTATCTGTTACACAAAAATGCTGGAGAAACTCAGCGGGTGCAGCAGCATCTATGGAGCGATTATCTGTTATACCAGGTGATCAGACCATAATAGTGCAAGCCGAACTACATAGTACAACCTTTAACAAACTCCATAGTATGATGCTGAGGTAGGGCTGTGCAGGGTGGTTTAAGAGCCTCATGGCTGATGAGAAGTTGTTCCTGAACTTGGAAGTAATGGTTTTCAGGCACCTGTATCTTCTTCCTGATGTTAGCTGTGAGATGAGAGCATGGTTGGGGTAGTGTGCGTCTTTGATGATATTATGCTCCTTTCTTGAGGCAGGGCTTCCTATAGATCCCTTCAATAGTGGATAGGTCAATATCTGTGATGGTCTGGGCAATGTTCACCACTTTCTGTAGTGTCTGTGATCCTTGGTGTTCAAGTTACCAAACCAGGCTGTGATGCAAAAAGTTAATATGTTCTTCATCATACACCCGTAAATGTTTGTTAGAGTATTTAGCGACAGGCTGAATCTCCACAAACCTTTGAGGAAATAGAGGTATGGATGACCTATCTATGTAAATGTATCAATGTACTGAGCCCAGGATAGAGATATGCAAGTAGAGGAACTTAAAGATGTTGACTCTTTCCATCAATACCCTGCTGATAGAGACAGGTTCATGGACCCTCTGCTTTCCCTTTCTGCTCAGCTCCTCGGCCTTGCTGGCATTGAGAGCAACATTGCTAATCTGATAGTACTTAACCTGATTATCAATCCCCCTCCTGTACTCTGATTTGTTACCTATTATTCATTCAACAATGGTAGTATTGTCAACAAACTTAAAGATGGTGTTGCAGCTGTGTTTGGCTACACATCATGGATCTAGAAAGAGTAGAGCAGGGAACTAAGCACATAACCTTGAGGTGTCCCTATACTAATAGTCAGTGAGTAAGTAGTGTTGATGATAATTCATACTGCTTGAGGTCTGCTGATAGGAAGTCAAGGATCCAGTTGCATAGGGATAAATAGATACCCAGTTCCATGAACTTGATGAGTTTAGAGGGTGATGGTATTGAATGTTCAGCTGTAGTCAATGAAGAAGGGTCTCGACCAGAAATGTCACCCATTTCTTCTCTCCAGAGATGCTGCCTGTCCTACTGAGTTACTCCAGCAATTTGTGTCTATATGTAGTCAATGAACAACAGTCTGGTGTGGTTATTCCTATAGTCCAAGTGGTCCAGTGCAGAATGGAGAGCCAGAAAGATTGCATCTGCTGTTAATCCATTGTTGCAGTCAGCAAATTGGAGTGGGTCTTGATCCATACGAAGACTGGAGTTGATATGCATCACAACCTACTTCTTGATGTACTTCAATCACAATAGACCTGAGTGCCACCATTTGGTAAATTTTGGTCTATCACTTTGCTCTTCTTGGACATCGGCATTACGGGTATCCTTTTAAAGCTGGTGGGGACCTCAGAACATGGTGGTGAGAGGTTTTGCCACACTTCCTAAAATCAAGTGTACGCTATCCTCCAGCCAAAGTCCAAAGTTGAGGGTTCAGACCCCAAACATCACCTATTCTTTTTCTCCAGAGATGCCGCCTGACCTGCTGAGCATTCTGTTTCTATCTTTGGTAAAAACCAGCATCTACAGTTCCTTCCTACACACCTGTTTTACGTGTGTAGCTGTGGTTATAAGGCAAGTGTCTCAAAGATCAATTTTATCTCTCCTATCAACGTTCTCTAGCATATTCAATGATACATGCACTAATAAAGTTCTTTAATTTTACACCTCCTGGACATAATACTGCCTAGAATCTGACTATGGCAAGGAAGAAATAGGTCTACAAAATGTCGTGACCTCGTTCTCTCATGTTGATTGCTTTAGAAGGTCCTCAAGAACTTTCTTAAATCCACTATTAATATGATGAGACACAAAAATCACAGTTTTTCACTTCTGAGGCCAACTGTCAAAATGATTTTAAATATATTAAGCGATATACAGATGTGATGGACACTGAAAGGACTTCAAGCTGATTTTTGTTATGTTAACGTCTTTCTTTACATTGCAGCATCTTTACGAAATAATTACAATTAATGCAAATCTCCTGTGGCACATGGAAGTTAGAGTGCCAGGTAGGAGGGTGGTGACATGTGTCAACGATTTAGAAAAAAAAAAATGGATGCACAGATGATAATTCCATTCTTGGTCTAGGTAAAATTGACTTGCGTAATGAATTCCAGTGAGATTTTCTTTGTACATTTATTCTGCGCTCTCATAAAACATTTGCCAGTTTGTTGGTCTTAGCCATTTCAGTCATTGATTCCTGTTGTGACCACATTCCTACTTAAGCTTAAGCACTTCCTGGCAAGCTAAAGTTGACCTTAAGAGCTTCATGCTGTTAGTTAATCATTGCCAACCATCCCCTCATCAACCAACAGAGATCAACTTCCCAGAATAACAGTGTAGCAGGACACCAGGCACTCATTCCTTTGTGTAGTCTTTCTGAATTGAGGGAAACAATAACAATACAATGGTGTCTACATGCTGTGATTCCCGTCCCTCTGCCATCTTTATCCTCTTGCGGAATGATAAGTTAAATGTTTCATATTTCATTACTATGTCCAGTTATGAATAAAACTAGGGATTTTGAAGTCTATCCCTTGTGGGATCTTGATTTTCTTTAAGAACATGAGAATCAAGGCATTTGCTAATGGCTACCGACTGTGCTAAGATACCAATTTCCCAATCAGCAAATTGTATGATATAGAATCTGACAAAGATTGAGGTAAGAAGATAGACACAAAAAATTGGAGTAGGGTATCGACCCAAAACATCACCAGTTACTCCAGGTTTTTGAGTCTGCCTTCAGTTTAAACCAGCATCTGCAGTTTCTTCCTACACAAAGATTGAGACAATCCCAATTTAATGAAAAAAATAGTGCAGGCAGTTGTTGATTTGTAGGAATAGTTTAAAGTATTATTAAACAATAGTACATCATGTGATCTGAGAGTCTATCAGATACTTGATATAATAAATGGTGCATAATAGCTGAGAATTGTTTCTAAAGTTTTGCAACATTTATGTTGTTATTCCTCAATCATATCTGACAAGTTCATCTTGTCTCCACTTTTCCATTTTTTTTTACAAACTTATATCCTCTTTGTATATTATTAACATTTCCGTTTGCCTTTACATTTTAGAGTGTGCACCTTGATGTCTTTGTAATAAAGTTAATCCCAAATCAAGTCCCAAATTAATTAACCTTAGATCAGAAAGAAAGATCAGGTTGTTTGAGATAGTTCTTGCAAAATTATAATATTAGTTTAAGTAAAATAAATTGTATCATCATTGACAGTAATTCTATTTAATCTCCCGTTAAAGCTTATAATTATTATGTTGGAATATAAATAAACAAAACATACTAGTTATCAAAAACAAGTTAAGGAATGCTCATGGTTTTGATTCCTGTTTATAAAATTATATTTTAAATGAGTAATTATACTTTGTTGATTCAAATGGAATAAAATTAATAGTCCCTAATTTCTTCAGAGCCTGGGTGGAAGAAAATGATAATGTCATCAAATGGAAGCAGGATATTGGACAAGACCTGGAAATGCACGATATCATTTTGAGCTCCTTTTTAGCCAAAGCCTTGGGATCGACAAAGATCTGTTTCCTATCTGGCTTTGTATATTCTGAGGTCATTGATTCATAGAGTCATACAATGTGTGAACAGGTCATTTGACCCAACTCATCCATACCCACCTAGGTGTCTCCCTCAGTTAGTCCCAATTGTCTGTATTAGGCTCATGTCCCTCTAAACCTTTCTCATCCATGTGCCTGTCCAAATATATTTTAACCATTGTACCTGCCTCTGCCACTTCCAGCAGCAGCTCATTTCATATACACACTACCCTCTGTGGAAAAACTTGCCCTTCAGGTACCTCTCACCTTAAAACTATGCCCGATGAGGCCAATGTGGGAACCACAGACCACATCACAAAGGGGCAGGCAAGTGCATAGATTGCCAAGTGATGCACTCTTGCTGTTTCTACAGGTCTTCAATGCACTCCTGACACATGGACTTGAGGTTTTCTACTCCATCTCAAATGCTACCTTTCCATTTTGACAGTCATGTATGAGCGATTCCCAAGAGTTAGTGGAGATGTTGTGTTTCTTTCAAGGAGGCTTTGAACCCAACCTTGAATATTTTCTCTTGTGCACCTGGTAATCTATTCCCACAAAGAGCTTGGAATTGAGTATCTGTTTTGGCAGTGTAATGAAGTGAATGCAAATGACAGTGAGGAAAAACGTTTTCACCCAGAAAGTTGTGAACCTGTAGAGTTTTCTGGCACAGAAGGCAGTGGAAGCCAATCCACTGGATGTATTCAAGAGTGAGTTAGATATAACTCTTAGAGCTAATGTAATCAAGGGATATGGGGAAAAAGCAGGAACAGGGTACTGATTCTGGATGATTAGCCGTGATCATATTGAATGGTGATGCTGGCTCGAAGGGCTGAATGGCCTACTCCTGGACCTATTTTCTATGTTACTTTCTATGTAATGGCCTGTCCGAAGTAGCTGACAGAAAGCTACTGGGAGTCTCAATGGTGTAGATGTTGGCTTCGGATAGGAAACCTGTTGCTGTTTCACTTATCTTACATTATCTTATCCTCCAAGGATAAGATAGGGTAAGCCATCTGAACCAACACCAGTGGAGGATTCTGTGGAAGCAGTGTTGGTGGTAGCATTCTTGTGCCTAAAGGCATCTGTGGTAGTAGTCCATGTCGCAGAGGAGCAAAGATCATTATTGTTCAATGGATCACGAGTATGAAATTGCAGATCAGAAACATGTATTTTCTCTCTCCAGCGCGGCCTTTATCAGTCCAGAGAAATAGTGTCTGAAGAGCAAGACTTTTGAATTAATTGTCTCCTGGACCTTGTTTGTTCATCAAAGGTGCTACACAAGCTTAGGTTGATTCTTTTTTTTTTTTCAGCAACTCAGCATAATGTAAATAGTAAATCAAGGAAGAATACACAATTAATTGGGTACACCTTTTACTAATTTGTTACTGTGCTGATACATTGAACTTTTGTCATCAAAATTTGAGCCTCATCCTTTCCCTTGTATATAATATTTGCACCCTTCAATTTCACTTAGCATGTCGGATGTTGCACACATCCTGCTTGATTCAATTTGAATTTGTCAATAAAGAAATTATATTTTTCACTTTTAACCAATTTTTGCACATCCTTCATCAGCAATAAATGTAAAATTATCAGCTAATAGTCCATATATATTATGCTTATCTTTGCCAAGATCAAGCAGATATTTGAATGGCCCAGTACTGCACAACTTACTTAACAAGAGCCAAGTTTACAGTGATGGATTTATGCCAGACATGAACAAACATTAGAACTAGGTGCATGTGTCCCATCTGTACTTTATTTTAGACACATTCAAAAATAACACTTGGGGTCAAAGTCTTTTAACAACGAGCCCTGTACACATCAGCACATAATTTTCTTTTCCTTTACATTAGAAAATTGCATACTGACAATCTCAAAATTAGAAAATCTCAACCATGTGCCGCATGCAGACATTTCCCTGTCAATCTCTCTTCAATTTATATTTTCATTGCCATGCCTCTCTTTACATATGCAAAAGTTTAGTGCATTAGAAATCATGGAGAACTCAGTATTACTTTTCCTACTTTTGCTGTTGAATTAATCACTCCTTTTGTTTAAATTGTTTTATTTGGTTTGCTTTCTTTCCTGTTTTTTTTTTAATTGCACCATTCATCTTCCTGCCTTCTTTTTACAAAAAGGTGGAGAATTCAGTTAGTATTCCTGAGGAATTGTTAACTACTTTTTAAGCTTGGTACCTGCTGGGATCCGCTGGAGAAAATAGCACAGCTGTGCATCTGGCCTTCTGCTGACCCAGAACCTGTAATGGCAATATCCCATAGTTTTTGCCAGGTGGGGATGCCAGTGTCTGCAGATCACTGCACTGTGTGCACCTGGTCTGTCAATTTAAGCTGTCTGTGGAGTCCCCTGGCATAACATCATGCTTACGATATCACTTAAAGATTGACATACTGTGATTGGGACCTTTCCAGGGACTGTGCTGCATTAGCCAGTCACACCTTCACAAGGCATATTTGTGCCATTGCATCTGGCATCACAGACTCCTTTGGAAATTTAAGTTTCTGCACGCACTGATTCTCTGCCAAGGCAAGACGTGCTGCTCACTGCTGGTAGCAGAAGGGCATGGGGATACTGAGGACCAGGTACAAAAAACCTCTGACACTCGACATACTCCCATTTGTCACTTTGCTCCAAAATTTCCATCTGTGGGGAGTTCCACTGGGAAATCCTTTGGTGGCAGAATTGGAACTGAAGAGTGAAAAAATAAGTTGCCAAAACAATCAGATGATGCTCCTGAAAGGTTAAGTTAAGCATCATTTTTCCAGGTGGGAGTTCTTAATCTAATTAGTTTTCTACCCAGAAATGCATGCATGGTATTAATTCCACAGAGATCTGGTAGATGAAGCACTGCCAGATGTTGCCCTTTGTTACACCTCGTAATCATTCCTGGAAACCCTAGGGACATCAAAGTGTTTATTCTATTCCTATTAGAGTACTACTGGTTTCTGTACACATTATGGGTGGGAGCAGGGGTATGTACCAGTGTTGAAATATGACTGCAAACCGAGCCACATTAAGTGCACCCCTTATGTCCTTGGTGATATTGGGCCATGTGTAGGGCACTGTATAGGAGTTTGTGCTAGATTGCACTGTTTATTTGAGTGCAGCTTGCAAGAAATTGTCCAGACTGCTTTAAAATATTTCAGAATTTCCAGCACAAATTACATATATTTCATGTTGAGTTTCAGCAATCTTATTCATAGATTAAAAACTACTGCACAAGATGGCCCTGTGTAATATAAACTAGCTACATCCTCAGACTAAATTAATCACCATTCTGAGGTCTCCGTTTTGTAAATACTTGCTTTATAACAAGCAAGTGTTTGAATATTGTTTCAAAATTTAATTATCAGTATTTTTTTTAAATTTTTTAAAATTTGTTTTATTTTGTAGTTGGACTAATCAGACTGAGCGTTTTGTTTTTGTATTATCCAAATTTTACCGTTAACCTGTGCAAACTGAGTAATATTTTTTAATGCAAACAGAGTCCAATTTGGTGATTCATGGCAGATTCTGTATTCAAAGGAGTTTGTTCAGAATTTTGGGGAAAAATTACTTACAAAAACCAGCATTACTCTACATCTGAGTCAGGGATTTCAATCCAAATTGGAAACTCTACCCTCTGTTACACTGAAAGTTGCAAGCCTCACTAACCTGTTGAATAATATCATGGCTGTGATTACCTGAACAATGGTACAAGCCTGTGAAATTTACCAGTGCCTAAAAGTTTATCATTATTCAAAATATAAATGAGTATTCAATAATTGTAATACTAAATTGTTAGCAACCTCAAATAAGAATCTTTCAGGATGCTTACACTGGTACAATCATACTGATATGAAACAGTTTAATTTTCCATGTATACTGCAAGCACCAATTATGTACAGTGTAAGTTTGATCAAGGGACTTGAGAGTGAAGTCCAATGCAAATTCACTCTAGAGATACCATGGCCAAAACTAAACTGAAGTTACTTCATGCTGAAGTTAAATTGTCAGTAATTCCATGCTTAAGGGTATGATTTCAACCACCTTTGCCATGCTAAGCAGGAGATAAAACCTTTGGGCTTCATCACTCTGCCTCTATTTCAACACTTGGGAGCAGGGGTGATCACTTGAATCAGTGAGACATTGTACATTTTAACCTGATCGGAGAACCAGTCAGGGCTCAAAGAACATTCTGAGAGCCAACTGACCCAGAGAAATAATAATGAACAGGTAAAGCCTGCTAGGGTGGAATGGAAGAGTCAGCAAGAAACTACAAAGTTTATCAATGTGAGTTGTGTGTCAATTGGATCAACATAGTATGCCTGGGGCCTCAACTTGAATCACCAAGACATCGAAAGCTATAAAGCAAGTGCTGTAAGTTGAATAGTTGGGTACTGGATGTTTGCCATAGGCGTGGTGCACTATAGGGACTGATCGTGTGCTGTCACCTGCAAAACTTGCTATGACTGCCATTTGCAAAATGTATCTGGAGAGCTTTGCAAACCCAAAGTGTGATCTATTTGAGATTTGCAGAGCAGCAGACAGCTGGTATCCTCTCTTTATCCACCAGTGAAACATTAACTCCAGTAAAGGAAACCAAACAATACTTCCTCCAGTTACTGCCTGAGCTCATTTTCTTCTCCATTCAGTCTTCCTAAATGTACAAATACCCGACCCCCACCTGAGTACCATGAATGGCGCTGAATTGTTTCCTGTGGCATCTGGTCCACTCGCGTCTCAAATTTGACATATCTTTGGTTCTAACTACTGCCACAAAGTTGATGATTAAATATTGTCTTTCAATTGGAATCACATAAAACGTTTGGTAATTTTGGCATGTTGACTACATGACCAATTTGACTCAAGTCAACCTAAAATTTCCAGAATGAAAAATTATTTTATTCGAGGAATATAGTTCTCTCAACATTTGGATTACAGTCCTGTTGTTGGTGGAACATTAAAAAGCAGATATGTACCAAGTCCAACCCCTGTCTTTATTAAATGGTGCACATGACATCACATCCAGTGGGCTAAGTTCAAACACAAATCCTTTGATGTTGTTCTGTGCTACATCTGTGCGCATTTGCTCTTTATGTTTAGTCAGCAGTGCTTAGCTGCATCGGCCAAAATCATTTGGATTTAGGGTCTAAACCATTATTTCATGTTGCTTATTTTAACCCACGCTCAAGAACTAAGTAGGAACACACCAGCTAATCACAATCCCATATTGTACCTAATAAACACCCTTGCGAACTTGTGTATATAAGCAAGTTAAAAGGTCAAGGGGGAGTTCAGTACAAATTAAAGTATATAGGTCAAAATTATTTTTATTTAAATGAAAAACAGACACGACTGATGAAGATTTTAAATGGTTCCTTTTAGCGCGCTGCCTCGTGGAAACTGAATAATCATATTGTCCTGGAGACACAAGGAACTGCAGATGCTGATATAAAAAGCAGTGCTGGAGTAACTCAACGTGTTAGGCAGCATCTCTGGAGGAGATGGATAGGCAATGTTTTAGGTTGGGACTCTACTTCAGACCATTGTCTTCCAGAGATGCTACCTGACCCGTTGAGCAACGCCAGCACCTAGTGTTTTTATCAATCATATTGTCCTGCTCTACCTACTCATCAATGAAAGTCAATACATTTTTACTACACTTTTTGGTCACAGCAGTTGAAACAAAAGGAAATAGGTAGAAATGTAGAATGTAAAGTGTTCTTCATATATTCTGGATATGATTCAGCTTTAATGTGATGATATATTAGATTGGTCAGTTCAAGGATGCCAGTGTACTCAGCCTGGCAAAGTTGAAATTAGTTCCACTCATTTGCAACCATTTCCCTCAGAAGTGCCGGGTAGGTGCCTGCTAGAGTCATAGAATCATACAGAGTGGAATCAGGCTGTTTGGCCCAACTTGCCCACGCCGACAAGATGCCGTATCTACACTTGTCCCACCTGCTTGCACTTGGCCCACATCCCTCCAAACCTGTCCTATCCATGTATCTGTCTAATTGTTTCTTAAACATTGCAATAGTCCCTGCCTCAACTATCTCCTCTGGCAGCTCGTTCCATACACCCACCACCCTTTGTGTGAGAAAGTTACCCCTTAGATTCCTATTAAATCTCTCCCCCTCACCTTAAACCTATGTCCTTTGGTTCTCGATTTGCCTTCTCTATGCAAGAGACTCTGCATCAATCCGATCTATTCCTCTCATGATTTTATACACCTCTATAAGATCAATACACCTCCGTAAGACCAATACACCTCTATAAGATCAATACACCTCCATAAAACCAATACACCTCTATAAGATCAATACACCTCCATAAGACCAATACACCTCTATAAGATCAATACACCTCCGTAAAACCAATACACCTCTATAAGATCAATACACCTCCGTAAAACCAATACACCTCTATAAGATCAATACACCTCCATAAGACCAATACATCTCTATAAGATCATTGTTTTACCCTGCTCTCCTTTGTGCTGTTCGAGTTTCACCGTGACCACCTGTCTGCACATTCTTGGCTCAAACATGAATCAGAGAGATGAATTCCAATTCCAGAGGTGAGATGGGGAAAAAAAACTCATCTTGATATAAGAAGAACATTTCACTGAATGTGGCTTCCAGATGTCCTGCTACAAATGATGTCAATGAGCAAAAATGGGGACACTGTCCAATGGGCTGCAATCATATGCTGCACAAAGAAAGATGTTTGTGATTTTTTTCCAGAGTCCTATATAACTCAGGGTTATGGATTGAGGTATTAAGGGTTATGGGGAGAAGGCAGGTGAATGAGGTTAAGAGGTAAAGTTAGATCAGACATGATTGAATGGCGGAGTAGACTTTATGGGCTGAATGGCCTAATTTTGCCCCTTTCACATGATCATATGAAGCCATCACAAACATGCATAATTGATCTATTTGCCTAATAAACCAGATCACCAATGCTCATTTTGACTGGATTAATGGTCTACTATAATTTTATTTCAGCAATGTAGTTCTTTAGTAAACCTTTCCTTCTCTTTGATGTTCCAAGGATTGGATGGTTCCCGCTTGTTGTTTATAAGATCAGTAGACTACTGTCCAATGGCAACATCCTCTTACTGAATATTTTCATTACTAAAGGGCCTGTCCCACTGTACGAGCTAATTCAAGAGTTCCCCCGAGTTTTCCTTGATTCGAACTCGGAGAATTACGGTAATAGCCGCTCGTAGGTACTGGGGGCTCTCGTGGACATTTTTCAACATGGTAAAAAATCTTCACGAGTCTTCACGAGCTTACCGCGTTTCCCGAGTACCTGCTGTTAGCATTACGAGCCACTAAGAGACGTCCCGAGCTCTGACATACCCGCTACATACATTCTACGTGCTTACCACGAGTTTGATTTTTTTTTAAACTCGGGAGAGCTCTTGAATTACCTTGTGAAGTCGGACAGGAGTACCTTACCTTCAAAAGTAGGAGATGTGTCACAAGCTCTAATTATAGAGTTTGCTGTATCTGCTATATTGAACACGGGGGTGGAAGTCCAGTGGTTAGTTGAATCAGCCTGTTTTGATGAGTCTGATCTGAATCATTTTGATTCCCACACAGATTAAGAACAGCAGTATGACATTTTTACTTTGCAGAAAAAGCACTGTAATCACATTTGCACCATGCACTTGAAGTTTTTTGATGTGGACCAGCTGTAAGTTCTGCACAAGACTCAATTAACAGCTGCATTGTACACAGCATTGTGATTATCTGTCTACGGATGATGTGTGGATCTAACTGATGCCCTTTACATTGAGATTTATTAGCTAATGAAGATAATGCATTAAGTAGTACTTTACAATGATTCTGAACCCCATTCTAATTAAACCTAATTTATTCTTTCCCTTTCTAATGGCTTGCTGCATCTACGCTTTAGATTTCTGTGATTTGGGTACTATCTTTTCTTTTGGAAGCCCCAATTTTCCCAATCTGTCTCCTTTAAAACGTATTTTACTTTCTAGCTTTTTAACTGGTGGATACATTCACATTTCCCATATTGTACCCCACCTGGCACTTTCATGCTTAATCACTTAATTGGTCTGCATTGTTTTGCAACCTCCCTATATCCTCCTCAAGGCTTATTTTTTTCTCATATACCTCCCAGTATGGTATCATTGGCAAACGTAAATATATTATACTGAATTCCTTCATTCGAGATGTAACTGTACATTGCAGGTAGCTGAGATTGAAGCCCTGATCCTAGCATCTGTTTACATCTGCCGTCCTGACATTGGCCCACTGACGTCTACTTCCTGCTCTGCCATGTGTTGTTAATCCCAGTTCATATGAGCAAATATTCCTTGAGCCGCCTTGTATAACAATCCATTATGCAGCATTTTATCAAACCTCTTGTGAAAATCTAAATTTTCCACTTCCATTGGTTCTCCTGTATCCACCCTGCCAGTTTCTGCATCAAAACAAATCTAAAAGACCCATAGATATTGTTTCCCTTTTATAAAACATTGGTGACAGTCTGTAATCATATGGTTTTGCACCAATACCCAATGATAAATTGTGACCATATTTTTCTATTACTTTTATCAGAGAAAAACAATAATAATTTTTCTCTCTCTCTCTTCTCTTGAACAATTCTTTTATTGGATACTTTTCAAATCGAGGGAACCATTCTAGAATATAGGAAATTATGGAAGATCACAGCTAATGCATCCTTTGACTTCTGTAGCTAGGTGGCAAAATTGGCTTTGAAATATAATCTGATGTGATACATTTTTGTTTTGTTGTACCGAATTAAAAGTTACTAATACATTATTTATGTTAAGGTATTGCTCCATATGAAAATGTTCATCCACTTTCAATATTGTTTTGGATTCAGGAGGATCTGCCCACGTAGCCCCTCACATTAAAGGAGTACTTCTTAACGTCCACTGACACTTTGCACAGAGGCATGACCTGAGGGCACTACAAGAGTACCCCCTTGTGGTCCGAATTAGATGTTCTGGGTGTTGCATCTAACATTAAGTGCACCTTGCCAATCTGCCAGTAGCCAAACTGAAGAGATTTGAATGAGTCAAGGCCAATTACAGGTTGATTTTACAGGAGGCAGGTAATAATCAAGAAAAACTTCATTTAACTTTTGCTTATGAATAAGAATAAGAATAATCCACAGAGAAAGTAGAAATAAGGAACCACATATGCTGGTTTACAAGCAGAATCTCTGGAGAACATGGACAGGTGACATTTTAGGTTGGGACCCTTCTTCAGAATGATTTTGGTGGGGGTGGGTGGGGAAGAAAGCTGGAAGAGATGACGGACAGGAGAAGGTCTGGCTGGTACAAGGTTGATATGGGTGAGGGGATTTTTGATAGGCAGATGGTCAGACAAAGGGGGTGGGGGTAGTTATCTAAAATTCGATGTTCAGATTGTTGGATTATAAACCACCAAAGAATATGAGGTGCTGTTCCTCCAGTTTGTGTGGCCTCAGTCTGGCAATGGTGATGGTGCAAGGCAAAAAGGTCGGTATGAGAATGGAAAGATGAGATTAAATGGTTAATAATTGAGAGATCCAGAAGGCATTGGAAGATCAAGCACTTGCTCTCAGTCCGTTAAGGCCTACTAGTTCTCCTGGATGCTAATAATTTAACTCCTCTTCCCATTCCCAACATGACCTTTCTGTCCTGAGCCTCCTACATTGGCCAGAGTGAGGCCACATGCAAATTGGAAGAACAGCACCTCATATTGCACTTGGGTACTTACAACCCAATGAGTATGAATATTTGAATTCTCCAAATTTAGGTAAACACAACCCCCACCCCTTACTTCTATCCTCACATCCCACGCTTCTTTCCCCTAGCCCCTGCCCTTTTCCCCACTTGAACTTGCACCTATTTCTCTCCTCCCATTGCACCTAATTCCTTCTTCTAGCTTCACAATTTATAACTCATCAATATTTTTGTCTCACACATTCTATCTTTTCACTACTGGCCTTTATCCAGCCATCTGCCTGTAAAAACACCTCTTCACCTGTATCAAGCTATTACCAGTGTAGGAAGGAACTGCAGATGTTGGTTTACACCGAAGGTAGACACAAAATGCTTGAGTAACTCAGCGGGTCAGGCAACATTTCTGAAGTAAATGAATAGGTGACGTTTTAAGAGACCCTTCTGCCTACTAGCTGTCAGGTATTGTCCTGCTCTTCCTTTCTTCCAGCTTTCTTGCCCCCTCCCCCATCCCCCACAATCAGTCTGAAAAAGGTCCTGTCCAAAGAGTCATCTATCCATGCTCTCCAGAGATGCTGGCTGACCACGCTGAATTACTCTAGCACTTTGTGTCCTTTGCTATGTCACATTATCTCACATTTTCTGTTTAGCCTTTTGGGTCAGAACTGTTCTGTGAGTCAGATTTTCCTATCTAAACTCACTTCTGAAATGTAACAAGAACAGAGAATGATTTGTTTCCTCTTTTATTACTTTGACTCAAAGGAGAAAAGGTGGTCTATCTTCTGACTTTTGTTTGCTATTGAATGATGCACTAGGAATTCTGTCAATCAAATTGGTTGAATCTACCTAGATGTAGTCAATGACAAAACTATGTTTGACTCAAATGAAATATGATATCTCAATTGTAATATGTATAGATTAACCTGAGATGTGGCTTAACATATATCATTAAGAATATCCTCAATGCTAGCCTATTTATTTTCACTGTCCTGTTAACATTTGTGGAATGTATCCTTTGGGATACTTCAGACTTCGTTGCTAAAGTATTTCTGTAATGTTATTAGTAAGGGAAATTTGGGATTTGACCTTTGCATTGTTAAAGGAAGATACAAAAGTGTTGTTTAAGAAGCTTTTAGAAAGGCACATGGAACTGCAAGAAATAGCCCCTGTCCCACTTAGGAAACCTGAACGGAAACCTCTGGAGACTTTGCGCCCCACCCAAGGTTTCCGTGCAGTTCCCGGAGGTTACAGGTGGTTGCCGGAGGTTGCAGGTAGTGGAAGCAGGTAGGGAGACTGACAAAAACCTCCGGGAACCGCACGGAAACCTTGGGTGGGGCGCAAAGTCTCCAGAGGTTTCCGTTCAGGTTTCCTAAGTGGGACAGGGGCATATTGTACAGACAGATGAGATCAGCTTAACTTGGCATCATGTTTGGCGCAGGAATTGTAGGCAGAAGGAGCCACTCCTGTATTGCACTGTTCTATGAAGAGCGACATTTGTCCAAGTTAAAATTGCATACAACTTCAAGACTAATTTGAAAGTAGAAATATTGACATCAATAGTTTATCTCTCTCCATGTACTGTATATAATACGCACTGCAACCATGTCACAGTAATGTTGGAATGATTGGATGTTTAACTTGGTGGATGGGTATTCAATGCATTGACCATGGTAGATAATAGAAGGGGATGGTGTCTCAGTTAGGTATCACAGTACTCAGCATACGAGAGCCTGTTATAGTAACCTTGGTAAGTGATTGATTTAATTGAGTTGTGTAGTAAATTGGTGTAGTGAAATGCTTATTGCCAATGCAGCACATAAAAAAAGAATACAGACATAACAATAACAAAGAAATTTAAACATAAAAAACATCCCCCCACAATGGTTCCCATTTTGAGGGAAGGCACAATGTCCAGTCCCCATCCCCATGTCCACCCATAGTCGGGCCTATTTGGCCTCCGCAGTCGCCTTTACGGAGGCCCGATGTTCCAGGCCGTTCTCGCCGGATGATGGTGCTCTGGCATCGGGAGAATCCTCACAGCGGCATGGGAACCCTGGAACGGCCGCTTCCCTTACCGGAGACCGCGGCTTCCGAAGCCGACAGGCCGCGCTGGATGGAGCTCCACCACTGGCGATCTCCGCGAGAGATCCCAGGCTCCCGATGTAAAGTTCAGCGCCGCGGCCCGCGGCTGGCCGCTCCACAAGCCCGCAGCTCCGCGATGTTTTTATCGGCAGTCTCAGCTCACCGGAGTTCGAGCATGGCGACCCGGGCAAGGCATCGCCCGCTCCACGATAGCGCTTCAGCGCTGTACCGCCGCCGAAGCCGAAGTTCTGGCTAGTCCCGGCAGGAAAAGCCGCTCCAGGCCCGCTGGTAGGCTGTGAGGACGGATCGAAGGTGCTGCCCGGAGAAAAGCCGCCTCTCCGACCAGGTAGGGACCCTGAAAAGCAGTTTCCCCCTCCCCCCCCCCACCACATAAAAAAGACTAGAGCTCCAGAAACAAAACACTTTAACTAACTAAAAATAAAAAAAGAGGTGAAAAATGGACAGCTGCAGGCTGGGCAGCCATACCCATACAGGACGGTTGTAGGTTAAATACAACATTATAGCCATAATGAGATATTGCCATAATGAGATGTCCCATTTAAGCGATTTTTAGGCGTCTGCCATAGTCGTAGCAGGTCGCCGAAAAACTGGCGACTGGACCCCCCTATGAATGAATGAATGAATGAATTATATCTTTATTTCGAACGATTAAAAAAAAAAGAAGAAAAGAAAAGATGAAAATGAATAAATAAAAGGAAAATTATATATATACACATATATATTAACATAAATACATACACACATACATACATATACATGTACATATATACATACATACATATACACATATACACATACACATATACATAACATATATGTACATACATAAATTAAAAAATCAAAAGCCAATTTCAACATATGACAATGTCTAGGACAATGACAAGCTACAACAACCTACCACCTAGTTGACGTCAAGCTACGTCAAGCAACCGACAACCGGCGACCCATTAGGACGTCCATCTACGACCATACCCATGACATCCTAAAACCTACGACCACACAGGCGGCAACCTACGAATACCGAAGTCAATCTACGCACACCCGCAGCAATCTACGACCCTGTCAGCGACAACTGAAGACAATTCAGTCGCCGGTACCTGAAGCCGGTTGACGTAGGTAGTCGCCAATTGAATTCACCAAAGTCGGCACCGGCGACAACCTACATTACCTGGCGACTGTCGCCGAAAAGGTTTGAACATGTTGAAAATCCAACGGCGACCAGAAAGACGCTACGACTCTAGGCGACTGAGGAGACTACTCACGACCATACAGGCGACACCCCAGTGACCATGTGGCAACAGCCTAGTCACCTGTAGTCGCCTATAAAATAGCTTAAGTGGGACAGGCCCTAAACTGATGCACATGAACTTCAATGCCACCACGGATCCATGAACCATGTTAACACTGGCTCTCATTTTTTGATGGAGATTTATGCTTAAACAAAATGGGTGATGCAAACCTTTATCTTTTAAAACTTAATTGTCAATGAAAAAATACCACGTACTAACTAATTGAAAATTGGACTTTTATGTGCAGGGCAATGAATAAAAAAAGAATGAGATGATGATGAATTTGTGCAACCTCGTAGTTGGCATTAGCTGGAGTATCTTGTGTGGTCCAATGAACTGCCAATGTCATTCTTCATTAGGTGCCAAGAAAGGAGGCATTAATGGGTTGTATTGCAGCTTCATTTATTTTCAGCAGTTCTTAATTATACATCAGGGGTAGATTTACAAGTACATGCTGCTGACACACACCCTCACCTGCTGGCAGCACAAATCAGAGACTGAGCAATTCACAGACCACCATTTTCCAACCAATGGTCGGAAAGTCATTCAGATTTTTAATTTGCACTGCTGGTGGGCCAAGTTCCTCACTGGTGGCCTGGAGTCGTAAAGTTACGCCCATTATTGACAGATAGTGTTACAGGTTACGTACATAGCTGAGCAGAGCAGATAAAACTGACAATACTTAACATTTTGATAATTACTATGATTCCGAAGACAAAAGCATTGTGGAAATGTTGCTAGTCTTTCCTTTAGAGAGTGCAATTAAAATCAACTCGAAAGCAATCTAACAAGCTGTCAGCTTTGGCTCAATGATAGCAGTTTTGCCTCTGAGTCATGAGGTTGTGTTTTAAACCTCTACTCCAGAGAACGGAGCATGTAATACTGGCTGACAATTTAGTGGAGATAATGAGGAAGTACTGCACCATCTTTCTGATGCATTTTTAAATCGAGACACTGTCGACCTTCTCTCAGTAGGATGTAAAAGATCCCATGCTACTATTAAAACCAGAGCAGCAAGGTTGTCAAGGCCAGTATTTATCTCTCAACCAATATGGCGAAGTAAACCAATTACAGGGTCATTTAATTCTTGTCATTTATGGGACTTTGCTGTGTATAAAGTTGGCTTCTATGTTTTCTTGGGTTACAAAATGCATTAATATTCAAGAATTGGCTGTGAAGTGTTTTGGGACATAACAAAGTTGTGAAAGATGTAATACAAATTATTTATTTCTCTTTCATATTGAATTACACCCACAAAGAGTTTAAGGATGAATTCCTTTCAATGGTTTTCCTGTTGTGAAAGACTTCTATCTGATTTGACAAATTTGAAAGAAGTTTAAAAGTCAAATGTCTTTTGAGTTCAGTTGGTACAACAGTCAAATGTTTTTTTCAAAAATCCATCTAGCTAAAAAAGAGAAGGCATTGTTACTAGTATGGAAACGCAACTGTTACAATTAGCATCAATGAACTCTGACCTGCTCCCAAGAATCTTAGCAGAATAAATCACATTGTACGGACTAATTGATTCCATGCAACAGCAGCAATTGAAGGTGGAAACCAGAAAGCAGGATGTTTATTAATGAAGGTTCATTAATCAAGATTGACAATAGTTAAGAACGACAAACATGGAAGGCGTAATGTGAGTTAGAATAGATATTAAGTATTAGGGGAGCTAATGCAGTAACAATAATGGCCAAACAAATGGCACTGAGGTGGTATGGAAGCCAACATAAATGGCAACATCCCAACATGTTTACGCAGCACTGAAGATTCTGTGAGTAATTAATTATTATCTAATTTGAACCATAATACAACAGGATATAGCAGTTGGTTACTGATGCTTTCTTGCCCTTCGGCACACCTCATTAGGGTCATAAGTACAGTGGTTGTGTTGAAGGTCAGTTAGATAAGTTTGAGATCACTTTTACACAGGATTTTCTTTTGTGCACAGAAGATCTCGCTTCCCTGCCTCCAGCATCTCCTGACGATCGGAACACCGTGAACACTGAACAATGCAAACTTGTAATCACGTACTTTGTGTTTAGTTGACGTTTACGTAAAATTGTCACATTTACAAAGTCTACACAATACACATCTTAGAACACTGTGTGGAGGTTACCTTCTGCCTCAAATCAATTAAACATCAGGATTATTTAAGAAATATTCAACTACATTTTCTCATTTTTCACCACAAGAAATAAACTGGCACCGTCATATGTATTTATGTTGGAAAATAATTACATCACATTTAATTGTGCAATCTCTCAAATGGCTTTGATTATACTACATAACAAGATTCTTCATTAATCTTGGTGCTAATTTTGTTTCTTGCGAACATGATAGCAAATTAGAAACAATTCTTCATAAAGTACATTAAAATAGCTAAAAGATGTCAAGGAATGTAAATTAAAACTTTTCTATAAGATGTAAAAGGAATGTCCCTGGAGTTATTTCTGAATAAGTTCTTTTTTTTCCCCTTGACATGAACATGTGCCTAAAAGAGTTGGTGTTTGTTTCTACCAGACATAGGAAACAAACATTTCACATTTTTACAGATGCTTTTAATTTTGGAGTGGTTTCCAATGCAATTTAGATCAAAAGTATCCATGTAGACAATCCAGAATTGCTTAATTCCATGCCTTTCCAGGATAAAGTTGAACCACATCAGTAGGTATGGGTGTGACACCCACAATACTGGAGGCACTGCCAAATACTGGAGGCACTCCCATAAAGTATCCCAGAAATATTCGAGGCAGGCATCCATCTGTCTTTATAAAGCTAAAGAGCTGTTAGAAATATGTTGTCTCAGATAATTTATTTCTATCTTAAAGGTAACATGACATCACCAGCCTGAGAGCAAATTAAGCATGATAATGACCAATGCAACTCTAAAGATGGTGGCTTAAATAGATAAACAATGATTAGCAGCTGTCTTGCACCTCAGAAGCATAATTCTCATTGTATTTTCTGGTAAGTGAGGGTTTTCAATATGTATCAACAAATTCACTGATGTCATTTCATTTCATGCTCACTTATTTTGATACTTTTTAGTTCATTCTATTGCTCTTCTGTAATCAATTTCCTATCATAGAAAGAAAACTAAATATTTAAACATCCCATGATTTATCAGTTAAATGATCAGATTATTTTGAACCAATAAATGAACCTAAAGGTTCCACTGCTTCATATTAATCGATTTTCCATTATAATAAGAGGTAGTCTGCCACAACCATAAGGCCGCACCTTTTTACTAAAAGCATTTACAGCATACATATGGGTGCAGCTCTAGAGATTGTCAGTATTAGAACTCAACCTCTGTTCTTTCCATATTCATGAGATTGGGGCTGTGGGAAAGTGAGTGCTGACAATGGGGGCGAGAGAGAATGTCATCCAGTAATGTCAGTAGTTTTGTAGGCTGAAAATTCTGAGAAGTATAGGAAATAAATTTCTACAAATGCACTCTCTGTTGCAATGGAGCTATTGGGAGCCAACATTTGAAGTTGCCATCAGCACAATGACTGGTAGGGTTGTTGGCTCACAGTGCCAGAATCTTGGTTTTCATCTTGATCTTGGATGCTGTCAGTGTGGAGTTTGCATGTTCTCCCTGTGACCACGTGGATTTCCTAAAGGTGGGTTTCTAGTTGGCCTCTGTAAAACTGCCCTTATGTGTAGGAAGTCAGTGAAAAAGTGGGATAATACAGAACTAGAATGGGTGATCGATGATTGGTGTGGACTCGGTGGGCTGAAGAGTCTGTTTCCATGCCGTATCTCTAACCTAAACCTAAATATTAGCTTGAATGACAAAGGGAATGCAAACTGTTCCACAGCTAATCACATAAATCAATAATATTCATATCCTCCAGCAAAGACTTGTAATACAATAGGGACATCTGTTAACCATCTATTCGTTGGTAAATTTCTCTTTGTACATAACTCAAAAGAAAATGGTAGATGACACTGTCACAAAAAGTAATTATCTCAAGCTAACAACAATTGGAATTCAGATATATGACTTTTGGGCTTAAACGGAGGTAATGTGTATCCTCTAAATACTCTGTAGCCAACTTATCAGTTACCCCGTTATCCACCAGATCTTCACCCAAAATAAGATAGACACAAAAAGCTGAAGTAATTCTGGAGAGAAGGAATGGGTGACGTTTCGGCTCGAGACCTTTCTTCAGCCTTCTTCACCCAAAATAAGATGGAGGATTAGCAAGTGACTATCACTCTATGTGGTAAATCATCAAAAACAATTTAATAGCATAAATCAAAATATCCAAATTGCTAGTTAGTACTATGACTATATGACAATTAACAGATCACTTAGCTTGAATTCAAATCAGCACGCTTGAAGATGGATGAAAATTGGCTTCATTGCATTTTTTGGTTTTGTCCCTTCACAGGTCATTTACCTCCTGAAAGACTAATGGATATGGCTCCCTGGTAAATTCATAAGTTGATCACAATGCATAATGAGGATGGTCTTGCAACATGATGCTTACCGAGTAATGAAAGCACTCTTCCTGCAGAAGAACCTCCTTTAAAAGTAATAAACATTTTGAAATGGATGCTCCTGGCAGTTCCAGGGCATTTGAGTGGGGTATCTTTCCTTGTTTATTTCAAACTGATGTTTTTCATCAAAATGTCTGTCTATATACAGCTTCCCTCAGTTGTTCATCAAAATGTCTGTCTATATACAGCTTCCCTCAGTTGTTCATCAAAATGTCTCTTTACCTACCTTTGCCCTCAGCTTTTCATCAAAATGTTCATCTATATACCTTTGTCCTCAATTAAAGATGTGCACCAAGCCTACTTTCGAGATAAATAAGTGCTAAACATTTCAGTATACAAATCTGTACAAAAAAATCCCAATCTTGAACAAGAGTTCCACATACTGCCAACTTTATTGGAGTGACATTGTGTTTTCATATGGTCTGAGCATTAGGCCAATTTAAAGGCCAAGGTTTATGATTGCAGTAATGTTGTTACTATTCACAGACATTAGAGATTGCGACACCAACACTAACTTCCGGAGTACTTAAATATGGATTTAAAGATGGAAATCCAAAAGTTTTCATGAATTATCCCCTGCATCGTGCACTGACTTGCAATCTTCCACAGTATGATCTCCCTGTGTCAATGAACTCATGAAAACTTTAGGTTTACAAAAACTTTTTTCACTGTAAACATTCTTAAAGTTTATACATTGATATATGGTATAAGTGACATTTTGGTGCTATTCTGAGCCCATAATTATAGATCACCAACCTGTCTGGAACTAAATATCTAATTTTATATGTGGTTTGCAATTTTCCTGGAAAAATATATATAACCATGATGAATTTGAAGGTAACAAAATATATATATATTTTTTTTTAATACAGATCATGGTATTTCACTATCTCGTATGCAATTTCAGTGGCTGCTTACTTACATTGATGATATTCCAGTCACTGGATGCCAAAGGTCCTTTTGAATTTACACCTGTCAGAACCAGTGTTGGGAAAGATGCCATGCCATAGAACTGGCAAGGTAATTGTAGGGAACCTTTTTTTAAGTCAGAATTGTTACTGTCCCTTCATCAATGACTGCAAAATCCATTCTTAAATATTAATTAGCGACAGCTCCCATCTCCCAGGACCCATTTATAAAGTTCATTATGGCTGAAGAGTTGGATGATTGTAGACTTCAAGGCCAAGAATCATCAACTAAAATAACAAAATGCATCCCTGATTAGTTGTAAGAAGTATGCAGCATACTTGTGGCAACATGTGTAAATGATGCACAGCCCAGCAGAGTTGAATGTTCAAGAAACATACTATAAAAAGCTTTTCTTCCTTTTTCCTGACCACAAAAGGTATCACTATTGCTCCACCATTTTCCAATCTTAATTCAACACATTCCCTTCCCTCATTCACAAGGACCCCTTCTCTCCTCACCTTTCCACTCCGCTCCTCCCCTCCCCATCCCCCAGGATTTTACGGAGGAAATGAATCAATCCTCAGCTCCCTTGCTTCAGGCACATATTGGTAACGCAGTTAATTCATGACACATGAAAGAGGGACTGAGTAATTCCACAGAAAAGTGAGCAATTGTACACCGGTTACATGATAAAATAACGAGTGGCAATTACTGTAATATAAAAGGTCAGATGGGAAAGGTAGAAGCTGAGTTGTCTGTTTTGTTGTTTTGCATAGAAGACAGATATAAATCTTCACCTAGCTGATATCTTAATCATAATCTTGCATATCTCTGACAGGTTTTTTTTCCATGAGCTAGAGTATTACTAAAGGAAATGGTTGTTGAAATGATTATGATGTTGTTTAAATACTATCGACCTTCACGACCATTTCACTTGTACTCTACCCACCTACTTCGGGGTTTGGACAGTTATGTCAACAACTATCTCTGAGAAGGAAATTATACAAAACCCAGATATTGCTAAGGTACATTGCTTGATAAGATCAGCTCGATGGCTTTCCAATATTATCAGTAAATACTATTAAATGCATAGGCAGTATATCTGGGCTAATGCATCACTTAGGCAACAACCTGAGATACTTGCTACTTTTTTTTATATGGTCTTGATTAGTTTGAAAAAGATTCAAAATTTCTGCTGCCCAATATATTCTTCTTTAATAAGTGTACAAATAATTCATTTGTTTCAGTTTGAAACATTTTATAATCAAGACAATCAAAAGTTAACTAAAGTATCAGTGTTCAGTGTAAAGTATCAAGGAAAGAGCTTTCATGTCGCAGCCCTATTTTAACCAATTTTTCCACCAAGAAGCACAAGAAGCGCAATGCAGACATCATTGTATGCAGATGCCGAGAAGTGTGCTCAGCTCTGGCTGAACAACTTCTAATCTTGTGTGTGGATTCGACAAGAAGAACTGTCAGTTAATGCTAATTAAATTAAATTTACTTTGCATTTATCAATCTGTCTATATTTTAAATGTGATAATCTATGATATGCACAAAAGGTGTCTGCAACTTTTCTCATCTTGTTTATACTTGGAATGTATTTGTCATTTGACACTTTGACACGTAGAGATGCTACAACAATTAGTTAGGAGAGTGGTTATGTGAATATTTACATGTGATTTTCCAATATAACATTAAATTATGACAATAATAATAATAGAAATGTATTAATCCAAATTGAGAAATGACTTGCATCACCAAATCTGGAAACCTGGTACAGGTCATACTTGACTGTGACGATCCTTGAATATAAGAGGGTGGTCAAGTAACATTTAAGAATGCAATGTGTGTTCAGTTATGCCATCAACTTTGTGTAGGAAGGAACTGCAGAAACTGGTTAACATTGAAGAGAGACACAAAATGCTGGAGTAACTCAGCGGGTCAGGTAACATCTATGGAGAAAATAAAGAGGAGACATTTCAGGTCAAGACCCTTCTTCAGACTGAGAGTCAGGGGAGAGAGAAATTAGAGGTATTAAAAGGTTCAGAACAAATCAGAGCCGACACCTATGACCAAGGCAAAGTTGAACCCCCAATGGTCCATTGTTGGCTGTGGAAGAGGTGATAATGAAGGGATATATGGATGCAAGCAATGGAACTAGCAGGATGACTAGGCTGAGGGAGGGGCAGAGAAAGATGGAATGCTGGGATTACCTGAAATTGGAGAAATCAATATTCACCTATTCTTTTTCTCCACAGATGCCATCAACTTTCCACATTACAATTTTTTGTATTCAAATTCATAATGGACGTTCCTTTTATATGCTTACCATTATTGGCAAAAGTGTACTTATATTCTGTTCAGTTTATACAGGTAGATACAAAGGCCTAATGCTGTGGATTCTGGGAATTTGAAATATTACCAGAGATTTTGGAACTACTCAAGAGGTTAAATTTAAATTTAAATTTCTTTATTTATATAGCACATTTTTAGTCAATTTGCATTGACCCCAAAGTGCTTCACATAATTACATCCACACACACAGGCAAAGGTGGGTGAAGTGTCTTGCCCAAGGACACACACAGGCAAAGGTGGGTGAAGTGTCTTGCCCAAGGACACAACGACAGTATGCACTCCAAGCGGGATTCGAACCAGCTACCTTCCGGTTGCCAGCCGAACACTTAGCCCATTGTGCCATCTGTCGTCCCAGTTAAGCAGAATCTGTGGAGAAAGGAGCTAAATAAGTGGGGCTGAACTTCCAATGTTCTAACACCACTGGCTGCCTAACTTCATTTCTTCCATCATGGCCTTGGATGTATTCTGCTGCTGGAAGCCTGACTCCCAGCACTTTGGCTTTGCAGTGCAGAGCACAGTGGCACAGGATCTATCTCTGCCCAGGCAGATGGCTGTACTTACAGAATTACTTTTAAATCTGGTGAAGCCCCGCCACAGAACTAGCCAGCTGTTAAAGCTGTCACAGCTGCTGAATGAGTGTTTTATACAGACAAATAGAGATTCAATAATTTAATTAAAATTTAAAAAAAGTTTCACTTATCTTTCTCCCAGCAGCCAATTTCTTCTATTTAACCCGAGTGCAGGTTCAGCAGACAGCTTTTTCTGTCTTTTTAAAAATTCGACATCCAGGCCTGTGTCCTTGAGAAAGTACTGATGAGGCACGTACTGTGCCAAAAACCTTTGCCGTACTTTGAGTAAAGGCACTTCTGCACATACTGTAGTTGATTAGGGGTTCCCAGGATTTAAATCCAGTGATAATACATTTCCAAGTTAAAATAATGGTGCCACTTGAAGAGCAAACCGCAAGTGGTGGTATTACTATACACGAGCTGCCTTTGCCATTCTTGATGATAGAGGTCACATATTTGGGAAGTGTGTTAGCATAGTCTAGGAAAGTAACAGTAGTCCATTTTATAGATGGTTCATACTGCAGCAGTGGAAGGCAAAACTGATGTTTAGGGCATCTGATATTTAGGGCATCAGATGTGGTACCAGTCAAAATGATGACTTGCCTAGAATAGTGTTGAGCTTCTTGCTGTGCTCATCCAGGCAAGTGGAGCAACCCATCTCACTCATGACTCTTGCCCTGGAGTGTCAGGAAGAGAGTCACTCACCACAGGATTCCCAGCCTCTCACCTGTCCTTGTAGCCACAGTATTTACATGGCAGGCCAGATGAGTTTCTGGTCATTGATGACCACAGGATATCAATGGTGGAAACTCAGTGAGAGTAATGTCATCAAATGCCGGGGTAGGTGTTCATTAAGAGTACTTTTGTGGAACAAATGGTACTTGCCACTTAACAGCCCATGTCTAAATGGTGTTTGGGATTTGTTGATTGCAGGCATTGCTTAGTTGAGCTTAGTTTAGTTTAGTTTAGTTTAGAGATACAGCGCAGAAACAGGCTCTTTGGCCCACTACGTCCGTGCCGATCAGCGATCCCCACACACTAACGCTATCCTACACACACTAGGGACAATTTACATTTATACTAAACCAATTAACCTACCAACCTGTACGTCTTTGGAGAGTGGGAGGAAACCAAAGATCTCGGAGAAAACCCACATTGATCACGGGGGAGTACGTACAAATTCCGTACCGACAGCACTCAAAGTCAGGATTGAATCCAGGTCTCTGGCGCTGTAAGGCAGCAACTCTACCGCTGCGCCACCGTGCCACCCTATTGTGAATTGTGAATTGAAATGAACTTCTGTGCAATCATCAGTGAATAATTTTACTCCTGAACTTATGATGGAAGAAAGATCATTGATAAAGTAACTAAAGACTGTGGGCTGAAGACATTGCCTTAACAAGCTCTTGTAGTGATTTCCAGGTGCTCGAATGGTTGATGCTGGAATGATTGGCATGCAACAGCCGCGACACAGTGGCGCAACGGTAGAGTTGCTGCCTTACGGTGCCAGAGACCTGGTTTTGATCCTGACCATGGGTTCTGTCTGTATGGAGTTTGTACATTCTCACTCTGACCACATGGGTTTTGTCTATGTATTCCAGTTTCCTCCCACCTTCCTAACATGTACAGCTTTGTAGGTTAATTGGCTTCTATAAATTTTCCCTAGTGTGTAGGATACAAAACTGGGATAACATAGAACTAGTGTACGAGTGATCGTTGGTCGGCGCGGACTTCTTGGGTCGAAGGGGCTTTTTCCACACTTTATCTCTGTCAATGAAAACAAAACCAGCTTTCTATTACCTGAGGTATAATTCCAACCATGTTTGTCCTTTGATGTTCACAGACCAGAGTGCCTTGATGGCACACAGAGTAAAATGCTGCATTGATGTCAAGGGCAATAACTTTCACTTTACCTGCAGAATTCATCTTTGAGATTTATGCTTGAACCTAGGCTGTGTTGAGACCTGGAGCTGTGTAGTCATGGTAAGACCCAAACTGGGTATTGGTGAGTAGGTTATTGGAGAGTTAGTGCTACTTGATAGCACGGTCCATAAGATGGGAAGCCAGTGGGACTAAATGCTAGGTATACAAAAATGCTGGAGAAACTCAGCAGGTGCAGCAGCATCTATGGAGCGAAGGAAATAGGCAACGTTTTGGGCCGAAACCCTTCTTCAGACTAAATGCTAGTCAGTTGTACTCGTGAGGAGTTCACAACGGTAGCTGGCAGCCCAGGCTTGTGTCCATCTCTGTGTTGACATTGGATCTCCAATATGGGCAGATCCTGGCACTGATGCTGAAATCAGGTTAGAAGAATAAGCCCATTATTTCACTTTGATTTAAAAAAATAGAAAGAGCCTGTGTAACTCAGCAAGTCAAGGAATATCCCTGCAGGACATGGATAGGTGACGTTTCAGGTTGGGACCCTTCTGATTATTGATAGCTGCTCTTGATTTCAACTTGTTTGGAAAAATTTAGACTTTATAGTGTAAATCAGACAAAATGAATTAGCAGGTTAAAATAAAACCATGTCTTCATATCCAAAACCACTGTTGTACTAATATGTATTTCTGTTTGTACATGCAAATACTTACTTATTTATAAATTTCTTCTACGAGTTTCTTTTCTCTTGACAAAATAGGCAATTCTGGACTATACTTACACTCGACATCATTTGAGATTAAAAAATATATAATATCTCTTGTCTTCCTCTCTTCTACCTTTATGATACTTTAATTTTCTCTGCATCTCGGCATGTTTACATTAATGATGGTAGCTAAGTGAACCATCAGGACAACCATCATTATTGAGTTAGTAGACCCTAATTCTTGTTTGATATTCATAAATATCTCACTATCTGCTAATTTCATATGTCACCCTAGGAACTTAGTCCAATAGCTAAAATACGTGTGCTGGCTCAGCTAATCTGCACTTCACACAGGCACAAGGAACTGCAGATGATGGAATATTGAGCAAAACACAAAGTGCTGGAGTAACTCAGCAGGTCAGGCAGCATCTCTGGAGAACATGGATAGAGAACATGGTTTGAAGAAGGGTCCGACCCAAAATGTAGGCTATCCATGTTCTCCAGAATTACTGTCTGACCTGCTGAGATACCTCAGCACTTTCATTTGCTGCACTTATTAGGTCTCTACATCTCAACAGTGCACAGCAGTGCCTCTACCCATCACCTTATCACGTGTGCAGGAAGGAACTGCAGATGCATGTTTACACTGAAGATAGATACAAAATGCTGGAGTTACTCAGCAGGACAGCAGTATCTCTGGAGAGAATTAATGGGTGACATTTCAGGTTGAGACTCTTCTTCAGTCTGAAGAAGGGTCTCGACCCGAAGCATCGCCCATTCCTTCTCTTCAGAGATGCTGCCTGCCCCGTTGAGTTACTCCAGCATTTTGTGTCTACCTAACTACATATGCTGCCATCTCTGTTGAATCCTAGTGCTTTCCAGTAGCTTCAGATACAATTCAGCTGGTTGCTGTTTCGGTTCGGATCAGGTACTGCCTATTATAGTTACCTACTGATTTAATCCAGCTCTGTACATTTGTTTGTTATGAGTCAATTGCCGCTCCAGTCAGATACTAGAATTTACACTATTCCTTGAATGTCTAATGAAATATCAATGCTCCTCAAAACTTCTACAAGATGTAAAATAATTCAGCAGATATAAAATTTGTGCATTCATTAAAGGAGTAGATCCAAGTTTACAGAATCAAATTGGTCCCATCTTGCCGTCAAGATAATCAAACAGTAATTAATTCAGCAGCAAGAACAAATAAGAAAAATGTCCCATGTCGGGTCAGCCTACAAAATTATTTTAAGTAGAATTATTGCTAAGTGGCTGCTTTTGAATGTTGTCCTGATACACCATATAGCTGCAATGCATAGTTATGGTCACTTTTTGCTTATTGCTGTCATCTTACTTAATAAAGCCAAACGATCATATCATTTCTAATCAAAATAGTGAAGTCTTCTGAAAGAAAAATAAGCAACTGAAACTAAATGCTTACGCTGAGAAAATAGTCTAAAAACTGCTGATGTTAATAGGATCCTTACCAGTTCCTGCATTTGGAATGCAAGCCTTAGATGTTAATGTAATAATGCATTCCTTTTTCTGAACTGTTCCACTGGACAATGCCATATGTTGAATCCAAAAGTTTAACAGCACAGCTGAATCCAGATCTTCTCAGCAGGATAATCAGCTGAGTGTGGGAGGGGCACTCTGTGTTTGCCAATTTGAAAATATAGGCCTGTATTCCAAGTTAACAACTGTTGTAAATTATTGTTCTCAATAATGACTGAAAATGTAAAAAGCTGCAAGATTTAGAAGCCATGTCGTTGTTTTTAGTGGAGCATTTGCCAAAATTAATCTTTTTTTTTTGGCTGTCTAAGACACTAGGTGTGGGTCCGCTCCATCTCATTCTGAGGTAGAGAGCAGGAAAATTCTCTTAAACTCTTGTGCAAATGTTATCCTTTAACCAAAACGGTAAAACTACGATAATCTAGCACTCACGGGCCTGAGATATTGGTGGACCAGCAGATTTCCTGAGTTATCCCTATTAATGCCCAAACAATATTATTATTATTATTATTATTATTATTATTATTATTATTATTATTATTATTATTATTATTATTATTATTATTATTATTATTATTATTATTATTATTATTATTAAATAATTGCTGTCATAATAATGCTAATTATTTAAACATATTACCCAATAAGAAATGGAATATACACAAGCTCTCTGAACTGTGAATCCAGTTGCAAATAGTAAGATTAAACGAGAACTTACCAGTTTGAAGTTTGATCGTTATTTTATGAGGAGTAACGTTGAGGGAATACGTGAAGAACCCCACCAGGACGCATGCGTGTCATTCTTCAAAGCAGCGGTGTGAAATCACAGATAACTGTAATGACTAAACATAGTAAGATTAGAGAAGAGATACCAGTTGAGTATATGATCAAGGGTGGGAGAGGAGGGCACGTATTCCCTCAACGTTACTCCTCATAAAATAACGATCAAGCTTCAAACTGGTAAGTTCTCGTTTAATCTTACTATTTTACTTCGGAGTCACGTGAGTGACTACGTGAAGATTTTAAAGCTCTGTGATTTTATGCCGTGGAAACGAGTCCATGCATCACATCTGCCTTGATTATGGGGAGAATAGAGTTAACATCATTAGACATCAATACGATATCGAAACCCAACGATAAATATATTAACACCAATTATTGCCCCTATTTATGGGGTAAATTATATTACAGAACTTAAATTTGTTTCTGCAAATGTTCCAGGTTCAATGACTGGTTTGTTATAAAGTCGTTGGAAAGTTTCCTCCGTTGACCATCCTGCTGTCTTGAGGATTTGGTCCATAGGAACGTCCAACTTCATAGCTGCCGATGTAGCTGCAGCCCTGGTGGAGTGAGATTTAAAAATGCTAGTGTCTACTCCAGCCTTTATTAGGACCTGTTTTAGCCATCTAGAGATGGTCGGGACTGTCACTGTTTTGAGTGGCTGTTTGTAGCTGATTAAAGTGACATTCCTTTCCCTCTGATGATCTTAGTATACTCCATATATAATAGTAAGTGTGTTACAATACAGAGACGACCATCTGTCGGGTAGGCCCTGAATTCTGTTTTTAGGCCTGCTGTTCTGTTTGTTTGTTCTGTCTGTCTGTTCTGTTTGACTATTTCATTGATGTGAAAAGTTAAATTTCCAGATGAAATAATCATGTTGTCCAACCTTAGTTCTGTAGTGACTGGACCCTTTGTGCCGTGACCAAGGCCATCAGCATGACTGTTTTCATAGTCAGTTTCTGGAGGGACAGAGCTGTAGCTGGAGACCAGTTTCTTAACATGGTCAGTGCAATGCTCACATCCCATATTTGGGAGTACCTGGTTCTTGGGGATTAACATTAAAATGCCCCTCATGAGTTTGGTTACCAGGGTGTGTCCCAACAGAATGCCGCTCTGTTCCTTGCCACAGGTATGTTGACAGAGCACTTCTGGCGCAGTTGATGGCACTATGACTGAGCCTCTCATCGTAATGGAGGCTTGCCAGGAATTCCAGAACAGACGGGATGTTCATAGATCTGTGGGTGATGTTTATTGTTGTGACAGTACTTCCCATTTCTTGAAGACACCAAGTACTGTTTTTTGGTGGACTGTCTGTGGGCCGCTGAAATAATATCCACTGTTCGGTCCGTCAGTCCCAGGTGTAGTAGAGGTGCTTTCAACTCTATAAATTAATAGGTTTATATAATTATGACATGGGTAACTACCCCTTGTTGCGGGAAGAACCAGTAAATTAGGTCTATGATGGATGGTGATGCATGGTTCTAAAACCATGTCATGTATCACCGGGACCCATGGTTGAGTAGGCCAATCGGGTACTATCAAAATATTAGACGCGGAGTCTACTGTATATTCCTAAATACCCGACTGATGAGGCAGAAGGAGGGAATGCATAAATAAATAATCCCCCAAAGCAGCGAAAATGCATCAGTGGCCACTGCCCCAGGTTCTGGTTCCCATGAACATAATTCGATAACTGGTGAGAGCATGGATGCGAATAGGTCGATATCTGGTGTTCCATACCGTGCTGTAATTTCAGCAATACAGTTTTTATCCAACATCCATTCAGTGTTTGTCATAGAATTAGCGTGACCTGTTGTCTGCCACTAAATTCAGTTTACCTTGTAAGTAGGTCGCAGATATCCAAATATCTCTCTGGATACTCTATTGCCAAATTGTGCTGGCCAGATTGTCACATGATGTCGATATGTTTCCACCCATAATGGTTGATATATGCTACCATGGTGGTGTTGTCAATTTGTAGTCTAACATGCTGGTGATATAACCCAGAACAATATGACTTAAAGCCATGGAATGCACTCAACATTCCCAGGTAGTTTATGCCCAGTGTTTGTAATAATGATGCCTCCTGTGCATTCCATCTCCCCCACAGCTGGAGATGGAATTGGTAGCATCCCATCCAAGTGCACTGGCATCAGTATGTAGTTCCATAGACGGGTAGCTGATAATGTTTGGATCGGAACAATGCCTAATGTTATGTTTCCACCATTTTAGTTCCATTGTGGCCTCTGTTGGTAGCTTCATTGGTCTGTCAGAATGACCCCCATAATTTTTGAGTGCACGAATGTTTGCCCTCTGTAATTTTTGATAATGTAAAGGTCCGATTTGTGTGGCTGGAAACGCAGCCACTATAATGCCAATTATTCTTGCTACCAGTCTGATGGATGGTTTTGTTTTGCTGCAAGCCTCCATTAAGGCTGTAACCTTTTCTTTCGGCAAAGTCACTGACATGTGAACTGTGTTAAGGGTGAACCGCAGATGATCCATTGTGTTAAATAACATCTGTGGTCACCTCTAATGGGTACTGTATAGTAAGCATTTTTTAATACGATGCTTGCCATGTAGTAACCTAGGAATCAATTGCTTAGCAGTAACAAAGGTTCCCATCTAGTAATGAATATAAAGTACGAAAGTATTCAAATTAGTCAAATCTATGATGATGTGGCAACCACCATCTATTTTATGATAAAGATTTTGGACACGAATTCCTGTGATTCGTGTTGGATATCCTCCATTACTCCTTTTTTATATGGGCACTGTAGTTCAGTATGCACTTTTGATTTTTTCTTTGCCTGTAAGCACGAACATTCGGTTCGGTACATGCTGAACTGGAGGATTATGTTTTGTATAAATTCTATGGTATAACCCTATACTTCTGAAAATATAAGTGTCGGTAGTTAATTTATTCCATGCATCCAGATAGAATTGTAATCTCCCACCAACCTCGTAAGGAACCAGACCCACCTTCCTCCATGGTTACTATTAGTAGGTTTGTTACTTTTTCGTCATCCTCCGTGGACGTTGAGGTGCCGGTGTCTGGATCTGTAGTTGGGTCGGTGTTGAGGGTTAGCGCATTCCCCAGGAAGTAGTTTTTAGACGTTGCTGTAATGAGCCCCAGGGTTTTACCCTCTTTGTCAAGTTCTTTTACCTGTTTTGATAAGTTGCCTCCAAATAGTAATATTGGTGGTTTGGAGGTTCCAGGTTTGCATAGGCCTGCAAATTAGGGTCTAAAGCCAGTTGGATGGCACTTCTTCCTAATGCTGTTTACTCGTATTGGTAGTTGCAAAATAAAGCCAGTGCATCCTGGTGATCTTGTGTCATGTCTTTTTTGTTTATTGTGCGGGCGAAACCCGTAATTCCCACTGTTAGGACTTTCAGAACTTTCTGTTGTTTTCAAGCCCCTGGCCCTGCCATGTTTTCAAATACACTGGTTAATACTGGGAACATTCAGTGTTTTGCAGTTCCCTGATGGTAAGTGTCTTCCAATAGTTTTCTTGCACCCCATGTGCACTAGGGGTATGTTCTGCACCCCTCTTCAGGTTCAGCCCAGAATTGACCCCCTATACTCCCCTCTGATGAGGGAGAACACTGTGCAGCCCTACAAGAGGTACTGCTGTAGGACTTACTAACTGCCCCCTGTGACTAGTCTCCATCTCCCGGAGCCTTCCACTTACCTGCTCCAACAGCCGCTCCAGCCGGCTCCGATGCTCTCGGGCACTGGCCACCTCATGGTCACTGGCCATCGCGGCTGCTCCTGAAGCCGCTACTCCTCAAGCCGCTCCTGCTCCAGTTCCTGCAGCCGCTCCAACCGGCTCCAATGCTCACGGGCACTGGCCATCGCGGCTGCTCCTGAAGCCGCTCCTGCTCCAGCTCCTGCAGTCAGCCCAGGATTGACCCTCCGTGCTCCCCTCTGATGAGGGAGAACACTGTGCAGCCCCACAAGAGGTACTGCTGTGGGGCTTACTAACTGCCCACTGTGGCTAGCCTCCATCTCAAGGAGCCTGCCACTTTGGAGTACTTCCTCCAGCAGCCGCTCCAACTGGCTCTTATGCTCTCGGGCATGGGCCACTCGCGGCTGCTTGAAGCTGTTCTTCCTGCAGCCGCTCCAACCGGCTCCAATGCTCACGGGCGCTGGCCGTCGCGGCTGCTTGAAGCTGTTCCTCCTGCAGCCGCTCCAACCGGCTCCAATGCTCACGGGCACTGGCCGTCGCGGCTGCTTTTGAAGCTGCTCCTCCTGCAGCCGCTCCAACCGGCTCCAATGCTCACGGGCACTGGCCGTCGCGCCTGCTTTGTTCCCCGCTCCCAGCCGCTCCAACCGGCTCCAATGCGCACGGGCACTGGCCGCTCGTGGCTGCTCCTAAAGCCGCTCCAACCGGCCCCAATGCGCACGGGCACTGGCCGCTCGTGGCTATTCAGAGTCGGACTCATCAGAGTCAACGACTCTGTTAGTTTTTTGCTTCGCTCTACCGCCCGGCCGTGGCCGGTGCGGGAGCGAAGTCGGGCACAGCTGTTCCCATTACGGGAGATTGGCGTGCCGTTGGCTGCTGCTGCCGGCTGCCCGCAACTCCGCGGTTCTCGCCCACCAGCTTTTCTGCAGCCTTCGTGGATCTGGTCCATGTCTCCACCTGTAAGGTAAGTGGAAGGAACGCAGAGTCTCCTTACCTGCTGTTCCCGACTTTCAAATTCTGGAACGCAGAGTCTCCTTACCTGCTGTTCCCGGCTTTCAATTTTTGCCGCTAAGGGGAACGTCGTTCCCCCTGCTGTGACTCGTTGCAATGCGTGTAGCGATATGACACGCATGCGTCCTGGCGGGGTTCTTCACGTAGTCACTCACGTGACTCCGAAGTAAAATTTACCCACCTTCTTGATCCTTGATGTACTGGACCCCAACCCCAACCCCAACCCCAACTCCAGTTCCTATTGTTCTCTGGCCCACAGTCCATAACCCAGCTTCAGCCGTACCCTGAACCCCTGGCTCTGGCAGCACTCCACGCTTACCCTCTAGACTCATAGTCTAGATAAACGAGTGAGCCAGATCCAGACCATCAGGCTTCCTGAACAATCAGTTGCTAGGTCATTCCAATTTCACTGTACCACCAAAATAATCTTAGTACTTTATCTCTGTGCTTTCTGCATTTTTATTTTCATAAAACAGACCTTGAATCAATATCATATGCTTTGTATCTGGAAGGCACCATATAAATGAAAATTCTTTCTTTCTTGCAAGGGGGCATAAAAAAAGCTTCCTGATTGCCTTTTTGCAAACTGGTAGCCGCCTTAGTTTCAGGGATGAGAGTACAAAATCCCTCTATTAATAGCACCATAATTCTACGGTAGTAGTTTCTACATTTAATCTCTTCCACCATGCATTTTGAAAGAATGCATTTAACATATTGCTAAAGCAGAAACGATCAGATGGAACCTTTCGCCTGCAGTTTTAAGTGCTAGAAGACCAGAATGTTATACTTCTTGTAAAGGGAATGAAAACTAAAGAAGGAATCTTGCATATTAAAATAAATAATAAATAATGTTTTTTTGTGTGCTTACTTCTGTAAATGTGTAACGAGAACGCTCAAGGTATCGTGGTTAGGTTTTGGAAGTTTCTTCACCAGTTTTGCAACACACTGAACACGTTGATCGTAATCCTGATTTTCTGTTGGGTGAAAATGACTACAGTTAGGACACGAGTTGAATACCATTATTTTTCCTCAGCTGGTTTCTTGTGACACATTTATTGCATTCTGATGCATATGTGACAGTGACAGCTGAGTAAAGATACTACAATAAGAGAGAAACTGAATGCATTTTTAGTTCTTTTAACTAAACAATTGTTCACTTAATCCAAGAGATTCATGACAGTGATGGAAGGCATGCATGACCCAGATTGCCATCTGAGTTTTCTACAGTTCTGTTTCTGAATCTTTAAAATCAATACAGTAGGTCTATTGTAATACATCGGCATGGAAAGAAAAATCTAAAATGCAGAGGTTTTTGAGTTCAAGGTAGCAGTGATAATTCATTTTAATTGGTTTATCAGATACAACATATCATAAGATGTTAACCTGTTAATCACAGCTTCAAATCTTGGAGTTGTACGGCAGAAATGACTGCCATTAGCATGATTGTATATTGGCCTAACATTCCAGCACCACGTTTCACTAGTTTAAAGAGGTTAAACCATTTATTTCATGCTGGGATTAAAATAGAATTAGATACACATGCTTTAAATTTATCTGATAGGCCTGGAATTTCCTGGAATATTTTTGCCATTATTAAGCTGCAAGAACATTGTAGCACATTTTCGCTGGGTGAAGAGATTTGCATGACTTTTTTCAGTTTAAACAGAACCATCGGTGAGTCATAGAGTTGAACAGCACAAAAACAGGCCCTTTGGACAACCACATCCATGCCAACTCTTTTGCCCATCTACATCAATCGCATTTGCCTATACGAGGCCCAAACCCTTCCAGAGACACAAAATGCTGGAGTAACTCAACAGGACAGGCAGCATCTCTGGACAGAAGGAATGGGTGATGTTTCGGGTCGAGACCCTTCTTCAGCACTTTATGTCTATCATCGGTGTAAACCAGAGTCTGCAGTTCCTTCCTACACCAAACTTGCCATGTCTCGTCAATTTATTTGCCTGTAAATATACCTCTTAAACTTCATGGTTGTATCTGATTCCAGCACGCTCTCTGGCCGTGGTTTCCAGACATCAACTATTTTCTGGGTAACAAACATTCCATACAAATCCTTTTTAAAACTCCTTCTGTAAAAATGTCTGCCAGGGCCGCAGTTCCCCCCTTGCTTATCATAGGAACCAAGGATAGATCTCATCTGGCCTTTGGGATTTATTGGCTATTATGCGCCCCGTAACCTTTGCCTCTACTTAATATTAACCCGCTCTAAATTATCTATGTACCCCTCTCTGAACTCACCATCTTCCATGCCCTTCCACATGGTGAATACAAATGAGAAATATTTATTTAGAGCCCAACCCACATTTTCTGAAGCCATACACAGATTCTCCCTTTGTTACTACGAGGACCTGCTCTTTTCCTAATCCTTACAGAATGTCTCATTAATCTTGCTTGCCAAGGATATTTCCTGGCCCCATTTTGCACTTCCAATGTTTTTCCTAAGTTCTCTATACACACTCTATATTTCTTAAGAGACACTCTTAATCACCTTTGCCATGTATCCTTTTTTCTTATTTGAACATAGACTATATAGATAATTGCCATTCGGCCATTCAAGTCAGCACCGCCATTCAGTGTGATCATGTCTGATCATCCATAATCAGTACTCCGTTCCTGCCATCTCCCCATATCCCTTGACTCCATTATCTTTAAGAGCTCTATCTAACTCTCTCTTGAAAGCCTCCTGAGAATTGGCCTCCACTGCCTTCTGAGGCAGAGAATTCTACAGATTCACAATTCTGTAGATCAACCATATTAATCTCTGTCAATATAACCTTCACCACATATATTATGCATGATACACATTCCACCAAGTAATCCAGTCCAGGATTTGAGTAGGAATGCAGCCACTGATAACAGCCTGCTCGTCCCTTAGTTTGGTAGTCTGTAAGATGATGCGATGGATGTAACAGTATGTATTGTTCTCTCTGCATGGGTTTTAATAAATGCTTTGTGGTTCACCTAATACTTTGTAATGGTTTGATTACAAAACAAACTCTCTGTGTGAAAATGTTTTTCCTCATCTCTGTTCTGAATGGCTTGCTCCTTATTCTTAAACTGCCCCTGGTTCTGGACTCTCCCAACATTGGGAACATGTTTCCTGCCTCTAGCGTGTCCAAACCCTTAATAATCTTATATGTTTCAATAAGATATCCTCTCATCCTTCTAAATTCTGGAGTATACAAGCTCAGCCGCTCCATTCTATCAACCTACGATCTTATACTCCACCTTCCTTTTCCATTAGAATCCATCATCTGCAGTCATCCATCATCTGCAGTTCTCATCATGGCCAATCCTTTGCTGTTATCATCACCCCTCTTTCTCCACTTAAATCCATCCACCAAACCACCCCTCCACAAGTGGGTCCACCCATATGCCAGCTCCTGCCTACCTCACTCACCTCTTTACACTAGCTATTTCCTCCTCCCCACTTTTTCAGTCCAGGGAAGGGTTTCAACCCAAAATATTGACTGTCCATTTCCTTCCACAGATGCTACGTGACCTCCTACATTCCTCCAGCAGTTTGCTTTTTGATTCTCATGCTCAAGATGCTTTTCACATTTCCTAATTTGATTCCTCATTTTCAGTTTCTTATTTTTTCCTATAAAAAGTTTCCTCATCCATCAGTCTTATAAATAAATGAAGTAAGTCAAATTGCCTATTTTACTGGCATCAGTTTGATGTTACCATCACTGGCTGTTTAGTAGTTCACGTAGAAATGGGGCAAAATTGATTCACCTCATCTCCCAAAACTAGCCACCAATTTAATTTCAATGCCGAAACCTGTTCTGTGGTAGTTTCTAGGCTTTCCTGAGGAAATTAGAATGGAAATATATATTGGAAATAATGTGAATTTTCGCAACTCAAAGGCAATATATTTAATTTTCCATTTACTTTTGGCCTTTACCTGTTGTAAAGACTTAATTGTTAACAAGGTGTTAACTTAATGGGCAGACTTGAGTTTTGTTTCTAAGTAATACATATCTTCCAGCCACTTACAAAATGCTTCAAATATATATATATTTTGCGCCATTACCATTACCTCATTATAAGTTGTTGCCACATTTTAAGTGATGCGAACAGAATTCCTCCAATTTTCTCGTAGCACTACCTGAAGTCAACAGTACACACTGGCAAGCTGGTCAAAGAGCTTAAACATAGATTGGGGTGGGAGGAAGTGGGGAGCAAAGAACAATTTACAATGCATCTTGCATCTTGCAGTAACTCCAGTTGATCCTGGCTGCTTGTAATGCAGTTAACTGTTATGTGCTGACATTTATCAAAATAATTTAACCGCATTGGTCATTTGCAGTAAAGGTACTTTATCTTGATAAGAACTCAGTATGAATTATAGTTTGCAGCTAGGTAGAAAATTGTGCTTTCTGGATACCTTTTTTTGTTATAAATCACCCAGTCACAACACTGTTCTTTCGTACAAACCTGCTGAGACTAGTTTTTCTGACACCATTTTCATGCTTCCTGGAAAACTTTCAACTACTTCAGCTAATGGTAAATAGACCATTATTTTTAAAGATGTTACCTCAGCAGCTCACCGCTGAATATAATGAAGTGTTTGTGTTAAAGGGGGAGAACAATTTGGACTTCCTATTCAGAATGAGAAAAAGGAAGCTGTCACAGTTTAAATCTACATCCTTTCCTTCAAGCACGTTATCCTTTTTTTCCGGCTTTTAATAAACTCCTTTGAAGTTAGTAACAAATTAAAAAAACAACATACTATTTTAATTTATTTCAATTTTTTTTTTTTTTGCAAGCCAATGAGTCGATATTTTATGTCAATTTAGTATACAATAGCTGCTACATGAATAAATGTGATTATTTGATATTTTGCTGAAATACAGGTCAGTGGGTGTTGTATTAAGAGTTTTCTTTGTTAAATGGGATGCATTTTCATGCAGAAAAATCATCCCATTTTCTTATGTAATCTAACCTCCTTTCTTTAACTTCTTTGCCTTACATTCTTACAGAAGAAAAGATGGGTTTGTGGCTTAATCCCATGCCTTTTCCCTTAGGGGAAACTACAAAAAGACACAGGAATGTCCATTTAATTTCCTGTGATATGACGTTCTTTCCCATCCTGGAGTCAGCAATTTGCATCATTCTACTCAACATGGCTTCGATGAGGTAACTAACTGCGACACCAACTAAAGCCAGCAGTACAAAGGATTAAGGTTGTTCTGTACTGGAGTTTTGTTTTAAAGCATTCAGATCATAATGCAAAAGGGTTATGTAATAGCACCCTATTTTTCCGGATTTCATGCTTATCAGTGGAACAAATTTCCTTGAAACTATGGAATTATAGGGACCAACTTTTTTTCTCTAATTAAATTCACAATTTGCATTTCAACAATTAATCTATAAGTAAACTTAATATATGTCCATTTATAACAGATGGATTTTGTGATCTTAAAAATGACAATTCTGGTTACATATCATTCCAACTTTGTGTCAGAATAATATATTATGGATTGCATGGTGAGTGCTCAAGTCCCATTAAAATGATATCCTTCTTGACTTACAATGAGCAACAGTATAGGAGATCCATTGCAGCTTTTCAAAGTTATACAATGATATCAAATCTATTATGGAGTGGACTAATACTATCAATCCTAATGGGCATTTACTGTACCTTCACAGAAATCACCTAGCTGAAACAGAACTCAAATGGTTGAGTACAATTTATTAAATGAGGTGTTAAACCTGGAATATCCTAACACAAATTATACTTTGATAGCACGGTGTTTGGTGTCAATGGAAGAATGAGTTTGCATTTATCTGACTTCTTGCACATACCTCATGATACCCCAAAGTGCTTTAGATCAATGATATATTTGGAAACACCGTTGCATCTTCGTACTTTTGTACCGTCGGAGAAACATCAGCTCACTTGCACAAAGCAGTGATAATGATCAGGAAAGGTTTCTTTCAAGTCTTTGGACACAATTAATATTGGAAAATTGCTATGCTTTCCTTCAGTAATACCAAAGTCCTCTAACATTTCGTGTAATTTCTGATAAATATTCAGCATTTTTTTTATTTGTAATATTTCTTGATTAGTACAGGTCAGAGGTTGTGGGGAGTTGGCAGGAGAATGGGGTTGGGAGGGAGAGATACATCAGCCATGTTTGAATGACAGAGCGGAATTGATGGGCCAAATGGCCTAATTTTACACCTATCCCTTATGGCCTTATGATTTGCATCTCATTCCTTTAATTTTTCCTACTTTTCATCTGTTTACCGAACTTGCCTTCCCGGTTCCGATGATAGGTCAAAGACCTGAAACTTAGTTTAGTCCCTCTCTTTCTCTCTTTCTCTCTCTCTCCAGATGCTCCTTGACATCCAGCATTTATTGTTTTGTTTATGTGTGAAGTCAGGAAGTTGGTTTAACACGCTGTCTGAAAAAGAAAAAAACCTCTTGCCTTAGAAATGCACTAAAATATCAGTCTGGATGATGTACTTTCGTCCCTGGACTTCAACCTGTGGCCTCTTGACTCAGAGGCAAGAGTGCCAGCATTGAGCCAAGGTCAATTCCTCAGTATACTGTACATGTTACATTTTTACATGGCTGTGAAGGTGATTAATAACAGTGGTGTTTTTTTAAAAATAATTATTTCAGTTGCACAATGCTCTGGTTAATTATATATCTGAGATCTGTTATTGCAAGCTGCAGGTTAAATGACTCAAGTGAATACAATTGTTCATGAGAGAATGTGATGTTTGTAATTGTGAATTAGTGTTCGACAGGCACGACTCCAAGGCAATATAAAGTCAAATGCAGTTAGCTCTAGTTTTTTTTTGGCCAACAATATTAACTAAAAACAATTGTTGGTGGAATCTTTGCAGAATGTACTTGGCTTTTTCTCGGATGCCTTTGCGCATAGCTTGTATGTGCAATTGGCGCATAAAAGCCAATTTGTTCACATTTGATTGTGCTAGTCATCATTTCGAGACCAATTATTGACCAAGAGGAAATGGGCCCAGCATCTTCAGAAATGATTCTCATTAGTGCACTGTAAGTTTACCCAGGGTCAGAAGCTCAACCAAAGATGTTATCTGGTATGCCGTGGACATTTCTGATTTTAGTTGCGGACAATGCACAAATTGAAGGAGCCCACCATTTTAGCCACACTAATTTTTCTGCATTTCTCTTCTATTCACGACCGTCACTAACAATGACAGCAGCATCTCTATATTATGCATCTCAGTGCAAGATGTTGTGATCAGCCTGAGCCTCTCAGCAAGTGTGTGGACTACTGCAAGATCACATCTGATGTCCCTCTTCACCACAATGTTTCATCTACTCTCTGGCTACCTTTCACATTGATGCACCGCGGCTGTTCTCACTATTTATGCTCAGCTTGGAAATGACACATCAACTTTGTTCTTGATGAACCACGCAAATTAATGATTTATTTCAATGGATATTTCACTATTTTTTCTTTTGTAGGTCATTAATTGGATTGAATGTAGGTTCCCAACTAAAACACAAAGACGATGAACTTCATTTTCCAGTAATGTGTGCTTATTTTAACTATTGCTACATCATTTTTTAAATTGCTGATCATTACTGACTGTTTCTAATGGTTCTATTGGATATTGTTTAGATGTGACCCACTGGTATTTTTTTCCTCTTCAAAAGTAGCCATTGGTTACAACAGCTATTTCTACTTCGTGGATCAGCAATCCCTGTATTTTATTTATACATTTCCGTTAAGGATTTCAGAATAGAACAGCATCATGCTTGGCAAGGACACTATGGGCTGAAGGGCCTGTTCCTGTGCTGCACCGTGCTATGTTCTAATTCGTGAAGTCCTTTCGATCACAAGAATCACCGTTATCGTACTTGCTGAGATCATTAATGCAAACAAAAGCAGGAATTCAATGCAGCATCTTTCTGATCTGCATAAATATGTACCACATATGGTGACAATGGGATGAATTATATTGCTCGTTAGTCATCGTGCATGTAACAAAGCGTCTGTATGTATATATCTGCATGGCAACACAGAATGTGTCGGAGGTCAGATGTGACTGACAAATAACTCAGCATTGAGTCTAAAGCCCCTGTCCCACTTAGGAGACCTAAACATCAACCTCTGATGACCTTGCCCGCCACCCAAGGTTTCCATGAGGTCACCGGAGGTTTCGGTCACTCTCCCTAATGTTTGAAAGTGGTTTCCGCGTGGTCGAGGCTTCATCTAGGTTGCTGCTATTTTTTCATCATGATTAAAACCGGCCTCGATTAAAAATAGGTTGCTGTTTTAAAAATCGATTCTTTTTTTAGTCGCAGGTCCAAGTTCAAGTTCAAGAGAGTTTATTGTCATGTGTCCCTGATAGGACAATGAAATTCTTGCTTTGCTTCAGCACACAGAACATAGTAGGCATTTACTACAAAACAGATCAGTGTGTCCATATACCATTATATAAATATATACACACATGAATAAATAAACTGATAAAGTGCAAATAACAGATAATGGGTTATTAATGATCGGAGTTTTGTCCGAGCCAGGTTTAATAGCCTGATGGCTGTGGGGAAGTAGCTATTCCTGAACCTGGACACATATGCGTGGGAGGTGGTAGGAGGTTGCAGGTCACCTCGACCTTGATTTTTTTTTGGGTGGCGGGCAAGATCACAAGAGGTTGCTGTTTAGATCTCCTAAGTGGGACAGGGGCTTAAGTGTCCTCCATTATATCTAGAGCTGAAGAGCTACATACACTACTCATCTCTCTCCTCAGTTTGATATTACTTATTGAATGGAGCCACTGACCTCAGCTAAAGTGGTAAGAGAAGGTGATTTGCTTCTTTTTTTAAAATTATAATTAATGCTATTGGTTTTAATTAATTTGTACAGGTTGAATACTTGAAAGTTTGAGTTTTTAAAATTATTTAAAATTGATCTTTAGATACAGTGGAAAATAGCCTTATTTTAGAATGGTCCACAAGTAGGCTGCTGCATGGCAAAATAACAGTGGCAAGACCAATGGGAGGCACAAAAGACTGCAGATGCTGGAATACAGAGCATAAAACAAAGTGTTGGAGTAACTCAGTGGGTTAGGCAGCATCTGTGGAGGGAATGGACAGACGAGGTCTTGATGAGGTGATGAGCCCATCAGACCCATGACCAAACTGATAGGACCAAAGGGAGAGCTGTGGCTGCCAAATGTAAATGCGATTGCAAGTATTCTGTGAGAGAGAAATGTGTGATATGGGGCAGGTTCAATGCAATTTGGCCTATGTTGTTCATAATGTGCTCTGCATTGGAAAAAAATGAAGTTCAGAATGTATTCAGAGGTAGAGAGATGCAGCGTGGAAACTGTTTCCAACCTGAAAATTAGTCTGAAGAAGGGTCCCGACCCAAAGAATCACCTTTCCTTTGTCTCCACACATGCTGCCTGACCCACTGAGTTACTCCTGTACTTTATATCCATCTTCAGCATGGAAATAGGTCTTGTGGCCCACTGAGTCCACGCTGACATCAGCCACCCCATTACACCAATCCTACATTAATTTAATTCAACTTCATTCTCTCCATATTGTTTTAAATCCCCGCCCCCACCCCCGATTCTATCATTAACTAACACCCAAAGGACAACTGACCTAGGACAAGAGGACAATTGACCTACCAACATGCACGTCTTTGGGATGTGGGGGAAACTGAAGCACCCAGTAGAAACCCATGCGATCAACGGGAGAACGTACCAACTCCACACAGTCAGACCCTGAGGTTACAATTGAAGCTAGGTCTCTAGCGCTGTTAGGCAGTGACTCTACAAACTGTGCCACTGAGCTGCCCCTAAAAGGACACTGAACGGGTAAAGAAGCAGCAGAGGGTAACTTGCTTATTTATGACGCAGTTGGATGTTATTCAGCCCATCAGATCCATGCACTTTACTCATATACCCATCCACTAACTTACCAGCTATTCTTGGAAGGATATTGGTGCAACAGGCAGAAACCCATCTGGTCGCTGGGATAACATGCAAACATGCAGACAGCACAACGTTCCAGATTGAACCCGAGGTCTGGAATTGTGAGGCAGCAGCTGTGCAACAGTGCCCCCCTTCATTGGTTAGGTTCTTTTGTGAATGTTCAACTTCCTTATAGGTTTAAGTCAACTTCATTTGAAGCTGCAAATCTGACCCCTCAGTGACCTGCATGACTTAATTACCTCCCTATTGTTTTAATATTGTTCAGTCTAACCATAATCAGTACATGGCATCATTGCCTGTAGGAAGTGGATATAGTTATATTGGGATTTATTAGGAATTAGTAAACTGTACATTGGCATCTTGATGGCTGAAGTACACGATTAAGTACACAATAAAAATACACACTGGCCATACACATGGGCATAAGTAGGGAGGGGGAATGAAACACAAAGACAAAGACCCAGGGATATTGACACAGAATTAACATGCAATCAAATCAGCAACATATTTACAAAGGGAAATTTTTAGGAAGTATGCTTTCATACTGAAACTCCACAAAGTACTTCACGGACAATGAATTATTTCTCGAAGGCTTGTAGCTACAGTACATTGGCAGACAGTGTCATATACCACAGTGGAATAAATTACCAGCTAATATGCTTTTGTTTTTCATTCAACTTCCTGGATAATGTTGGCTAGTGCTTCAGGAAATCTCCCTGATTATCCTTTAATGGATCTTTCAGATTCCTAACCAACTACCTCTAATTCTAGGTCATTAGTTGGTGAAACTGTTTATTCTTAGATATAAGGGAGGCTAGCCACTGTCCCTTGGCCAGACTTCCATCTACTTCCATCGGCAAACCTGAGCTCTGTTAGCTACCTCCTAATGCTCATTAAATGCTGTTGACCCATTGCCCTGTCTTCGTTGACCTAGATTAGTTTACTGTCTGATGCTTCCTTGGATTTGCCGTTAGGTTTTTGTACAACAGCTTTCTTTACTACCACTGTAGGCTTCTTCAGTAATAAAATAGCACTGGCCTCATGCCTCCTTGACTTAACTAATTTCACAATTGGCAGGCAGGACTTCACCCACTGAGACAGAAAATTTGAAATTGCTCTTAATCATCTCTAGTCTTTCCTTCTTCGAGTCATACAGCATGGAAACAGACCCTTTGGCCCAACTTGCCCATGCCGACAAGATGCCGCATCTATAAGATGCAGTCCTATTTGCCTGCATTTGGCCCATGTCCATTTAAACCTATCCTATCCATGTACCTGTCCAAATGTTTTTTAAACATTGTGATAGTATATGCATCAACTACCTCCGCTGGCAGCTGATTTCATATACCTGCAACCCTTTGCATAAAAAAGATCACCCCTCAAGTTCCTGTTAAATCCTGTCAAAATGCAACACCTCGCATTTACCTGTATTAAACTCCATTAGCCATTCCTCCGTCCAGCTGCCCAACCAATCAAGATCCTGCTGTAACCTTTGACAACCATCTTTGCTTTCTACAATATCACTGACTTTAGTGTCAACTGCAAACTTACTTGCGCCTTGCATGTGCTCATCTAAATCATTGATATAAATCACAAACAGTATTTGACCAAGCACTGAACCACGAGGCACACAATTATTCACAGTCCAGTCTGGAAAACAACCTCCCATCATCACCCTCTGCTTCCCCCCATGATGCCAATTTTCTATCCAGTCACCTAGCTCTCCTTGGGTCCCATGCAGACTAAACTTACAGAGCAACCTTGTCGAATACTGCAGAAAACCATATATACAATGTCTACAACTCTGTCCTCATTAACTTTGCTTTGGTTACATCTTCAAAACACGTAATCAGATTTGTGAGATCCAATCTCCCACATACAAAGAGATGCTTCTTAAAAACTATTTTGACTGCGCTTCTGGTTATCAAAATGACTACATTTGAGAATTATTTAAGTAGCTGTAAAGCACTTTGGGTTTCCTGAAACTAAAAAAGACACTTTGTGAATGCAAATGTTCTTTTATTTCTTATATATCTGATTATCTTCCATGTGAGTCATTGTCACACTCTATGTGATAGTGCTCCTGTGAAGTACGTGAGGCATAACATCAGAAGGCCAGAAGTCAAGGTACAGAAATATCAGACTTAGAGTCAGCGAGTTACAGTGTTGTACAGCAGATAAACAGGCCCGATAGTCAAACCATATCCAGGCCTGTCTATACCAATCCTATTTGAAGAGGGATTATGGAATTCCATGTCCCTCTACATGTGGAAGTTCATTTAATTTCAGGAGCTGTATACAATAACCACACAAGTCTCAGCTGCTTCTTCCACCCGTCTGATTTTTAAAACTTTTTCATCTTCAAGGAACAAGATTTGTTTTTCTATTTTGTGGCCGTCATGACTACTTTTTTCAGTTTAGTTTAGAGATACAGCGCAGAAACAAGCCCTTCAGCCCACCGAGTCCATGCCAACCAGTGTTCCCTGCACATTAACACTATCCTGGACACACTAGGGACATTTTACTACTTTAGCATGCCAATTAATCTACAAACCTGTACATCTTTGGAGTTGTGGTATAATATCACCATGGATTCATCCGCTAGCTGTAATTTTATTCATTTGACCAGAAGCAGAAGGTTCTATTTCTAAGAACCCAGCAGCAGAAGATTGCATTTCATGTAGTTAAATGTACAATATTGCACTCCACCAAAATCATATTGATAGTGGTCTCTGAATATTTGGCTAATTAGCAAATATCAACTGCATGTCATATGAGACTATATACATCCAAGGAAGGTGCTCCACTCACTTAATTTTAACCCAGTATCCTTTTCCACCCATGTTTGGTTCATGGGTACAGTATCAGGTTGACTTCAGAAAGATCAAGTGTCATGATAGCTCTCCTGATTCTCACCATATAGTTTGTGTTGTACCCCCCTTCCTGGTGGCTGAATGACATAGATGGTGCTGTGATAAATGCCGTATACCATGCAGCAAAGTAAGCAAGAAACTAGCACTTCATCTAAAAACCACCCTCCAATTATATGCATGTACATATATGTGCATCCACATAAACACCCAATTACCCATCCCCTCCGTGCTGCACAACATCAGGCTTGTATATCTGTTATATATCTGTTATATTGGAGAGGCTGTTCAGAAGACAGAAAAGCCGTAAATTTCCAGGACCGGACAATGTTTTCCCCTCTACTCTCAAGCTCTGTGCCGAACAACTGGCACCGGTCTACACAGACATTCTCAACCAGTCCCTGCAAACCTGTACTGTCCCTGCCTGCTTCAAAGTCTCCACTATTGTCCCTGTGCCCAAAAAGGCAAGGATTACTGGTCTTAATGACTACAGGCCCGTCGCACTGACCTCTGTAGTCATGAAGACCCTTGAAAGGGTTGTGCTGGCCCAGATGAAAAATATCACCCTCTGCAGTTTGCATACCGGGCCAATAGATCTGTGGATGACGCAGTCAACCTGGGCCTGCACTTCATCCTCCAGCACCTAGCCCGCCAGGGGACCTATGCAAGGATTTTGTTTGTTGATTTTAGCTCTGCATTTAACACCATTGTGCCAGAGCTAATACACTCCAAATTTTCCAAGTTGACGGTGCCTGAACCCCTCAAGTTCGGTGGATCACCAGCTTCCTGACAGACAGGAAGCAGCATGTGAGGCTCGGAAAGCACATCTGGGACCCGCAAACCCTCAGCATAGGAGCACCGCAAGGCTGCGTACTCTCCCCTCTCCTCTACTCTCTCTACACCAACTACTGCACCTTCACTGACCTCTGTCAAGCTTCTCAAGTTTGCGGATGACACAACCCTGATTGGACTGATCCAGGATGGGGAAGAATCTGCCTACAGACAGGAAGTGACACAGCTGGCATCCTGGTGCCATCGCAACAATCTGGAGCTCGATGCCCTTAAGACAGTGGAATTGATAGTAGACTTTAGGAGAGCTCCCCCTCCCCTCACCCCATTCACCAACAACAACACCACAGTCTCATCTGTGGAGTCTTTTATGTTCCTGGGAACCGGCATCTCCATCTTAAATGGGGGGGCTACCATCGACTCCACAGTCATAAAGGCACAACAGAGGATGTACTTCCTGCGGCAGCTGAGGAAGCACAGTCTGCCACAGGCAATGATGGTCCAATTCTATACGGCCATCATAGAGTCTGACCTCACCTTCTCCATCATGGTCTGGTTTGGCTCAGCCACCAAGCATGACATCCGAAGGCTTCAGCGAATCATCCGATCAGCTGAGAAGTTTATTGGCTGCAACCTTCCCTCCATTGATGAACTGTACACTGCAAGGGCCAGGAAGCGAGCGGGTAAGATCATCTCTGACCCCTCTCACCCTGGCCACAGCCAGACTTAAAAACAGCTTATTTCCACGAGTAGTAGCTCTACTCAATAACCAAAAATCTGTAGCCTCCTTTTGCTCTGGTATTTTATTTCATTTACATGTTTAATCAATACTGTTTTATTATTAATGTTTAAATGTTTTATGTGTCATTCCTAACTGTCACTGTATGTTATGTTGTCATTTGCCGGCGCAATTCTTTGTATGTGGCAAATTCCTTGAATACTTGGCCAATAAACGTATTCAAATTCAAACATATAAGACATTGAGGAGTAGGTAATAATCTCTTGAACTAAAGTGACAACTCTTAAAGTTGACTGCTAACAACTCGAAGTAATAATAACGGTCTCCATCATTGAAAAGTTGCAAAGCTATTTTTCCCACTTGCTACATTCAAATTCCAGGGGAAAAATACTGAACAATGATCTTAGAATACATTATAAATGTCCTGCATTTATCAGTTGATTTAATCTAATTTAAAGATAGATTAACCTGGTCCTTTGAAAACATGTTTAGTTATCCCAGGTAGAATCAAGTACGGGACACTCAGTTGAGACATTATTTTCTGCTCCATAATAATGGCACATTAGTTGGTCCATTTTTGCTACATTTATAATGTTCACAAATTGCATTCTAAAGCGCCTGTCCCACTTTCACGACATAATTCACGACCTCTGCCGAGTTTGCCCTTGACTCATACTCGCAGCATGGTCGTCACGAGGTCGTAGGAGGTCGTAGGTAGGTCGTGATGCTAGTCGTAGGTACTCGTGGCATCAAGTAGGTTGGGGAGTTTTTCTAGCCTGATGAAAAATGTCCACGAGTAAAAAAGGTCGTGAATTAGGTTGTGAAAGTGGGACGGCCCTTAAGTCATAGAAAAAAGACCTTCATTAAGTGGTCAGGAATTTAGACATTCCACAAGTCCCTGGTGGGATGATGATAATAGGAGAAATGGAGGAGGTCAGGGAGTTGGCTTGTTGCTCATAATGAACTGATTGAAAGATACAGCATGGAAACAGACACTTTGGCCCACTGAGTCCATGCCGACAATCGATCACCATTCACATTAGTTGTATGTGTTCCCACCTTCACATATGTACTAGGCGTGATGTACAGATGCCAATTAATCTACAAATCCAGCACGGGATTTGGGATATGAGAGAAAACTGGAGCACTTGGTGGAAACTCACATGGCTACTGTGCTGCCCGATCTCCCAATAACCACAAATATCCGACTGGATGCCAACCATACTTGCAGAGTCTGCTATTCATGTCTTCAGTCCACTGCATTGAAGAGGGTTGAACCAACATTTTCTGACTCAGGTGGAAACACTACTGGGCAAAGCTCAATCCACACCAGGAAACACAATTTTGTTCCCAAGGCATATGAGACTGAATCTGATTGTGATATTTTTATAAATTGTTATAAATTGTTAGTCTGAACTCAGTATTGGATGACAGTATTGGAAACATGGGCAGCATGGTGGTCCAGCGGTTGAGTTGCTGCCTTACAGTGTTTGCAGCACCGGAGACCCGTGTTAGATCCCGACTATGAGTGCTGTCTGTACGGAGTTTGTACGTTCTCCCCGTGACTGCATGGGTTTTCTCCGAGATCATATTTTTCCTCCCACACTCCAAAGACGTACAAGTTTGTAGGTTAATTGTCTTGGTATGAAAGTAAATTGTCCCTAGTGTGTGTAGGATAGTGTTAATGTGCGGGGATCGCTGGTAGGCACGGACTCGGTGGGCCGAAGGGCCTGCTACCATGCTGCATCTCTAAACTAAACTAAACAGATTCTATTTGATTAATGATGCTTCTTGATGAAAACATAAAGGAGCTTAACATTATATAAATTTCTGCTGGATAACCAATGTCCAGCAAAGGTCATGGTGATGTATTATTAATGCTTCTTAATATATTTCATGGAAGTAACTAGTAATCTTCAAGGTGATACATTGGAAAAGCATAATTACTTTTTTAGTAATAATTGTGTATTTACATGTTAAAATTTCTTATCTCAAACTTACATGTGAATTGTTTCTATGCAGTCATTAATATTAGTACAACATTTTAAACTGGAGAGTAATGATGCATGGTGGCTGCAGGATGATGCATAGAACATAGTGCAATACAGGACAGGAACAGGCTCGTCGGACATGGGCCTATACTCAAATTTATAAAACATATATACATACATACTGTGGTGCTTTTAGTAAATTACTATTAAGGCATTGAAATGTTGTGCAGACAATAGGAAAGAGAATGTTACTGAAAAATAACATTCTTCTATTATCTTGAATAAAATACATTTTGCCAGAATATGGATTGTGCACATGTGGAAACCTATCATTTATCTGTCTAATGGATGCTCTAAGTTTGAAGATAACAGAACAGGAAAATATTAATCTGAAGAGCACATGCTTTATAAAATGTGGAGCTTGTCATAATCTCATCATTCATCATTTTATTACTCATAACCTGAATCGGGACTGAAGGACGTAGCAATTTATGTCTGCTGGCCTGTTTTACCGTGGTTCCAACTACCAAGAATCAATGATATCCTTGATCATACAATTAAGCTGAAAAAAATACTTTCAAGCCAGCATAATTAGTTAATTGTTCATCACATTCAGTTACAAGATATATACATCAGTGATGTGTTCTTAACTGGAACTACATTCGAACGGATGATTTTCAGTTTGAATCTGAACAGGACATATGTATAGAATCTGATTCATCCTCACGACTGATAAGCTGTTCTTTGAAAATAGTTAACCTCATAACAAGGGTACCACAAATGCCTGAAGAGACTGATAATTTTAAGCTGTGAAAGGAAAATGCACGACCATAATGAAATTTCTACAATCCGTCATGTGAGCAGTAGGTCTTTATCGATGGGCCACTTTAACCATGGGGACCTGGACATTCATCTGAGCTTGTGCTGGAAGTTTTTAGAGGTCACAGGAAAAAAGTGAAGCAGAAAACAAATATGCGGGCCAGCACTGCTCTCAAAGTCAACGAGCACCAATCTCATACTCAGAATCCTTGCCTTAGGTTCCTCGGGCTGATCTACACGGCACATGATGCTGAGTTCATCCAGCACTTTGTGTCCTTGTATGGCTCATGATGCTTCATTGCTGCATGCTGCACTGCAGGATTCATAAATAACTCAACCAGCAAAGTAGCGAACTCTCTATGAAAGTTACTTGTGCAATTATATCAGGAAGAAGCATTTAGTTTAGTAAAGTTTCGAGATACAGCACGGAAACAGGCCCTTCGGCCCACCAAGTCCACAATGATCAGCGATCCCTGGACATTAGCGCTACACACACTAGGAACAATTTACACTTATACCAAGCCAATTAACCTATAAACCTGTACTTCTTTGGAGTGTGGGAGGAAACTGAAGATCTCGGAGAAAACACACACAGTCACGGGGAGAACGTACAAACTCCGTACAGACAGCACTCGTAGTCGGGATCGAACCTAGGTCCCTGGCGCTGCAAGCATTGTAAGGCAGCAACTCTACTGCTGCGCTACCGTGCCACCCCTTTTACAAGGCTACCAATAGTGCAGACATTCATAAGGAGATCCTTTTGATACCACCATGCCAACTTCCTTTCACAAGTGCACTTAACACAAAGAGGGTGCCTTTTGTCCACACTATTTTCAGAACCATGTATAGATTCCTTTAGCTCTATGTAGAACTCAGCTACCTGCCTCCCATCACTATTGTCTGCACTCATTCTTTGCCAACTATCCCCAGAAGTGGATTTATCATATAATACTTTAAGTTGTTGGAAAGTTGAACTAATCCTGAAAACTCAACTTCTAATACCCACAATTCTTTCAATAGAGTATCATCACACAAGGGAGGTTGCCAAACCTGATTTGGACATGAACTTGAAAATGGTGTCATTTTTAAAAATGAAAGCTTTTTAAAACAGCATCAGGGAAATTACTAACACCACTTAAAAGGGGGGAAGGGGGAGATTCTAGGCTCATAAGTTATAGGAGCAGAATTAGGCCATTCGGAACAACCCAATTTTCCCGCATTCTCCCCATAACCCGGGACACCCGTACTAATCAAGAATCTGTTTCTAGGCTGTTTGTTTTTAGATATCTCAGATAAATCAGAGATTTTCAGATATTTTTAGTCTATGTGTGGCAACTAATACAAAATGTCTTCTCCCTTGATGGGAGACTTAGCACAGATTGTTTTAAATATCCACAGCATCTGACCTTAACTGGAAGGGAAATGTTTAATCCTCATTCAAAAATGCCCTTGAATAGATGGTAGTGAGGCATCTTCCAGAATTGTTGCAGTCTTTGTGCTCCCACTACCCTGTCACACCAACATGACCAATAACAGCAGGAAGGCATGGGCCACAATCCGCCGCCTCGGTGAAGACCATACCACACCGCCCACGCTCGCAACAGTCACAGCAAACTCAGTTGCAGCACAGCTGGTGGCAAACGGTTGTAGCCAAAACTGGCGCAGACCCACAGGAGAATGCCGCCGGACAGCGGTAACAGACCGCCTACAACCAGCCAGCGCTCTCACCAAGCCCTTCGACCTAGAAGAATTCGAAGCTGCAATGAGCATGCTGAAACCTGGGAAAGCAGCAGGAATCGACGATGTACTGACGGAAATGGTACAGCACCTTGGACCAAAAGCAAAGACCTGGCTCCTAGCAATGCTGAACTCATGCATGGCACAGAAAACAACCCCACCTGTATGGAGAAAGGCCAAGACTGTCGCAATTCCCAAACCTGGAAAGGACCCATCATCCCCAAAGAGCTACAGACCCATTTCCCTCCTCTGCATCACCTACAAGCTCTACGAGAGGCTACTACTCCAACGCCTTATGCCACTTATAGACTCCAAGCTTACTAAAGATCAAGCTGGCTTCCGCCCTGACCGCTCCTGTGCCGGGCAGCTACTGAACCTCACCCAACACATTGAGGACAGTTTTGAGGGCAAACTCATCACCGGAGCAGCTTTCATAGACCTCACCGCTGCCTAGGACACTGTCCAGCACCGCACCATGATCAGGAAACTTTTTGACATGACTGGTGACCTCGACCTGTGCCAAGTCATCAAAAGCCTTCTCAACAACAGGCGCTTCTTCGTTCAACTAAACGACAAGAAGAGCAAATGGAAAGCCCAAAAGAATGGCCTACCACAAGGCAGCGTACTGGCCCCCCTCCTCTTCAACATCTACACCAACGACCAACCACTTCCCCCACAATGCCGCCGCTTCATCTATGCTGATGACCTCTGCATCACCACCCAACAGGAGAACTTCCAGAAGATCGAGTCTGTCCTGGAAAGCGCCCTCCAAGAGATGACAACCTACTACAATAACAACCACCTTAAACCCAACCCATCAAAAACCCAACTATGCAGCTTCCATCTTAAAAATCGAGATGCAGGAAAACAACTGAGCGTCTCATGGGATGGCCACAAACTCTCCAACCACTTCCACCCCGTGTATCTCGGAGTCACACTCGACAGGACACTCTCTTTCAAAACCCACCTTCAGAACACCAAAGCCAAGGTCAACACTCGCAACAACATCCTGCGCAAACTGGTAAACTCAAAGTGGGGCGCTGATCCACCAACCATCCGTGCAACTGCCCTAGCCCTGTGCTTCTCCACAGCTGAATATGCGTGCTCAAGCTGGAGCCGCTCCCACCACACTAAACTGGTTGACACAGCCCTCAACGACACCTGCGCATTATCACGGGGTGCATAAAGACAACGCCAGTCCCGTGCCTCTACGCCCTAGCTGGTATTGCCCCCCCCCCCATATCAGACGATCCATCGTTGCCCAAGACTAGCGGAGAGCACAGGAGATCGATACCAGGCACCCCCTGCACGGACACACAGCACCTCCACCCCGACTGAAATCCAGAGCCAGTTTCTTGCAGACAGTCCCACCTCTCCAGATAACCAAAGAAACAGCAAGGACCAACATCTGGAAAGATGAATGGAACCAGCTCAACACACGAGCCCACGACTGGATGGAGAGAGGAATCACTCCGACTGAATGCCTCGCCAGCAGGCACGACCTCCCATGGCCAACCTGGAAGACCCTCAACAGATTACGAGTGGAGCAGGGGAGGTGCAAAGCATTTATGAAAGCATGGAACTACCAGGCAGAAGACACATGCAGCTGTGGAGCAATACAGACAATGTCCCACCTACTGGAGTGTGACGACGCCCCCCCAGTGCAGCCCCCAGGACCTGGCTGAACCGACCCGACCAGCTGTGACCTGCGCCAGATGCTGGCAGAACGACATCTGAGATTGCAACGGACTCGAAGAAGACCCTGTCACATATGGAGTTTTAAGGTTTTGTATTAACAACGATGGACCTTTCACAGATGCCACTTAAATATGCTGCTTGGTCCTTGATCATGCAAAACTTCTTGAGTGCTGCCAGAGTTGCAATCATCCTTGCATTGGGAATGTATCACCTCATCATTTCAACTTGCATCTTGTAAATGATTGAAATGTCAAGAGTCAGAAGACGAATCATTCAAAGCAGGTTTCAAACTGATGGGTCCTGTATTGAAATATCACCTAGGCATCATCTCCAGGGATGCTGCCTGACCCGCTGAGTTACTCCAGTAAACAAGCATCCGCAGTTGCTTGAGTCTAGATTTTTCCTACACCACTGCAAAATCTCCTCAGGATATGTCTACTTTGATGAGGTTCTCCTCCTCTCTTCGACAGGAATTTTGTTGGGAATCGCTGAAGGAGAGTCCCGACCCGAAACATCACCTATCCATGTTCTCCAGGGTTGCTGCCTGACCTGTTCAGTTACTCCATCATTTTGTGTCTAACACAATTTCTGACTTGCTATTCCAGCAGCTGTATTTTGTGTTGCTGTTCCAATAATGTTGCTGGTCATTGGTGGTCTTTGGCATATGGATGCTACAATGTTTGGGGATGGTAATGCAGTTAAATATCAGACATAGTGGTTTGATATTTTATTGATAGTGATGCACATTACCTAGCTCTAATACAACTTGAATGGTACTTGCCACATAAACCAATACCTGATTATTGTAGTCTTTCCTACATTTGGGCATGTGCTGAAATCATGGACGTGTGTTTCTAATTCAGAGCTTCTAATGAAGGGAGGAAATTGTACTGAGGAATTTTGGGGTTGGGATGACTGAAATTCAAAAAATATATCCATCTTCACATGATTTCAAAATAGAAAGTGCTAGACGAACTCAGCAGGTCACAAGAACGGCAGGGTGGTGCAACGGTAGAGTTGCTAACCTACAACGCAAGAGACCCGAGTTTGATTCTGACTATGGATGCTGCCTGTACAGAGTCTGTATGTTCTCCCTGTGACTGTGTGAGTTTCTTTCTGTGTGCTCCGGTTTCCTCCCACTTCTCCAAAGAGGTACAGGTTTGTATCTTAATTGGTTGCGGTAAAATTGTAACTGTTCTTAGTATGTAGGATAGTGTTAGTGTATAGGGTGATCGCTGGTCAGCACGGACTCAGTGGGCCAAAGAGTATGTTTCCGCAGTGTATCTCTAAAGTCAAAAGCAAACTCTAATGGTCAGGCAGCATCTGTGGAGGGAATGGACAAGTGATGCATCAGGTTGGAAGCCTTCTTCAGACTGAAGTCTGAAAAACGGTCAACAACCCAAAACATTGGCTGCCCATTCCCTCCACAGATGTTGCCCGATCTGCTGAGCTCCTCCACCACTTTGTGTTTTGCTTGAGATTTCAGCATCTGCATTCTCTTGTGTTGCCTATGATTCCAACCGGATTCCCCTCCTTTTCCATTAACTCCAATTCCACCAGATTGTAAAACAACTCATTCAGCAAGATGTAGAAAATCATGTCCATTCTAAGGGCATAGGACATAGCTAATGTCAATGATACACCAAATATGAAAAAAACAATACATTCTATCAAGATTTCATGTCGAAGTAATGTGCTCAATGTATAAGATATTCCAAAAATTAAGTTACCCTTGCTTTTGTATGTGATAGTTCATAAGAAACTCATAATTGCAGATCTACAGTATTTGTCATTAACAAATACAGTATCTTATATTTTAAAAGCACTGATGTTGAACTGTTATATTGACATCTTGAAATATGATTCCTCCTGAGAGCTCTTTGCATCCAGGAAGCAGCTAATGTTATCCCTGAAGACCATTTTGCTAACAATTATCAACCCTTTTCTCTCTACTCAAAGGAATGAAAGCCTAAAATAGGGAGAGAAGTAACAAAGGTAAAGTGTTGGACAATCATCATCCTATGAGGAGCCCCATTGGGCGGCACGGTGGCGCAGTGGTAGAGTTGCTGCCTTCTAGTGCTTGCAGCGTCAGAGATCCAGGTTCGATCCCAACTATGGGTGCTGTCTATATGGAGTTTGTACGTTCTTCCCGTGACCACGTGGGTTTCCTCCGAGATCTTTGATTTCCTCCCATACTTCAAAGACGTACAGGTTTGTAGGTTAATTGGCTTGGTGTAAGTGTAAATTGTCCCTAGTGTGTGTGGGATAGTGTTAAATTGTGGGGATCGCTGGTCGGTGTGGACTCGGTGGGCCGAAGGTCCTGTTTCTGCTCTGCAACTCTAAACTAAACTAAACTAAAGATAGATTTTCTCACATTATTGTGTGGGCAGATGGGGCTCGTCAGCCTGGGAAGGCAGTCCATCTAGGAGAGGGAAAACTCTGATTTAAAACCTCCACTGCCTTGTGGCCATATCCAGTCATGGAAAAGGCTCCAGGAGTGAACCTCAAGAAAATCCAGAGTCGGAGCCCCTAAGGCAGTTCGTCGTTGTCTACAACCTCGCTCTGGCAGCTCCGGCGACGACGCTGGTGCCAAACTGTAACGGCCCTGCTGTTCCTTTGGATCGATCAGCGACGTGGAGAGGGGGGATGTGCTGCATGGGCTACAGCCTGTCCTCCATATGACATCGCCCAGGCTTGCATCCAACCAGGATGCATCACCATGGTCAGTCATGACTGAGAGGGGCCTACTACTACTATGACTACTATTGTGTGGAAAGTGGAATGTGATCAAATTGCTATTGGAAATGGTTCATGAGCTTTGTTGAGCTGGTGTAGTTGGGCTACCTGAAGCACACCAATTCAAAAAGCCTTTGACTGTAGTAACATGAAAGGACACTCCCTATAGTCCAGTCAATCGAAAGGCACAAGATACATTTGAAAGTGGACTGGGACAAAATGGATTATGTTTCGGTGGGCAAATTGAACCCACACTGAATTTGAGTTCAAGGCATTTGAGATCCCATGATTAGTCTCACTCTGTTATTCAGATCCAACCGATGCTGTGAGACATTGTGAAATCCTCAGTGCTTCAGATCTGTACCCACAACATACACTGAGTTCTGGACCCTCACATGTGGTAAGATTCTACTCCTGGCACAATATTCCAGTCTGGATTGCAGATGATGAAGTAACTCTTTTGATCCATTTGAAGAAATAAACTCAGATCAGTGTCACTGCTGGGTACTGGCAGGGATAACATTGCTGCCATACATAACCATCTGGATACATACTGTTGCATATTTCCATTGTAATGGCATCCACCCGTACTAAATTCCATGTAACCAAGATAATCGTCACTTGTTTGCACAGAGTCCCACATGAACTCAACCTAATGCTGAATCCAGCATGATGGCTGTCTAGCAAAACCATTTTACCTCCTGAAAGACACAACCACCTTCCTTTTATGCAACCTGGACTGGATTTGCACCCAGGTCTTAGTCAACTGCGCCACCTAGCTAATCATTTTTATTTACTGTGACATGCCACAACAATAGAAAGAAATGGTAGGAGAAAAAAATTTGAATCTTAAATTATTCAAACAGAATACTAAGGTATTTGTATCGTGCATTATTAATTGAATAATTTAATGCTCTGTCTAGAAATGAGACAGTTGTCATGTTTTGTAAAATTACAGTCGTCAATTTGTGTTTTTGCCAGCAGTTACTAAAGCTCTCTGTCAGTGGTTTAATACAGAATTTATTCAGAATCATTAGCAGAAGCACTACAGAGGCCAACATCAGCATATCAAACTCTAGGTGCCAGTGTTACAACAGAATGACCGATAAAGCACAATTTTTTTTCATATTCGGTGTGACCAGTCATGTGATGCATAAAGTCTAAATGGCTTACTGAATGTTGTAGCACGGTTCCATCCCATTGGCTGCAGTAGGGGTGCATGCAGATGGATGACAGTGACAAGGGGGAGAAGTGCTTTTGCTTATCCGTGCGTTAAGATGCCATCCAGAGGCTCCGTGCTGCAGACACTTCATTAGAATGCCAAGATAATGGCAAACTACCACTCAGAGTGACACCCCATTTCCTGCTTACTGATCTCTCCCACCTCAGCAGATGTCAACAATCCTACGCAGCCCTCTGCACAGCCCTGATTTTCAAACACTTTGACTTCACATTTCTACCGTCCCTCTGACTTGAAAAATGTTACAGAATTGCAAGCCGAGAGGAAATTGTTCTGCATTTCCTGACAAATTGAGTTAAACGGACGTTAAGTGAGCCTTAAGAAAACAAATGGCTTTCTTTATCACAGGTGGATACTGATGCTTTAATGGGCCTGTGCTGATTGTATCGTTGCTAATGGTTTGACTGGAAGCATTAGAATTTTTCATTAAAAAAAAATCTGGCAGAGCACGCCTTGCTAACACAGACCTGTCAAGCGCACTCTGTCCCTTTTGTGCAGGGAAGCAGATGTTTCTAAGTATACTATAGACTGGCATTAGATCGAGTGGCAGATGCCTGTGATAGTGCCAGGATTTTTAGATTTTTATGAAACGAGCATGTGGTGTTCTGGGCAGGAACTTCTCTGTTCAAACTTTACTGATTCTCAAAAGGCATTTTTATTTCCCGGTTTAGATCTCCAATTTTCATTGTAAGTGTCCTATTACACCTAGGTATCTACCTGAGGCATTTACAGCAAGCTTGGTTATGTGTCCACACAGCCCTTCACTTCACTCATTACGAGGTTCAATTCACTCCCTTCCTGCCTTTGTTTCTAATCATTGCAACAGCCATTACATTTCTGTGTGGTTTGACAAGTTCCAGATGATTTTAAATAGCACTTCATTTTGATTTGTTTTATCATCTGACAAGTTTTAGGTAAATGAAAAAAAAGGTAAATGGCTTCATTTTCTGAGCAAACTATTACCAGAACCTTGCCAAAATTAAGCAAGATTAATTAAGCTTGTTTTAAGCCTTTGAAGAATTTACTCCAGCAATATGTGTGCTACATACAACAAGTTGCTAACTCAAACTGGACTGATTTTACCTCATCTTATTTGGTAAGGGAAAAAAACAAATGATCTGCTCAATTCTTCAGCAAAAAACTTACAGGCTCATTAGGGGACATCCTCTCCCTATGCATTTTTGTATCAATTGGTGCAAAAGTGAAGCTAGAATACTTAATGCATACCACAAAATGCATATTCAGTATCAATGGGAGTCAGTGAATATTTCATTGACTAGCTTTCGGAATTTTCTGACAATTCCCCATCGTCACAATGACTAAAGCAGTGATGAAACCATCTTCTTCTGCCAAACCAAACCGTTCAGTGAACGAGCTGTTAAAAATAACCAAATTCTGAAAAAATGACAGAAAATTTCCTGCTGCCTGACTTAAAGCAATTATAATGATTAACTGCAGCTAATAATGCCAGATTTTATGTCAGCAATATGTCAGCATTTGCCACTGACCTTGAAAGAGCTTACCTACAAAGTGCACAACTAGTTACACAATGCAGATTCCCATTTTTACCAGCATGCATAGGATTGAGTTCAATGGACAGAGATGATTGCTAACACCAACAGTGATGTCATCAAAATGGCTGAGCAGCTGATCTGATTTAGGAGTTCATGCAGCCAGGAAACCAGGAAGTAAAAACACTAATTTCTTTAAAGCATTTTAGCGGTATTACAGAAAATGAAATAAAGATTAGGTCACACATGAGATTAAGATGGTTGCTGAAATATCATTGACTATAAAATATAATTTCCATTATTTTAAAAATTATTGCCTATAAAAATCACACTTGGGCAGTAGTCGTAAAGTACTATCCATAGTACAGTGTGGTTCACTCTAAAATTCAATTTCATTGACTTCAATGAAATGAGAGAAAGTGTAGAGCATATCAACATTACCATAAACCATAAAAGGACATAAAATGCCGGTGTAACAAAATGGATCAGGCAGAATCTCTGGAGAACATGAAGAGGTGATGTTTTGGGTTAGGACACTTCTTCAGACTGTCTGTGAGGGTGGGGGGTGCAAATAAAGCCGGGAGAGCAGAGCGGCAGGACAACATGTGGCAGGTTGCCTACAAAGTGTGGCAACAAAAGCTTTTCACTGTACCTCAATACATGTGGCAATAAACTAAACTGAAACTGAATTGAACTGAGGTAATAGCTGGAAACATATGGGGGGGGGGGGGGGGGGGAGAGTTCATAGGCAGATGGTTGGAACAAAGACCAGAGATTAAAGCAGGTGTGTAACAGAAGGATTGAAGATATGCAAATTGTGAAGCCAGATGAAGGAATGTAGGAGGAGGGGAAGGGGAAGGGGAAAAATAGGTGCAGGTGGAGCACAGGGGGTGGGGAGGAGAAAGGAGGGGAGAAAGTATATATGCCATGTTCAGTACTACCAACTAAAGATTAATTTCTGAGCAACGGAATTTTCATGTTATTTTGATAGAATATTTCTACACTGATGCAAAAATTCGTTTCTGAAGGTCAAAAAGGTTATTCTGCAGCATTTATATCTCAGCATGCCATTGAAAATAGTCGCAACCTATTCACAAAGACGATACTGTCAGCATTGTTTGCAAGAATAATTTTGAAAGCAGCATCAAATTACTGGATAAACAGACACAAATTGCTGGATTAACTCAGCGGGACAGGCAGCATCCCTGGATGGAAGGAATGAGTGACATTTTGGGTTTAGACCCTTCTTCAGACTCAGGGGAGAGGGGGACACAGAGATAAGGAAGGGCAAGGTGCGAAAAAGACATCAAAAGAGATGCAGTTCAAGGAAAATGTAGAATAGATCATTGTTAGCTGGGAGGAGATGCCAACGAAGCATACAGAGATAACATTTAATCAGGGGGACCGTCTGTCACAGGAGATGCTGCCTTTCTCATTGAGTTACTCCAGCATTTTGTGTCTATCTTTGGTGGAAACCAGCGGGTGGAAGATTACAACCTTCACGCGGTCCGCCCTGTTTCGACAAATGCAATCAACCCGGCATGCACAATCAAATAAGATCAAATAGAACAAGTTGTCCTATAACTTTAGGCTGTGCACGCCATACGCAAGAAGAAGTGTAAACCAGCATCTGCAGTTCCCTCCTACATATCAAATTACAGGATCTGGGAATGACAAAATGCTGGAGTAACTCAGTGGGTCATGCAGCATCCCTGGAGAAAATGGGTAGGTGATGTTTCGGCCCAGGACCGTTCTTCAGTCTCATGGTCTACAGGGATGCTCTCTGACTCGTTGTCTGACTTGCTTTCCATGGTAAACCAACATCTGCAGTTGCTTGTTTCCAAATTACTGGGTCTGGTTAAATGCCTCAAAGATGACTGATACAAAAAAGTAAAGTAACATGGACAACCATTTTTGGATCGCTACATTTAACTGCATAGATGCCTGACATTGTGGTCATATTTACAGGGTAATAACGAATACTAACAGTTTTGACATTTTTTACAGACACAGTTTCCAGTCATTGTATTGTTAGTCACATCAAAAAGGTTGCTTAAGTTTTGCAGATTCCTGCCTCTCAATTGCGAGCAGTTTCAGGGAAAATGAAGTCATTTTGGTGTTAAATTAATTCTCAGCTCACACAACATTATATAGACAATGCTGTAATAAGTGGCTCAACAGCTAGGGGTAATTTCTTTTGTAATATTAACCCTCATCTCATGTAAATAAACAAACCAATAAAATCCCTTTTGATTTGGAATAATTCTAAAATGCTTCACATATTTTCTGAAATCCTATACTTTACTCTTTAACTTGAATTTAATCAGTTTGATATCTCTGCTCAAAAGGAACGTATAATTTCAATAAATGTACATAGTTAACTCTCCATCTGAAACAGTTGCACCAGCTATAATTATTGCATTACATTCTACTCTTTTAATTTTTCCTCCCATTTTCTAAGGTTTGTTCCCTAAGCAATTATGTTTGGAACCTTTTGTTTTCTTTGTTTCATCTTGCCTCTAGCATACATTTTTGGAGGTGAGGCAAATTATTAAAAATAAATTGCCTAATTTTTTGAGCCACATGGGAGTACGACCAAAAGGACTAACATGAATTTTCATCACATCTTTTAGCACATAAAATCTCTGCCTCCAGACCTAAAGATACACCCATAGGTAGCATTACATAGATGGTTAAACTGACCTATTTAAAAAAAAAGATATTACATTTATTTTGCCTTTGTGTCAAATAACTTGTTTTAAACTAATTGTGTGTGTGCACTGTTTTTAAGTATATCCACTAACAATTTAATGAAACTACATATAATCATATTTAAGCAAGGTCAGTCATTCTTTTTCATCAATTGACATCCTTCCTACATGTATGCATATCAACAACAAATTATTGCTTGCAGTATTAGCAAATGAATATTTAACTTAGATGTGACTTTCTTGCTTGCATTTTGAGGGAAGAACAAATCCATTTAAAATAACCAAGTCGGAATCTTGTGTATATAGTATTTTATACTAACAACATGTCATTTTAAGCATAAATTCCAGTATCAATAAGAATGAACAGGAATGCTCTGTTTCTCTGAAATAAAATAGCGTGTAAAATCTCATGGTATAGATATTGAAAAACACGTGCAGCAAAATAATGGATGGATGGTGTTAATAAATTTAAGAAGGATATTGTCGGCATATTGATGAACAAGATACCTCAATGATGTAAGGGATGAAGTCATAGAGTCATACTGCATGGAAACAGGCCCTTCAACCCAACTTACCCATTCCGACTAAGATGCCCCATCGATACTATTCCCACTTGCATGCGTTTGGCCCATATACTTCCAAACATTTTCTATCACACCTGAAGTGTGTCAGGTTTTTTGAACTTTGTCATTGGCTGGCGACTGCTCCAGTGGTCTATTCATATACCCACCATTTCCCGCCTTTAATATTACTTGGATATTAACTCAAATTGTGCCCTGTGTTGGAGCACAGAGGCTAGTTTGTAAATATACCACATAAATATTGCAGTTGAGAGGAACACAAGTAAAGACATGCTTTGAGTTTTTACTTGTTATAACTTGGCTGACCAGAATTCCTAGAATGATGGGGAGAATAGAACCGGATCAGTGTTGGATTAATGTAAATGGTTACTGGGTGGTTGGCAGACACTCCATAGTCCAAAGGACCTGTCTCCATTCAGCATGGCTCTACGAGCTTGAGTTTACAATGAGTGCTTTTAGTGGAGTAGATTTTATATGCACGGTGCATTTTTTGTTGGAAGCCCCAGTCATAGAGTCATACAGCATGGAAACAGGTCCCTTGCCCCATGGTAAAACTTGGCCATGCCGACCAACATTCCCAATCTAGACCAGACTCCCCTGCCCACATTTGTCCCAATTCCCTCTAAAGTCTTTGATATCCATGTACTTGTCCAAATCTATCTATACATAACTAAAACTCTCATCTTGTCATCTTCCAGTATGCGTTGTTTTCACATTTGTGCAAAAATGGTATGCAATAGCGCTACGATTTTTCGCCACCTTACTCACTGTGCTGCAATTGTTCCGATCGGTGCTATATTTTAAAAGTTATGAATGTTTAAAAACCTCCATTGTCAGTCGCTGGCCGTGGCCCGCCTCCCTGCCGGCGCCCACATACCTGCCGGCGTCGCCCGCCTCCCTGCCGGCGATGCTTATCCACACTTATGCCGGCGCGTCCCGCCTGCCTGCCGCCGCAGCCCGCCTGCCTGCCTGCCTGCCTGCTGGCGCTGTGTTCCTGCCGGGGATTCCGAGGCCAGGCCTCCTCCGGGGCACGCAAGAAGGGAGAGGAGCGGCAACCTCGAGATCCTGAGGAGGTGAGGAGGAAGAGTGGGGGGTTTTAAGGGAGAAGAGGTGGTAGGGAGGGAGAGTGAGTGGAAAGTGGGGAAGGTGAGGAGGGAGAGTGGGGAAGGTGAGGAGGGAGAGTGGGTGGGAGGGTGGGATTGAGGGATAGGAGGGGGGTATGGAGGGAGGGACTGACTGAAGGTTGGGGAAAAGAGAAGGAGAGAGAGGTGAGGGAGGGATTGTGAGAGGGGAGGAGGAGAGGGGAAAGAAGATAGAGGGTGAAGAGGAGGGGATGGAGTGCTGGGGGATGAGGGGAAATGAGCCGCGCCTGCGCAGTTGGGGTCTACGGGTGAGTGGTGGAATATTGGGTCCCTCTTAGTCTAGTGTCTTTTAATTGTCATTATAATACCTGCCTCAACTACCTTCTCTGGCAGCTCATTCCATATATCTACCACCATCTATGTGAAAAAGGTGCCCCTCAGGTTCTCTTAAAATCTTTCTCCCCTAACCTTAAACCAGATAGGCTTGGTCTGTCACCCTATCTATTCCAGTTCAGTCACCGTATCTATTCCAGCTTAAAGCTTGAGTCTTAAAGCTTTTGAAAAATCATTAAAAATTAAAGTCATTGCAATGTCAAAGTATAACCATTCTCTTTACATTCATATGGTCATAGAGTCTTACAGCATAGAAACAGGCCCTGCAACCCAACTTGCCCACACCGGCCATCATGTCCTATCTACACTAGTCCCACCTCCCTGTGTTTGACCCATATCCCTCTAAACCTGTCCTACCCATGTACTTGGCAGCTCGTTCCATGCACCTACCACCCTTTGCGTGAAAAAGTTACCCCTCAGATTCTTATAAAATCTTTCCCCCTTCACCTTTACTTTTGTATTTTTTCATCGTTTATTATTAAGATTGCAGCATTTAATATCAGGAAGTTTAGCATTCATGCTACAGGACAATTATTTATGAGACTAGAGAAAACGGAATGGTGTTTACAGCACAGTATTTACCTTGGACAATACGACATAAAAGTTGGTAACACTGCAATCTTTTGCAGATATCAATGCAAATCAATACCATTGAGATGTTTTCTTCTCTCACCAATAGCTTCATATAAACATATCTCCAGTCAGTATATCTAGAAAACCTGAAAATGAGACCCAGGTCATAATTTAAGGGACAAAAAGTGATACTTGGAAGTGAAGCTCCAGCTCAGGACCGGATAACATCCATACTCTATGCACACTTCAAATTGTCTGAGCTCCAATTAATGACTATTTCCAGAAGGATACTCTCTACCTGATCTTCTGAATGTACTATCGTTTTAAACAGCAACCCATCAGGTCAATAATTCCATCAGCAATATTAAAATCCCTGATGACCCATGACAACGCTTGTTATTATTATTCCCAACAACCACAAAACAGTCATGGATATTATGGGTAATTTCCCGGTGACCTCAGAACCATCTGCGCAGAGAATAAAATAAATATTACTTTATTATTGCACCTGAATTTGGATTTCCAACTTCCCACAAAGATGTATCATTGCGGTTTGGCCACTGAACATATCTGAATGTAAATACGTAATTGCACATGCACATATGCACATGACATCACGATGCACAATGATACGATACCCATATGGTATAAGTACATGGCTAGTTGTTGTCAGTTCAAAGTTAAGCCCATTAATACAGTGCAAAGTTTCTGGGGTTCATTTGATGCAATTTGGGATAGTTTAGTTTAGAGATACAGTGGGGAAACCCGCACTGACCAGCGATCCCTAATCCCTAACACAATCCTACACACACTAGGGAAAATTTACAATTTACCAAGCCAATGAACCTACAAACCTGTATGTCTTTGCAGTGTGTGAGGAAACAGAGCTCCCGGAGAAAACACAGGTCGCAGGGAGAACTTACAAACTTCGTACAGACAGCAACCATAGTCAGGATCGAGCTTGGGTCTCTGGTGCTGTAAGGTAGCAACTCTACTGCTGCACCACCGTGTCCCCTTCGATTTATCAACATAGGTTTGTTAAATGAGTTTTCCCTGTAAGTTCATGAGCTAGGCAATCTGCTCTCGACCACACATAACTAGAGAAAAGAGAAAGTAGTGTAATATCTCCTCACTCAAACAAAATGGAAATAAAATATAGGAAGTGAACATCTCCAAAGGGTGGAGGACAATTAGTTTTGTGTCAAGTGGATAAAAACCGACACTGGCAGTTTTATTTATCTGGACACCAACCAAATTAATTTTAAGGATAACTGACCTTTCCATTTGCCTATGAGAAGATGACCTTTAAATAGACAGAAAAAGAAGAAGAGGTATGTGCATTCAGGAGGTAAATTTCTCTTTTTCTGTGCAAGTGAAAATAAAATGCAATGCTATTTACCTTTATTTAGCTCATTTAATGTAATAACTAAAGTTAACAAGTGAAAACTTTTTAGATGGCCAATTACTGTTCTATGCCACTTGTCCCTACAAACTGACACTGAAGTATGCCATACAAATTAATTTTCCTCCTGGGATAAATGAAGTTCTATCACATCGTATAGTTTCATATCATATCGTAAGTACTGAACTAAACATTCTGCTTCACTATTTCTCCTGAATGTGAATGAGCACCGGCAGGTATTTGAAAATTATAGTTTAAAGTAAATAAAAATCTGAAGCTGTTTGAAGAAAGCAGATCACCCAGAACGCATTAAAGTAGAGGTAAGAGAAAAGGGATGTTGCATTGAAGAGAGAGATAAAGTCAAATGACACCTCTTTATACATTCCATGGGATGTTTAGCTCTTGGACAAAATACATATGATTTTTCAGCAGAAATGTTGACTGAGAAAAAGCCAGGTTCAAAGCAAATTCAATTTACACACTTTAATGCAAATTGTATCCAATGTAACTTGAATCCATTTTGTTCCAAGAGTTCACTGTTCAAAGCTGCTGACTTTTTTGTGTTGTGGACAAATTTTATATCTCTGCATATTAAATGCGTGGGTACAAATGTAAATGTGTTTGCAAAACATTATGCGAAGATTTTGCCTTGTGGCTCAGTTATTTCTTCACACTATTTTTTTCCTTTATTTTCTTGCAAGCAAATAAATGATTGCTAATTTCAAATACATGTATGCCAAAATACAGTGAAGGCGCACACCAACATATATAGATTGGTGGTAATTTACTTAAGCAATTGGAATGTCTCATAACAATAACCAAAACTTTGATATCTGGCATGTCCTGTTCATTAACTCATTTTATTGCTGTATTAAAGTGCAAAAATACTTCATTGGTTATACTGCAAAGCTCTTTATCGCAAAGAAAGGTCATTTATTCGATTCTCTCAATAGATGTATTGGATGGCAGAAGAGGTTTGCAGGGACTCTTTGGCTTTGCTTCTATTTCCCTGGTTCTATCTTCTTAAACAAAGGCTGTGAATAGAAACTCTTGAGCTTTTCAGAAGAAATTAACAGATCTTTGACTGGGAGTAGAGGAGATGAAGTGGACAATGAGTGGAAGGAAGACAAAATGATTCATGTAAGATCATAACATGGGATGGAATGCATGCATGCAATTATATTGTTGCTTTTGAAAATCTTGGAAGTCCCATCTTGAAAAATGTCAACAATTCTTAATATTTAATTACATTCACCTACAGTGTCAGACAGGCACACCTCAAACAAAGTACAATTAAAATTGACAAAAATAGCAAAAAGGAAAGGCAGCCTAATGTACAATAATAACAGCTGATGATGACAGCTGTTCAGTTTGTCAATGAATTTGTTCAGCTTGCTGGCAGAATGTGCAAATCAGGGATGCCGTTCATAATAATGTATGTTGATGTAGCAAGCGTTTGCTATTAAATGGAACCTTCGGAAACTGATGTGAAACATTGAAAACCTGGAATTACATGAAACTTCAAAGGATGTTTATACACCTACCAACTTTAGTCCCCTATTTCCTCCAGCAGTGACAGCCGGGCTCAACATTGCCTGCTGCTAGATTAGGGTGCAGCTGTTATGCCTACTGGCTCAATCCCACATGGGCATTAAGAGCTACTCTACTGGCAACACCTCCCATGAAGCACTTCTGTTATGGTCTTTGCAAGTGAAATTTCATGTCAAAACCTGCAGCTTCCTACCACATGCTTTCTGAACCAACAAATTGCAAACATGATCTACTCAAAACATGAGCTGATATTTATTCAATGGAACATATATCCTAATTTACTAATATATATCTTTGCACGCTAATGTTGCAAACATTAGTTAACTTTGGATTATTTGCTGGCAGACAATACCTAAAAAAAAAACCAGGGTGGACTTCTTGTTAAGTGGTTCAAGACTACTACATTGCCTGTTATTGGAATTAATCTGCACAGGTTTCTAAATTTCATGGTTGCATAGCATCTCCAAGGAAAATCTCATGGTTCAATGCGTTATGCTCAAGTCACACTTTCTCTTGGCTGATAACGATTGGTACTTCAGATTCAGCCTTCTAAATGGTAGCAAGAATTATGTGGAGATAAGCCACTTGCCCTTGTGAGCATTTGGTGAGAACGGTCCTTTGGTAGCATAGAAGAATCCATAAGATTGTTGTAGATTTAAAGCCACAGCAAAGAAATACATTGTTTTAGTCTTATTTATCTAAAATTAAATTTTGAAATAATCAGAATTTATGAAGGAAGTCATCTAAAAAATAAAATGTAAAATAATGCATATTTATGCCATGATCTCTCTAGCATGATTTATTTTCTCTTTGACATCTTTTGCATGAAAACATAGCAACTTCTTAAAGATCAGCTATAATAAATATGTCTACATTGTAAAAGTGTTTGCAGGTATTCAGGCACTTTGGGTTCTCCGAACACAGCATTTGACATCCAATTTCTATTTTATTTACTGATCTTCGGTTTCCTCCCACACTCCAAAGTTGTACAGGTTTGTAGGTTAATTGGCTTGGTATAAGTGTAAATTGCCCTGTGTGTGTATAGGATAGCGTTAATGTGCGGGGATCGCTGGTCGGTGCGGACGCGGTGGGCCAAAGGGTCTGTTTCCTCGCTGTATCTCTAAACTACACTAAATTAAACTAATTTTGGATTCTGGAGATTATAATATTTTATATTTATGGAATCAGATCCAATAATCCATTCTTGATCTGGAAGATAATATGATATTTTTTTTGGACGTAAAAAATACTGATATTACTGATTTCCTTTTTCCCCATTAAGTCAAAGACATTATTCTACACTTCCTCAGATCTATTGAACTGTCGAGAACCGTGAGGAAAACACTGTAGTTTCATGTTAAACAAGGAGGTACTAAACTATCTTTTTTTCAGTGCAACATATTCTCCATGTTCTGCCTCTATAATCACTGAAAGATTACGGACACAGAAAGATCGTTTCATCTATCAAAGCCAGACATGTATAAACCCACGTGATGACAAAACATTTACAAGAGGGAAGTATACATAACTAAGGGTATTTGAGCTTTATGCTTCTTGAATTTATTTTTAAAAGTAACAGCTGATTTAAAAATTTTAATGGTATAAATTGGTACAAATAATACTCAGAGATTGGAATTATCACCTGAAATTGGTGCCCTTTGTATAACGTTTTGCTGGCTGTTTGTCAGTATTTTTTCAATATAATTATTGGAATTAAGTGAAGGAGCAGGAATCGTTCAGCTGAAATTGTACACTCCTTACTAATAAGCCAGTTGCATAACTTCTCTCCTTAGAATTGGCCAAATCCAAATTGACAGAATGACATCAACCATCAGTAATGACATCACCAACAGCTATTGCTGCAGGATCTTTAAGATGACATTTTGGCATAGCTGCAGTTTCAAATCTGAGCTATAAACATGCTTTTTTCCCTCTGTAATGTGGTGCAGCTTTAAAGCAGATCCAGTAATAAAAATGACTGAGTTTGGTTCAGACAGCAATTTCAGCCTATTTTTCAACACATGGCTCATTCCAGCTCAGAGTGACATAAAGCAACCCTTCCCATCTACCCAAGAGGTTAGTATACTCTCCAGGCACACAGCCATGCTCTGCCCTCATAAACTTGTGTGTGCACTGGGACTTGCTGAACATGCTCTAGGGCTGGATGACATCTCCCTTCAGTGTGCCAACATCGGTCCCTCAGCACTATGTAGACTACAGTGTGCTGACTACAGACTGCATGCTGTGGATGATTTAATATACACAAACATCAAAGTACTTTCCTTGGTAATTATATATTTTCTCTTACAAACTTAGTGCCAGCCATTTTATGAACAATTGGACTCAAGCAAAAATTACTGGCATAGTTTAAAAAAAACCCTCGGTAGATAGGAGTGTATTAAGCAGAAACACTACTACGAACTTTTATTTGACATTTTATTTGGCTTTGAAAAATGACCAGCATTAGATTATAACATAATTTGTCTTGTCTTTATTACTAGCACAAAGGACACCATTCATTAATTATTCTGCTGTTGCAGCTTAACACTGCCTGGAAAGGTCTCTCTTTGGACAGATGGCTGGAAAGATGTTATTTATATCAATCAGTTCAAAATGCTCAACAAGGATTACTGTTTCTGTGACTGCAATGATTTATTTTCTTTTACCTCTTACACCATACACCCCTTGCCCATTGTACAAATTGTTATGTTCACTACAAGAATAAGCACCGACAATGCTGTACCAGAAAAATATGAATTGTCAAACGATGCTGATTTAAATACTTCCCATTATTTTAATTTGAAAATAAGTGCTTTAGGCCTTTGCTACTTGGTGTCGCTATTTTTAGTTAACTGCTAAAACAATTCATCACTTACTAACATAAATCCTTTCACTGAAAATATTAATTAGAAGGGCCCGTTTGAAAATGTTTCCCTTATTATAGTCTATAGTAAATAAATGGGTTAACAAGACAAGTTACTGAGTTCATTAAGTACAAGTCATATTGGAGTCTTAAATGAAGTTTGACCTCAAGCCATTTAGAGGATGTCCTGAATGCTGACACAAGACAATTGTATTTGTTTTTTCGTGGCCTGATCTCCCCCTGTAAACACCCAATGCTTCTTGCTATTCTACGGAAAAAAGGCTTTGTTCATTCAGAAAGATTTTCTTGATTATAATTGTCAAAATCTCATTTCACTTTCATACTCTATCCCAGCACCTCAATCATTCATATATCCAATGTGTTAAATTACTTGAAAATCTTCAACTACCAGACTTTGCATCTATTTTAAACAGAAAGAGAAAGGATTCTAAAGGCAACAGCATTGCATTAAAAAAAAACGCAGTCAAATTGTTTATTTACTTTCAGGTAGTTCATCTGTAAAATTTTGCCATAGGATCATCTTACTCGAATTAACCCTCTTTTGGCCTAACAACAGTAAAATGAGCATATACTGTACTCAAATTGAATAACATCTTCCTCAACTCCATCCATAGCTTCCAAAGCAATGTAGCCATGGGAACACTAATAGGTGCTGCCTATTGTATGCTGGTGTTTCTGTGGGATATACGGAACAATCTTTGTTTCTGTCCTTTGCAGGCATCTCCCTCATATAATTTTGAAATTCACTTCTAAATCTATTTCTGGTGCATCCAACTACTATACAAATTTTCATCAAGTTTGTTGCAGTTTTCACCCTCTTACTTTCATATAGTCCATCTCTGACTTTTCCCTTCTTTTTTGAGTTTACTCCATCTTTATCTCAAGGGACACGTAAGTGACCAATATCTATTACAAGCCCACAGACTCTCACAGATATCCTGGTTACACCTATCCCTACCTTGCTTCCTGTAGGGACTCCATTCAATTCTCCCTGCAAATCAGTATTACCCTATTTCCCGGCAATGAAGACACTACTTTTTACCCTAAAATAAGGCCCGAAATCTTACCCTCGTCTTGTTAGCCAAGAAAGATAGACTTGGCTATCCCTCATTGCAGCGGCTGTAAAAGGCCAGCACCCCTGGGGGGGGAGAGAGTCCCTTCCACAGCGTGTGGGGAGTCTGGCCCGGGTCAGCATGGCTGGGCCACCAGGGGTAAAGTTGCGTGGAGGGCAGGAGTGTTGAGGAGGGGGTCGGTGATCATGCTAGCAACTCACTCAGTAGCTCGGGTGGCTGCGGGCAGCCGCCAGGAACGCACAGCGGAACTCCAGCTAGACCTGGAGCTCGGAGGTGACCTGGGAACTGCAGATAGACCCGAGACTCGCAAGCGACCTGGGAACTGCAGCTGGTCCCGGGGCTCACAGGCGACATGGGAACTGCAGCTGGTCCTGGGCCTCACAGGCGACCTGGCCAGTACAGCCAGTCCCGGGGACACGAGGGATCTGGGAACTGCAGCCAGTCCCGGGGCATGCAGGATGCAGTGGTGGCCCGCCATCCACTCACAAAGATGCGCCCTGTCCCCTATGCAAAAAGGTTGCCGATTCCTGTACTAAACCAAACCCTTGATCCTGTCCCACCAGCCTTTTTCTAAAATTTAGCAACTCAAAATGGGGGTGCGTCTTAATTGCCGGGAAATATGGTAATTACAGTATCTTCACACCATTGCATGTCTCTTTCTCTTCTCCCTCATGCTTTCATTTTTCAACTACATATGTTCTGTTTCTCCCACTATTTAAAGCTTAGCTCCTTAGATCTCTTTCTATGTGCACCTTTTCCAGATGGATGAACTGCAACTTTAGACTTTGGAAATACAATGTCCTTGGGTCCACCGGGTCCACGCCAACCAGCAATCACTAGTTCTATCCGACACACTAGGGACAAGTTACAATTTACAGAAGCCAATTAACGTACAGACCTGCACGTCTTTGGGATTTGGGAGGTACCTGCATCACCTGGAGGAAACTCATACGGTCACAGGGAGAACGTACAAACTCCGTACAGGCAGCATCCATAGTCAGGATCGAACCCGGGCCTCTGCGTTGTTCCACTGTCCATCCCAATTGACAAGACCTCAACACATTCTCTCAGTCAACATCATCATATTGTGCCATTCAGTTTTGTTTGGGATCCCCAAACACGAGCATTACCTTTAATCAGTGCAGCATCCCCACCTTTCTCTGCAATGGAACTGCATTTGCTTTCTAATTTTTCTTAGTTCTGAGGAAAGATTATTAACCTTAAATGTCAACTCTTTCTTCCTCCACAAATGCTGCCTGACTTACTGAGTACACCCAGCAATTTCTGCTTTTATTACAAATAACCTTGCAGGTTCTGTTTAAGATTTTAGCCATATCCTTCTGCTTTTAGTTGAGGAAAAACAAGTCTTTGTGGATCTAAGTTGTAATTTATTAAACATAAAAGAGCCCTTGATGAAATATAGAAATGAGATACATTTTGCATTTCAAAGATTTAAGCTGACAACTTAGTTGCATGCAAATGAGGGAGAGATTTGTAAAAATATTTGAAAAGAAATTATTCTTGAATGTACTTATTACAATAATGCGGCATGTAGATAAGTGTAACATGCTGCACAAAAAGGCATTCATTTCTCCAAAGTGTTGAAATTAGCTTCATTCTGCTATTGTGAATTAATGTTCATCTGCCAGAAAGCTGAATATGCAAGAAGCGCAAAGAATTTGTAATAAATCTGTTAATTACATATTTAAGTGGTGCATCTCTGTTGTTTTCCCACTATGTTTTCAAAAGTAGGCTTGTTAATACAACTTTTGATTATTTATATTTAACTCAATGTATTTTTGGTTAAAATTCTTTTAGTTCAACACAATCAAGAGCTGTTTGCTTTCAAAATCAGATATGCTATAAGACATATATTTTATGATTGTGCTCATCACATTCACATTTGTCGAATGCAAATAAGACCGACCTAAGTGCTTTTAAACTGCAATTTAAATAAACTATGTGGCCAACTCTATCAAAATCTGTTTAAGGTTGCCATGGTTGACATATCAGTAGGGTCAGATACATGAGCAACAAAGGTCACCTCTCTCAATTGATTTATAACCTTCCAACGTTCTGTTACTTGATGACACCAATGTTTATAAAACAGCAAAAAAAAAAATCATTTGGCGACTCAGGCCCATTTTCTGTTATTTTAAGAGGGTTTTCTTTAGCTTTTTATTTTAAAATTGTTTATGTTTTTCTGGTCCAGGGAACCATGTTCTTCATCATTTACACACTTTGTAATTTACTTAAAACATGAATTTCAGTTTAAGTGAGCATAGCACAAATTGAAAATTTTAAGTACATCTGTGCCTGAATATTTATGTGGATACATAAATCCACATCATTAAAGGCACAGAAAAAAAATATTATTCATCGATTTTGTATTATATCATAACTAAATATTTGAATCAAATATATTGGCGAAACATTAATTGGCAGTATTTGGTCAAGAATCTTATGAATTGCATAGTTCGCCTGTGCATAAATATGACCATAATCTCTTTATTACTAAAACTCTCATCTTGTAAGTATATTTGTATGTATATGCCTGAAATACAGCCAAAACAGAACATGACAGCGCTAAAACTTTAGGCCCACCTTACTCACCATTTGTCTGGGGCGTGCAGTGGCAAGTTTAATTCGATTTGACAAAGTAATTCCTTTTAAAAACTTTAATTTACTTTCTATCCCCGGGCCCGCTGCGCTACCACTTGCCGGCCCCGTCAGCCATGCCTACGCAGGTGGGGGAGGGTTGCCGTGCCCAGTATCAGTGCATGCGCAGTTTTGGAGGGTTTCCAGGCCCACCGCCATTTTGAGATTGCCATTTTGACTCGTGTCACAAAGGGGATCTCTGGCATCACAACGGGGATCCATAAGCCGCACCTGCACAGGTGGGGGAGGGTTGCCAGGCCGGGATCACCATTTTTACAGAACATCGCCTCGTGTATCAGTGAGTGGTGGAATATTGCATTGGAGTAGGGGCATCCAACGTGTCCACGCTTGATCTAGTTTTATATAATCATTTAAAAAAACAATGCAGTTCTTGTTCAGTTTGTCTCCATGAAAATACCACATAATTTACACATTTTCAAATTAACTTTGTTTTATTCAGTATCCTTGCTTTTCCAACAGTTTTTTTCTCTCCGAATGACACCTGGTTAGTGTATCAAATCCACAACTCTGCCTTCAATTAAAATGCTTCATGATCTTTATACTTACAATTTGAAGTCAGTCTCGTTAAGATTAGACTTAGTTTGAATTTTCATGCTGCTCATTGCATGTTTTAAAGATGAATAACATTTATTCACTCATTAGTTTTATGCAAACTAAGATGAACATGAAAGAAAAATTGCAATAAATTATGGATAGGTTGTTAAAAATCTCTCTCTATTCACATTACAGTATTCCTGTTTAGAAATGGCATATTCACTTACTTTCAAAATTTTGCATATTTAATGCAATTCTGAAAAACATTCCCAAAATAACAATTTTGCGGTAATCTTAATTAATGTCTGTAATACAGTGAATATAGGTGCTCAGATCTCTATGATGAAATAAATACAGGATTAATTTGGTGTATTAGATGTGGGACAATTTCATACATCAATATGCAGTCTCATACACTAATGTGTTGTGTTGTTTAGAGGTTGTAGAAACCCAGTGGGAAACGGGTAACAGGTCCACAAAGCAATAAATCAATCTATCAATGATTCACGGTTGTTTGTCATACAATAAAAAGGGGATCAATATCTACATGTTCCTTTAATGGACAGAATCTTCAGTATAAGATGTAATGTATTTCCAAAAATTATCATAATTACCCACACTGTGCTGTATTAACACAATTCATGTGCTTCCAATTTAAGAGAAACCTTTGGTTGTCTAAAGTTAGACTAATTCCAATTCCTGCACCTGTTTCTTCTGATTTAGAATGTAGAATGGAGGTGCAAAAAAATGACAATCTATATTATCAGTAATACACAATACAAAAAGTCAAAATATGAATGCAGATTTTCCACCATCATAACTATAATAGGTGTTATTTTATCGTAACTAATCTCAACAGGACGCTTTAATTTAAGATCCAAAACAATACAGAGCATGAAGAAGGGTCCTGAACCAAAATGTCATCTATCTATTTTTGCCTGACCCACTGAGATACTCCAGCATTTTGTGTCTATCAGAGTAGGATGACTCCAATAAGAGGGAAGAAAAATCATAGTAAATGCAAACTACTGCAGATATGTTTAAAACCTCACTGTTACTGATACAGTAGATTACCGTGTAAAGGAACATTCTAAATTGAATGTATTTCCAGTTATTCTGGTTAAAATATTATAAAAGGAAAGGGTTCAATTTAAGTTCTGTTGTATTATCGTTATCAGTTCAATAAATGGCCCTTCACGGATCATGTGACCGAATGGAATAACTAAGTTCTCCAAGGATTAAATGTTTGATGTTTTAAATATTGTTTCCTCATAATCCTTATCTCCTTTCTGTGCTGCATATTGGCTGTGTTTGAAGAACCAGTCCCACAGAAGACTTCTGATTAACCGTGCTCTATTCTGTGCATTAGGATGCGACTTACATATTGCATAAAGAATGCGTTTTACTCTGCACGGACTTACATATTGCACAAAGAATGTGTTTTACAATTATTTTATAGAAAGCATAAATAACGATTATAAAAGTGGATATTATTACTGGATAAATAAATGTTCATTTGTGGCCATCTTAAAGCAGTTATTGCCTGCAAAAATGAATTATTTGGAAACCAATTATTACAGGTGAACGTTTGAATAGGTAATAACAAACTTTATCAGAATAGCACAAATCCCATTAGTCAGAGAACAGCTGTTTCCAATTTTAGTGGCAGATTTTTAAAACTTTATATTCCTGAGGGATAGATAATGTGTTACTCTTTCAGCAAAACAAAGTAAATAGAGAGGTACAGAATTAAAAAATAAATAACTCAATCACAAAAAAAATAGGCGTATTAAGCTCCTGGCATTCACACTTTAATAAATTCTGGACTTTTCTTTCTACGGTACCATTTCACATTAATTGCTTACATATAAATAAGTAGATGCTTCTTGTGGGAACAAGAAAGGCCTGAATGTATTTGTGCAATAGCTACTGGAAAAGTCAGGAGTGGACTTGCAGTATTTTGATGAAGTCTGTTGCATTAAATCTATCTGAAGTTTTTGATAGTTCACAAGTTCACATGTTATAGGAGTAGAATTAGACCATTCAGCCCATTGAGTCTACTCCACCATTCAATCGTGGCCGATATCTGCCTCCTAATCCCATTTCCCTGTATTCTCCCCATAACCCTTAACACCCATTCTAATGAACAATGTGTCTAACGCAGCCTTAAAAATATCCTCTGACTTGGCCTCCACTGCCCTCTGTGGCAATGAGTTCCACAGATTAACTGCCCTCTGACTAAAGAAGCTCCTCCTCACCTCCTTTCTAAAATAATGCCCTTTAATTCTGAGGCTATGACTTCTGGTCCTAGATGCTCCCACCAGTGGAAACATCCTTTCCACATCCACTCTATCTATGCCTTTCATTATGCTGTAAGTTTCAATGAGGTCCCCCCTCAATCTTCTAAACTCCAGCGAGTAGAGGCCCACTGCTGTCAAAAGCTCATCATATGCTAACCCACTCATTCCTGGAATTATATTTGTAAATGATTCAGTAATAGTTTGGTAATGTAATAGTTCAGAGATATCTATCTATTCCCATGAAAATATTTGAATAAGAATCAAGTCAAAGAGTATAGATCCTTCACGAGGTGAACTTCGAGGTGAATGCTTGAAAAGCATCTGGACCTGATGGTGTACCTGGCCACGTTTATAAAACCCGTTTGGATCAACTGGCTAGAGTTCATCTTCAACCTCTCATTACTATGGTCTAAGGTTTGCACCTATTTTAAAAGAGCATCAATAATATTGATGCCCAAAATGAGTAAGGTTACATGCCTCAATAACTACTAACCAGTGGCACTAACATCATTGGTGATGAACTGCTTTGAGAGATTGGTCATGGTGCATATCAACTCCCACCTTAGCAAGATCCTGGACACACTACAATTTGCCTACTGCCACAATAGCTCCACGGGGGCTCTCCATTCTGCACTGGACCATTTGGACAAGAAGAACATGCATGTCAGGCTGTTGCTGATTGACTACAACTGATTAGTATGGGTGCCAATTGATTAGTATGCATGTCAATGGTTATGGGGAGAAGGCAGGAGAATGAGGTTAGGAGGAAGAGATAGATCAGGCATGATAGCATAGTGGAGTAGATTTAATGGGCTGAATTGCCTAATTCTGCTCCTATCACATGACCTTATCAGCTCGGCATTCAACACCATAATTTCATCCAAACTGGTTATGAACCTCAGGGAACTGGGACTCTGCAAATCTCTATGCATTGGATCCTTGATGTTCTCATCACCAGACCACAATTGATACGGATTGGCAACAACACTTCCCCTTTGTTAACCATTAACACAGGAGCACATCAGGGCAGCGTGCTCAGTCCACTCTATACACTCTATACCCAAGATAGTGTAGCGAGACACAGTTCCAATTCCATTAGGTTCAAGAAAAGCTTTTTCCAGGAACCATCACACTCTGGAACACTACAAACACTAACTAAACTATGAACTATGTCTTGCTTGCACTAAGGTCTTCGGACATTTTGTAATAATATTGCTTTTTTTATTTATTATGTTTTCGTTGAATATTGTGTTTACAGGCCTGTGATGCTGTAAGTACGAATTTAATTATTCTGTTTTTCAGTACATATGACAATTACACACTTTTGACTCTTGACAAAGCAATCTCTCAATTTGCTTGCCCTTCCTCTACCACATTAATTCGAGCTTCCAATAGCAATTCTTGTTTTCTCAGTTAATGATAATTACATTCTCAACTGCCTAAATTTTGGTCCTTCCTAATCATCCTTAAAGCGTTGATAGCTTAATCTTTTCAACTACTCATCTTTGATTCCCAAATACTTTGTTCTACCTTAACTATCCTTGCCAGTTTCCCTGGCATACCCTTCAAAGCTCTTTTAAAATCAGACAAGATAACAAATTTCCAAGATTCACTCTTCTATTCTAAAACAATCTACAGTTCAAGATTCATTCTGGAAAGAATGGTAAATCCTAATAACCTTCCTCAACAACAAACATCCTCCTTAAATGTCTAGAAGTGCAAGGAAATCAGGTTACAAAGATTCATTCTCATCGGTTTCCTCTTCCACTTTCTTCTCATTATTCACTGATGAAATCCAAACTCTCTACTGTGTCATAACTATTTACTCCCCAGACCACAATATCAAAGATAAAAGTTGTAAAGTGCAGAAACAAGTCTTTCAGCCTATGCCAATCTGTCTATCTTAATCATGGTGCCTATCTACATGAATCCCGTGAGGCACATGTATCTTTACATCTTTCCCATCTAAGTACCCATCCACATGCCTTTTAAACCCTGTAATTGTATCTGCTCTACTACTTCCTCTGCCAGCTTGTTCCATATAACCACCCTGTCTCCATATAACCATCACAGATCTTCAAATTTGTCCCCTTTTCCCTTAAACCTAAATTTAGCCGCCGCAACCCCAGATAAAATACTTTCTTTATACTTTAGACTTTATAGATACAGCACGGAAACAGGCCCTTTGGCCAACGGAGTCAACGCTGACCTGTGATCACCCCAGACACAATTTTACCGAAGCCAATTAACCTACAAACCCATACATCTTTGGAGTGTGGGAGGAAACTGGAGCACCCAAGTTATGTTAAGTTTTCTGAAAACAAAACACAATAGTAGATTTAAAAACAAAAAGGATTTGTTTATGGTTTTTTCTCATTTTAATAAACTATGTCCCTATATATCCAAAGGCAGATTTCTGATCTCAATCTTCCACCAGATATGTAGACTGTGGGCCGAGGTGCTTTTTTGTTTAAATTTGTGACCCAAATCACATAACTACCTGAATTTTTAACATATTGTGTAAAAATATGATAGAAATCATACCTGATACTCGTCAAGACCAAAACCTGCACATATTTTTAAAATATGAGAAAAACCTCCAATTCCCCGAGTAGTAATTTCCAATCAATGCAGGTTTGACATTGCATTGGACGCCAATTGACCAATCACGCGCTTTGTTTCATGGTAGCTTGGCAGCGAGCACTCTGGGATCATGGCTGCCTCCTAATTACATCAAAACAATAGCAAGGTTTAGAAGGAATAAAGGTATTGCTAACCTTGCTGATAATTTTGTTTTACAAGTGATTTATCTTTGTAAAGTAATGATGTGAACTGTTAAATAAAATTGATAACTAAAAATGTAGAGCTAAGGTTAGGATTAGGATCAGTCGGTCGGTCGGGCTGTCGGTAGGCCGGTGGATGCTGTGAAGGATCGGTCGGACTGTCACGGCCGGCCCATGGATGCTGCGAGGGGTCGGTCGGGCTGTCGGGCCAGCCCGTGGATGCTGTGAAGGATCGGTCGGGCTGTCGATAGGCCAGTGGGTGCTGCGAGCGAGCGGGTGGACTGACGGAGCCTGCACTATGGGGGTGCTGAAGGCGGCCCGGGCGGCATGCTGCTCCCCACCATCATCACCATGATGATCCAGAAGGGCATGCTGGCGGAGGAGGACGCGCTGAGCGGCCACACTTACGGAGCCTGCAGCCGGTCCCAAAGCGGCTCCAGCCGTGGGCAGTTCTGGAAGGGGGGGCGAGTTAGGGTTAGGAATTTTCCTCTTAGTGGAAGATGCCTTAGCCTTCCCTCAGCCTGGCACTGCCCTAGTCCCACTACTGCCGTGACCCCCACTCTGCAAACTGGCAGTCAGTGGGGTTCAGTAAAGAGGGGAACCCACAGGATCTGCCCTCACCCATTAATTAGTCAAGAAACATTTTCGATGCTTAGTCCACAGCCTAATCTATATTACTAAAAGTCTGATCTGTTGTTCTGTATATTGATTTTAGAAAAAACGCTGCCACTTACGGCTGTCATTTTTGGCCATCTTACTCAGAGTCCCCTTCCACTGCACAGGACAAGAGGATTTTTCCCATCAATAAAAAATAAAAGAGTTATTGGTGTTTAAAAAATGTTGAGATTCTCTCTCCTGAAGGCCACACCACTTCCGGAGGGACTATAACATCCGGAATTGTTGAGTGCCTCAGTCAGTCTCTGCAAGATGGGGGGAGCGAGAAGGTCACATCTCTCAGTCTGAGCTGTGAATAACATTGAACACATGTCTACTAAACTGTGAGTGGTTTTACTGACCTGTCAGTGCCCTTAATGTGGTTTGAAAATATAGTTTGGAAATGCTAAAGCTGTGTTGCCCTTGGTTTGGAAATGCTAAAATTGTGCTGCCTTTGGTTTGGAAATGCTAAAGCTGTGTTGCCTTTGGTTTGGAAATGTAAAGCTGTGTTGCCTTTGGTTTGGAAATGTAAAGCTGTGTTGCCTTTGGTTTGGAAATGCCAAAGCTGTGTTGCCTTTGGTTTGGAAATGCCAAAGCTGTGTTGCCTTTGGTTTGGAAATGCCAAAGCTGTGTTGCCTTTGGTTTGGAAATGCTAAAGGTGTGTTGCCTTTGGTTTGGAAATGCTAAAGCTCTGCTGCCTTTGGTTTGGAAATGCTAAAGCTGTGTTCCCTTTGGTTTGGAAATGCTAAAGCTGTGTTGCCTTTGGTTTGGAAATGCTAAAGTTGCCTTGCCTAATTAAAGTTGCCTTGCCTAATTAAAGTTGGCTTGCCTTCTATATAATTAAAAGTCTAATCTTGACCACTGCCCGTTTGCGCTTTATATTGATTTTAGAAAAAATGCTACGTACGGCTGTGATTTTTGGCCATCTTACTCAGAGTCCCCCTCTGCTCATCAGGTGCCGTGGATTTTTCCCATCGACGAAAAATAAAAGAGTTATTAGTATTTAACAAAATGTTGAGATTCTCGCTCCTGTCAATCACGCCATGAAGGCCACGCCCCTTCTGGTGGGAGGGGGAGAGACTATAAAAAGGAGAAGTGTGGGCGTGGCTCAGTCTCTGCAAGATGGAGGAGGGAGAGATAATGACTCACTGTCTTTAGTGGCCTTGCACCCTGCTTGAAATGGTATGAAATTGCACTTGAATTTGGTGGCCTTGCACCCTGCTTGAACTGTTAAGAAATTGCACTTGAATTTGGTGGCCTTGCACCCTGCTTGAAGTGGTAAGAAACTGCACTTGAATTTGGTGGCCTTGCATCCTGCTTGAAATGGAATTTCAAGGAATAGCTGTGAGTCAACTGCCAGCACAACAGGCTTGGAATTGGAATTGGTGGAGAGGTGGAATATCGCGTTGGGGGACCAGCCCCCTCGTGTGATGCTGGGACCCACTGGGTCCCAGTTAGTCTAGAATTAGATATAGATCAGATTTAGACCAAAAAAGAGGAAACATTTAGTCAATATAAATGTTTATCTCCGCACTCAAAATAGTCTTTATTAAGTCCCAATTTTAGTCTGAGATGCCTGAAAGGTTGATCAAATTCTTGGTAATCTCAGAATCTTAATCACTCCTATCACCTCTTGCCAACTCGAGACACTAAGTGTCTTAGCCTCCACCCATGTAAAATCCTGTACTCATATCGCACAGTTGCGGTATGGATCATCCGGATTGTTTACCTTGTCGTGGTGAAGAGAATGGCGAGACCCAATCATTCCGAGAGCGATGCCGTCAGAAGCACCAGCTTCTGGTAGGGCCACCCATGGCGGTAAGGTCAAGAATGAGGGTCCAGACTAAGAACGATCCAACCTCAACGGTGGACAAGGCAGATTAAGTTATCTTCATGTGAAGACGGATGAAGGCTGCAACAGATCTATCAGCTCCAATATCTCGGTTCCCTTGCCATTGGAATGAGTTGATTGATTTCTGAAGGACCATGTGCTTCTTGGAATGCAACGTCAAGTACACGTTAAAAAAACACACGCACAGGCGTCTTCATTCTGTGTGCTGCAAAGCCAGGATTGGACACATAAACCACCTGATAGTCCATAAAAACAACAGAACGTAGACGACCATCCTGGACCTCGAGGGATAGCCACGATGACGACGGTATGGATGAGATGGACCGATAGAGCCTTTTTTCTGTGTTGTACATTTCCACGATTCAGCACTGTACCAAGAACTACTTATCTATCATCCTGTCGCGGAACTGACGGCCAAAGTGGGACAGGCCCAAGACCCTGGCGCGATGCAACGTCTCACATTCAACTGCAGCAGAAGCAAGCAAACGATCGCCGAACTCGGCCAGGTGTAATTCAGCGGGACCGACAGCATCTCTGGAGAGACTGAAGAAGAGTCTCGACCCGAAACATCACTCATTGCTTCTCTCCAGAGATGCTGCCAGTCACGCTGAGTTACTCCAGCTTTGTGTCCATCTTCAAATGACGTCACGCGCTCCAGACAGCTGTGCGTATGCATGTAATCGCGCCCGACCTTCGCGGGACCATCGCGGCTCAACGCGACCACAAGGTCGCGTAATTTGCGTGCCAAGGACACGTAAGTGGGACAGGCCCTTTAGAGTCTACCTTATTTCCTTATTCCTTTATAAGTCCAAGTAAATTTGCAATCTTCCCAAATACTAGTTTCCTCATTTCATTCTGCCACAGCATGGTTTCTCCAGATTCCTTGATCTCAAATTGTAGAACATTCACAAAAACACACCTCTCTCCTTTCCCTATTACCATTCACAAGACAGGTTCAACTCATCTGTAGTTACTGGTCTTATAGGATATCTGAACCTAAGCCAAGGCAGTGTAACTCCTGACCAATCCTTTTTACTTTGTAATAGATCTTACTTTGCCTTCCTCTATCTTCTCCCTTCAAACACTCCCTGAAATGCTGTTTTTGAATATTGGTTGCTCTACCTGACTTGGCAAAGCCACTGACCATGTGATGACTCCCCAAAATCATCCATACAAGCTTCTCTTTGATGATATTTGGCCACATTTTATTATCTATGCTTATTTTTCTTCCTTATGCATCTGTGATGTGCCTTGCGGCATTTTTTCTACATGAACATGTTATATGAATGCATGTTAATGTTGCTGTTTTAGGTTACACTTGCAGAATGCCAAAGAAAAATGCATACATATTTAATATCAATAGCAGAAATGAATACTGTGAACAAAAGACAGTTAAGTTTCATTATGGCAAAAAACTGTCCTGAGGTAATGATACCTTAACAGTTTCCACCATGCACAGGTAAGAAACATATTAATATCTGATATAATGTAATAAGCATTTCAAACGTTACAGATAATGTAGAACTATAAATCAGAGTCTCTGAGGTATGACTAAACAAATCAAATTCTTTAAGGAATGACTGACCAATGTTAAAAAAAGAATGAAATGCCATGAACACAGTTTTAGTTTTAAATTTTCCACACAATTTTCAACTTTGCAAAAGTCTTTCAATATTTTCTTTGATAGCACAAAACCTTTTTAGGGCGGCACAGTAGCGCAGTGGTAGAGTTGCTGCCTTATAGCGCCCGAGACCCAGGTTCGATCCTGACTACGGGTGCTTGTCTGTACGGAGTTTGTATGTTCGCCGTGCGGCCTGCGTGGGTTTTCTCCGGTTCTCCTCCCACACTCCAATGATGTGCAGGTTTTCAGGTTAATTGGCTTGGTATAATTGTAAATTGTCCCTCATGTGTGTAGGATAGTACAAATGTACGGGGATCACTGGTCTGCGTGGATCTGGTGGGCCGAAGGGCCTGTTTCCGCACTGTATCTCTAAACTAAACAAAACAAAACCTTTTCTTAAAGCATAACTTCCTGCTCTCTTAGTGCCAGTCAGACCTCAACTAGCAGGAACAACAATGAACTGAATGGGACCAGACCTGTTACAACATAAACTGTTACAACATGTAACCATTACCATTCTCCAAGACCATGTTGTGCTATTCTTTCTTGGTTACACGAGGTAAGGGTTAATAAAAATGAGGCTTGTGTTCCATAAGATGCAGTTCCAGGTTTGCTGGTCAGAATCGCATATTCTAATTTCTGGAAAAACTGATTCATTGATGAAAGCATTGCACTGATGTTTCCTTTATGGATATATCTTTGAGCAATGCTCATAAAAACTCAATTCATCAACATGAATTGTTGACTTTATTGCATGATGTCATTAGCAACAAGCTCACAATAGGGTGAATTTGTCACATAGGCAGGTGGTTTGAGATCTCTCAGAGATACCGAATTATATAAATTCTAGTTTTTTTGTAAATTTATGCCAAGTTTCAGGCAGTAAACACAGCTGCCTTGATTCTCTTCCAGAATAACAGCTTGGAAAGGCATGGAGGAGTTCTCTAAATCCACCTGAGGACACGGCCTATAAACAAAATAATGGCAGCTTGTTGACGGCTCGATAATTTGGTTGACTAAGACATTGGTCAAAGACTGAGTACTTCCCTTAGTAAAATCATGGTTTCAGTCCAACCATGGGATAAACGACAAAATATGTTTTGCTGACAGTGATCAGTGACTGTAAATAAAATTACTTTTGGCAATTGAAATATATAGTCATTCAAGAATGGGAGTCTTCAACATAAAATACTGCTGGTTTGGCATTGCCAAATCAATATTAAACATCTGGAGAATGAAAAAAAAAATTTGATGTGATGGGACAGATTCTGCTTAAGGTATTTATTTTGATAGATTCATGCCTTAAAGAACCCAGCGCTGCCATCAAAGAATGAACAGAACTACCCTTCTATCCAAGGCTATAAATTTGCAGTTTCCCGATAATATGATGACAAAGCTACACTTAGAGACTGAAGCTTCTTAAATACAATTTAAATTGATCAGCTGACGTCCATAATGGATTGTTCCTTGATCACAAGGGGAAACACAACAATTATAAAAGGAATCTAGCTTTCAGCATGGTTCCAAATGTTTTTATTGTGACGAAGTAATTGTTTTTGTCTTGGAGAACTTAACATTACTGGAAATTAAACTAGTGGTTTGATTCATTCATTGAACATCCTGACAGCTCGGAATAAATGCCAGGAGTGTATGTGTTCAAGGGCATATTCTATGCAGGTTACTTGCTGCACTTTATACCTGTTCCAAGGAAATGTCACATAACAGAAGAGATAACTGCACTGTAAATTGTTAAGTGCACGGAAGAGAGGAGAAATAATTAAAATGCACCGTTAACATTTGTTAAGCAACTATACAAGGAAAACCAATTAAAATGTGGTATCTACAAACTGTGATACATCCATAAACTGTGAATTCAAAAGATAATTTTCACCTGGGTTGAAATACATCTACTTAATTAAAGAAATCAAGTCAATAAAAAATATCCTTAAAGTTACTTCCATTAATTATTCTTTTGACTGCTGCTACATACATATTCTGCAATAGCCATTTAACCCTTCAACGGATTTTTGAATATAATAGTCTAAAGGGTTTAATTTTGTCCAACACATCGCATAACACATTTGTGTAAAGTTTCACTGTGCACCAATTTAATAGTGTCTTCAGCTTATTTATTTTAAATTGGTTAACAACTTGTAATCACATAAAGAAGCTTGCTAGATAACACAAGACACCCCAACAAGCACAGATATCAAAAGGGAAATTAGACCTTCTCTTCTTCATTTTGACACAATTTTGCAAGATGAACACTGCAATTTACATATTAATTTAAGATTTCTCCAAAATAGAATCATTTCACAATGTTGCTTCCCATATAAAGTATATAAGAAATACAATCTATAGATAACATTTCAAAAGAAACTACTGTAAGACACAAGCTTTGTATTACTGCCTTGAATCTTACCATGACCCATTTTCTGAGCGGTCTTAAATTTGACCTGGACAACCCTAATAATCCATCTTAAATGAACGAGTTTATAACTAATTATCTCAGGTTTTTAAAAGCCATTTTTAATTTTAAAAGCAGAAAGAAAAATTATGTATGTATTATTTCTTAAACTAGAATAATTTTGTTTATACTTGTATATATACTGAAGGACATCTATACTTAAAGTTGCACGAATAATTGGCCCTATTTAAAATGATTTTTGATTCCAATGGTATCAACAATTTGCAATATTTCATGAATGCAAATTTCATTATAGTTTTGTTTGTTAAGGGACATTAGTTTGTATTATGCAAGAATGCAGGTTCATGGGCACTCTCTTGTACAGAAAATGATTCTACAATGCATTACCTAAAACTAGAAGGAAACATAACCATGATGCTGCAGGATTGCTCTGTAGGTACAATTCAGGGAATACTACCTGCTTATTATGAATAATAAATATTAATATGTGCATATGCATACAGAGGAAACCTTTATCGTTTGGATAATGTTCATGAGATTGTTGTACAATAAAAATCTTTCCAAAATAAATGCTCAATTAATTTGATAGATATGGTACTATTTCTTTGAATTGCAATTACAATGCTTTAAAGATAGACACAAAATGCCGGAGTAAATCAGCGGGCCAGGCAGCATCTCTTGAGAAAAGGAATAGGTGGTATTTCAGGTCGAGACCCTTATTCAGACTGCTCTTGAACTACTGCTTATTCATAATATTGCAGAAAAGGTTGTGTGCTACTGTGTAACATCAGCTAAAACAGAAACAAGCATTAATTATGGCACCATTGCCATTCTATTTCTACTGAAGTATTCAGTGCACCAGGTGTGCAAGAAGGAACTGGAGATGCTAGTTTAAACCGAAGATAGACACAAAAAGCTGGAGTAACTCAGGGCATGACAGGCAGCATCCCTGGAGAGAAAGAATTGGTGATGTTTGGGGTTGAGACCCTTCTTCAATTTGAAGAAGGGTCTCGATCCGAAATGTCACCCATTCCTTCTCTCCAGAGATGCTGCCTGTCCCGCTGAGTTACTCCAGCTTTTTGTGTCTATCTTTAGTGCACCATGAGTGGGAGCAGGAAACTTAAAGCAAGCAAAATTGTGTGGTAAGTGCAATTTTGGATAAAGGCAATGCAAATTTTAAATTCTCAGCTTGGAGAGTTTTAGAAGTTCTGGAATTCTAATAAGCTTAAAGTGAACCTTACACTTAGATACACCATTATCTGCTGGAAAAAGGCTAGCTCAAAAGATATAACAATTTTGTTCTCATACATCTAAAAAGAAGCGTAAAGGGCCTGTCCCACTTTCACAACCTAATTCACAACCTTTTTTACTCGTGGACATTTGTCAGCATGCTAGAAAAACGTCCTGACCTACGTGATGCCACGAGTACCATCACGGCCTGCTACGGCCTCGTGACGACCATGCTGCGAGTATGAGTCAAGGACAAACTTGGAAGAGGTCGTGAATTAGGTTGTGAAAGGATTAAATTAGAATACAATTATTACCCAACAAAACAGATGAAATAGAGACACAAGAGACTGCAGATGCTGCACAGGATTTAAAAAAATCAAACTGCTGGAGGAACTCAATGAGTCGGGCAGCATTTGTTGGGGAACGGAGTTGTTGTCGTTTTGGTTCAAGTACCACGAAGATACATGATGTAAAGAGGTCAGGGGGAGGGGTGAGACAGACAGACAGGCTAGTAGGTGATAGGTGTATTGAGAAAGGGTGACGGGTAGATGGGGCCAGGTGGGAGAGAAAGGGATGGGTTGGGAGGCAGTGGTCGATGGGTAAGCAGTCAAGGAGAAAAAAAGGCATAGGGAGTCAGGAAGGAGGGGGTTGAGGCACGAGGATAGACATGGAGACAAGGCTAGAGAGTGTCAAGTGGGGACAAAAAGCTACGTAGTGGAATCAAGAGACTTAGAAGATGGCAGGTGCTGGAATCTAGAACAAAAACAAACTCAGCACGCTAGGTAACATCTGTGGAGGGAAATGGACAGACGGCTTTTTGGATTGGAGACCATTCTTCAGATTGATGGAATAAGGAGGAAAAAACAGGAAAAGAGAGGTATTGGGCAAAGCATGGCAAGTGATGGGTGGATACAGATGAGGGGAGTGGTGAATCATAGATGGGTGGAGTAAGTGACAAAGGCTAGAGACGAGACAAAAGGGTGTCAGACAAGCAGGGAACAGGATCGTAATGTGAAATCAGAGGGAGGGCTCTGGGTGGAATAGGACGTAGGGGAGGGGGGAAAAGGGAGGTCTCAGAGATGGAAGAGGTGGGAAATGAGTGAAAGGGGAGGGGAAAGAAGTAAAGTGATGGGTGAAATGTGTGCACACTGTGTGGTAGCCGGGAGAACTCAAGGTCAATGAAATGGATGAGAGGCACAAAAAAGCTGGAGTAACTCAGCGGGACAGGCTGGATATCTGGAGACAACGAATGGGTGATGTTTCGGATCGAGACCCTTCTTCAGGCCTATGCAATACTGGAAAAATTGTGATGTTGGGAATTTATTTGCCATTGAAATAAGACAATGTAATTCCAGCAGAAAGTGGTAATAGATACAAACTGAATATGTAAGTTTAAAATCAGATTACTTGGGCATATTAATTTCACAGACTGTGATTGTTATTGCATGTAAAACAGTAGTCGCAGCAGTTTACCAATTAAAAATAATACCTGGAACACCAGTTTACCTTTTATTTCTGATCTTTCATCATTAGTACATGATATTCACAGCAGCCAACCAACTCCAGGAAAAATGCCGTCAACAAAGGCAGCTTTTGTACATGGCCTTCATAGACCTGACAAAGGCTTTTGACTCGGTAGACCACCAGGCTCTTTGGAGCATATTATTAAGGTACGGTTGTCACGACAAGTGCATCAGAATATTGAGGCTTCTACATGATGGCATGTCGGTCACAGTGCTCAGCAACTGCGGCTCTGAGTCCGAGCCCTTCACTGTGGAAACGGGGGTTAAACAGAGGTGCATCATTGCACCCACCTTGTTTGTCATCTTCATTGGTGCCATACTTCACCTCATTGGTTAAGAGCTGCCATAGGGGATCGCAATGATGATGAGCTCTTCAACCTTAATAGGTTGAAGACCAAGAGCAAAGTCGGGAACACCGCCATCATGGAGCTTCAATACTCAGATGACTGCACCATTGCAGCGCATTCTGCAGAAGGCCTCCAGGGCATCCTGACTGCCTTTGCCAAGGCATACAGAGCCATGGGCCTAGCCTAAATATCAAGAAGACCCGGGTCCTACATCAATCTCCACCCAACCATCCGTCTACCCAGCCCACTATAAAAGTGGACGACACCACTCTTGAAAACGTTGACCACTTCCCCTACATTGGCAGCATTCTTTCCTCAAAAGCTGACATCGACTCTGAGGTCAACCATCGCCTGAGTTGTGCCAGTGGAGCCTACGCCAGACTCAGGAAAAGAATCTTTGAAGACCGAGACCTAAAGGCTCAAACAAAACTGCTGGTCTACAGCCGTTGTCCTCTCCACCCTGTATATATGAAGCCGAGTCATGGACCACCTACAGCAGACACCTGCAAGCTCTGGAACAATACCATCAAAGAGCCTTACAAAAGGTTCTGAGGATCAGCTGGAAAGACAAATGCACCAACATCAGCGTTTTGGAGGAAGCCAACATGACCAGCATCACCACCACAATAATGCAGCACCAACTTCGATGGACTGGCCATGTCATCTGCATGTCCAACACATGTCTCCCTAAACAAATCCTGTACTCTCAATTGAAGGAAGGTCGGCAAACCCCAGGCGGGCCAAAGAAACGCTTCAAGGGCAACATCAAGAGCAGTCTGAAGAAATTCCACTTCACATCGAGCAACTGGGAGCACATTGCACTGGACAGGCACTCCTGGAGGAAATCCGTGCAGGAAGGAGCTGCACGTCACAAAATGGAACTACGCCGTGTCACAGAGATAAAGCGACAGCACCGTAAGGAGAGAGAAGGGGGCTCGACGGCTACCAACCACCACCATTCTCCACTGCTCACGTGGCACCAAGGTGTGTGGATCGCGGATTGGCGTCTACAGACATCTGCAGACCCACAAGTAGACAACCCTATGGAGAGGAGAGGACAGTCATACTTGTTTCGAATGACCGCCGATGATGAGCACTTTTTTTCTTTTTTCTTTTGCCATTGACTAGTCAAAAGTAATTAAAAATGAAGGCAGAGCTTTTTTGTAGTGAAATTATGGAGCATACAACAAAACACAATTATTTTGAAAACTGTAGATGAGGAAAGAGTTTAAGTTGTAATTCTTTCTTATTGGATCAGATATTGCTTCAGGCATTAACTTATGGTTAACTAGACCCGCCGGGGGGGGGGGGGGGGGGGGGACTTCGGCACCACACACACTAACCACCCCCACACACACACACACACACTAACCCCGCCTTGATATTATATTAATATTATTAATTTGCTCCTTTTACCCCATCCCCGGCCCTATCCACTCATGCATAACCCCCAACTGCGCAGAGAGTGGGGGTAGAAAGGGAGAGGGAGGGGGGTAGAGATAGAGAGGTGGTGGGGGGCGGGGGCGCTGCTTCACTGGGGAGGCTTGGTTCTCAAACGCAATACTCCATCACTCACCCATAGGTCCCAATATTCACCACTTCCTAGAGGGGAGGGGGGTCAGAGGGGGGGGGGGAGCAGAGAGGGATGGGGGAGGGCAGAGAGGGAGGAAGGGGCAAAGAGGAAGGGGGGCAGAAAGGGAGGGGGGCAGAGTGGAGGGGGGGCAGAGTGGAGGGGGGGCAGAGTGGAGGGGGGGCAGAGTGGAGGGGGGGCAGAGTGGAGGGGGGGCAGAGTGGAGGGAGGGCAGAGGGGAGGGAGGGTGGAGGGCAGAGGGCAGAGGGAAGCCCCCCCCCTCTCCCCTCTCCCCTCTCCCCTCTCCCTTCCCGCCTCTCCATCACCCCCTCCCTTTCTAGGATTCAATTCAATTCATGAAAAACAATGGAATCAACAACCTGGCAGGCTGGGGGGGTGGGGCCAGGAGGCAGTTGGGCCAGGTGCAAAGGCATTGTGAGGTCAGCAGGTCGGGGCCAGGTGGGACCAGCAGCCAGGCTGGGGGTTGGGGCCGGGCGGGGCCAAGAGGCAGTTGGGCCAGGTGCATAGGCATTGTGAGGTCAGGAGCTGGGCAACTAATATTTTTTTTAAATGTCAGTTTGGTGATCAATTTTAGTAAATATCTCGGGAAATAATCAACCAAATTTATATTGGATTTTTGAAATCATAAGGACATTTTCTACCAGAAGATGTAAAAATGTCACTGTTATTGTAATGTCAGCAGCTGGGCAGTGGTCAGATTTAAATAAAAGGTCAGATTGGTCAACAATTTTAATTAAAAAGTCAGGAAAATAACGTACCAAAAATTTACAGAGGAGTGGATTTCTAAACTCGCAAGGAAAGTCTCTACTGAAATATGTAAAAATGTTCCCATTTTGGCGTCTAGTTTTCAAGGAGATGCATTTCACATGCAAAATGACACACACACACACACTTTGGCGTCTAGTTTTCAAGGAGATGCATTTCACATGCAAAATGACACACACACACACACACACACACACACACACACACACACACACACACACACACACACACACACACACACACACACACACACACACACACACACACACACACACACACACACACACACACACACACACACACAGTTTTAGTAGATACTAGACCAAGTGCAGACCCGTTGGGTCTGTTTCCCCAACGCGCGTTTTGGTGGTGGGGGGGGGGGGGTGGGGGGGGGGGGGGTGAGGCATCACACTAACCACCTGGTCTATTGGGTCTGTTCCTCCAAAGCACAGTTGCGGGGTGGGAATCTGGCTGGGGCTGGGGCTGGTGCAAAGGCATATGTAAATGGATCCATCCCGATTGGACATATGTGAGCATTGGGCATTGTGACATCACACGATGGAAACGATTCAAAAGGCAGACAGGCAGCCGGACGGACGCCGGATGTCGGACGGATGCCGGCAGCCACAGACTTTTATATAATAACTAGACCAAGTGCAGACCCGTTGGGTCTGTTTCCCCAACTCGCGTTTGGGGGGGGGGGGGTGGGGCGTCACACTAACCACCTGGGTCTATTGGGTCTGTTCCTCCACAGCACGGTTGCAGGGTGGGAATCTGGCTGGTGCAAAGGCATATGTAAATTGATCCATCCCGATTGGACATATGTGAGCATTGGGCATTGTGACATCACACGATGGAAACGATTCAAAAGACAGACAGGCAGCCGGACGGACGCCGGACGTCGGACGGATGCCGGCAGCCACAGACTTTTATATAATAACTAGACCAAGTGCAGACCTGTTGGGTCTGTTTCCCCAATGCGCGTTTGGGGGTGGGGGGGGGGGGGGTGAGGCGTCACACTAACCACCTGGGTCTATTGGGTCTGTTCCTCCACAGCACGGTTGCGGGGTGGAAATCTGGCTGGGGCTGGGGCTGGTGCAAAGGCATATGTAAATTGATCCATTCCGATTGGACATCTGTTAGCATTGTGCATTGTGACATCACACGATGGAACGTTCACCAGGGGCTGGGGCTGGGGCTGGTGCAAAGGCATATGTAAATGGATCCATCCCGATTGGACATATGTGAGCATTGGGCATTGTGACATCACACGATGGAAACTAATCAAAAGGCAGACAGGCAGCCGGACAGACGCCGGACGTCGGACGGACGCCGGCAGCCGCAGACTTTTATATAATAATAGAAGATATGATATGATATGATATAATATGATAATAATTCAGTAGTTGCAATTGTGCTGCCCCAGCCATCAGTTACAATTATCTTAAGTCATGGTTGTTTGGTTAATAATTTTTCCATAGTACTACCTCAATTGAATAATTACTTTGGTTCTGTCTTCACTAAGGAAGACATAAATAATCTGCCGGAAATAGCAAGGGACCAGGGGTTAAATGAGATGGAGGAACTGAGTGAAATCCAGGTTAGCCGGAAAGTGGTGTTAGGTAAATTGAATGGATTAAAGGCCGATAAATCCCCAGGGCCGGATAAGTTGCATCCCAGAGTACTTAAGGAAGTAGCCGCAGAAATAGTGGATGCATTAGTGATAATTTTTCAAAACTCTTTAGATTCTGGAGTAGTTCCTGAGGTCTGGAGGGTAGCTAATGTAACCCCACTTTTTAAAAAGGGAGGGAGAGAAAAAACGGGGAATTACAGACCAGTTAGTCTAACATCGGTGGTGGGGAAAATTCTGGAGTCAGTTATTAAAGATGGGATAGCAGCACATTTGGAAAGTGGTGAGTTCATTGGACAAAGTCAGCATGGATTAATGAAAGGTAAATCATGTCTGACGAATCTTATAGAATTTTTCGAGGATGTAACTAGTAGAGTGGATAAGGGAGAACCAGTGGATGTGTTATATCTGGACTTTCAGAAGGCTTTCGACAAGGTCCCACATAAGAGATTAGCATACAAACTTAAAGCACATGGTATTGGGGGTTCAGTATTGATGTGGATAGAGAACTGGCTGGCAGACAGGAAGCAAAGAGTAGGAGTAAACGGGTCGTTTTCAGAATGGCAGGCAGTGACTAGTGGGGTACCGCAAGGCTCAGTGCTGGGACCCCAGCTATTTACAGTATATATTAATGATTTGGATGAGGGAATTGAATGCAACATCTCCAAGTTTGCGGATGACACGAAGCTGGGGGACAGTGTTGGCCGTGAGGAGGATGCTAGGAGGCTGCAAGGTGACTTGGATAGGTTGGGTGAGTGGGCAAAGGCATGGAAGATGTAGTATAATGTGGATAAATGTGAGGTTATCCACTTTGGTGGCAAAAACAGGAAAGTAGACTATTATCTGAATTGAATTGAATTTAATTGAATTCCTTTATTGTCGTTCAGACCGTAAGGATGGTGGCCGATTAGGAAAAGGGGAGATGCAACGAGACCTGGGTGTCATGGTACACCAGTCATTGAAAGTAGGAATGCAGGTGCAGCAGGCAGTGAAGAAAGCAAATGGTATGTTAGCATTCATAGCAAAAGGATTTGAGTATAAGAGCAGGGAGGTTCTACTGCAGTTGTACAGGGTCTTGGTGAGACCACACCTGGAGTATTGCGTACAGTGTTGGTCTCCTAATCTGAGGAAAGACATTCTTGCCATAGAGGGAGTACAGAGAAAGTTCACCAGACTGATTCCTGGGATGGCAGGACTTTCATATGAGGAAAGACTGGATAGACTCGGCTTGCACACGTTGGAATTCAGAAGACTGAGGGGTCATCTTATAGAAACTTACAAAATTCTTAAGGGGTTGGACAGGCTAGATGCAGGAAGATTATTCCCGATGTTCGGGAAGTCCAGAACTAGGGGTCACAGTTTAAGGATAAGAGGGAAGACTTTTAGGACCGAGATGAGGAAATCATTTTTTACACAGAGAGTGGTGAATCTGTGAAATTCTCTGCCACAGAAGGTAGTTGAGGCCAGTTCATTGGCTATATTTAAGAGGGAGTTAGATGTGGCCCTTGTGGCTAAAGGGATCCGGGGGTATGGAGAGAAGGCAGGGATGGGATACTGAGTTGGATGATCAGCCATGATCATATCAAATGGCGGTGCATGCTCGAAGGGCCGAATGGCCTACTCCTGCATTTATTTTCTATGTTTCTATGTTTCTAACTATGCCTTTGCTTTAAACGATGGTCACATCCATTCCATCCCTCCCTTGCAAAGATGTTTCTATTACTTTAATTTCCTCTTGAAATACAGGACAATATATGTTTTGAGGATGTACATGTTTAATTTATTATCATTGGAATTACCAATGTAATCACCAAATTGTATTTATTAAACTGTTTGCAGGATACGGAAAGCAGAATATTTCTGGATGAAACGTATTTAATAGATCTGTAACAATGTCCGACAGATCAGGTCAATAAATGAAGTGTGACAGGTACATGGGGTGAAAACCCTGTTGCATTTCCCATTCAAAAACCGAGAGACTGGAATTGGAAAATCACAATACTATTCTTCTGAAAAAGAAAAAAAAAACAAAGAAAAAAACAAAGTGTCAAAATAATTCATTCTAATTTACAGTTTTGGTTTGAGAACTGTACACATCAGTATGTTTTCAATTTTTCATCTAATTTATGTATTGAAGTGGAACAGAATCATGCAGTTATTTCCATAATTCTATATGCATTGTCTGCATCTTTCATGAAAGTTGAGGCAGCTTTTAATAAAGAACTTTGATTGCCGTATTAGTTCAATTGAGCCCCTGGTTGCACTCAGTCAGCTATGTTGGGCAGGTCATGTCACTCACATGCCAAATACCAGATTCCCGAAACAGAGTTGGATGAATTGCTTCCCCTTGTCTGAGAGATTGCTGAAGAAGAACAGCAGAAAATGGGAGCATATTTAGACTTTCTAGAGACTGCAAAAACAAGCCCACACCGTGTCAGCCCTGGCCAGCGATCACCCTGTACAATAACAGTATCTTACATACTAAGGATAATTTACAAGTTTTACCGAAGCCAATTACCCTACAAACCTGTACGGTTTTGGAGTTTGGGAGGAAACTGAAGCGCCCGGAGAAAAACCACGGAGTCACAGGGAGAACGTATGAACTCCATACAGACAATACCCGTGGTCATGATTGAACCCAGGTCTCTGACATTGTAAGGCTGCAACTCTATTGCTCCACTACTGTGCACTGTGCATTTCACCTAGAGTACTTTTAAGTTATAATGAAGAAGTGGAAGTTTGTGAAGGGCCAAAAGCATTATACTGTACTTTAAACAAAAATGTTAAGAGAAGATGTAACAGAACTGCTCAAAGTTATGAAGGGTTCAGTAGAATACAGAGACTATTTGCACTGGTCTATAGGACTGGAAACATTGATGCAACATTATTACAGGTAAAACAAAACAATAGTGCGATCATTGCCTGATGGGCAATGTTTTTTTATGATCTTTAGAGGACAGTGAAAGCAGTTTCAATAATAAACTTCAAAAAGGAATAGCACAAATAGGAGAGATTTGGAAGGGCATCAGGAAAGTACTTGGGAGTAAATATTTAGGAAGCAATGCATTATGACTAGTTCATAAATTTGATGTTTCTATTATTTCATTGTCATAAACTGAAAATTAAATTATATGAAAATTGAACAAATATCCATATTGAAGAAGGAGAAAAAGGAAGTTATTTTGCCCACAAGGTAGGCCACATAATGCATCGAAACAGGCACTTTCATTGAAGAGTGAACATAATTCAAAATCAGCGACTTCTTGAAAGTCCGTGGTTTCCTCCAGTGACTTGTCCAGGGCCTTTGACAAAGGATGTGGGCCTGAGCAGTCCCAGGCAGATGTTGGGAATCAAACACAGATAAGCACTCTTTAAGTTGAATGTATGCCTCTTCTTCAGGCTCTCACCAACCCTTTACATCCTCATCACCACCCACTCAATAACACTCGCCTGACCCCTAAACTTGTAACTCTAGATGACCTACCAGCCCTGCCACAGATCTGCCCTGATTCACTACTGACTGCAGACTCCACATTGCGGCTGTCAAATGCACAGCTGATCCAACCAATTCTGACACTCCCTCTGTTGAGCCAACAACTTTGATCAGATAGCTAATATATCCTACTGCCAATCTATCACTGGTTTTATAACCCCACACATACACCATGGTCTACATTCGTACACTTTGACAAACAATCCAACTTTTGTTCCTTACCACTGCTCCTTACTGAACAATATCTCCACCGATTCCCTTAGGTTGATCATTGCCACTATTGCTCTACCCAGCAGTTAGCCCAAAGCACCAATCTGGCTTCTTTGCCCAACAGTCCCAAAGGCTCAAATGTATCTATCATATATTCTTTGTGTAATCTGCATTGATGGAACAGGCAATTGAGAGAGTTCCTTTGTACAAACTCTAAAAACTGAGCATATAAACATATGAATCACGGACAGGTATCAACCATTCAGTCTCTCAAACCTTCCAGCTAATTAATTATAATTGATGATTTAATTGTAAACCCAACTTTGCAGTGCCATCCACTTGTAGTAATCCATCACTTCCTTTTCATCAATCTATCTTGGTCTTAAACATGCTCAAAGTTTCAAAATCTCATAGCATTTAAAGAACAATAAAAAATGCTCCAACTGGGCCTTAAATGGATGATTCCTTTCTTATGAGCAATGATTTTTTTTCTAAATTCTTCCTCAAGGAAACATACTCCCACATCCATCTTTCAAGACCCCTCAGGACCTCATATATTTCAATCCAGCCCAATCTCATTCTTCCGAACACCAGCAGGCAGAGGATTAGCTTATCCAACCTTTCTTCAGAAGACAATCCATTCATTCCAACTATTAGTCCAGCAAACTTTTCAGTTCAATCTTTCTTCACAAGACAATGCATCCATTACAGCTATGTCCAGCAAAATTCAGAACTACTTTGAACATATTAACATTATTCCTTAAATAAGAACAATACCATATACAGTCCTCCAGTCTTGATTTCACCTGTGCCAATATAACCAAACCATACCTCCTTACATTTGTATTGAATTCCCCGATCAATAAACAATAATTTCTTGCGAGCTTTCCTAATTACCCTTTGCGCCTGTATATGCCTGTTTTGTTAATCAAGCATTGAGGCATACAGTCGCCTGTGAATCTCTACAATCACTCAACATTCAGACAGTACACATATTTTTGTATATTTAATAACAAATTGGACAATTTCACGTTTTCCACATTTACTCCATTTGCTAAGTCTTCACCCTTATATCTTTTTGTAGATGTTTTTTTGACCTCCACATGCTTCTAATGCTCTTTTTAGGTCCTCATGAGCTGCTGAATCTACTAACACGACATTTGTGGGCTTGCACACCAAATTTCAAGTATTCAGTCTTATAACTTATGGCATCACCTATATTTATCTTCAGAGTATAATAATTATTTTCAGTATTCCATAAATTGTCCATACAAAATCGGGACTTTAGTACTGTGATTACTTTTCCATCACAAAGTTACATATGTTAACAAAAGTCATAGCCTGAATAAATGTTAATTCACCTGAGTCCCAATGATAGCTTTTGGCTTATCGGAAGCAATATTGAAATTAAAGGGCCTCATGTGCCACTTTTATACCAGCCATTGGTGTAATGGTAAAAAATAGACAATAGACAATAGACAAAAAATATTTAGTATCATATTTTAAAATCAATCTAAGCTAAAACGGTATTGATTTTCATGACTTAGTGTACATCTCTGTGGGATTTTATTTGAATGGGACAACTGGCATTTCGCAAATGATAGACAATGAACAATAGACAATAGGTGCAGGATTAGGCCATTCGGCCCTTCGAGCCAGCACCATCATTCACTGTGATCATGGCTAATCATCCACAATTCGTACACCGTTCCTGCCTTCTCCCCATATCCCTTGACTCTGGTATCTTTAAGAGCTCTATCTAACTCTCTTGAAAGCATCCAGAGAATTGGCTTCCACTGCCTTCTGAGGCAGAGAATTCCACAGATTCAGAACTCTCTGGGTGAAAAAGTTTTTCCTCATCTCCGTTCTACATGGCCTACCCCTTATACTGTGGCCCCTGGTTCTGGACTCCCCCAAAATTGTGAACATGATTCCTGCCTCTAGCATGTCCAATCCCTTAATAATCATATGTTTCAATAAGATCCTCTCTCATCCTTCTAAATTCCAGAGCATACAATCACAGCCACTACATTCTCTCAGTATATGACAGTCCCACGATCCCGGGAATTAACCTTGTGAACCTATGCTGCACTCCCTCAATAGCAAAGATGTCGTTCCTCAAATTTGGAGACCAAAACTGCACACAATACTCCAGGTGTGGTCTCACTAGTACTCTGTACAACTGCAGAAGGAATGCTTTGCTCCAATACACAACTCCTCTTGTTATGAAGACCAACATGCCATTAGTTTTCTTCACTGCCTGCTGTACCTGCATGCTTACTGTCAGTGACTGATGAACAAGGACACCCAGATCTCGTTGTTCTTCCCCTTTTCCCAACTTGACACCATTCAGATAATTTTCTGTCTTCCTGTTTTTGCCACCAAAGTGAATAACATCACATTTATCCACATTAAACTGCATCTGCCATGCATCTGCCCACTCACCCAACCTGTCCAAGTCACCCTGCATCTTCATAGCATCTTCCTCACAGTTCACACTGCCACCAGCTTTGTGTCATCTGCAAATTTGCTAATGTTACTTTGAATCCCTTCATCTAAATCATTAATGTATATTGTAAATAGCTGCGATTCCAGAATCAAACCTTGCGGTACCCCACTAGTCATTGCCCGCCATTCTGAAAGGGACCCATTAATCCCTACTCTTTGTTTTCTGTCTGCCAAACAATTTTCTATCTATGTCAGTACCCAGCCCCCAATACCAATGCAACATCTGTGCATGCCCTGTCAAATGTGTAAGTCCTGAACTTATGGATTGATTCAGAGGGGAAAATCTATCATTTTTGCTACCATCTAGCTCCAAGTTGCTGAGGTTTCTCGGCAGTGAGGTCAGGGACTGCCCCACCAATTCTCTACTGCGTCACTTTCAAAGGGGAGTGAGTGTAGAGCTAAAGATCTGAATATAATGAGGAAGGCAAGCTCATCCTTTCAAAACAATTTTTTTCAGATTAACATTTTTCAGTGTGCTTTTAGTTAACTAATTTTAAAACAATTGTTAAAAAATGTGTTCAGTTTAATTTAGTTTAGTTTAATGATACAGTGCAGAAACAGGCTCTTCGACCAACCAGGCCCACACTGACCATCAATCCCAATACACTAGCATTATCCTGTACACTAGGGGCAATTTACAACTTTTACTGAAGCCAATTAACCGATAAACCTGCACATATTTGGAGTGTGGGGGGAAAGGGAGCACTCAGTTGAAAACCTGCGCGGTCATGGGGAGAACGTAGAAACTCCGTTCTTGAGGCAGAACCCATAGTCAGGATCCAACCTGGGTCTCTGGCACTGTAATGGGCCTGTCCCATTTAGGTGATTTTTTGGGCGACTACTGGCGACTGCCGCAAAATTTTCAACATGTTGAACATTTTTGGGCGACAATGGCGATAACGTTTACTGTCGTAGGTTGCCGTAGGTGCTGTCGTAGTTTGTCCACAGGTGTCGTAGGTGAATTCCATTAAAACTAGTCCCTGGCAGTCGCCTAAAGAGTTGCCTAAGGGGGACAGGCCCATAAGGGATCAACTCTACCACTGCACCACCTTACCGCCCATTTGGGTTAACTTGTGTTTACTCAAAAATACAAATTTAGTAGCTGGAGTAAACCACCTGTGTCACCGTTCATTATGATCCTGCCCGATCTGTCCTACTGCCTCAACTCTTCTTCGATGCCAGTTCCAAATAGCCTTCTATACCCTGGTACTTAAGAAACGTATCTACCTCTCCTTTCGGTATCTCCAGTGATGTAGCTTGACAGAGAATTCAAAAGATTCATCATCGTTTTCGAGAATAATTTGCTATGCATGTCAGTTTTATATTGTGGATATGTAAGCCCCCTCAATCTAGATTCTACCATCAGTGGAAGCATCTCAGCATCTATCCTGTCTTGCTCTCACAAAGATCTTAAGCATCCTAACCCTAGGATCAATAAAATTGCTTCTCATTGCGGCTTGTTATTTTGTGTGTGTAAATATCAGAGACATTTAATGAACATCTATTTATCCTCCTGCGTTTGGTGCCCAGCAAAACTGGAGGTGTGTTCAAAGCTTTCAGGAGCACTTTGGAGCAAAGGACTTCCTTGTTTTCATACCAGAAGCCACTTTACTGTCCATACCTTGTTCCTGAAGTTCAGATTGCTTCTGATCAGCAAGCGATATCCTATGCATCAGAGCAAGATATTTGGTTGTGGGAAGACCATTGAGCAGCAATTATGGACAGGGGAGTTAAGGGGCTGTCCCACGTGGGCGACCTACTCGCTGCACGGTCGGCACAAGGTCGTAGGAGGTCTTTGTAACTCTCCTTCATGCTCAAGAGTAGTCCCCGTGTACTCGAGGCCTCAGCTATGTCGCGGCGTATTTTTCAACATGTTGAAAAATGCCCGCGAGTTAAACAAGGTCGCCATGGAAAAAAACGATATTTTTTTACTCGTAGGTTTAGTCGTAGTAGGTCGTAGTAGGTCAGCATGTTAGTCGTAGGTAATCGAGGGTGGTCGAAGGTAGTCAAAGGTAGTTGTAGATAGTCTTCATCATAGTCGAAGGGAGGTTGAAGGGAGGTCCACCTCATTCAGCATTATTTCTTTAAAAAAGTTGATAGCAAAAACATCCCAAAAACAAATCAAAGATTACTAAACCATAAAGATAGAAACAAAATGCTGGAGTAACTCAGCGGATCATGCAGCATCTCTGGAGAGAACAAATGGGTGATGTTTTAGGTCGAGACACTTCTTCAAATGTGTCTGAAGAACAGTTTTGACCCGAATCGTTATCCATTCCTTCTCGTCCCACTGAGTTACTCCAGCATTTTGTGTCCATTTTCAGTAAACCAGCATTTGCACTTCCTTCCTATACAAAACTAAACCATCCCAGATTTGAAACAATAAGACTATTTAACTATGAAAACCTTACTGTAACCAACAAAATGGGGCATATGGAGTGCGATAACTAAACCAGCATTTACCAATATTCTGAAACTGCTGGAAGAAATCACCTTATTGACATCATGATAAAGATTTATGTACATTGGCTGTAAATTTACACGGGACAGCTTGCATCTTCCTGTGTAACAACATTAGATAAAATACAATTGTGTAAAAAAATAACAAAATAAATTGCTGTCATGAATATTAAGAAACTGGAACTGAATAAACACAATTACATTTAGGGCACTGATTTATGGATGCCATTCTGTTTGCAAATTAAAAAAAAATATTAACCTCATCCTGTTAAGTGGTGGAGTGTAGAATTGCAAATTGCTCCTTTAGTGCTCTGAGGGTTAAATTAATATTGTATTGCACTTACTTATGGCGTCTACAAATTGATCAAAAAAGCCGAATGGAAAAAGTGGCTCAGGCAGCTCTCTGAAAAACATCTTTAGTGCTCCTGTGACGACGTGGATGTCCTCCCACTGGCTGTCATCCAAATTCAGCTTCTCTTCTGGGAAAACATGAAGAGAAATGGAACAACTGGTTTTAATGAAACAATTACAAGACACTAATTATTATGTTAATGTTTGCCTACTATCATCAGCAACCGTTAACAGCCTCCTGCACCTAGAGGTTTCGAGCTGTGCAATTTTCCACAGAAGAACATATTCAGTACAATACCATCTGCAGGAATATGGTGTGCACTCTCTCTCTCTTTCACACGCACACACATACACGCAAACAAAAGGACATAAAGGTTCATGTTCATGACTGAAGATGTCAGGTACACTTATACCCATAATGCTTTTGCTGAAAAAATTAACAGCACTACTGAACATGATTCAATGCTATTAGCATTCAAGGCTAAGAGGGGCTGCGTAGTGGCAGCAACTGCTGGCTGAGCTGAACTCATGGGACCGGCCTGCAGGCCTTGCAGAGCCAACATGAGACATATGCTCAACATGGCAATTGAAAATGAGCTATTACTTTACATGTGTCAACTCTGCCACGTACAAGGGAATTAAAGATAACTCCCTTCCTTTGCTTGAATTTTGTGCTAGTTAGGAGTGAGCAGTAGGATTGGGCATTACTTCATCACACTCACTTTCCAGAAAATATTTTTTTTTACTGCTGTACTTAAAAAAATAAAACAGGTATGAAACGTTACCCCAGCACTCAAATAACAAGCAGATTGTTATTAATGTAAAGCCCAGGTTAAAAAAAAAATTTGAAACACCATCTTGTTGATAGGTTAACCTGAATGCTAACTTTTATCATAGCTAAAAACAAATCCAATTTTTCACAACAGGTTTAAAGACATTTCTGCCTGACCAAATTTAAAACAGGAACGTGTAATTGCATTGGTGTTGAACGACACCAGATGCTATATGTTGACATGGACTTTCATTATCCAGACCATCAAATGAGTTAAATCTCCAAAAAATAACTGTGCTGAAGATGGAAAATGTTTTTTGAATAGTTGCTGATAGGTTGAAAGTATATGTGCTTTGAAATTCAATGGCATAATACCCTTTTTGCCACATAGTTTACAATTGTAAATTGTTTACCCCCCCCCCCCCCCCCCCCTCCAGAGCAAAACGTAATTATGACTATTTGCAGGTCTTTTTGAGTCACTTGGAAAATCCGATGGGGAACTTCCTTGGTGATTCACCTTTGCAATGTGCACATAATTTTTCCATTGGGGTCTGTAGCATGATAACTTGTTGTGCAAGAGAATAGACTGCATGAGGGTATCGGAAGTTGGATGCCGTGTTCAAACTAGCATGGAACCAAACCAGGCTGCCTCTCATCTAAATAAACCATTAAGTAACCATTAAGTAACACTCTGCTACCTCATCTACCAACCATCCCAATTTCTGGTTAGACAGCAGGTCCCACAAATTATTGCCTGCCACATTTCATATACTTTAAGCAAATTTCAATAATTTGAAATTAAGTTAGTCAGAGAAGGTGGGTTGACAATTTAAATATACATAAAAATAAAAAAATAAATCTATTGCCTAGAAACTTGAATCACCCTAATTTAGTCTATTAAACTGGTCTGGAAAATACCCAATCAAGGACTGTAAAAACATTGCAAAACTGGGAAAGTTTATCTTATAAACAAGATTCGAACACATTTTTTTCTGATTGCAGCATAACAATGTTATCTGCTCAACTCCCTAAGGCCTGCATAGGCTGCAGATGATGCATCTTTTGTAATGAGAAACACAGGAGGTGGGACTCTGCCTTAAAGAACTCTCCCATGGCAGCTACATTTCAGAGATACAAAAAGGCTGGCTTTGAAGTGTGAGAAAACGTGGGGAAATATTCCACCACTTTTGTGGTCGCACTTCCCCCACCTACCATTATTAGCATAGATTGCGTCCTGTGTCATAAGTGGCCGTAAGCCAGTGCAAAGCACAGATTCATCACTGCAGGAGTTGCAGCATGTATCTCTACCATGCATAGCTGTAATAAGCATTGTGCGCCCCAGTAGTATTATGAAAACTGCAGAGCATTAAGAACTCAGGCAGGCAGACACTGATAGCTACAAGTTAACTTCTCAGTTAGGATCTTCTAACACATGTCACTTCTAGACATGCTTCTAGTTTATAGGGAATTTAAAAAGAAGACCATGGGTTGCATATCATTCTTCCATTTTTGTTGGTACTGCAGGGCTGAGGCTTAGGCATGTTGAATGCATCATTGTATGTGCAAATTACGTCATAAACTGCTCTGGATGAAGACATTTTTTCTTATCTCAGTCTTGAACTGTTGACCCCTGATTTATCTTGTGATATAGAAGTACAACGGAGCTAAAATAGGCCAGGATGAACCATCAATATTAAAGTAGTCAAAGCTGATTCTAAATGCCCCAGACAAGAGATAAATCACCCCTACACCTACACAATCAATTTCTGTAAGTTTTATATTTTATTCAAATCACTTCTCATTCTTCTAAACTCCAATTATAGGCCCAGTCTACCATTTATTTCCCCTTGGGACTATTTATCCATGGCACGTATCTGTCTAGTAAACCTTAATATCTCTCCCTCTATCTTGAGTATCTCCTTCCTTCTGTAGGCCTCTACACAATATTCCAGGTGCAGTCACATCAGGGCTCCATATAAATATGGGAATCTCATTTATTCTATCTGCCCTTTTAACCATATAACCATATAACAATTACAGCACGGAAACAGGCCATCTCGGCCCTACAAGTCCGTGCCGAACAACTTTTTTCCCTTAGTCCCACCTGCCTGCACTCATACCATAACCCTCCATTCCCTTCTCATCCATATGCCTATCCAATTTATTTTTAAATGATACCAACGAACCTGCCGCCACCACTTCCACTGGAAGCTCATTCCAAACCGCTACCACTCTCTGAGTAAAGAAGTTCCCCCTCATGTTACCCCTAAACTTCTGTCCCTTAATTCTGAAGTCATGTCCTCTTGTTTGAATCTTCCCTATTCTCAAAGGGAAAAGCTTGTCCACATCAACTCTGTCTATCCCTCTCATCATTTTAAAGACCTCTATCAAGTCCCCCCTTAACCTTCTGCGCTCCAGAGAATAAAGACCTAACTTATTCAACCTATCTCTGTAACTTAGTTGTTGAAACCCAGGCAACATTCTAGTAAATCGCCTCTGTACCCTCTCTATTTTGTTGACATCCTTCCTATAATTGGGCGACCAAAATTGTACACCATACTCCAGATTTGGTCTCACCAATGCCTTGTACAATTTTAACATTACATCCCAGCTTCTATACTCAATGCTCTGATTTATAAAGGCTAGCATACCAAAAGCTTTCTTTACCACCCTATCTATATGAGATTCCACCTTCAAGGAACTATGCACAGTTATTGCCAGATCCCTCTGTTCAACTGTATTCTTCAATTCCCTACCATTTACCATGTACGTCCTATTTTGATTTGTCCTGCCAAGGTGTAGCACCTCACATTTATCAGCATTAAACTCCATCTGCCATCTTTCAGCCCATTTTTCCAAATGGCCTAAATCACTCTGTAGACTTTGGAAATCCTCTTCATTATCCACAACACCCCCTATCTTGGTATAATCTGTATACTTACTAATCCAATTTACCACCCCTTCATCCAGATCATTGATGTACATGACAAACAACAAAGGACCCAACACAGATCCCTGAGGCACCCCGCTAGTCACCTGCCTGTGTGACCCCATTTTTAGGGAATTATGTACCTGTACTCCAAGATCCCTCTGCCCGACAACACTCCCCAGGGCCTTACGATTCACTGTGAAAGTCCTGCCCGGGTTTCATTTTCCAAAATTCAACACCTTGCACACAACTGCATTAAACTCCGTTTGCCATTCCTTAGAAAGAGGCTGTTTATGCCCAGCTGATCAAGAGCCTGCCATATTTTTTGATAACCATCTTAATTTTTTACAATATCACCCACTTTAGTGAGCTCCTTAATATTCCCAGCATTTTCTGATTTATTTCTGATATTTAACATCTGCAGTATTTTAATAGTCTCCAGTTAACCTGCAATCAGTTGCTCACCATTGATTGCTTTATCAGTTCTATTCATAACAACATATGTTTTGAGTGCCAGATCAAGATCTTTATATAATTACTGACCAGTATTTACCACCCACATTAACATTGTGGCTGAAAGAGCAGGAAAGAGGCTATTTTTATTGAAAGTTCACTAAGTAACTGGATGAATCCAACCATATCACAGATCACCAGTTTCTTCCAGATGTTTATTTTTTGGAGGACACAATCATGACAAGCTTAGCACTTTCTAACATGGTCAGTACTCCAGAAGTACTGTGGAGTTTTCATAGGTCTTTCAGATATCTGTTGTCTTGTGATATTGTCTTTTGTTTTTCCTTATCTTGTTCAATGCTATTAACTCTAGAATACTTTTAAGTTGTAAAATAAAAATTTATTCCTGAAAAATCAGTGCTCTGGGCTTTTTCCAAAGGCTACCCCGCTGACTGCTTCTATTTGTTTATTTTGAAAATCAATCCAGAGGTATTGTTCAGGTACAGCAATAAATGTGCAGAGAGGGCCTGAAATAGAAAGTGAATTTTGGCATGAATTCCATCAGATGAGGCAAGTTTAAGGTCCAGTCAGACGTTTGTAAAAATTGGATGAATTTGAAGATAAATAACATATGTGACCAGGAGAGATAATTTTAACAATTTTAAATTATATTTATTTTATGAAGACGTAGAAGTGCATGAAGAATAGTGGATTTGTAGTAAAAAGCTTCCATATATATTTTAATATCATGCATTCATGGGTTGATTTATTCCCTTTAAGGGCAATAAATTGCTTTGGAGCTATTATTTAAGTAAAAGAAAATGTTGAGTAAATGAAAAAATGTTGAATCTTTTTAACTTTACTGAATTGTTGCACAAGTATATAGCGCAATATATATTTACCAGGTGCTCTATAAAGTAGGGAAAATATGACTTTACTCAAATGAAAAGTATTAACATATCAATGACATGCATTTGCTAAGGCCTCATCTGATTTTGAATTTAAAATAAGAACTTTCTCTTACAAATACAATGTAATACTTTTAATAGAGTATGATAACATATTTATGATTTCTAATTGAATATATCTTCATTTTGAATCATTATTAAAACACAATTAGCACACATGACTCGAAAGTAATCGTCCAATTTCACTCTATAAATGCACTACTGTTAAAAACATTGCAATTCTTTTGAAAATAAATTGGAACTTTTGCAGGTCTTATTCTCTTATGTACACTAAAACCAAACTCACTCTGAGAGGTTATCCCATGCAGTGGTATTTCATTGTCATATCGAAATCGTATAAAGCACCAAGTTGGAAAACTGCTCCATTTGAATACATCCTTGTTTAAATTTAGCTTTTAATCATTGAACTCAGCCATTCACACGCTGTCCTGATCCAGATCCCCATCTGTTTGATTGAAAACACTTCAGGAGTATCCCTTTATTACATTACATGGTTTTAATTTCAATTGACTCCAGCCTAGTGGGTCTGTTCAAAACAGTCAATGCTAAACAATGACATCAAGAGCCTAAGGCCTAATGTGGCGTATAGTCACTTTAAAGAACAGAGGTTTTTAGTTTGTTGAAGTCTGTCAACTACTTTGAGCTGTTTATTCTCACCATGGTGTCACACCCCCTACATGTCCCTTTTGATACAAACTGTTTCATTTTCTCTTTGGTCAAATCAAATCTTACCCCTTAGCCCCATTACCCATTCACTCACCACACTGTCTGGGTTTTTTTTTCCCAAGTTAGTTAATCACTTTCTGTAACATTACAGTGCAATCCTTTTGTTCCTTATTGCTGTTTTAAAAATCTTACATTAGCTACTTTATATTATGTTTGTTATACAGTACACACATTGAGATCAAAATATAGTTGATACATTTTCATGTAATTCTGTATTTTCTTTCTCACTAGTTTAGGCCTTTTTTAATTGTAATTGTTTTCCAATCCATCTCAAATTAATCTTGTCACTTGGTTATCCTGATACTAAGCATGCACACTGAAGACTATTGCTAACATTTCACTGAAGCTCTTCCTAATGTTGTTATGTGTTAATGTCTGCAATTTCATTTTAAAGTAGATGTTTAATACCAGAAAAAAATTAAGTAAGAGATGTGTTCACACAACTCTTTAAACAAAAGGCATTGTGTTAATAATTGGTTTACCCCTGAGCAGAATTATGTTGCATTTATTACTGAGTTTCTCAGAACCTTTCAGGAAATGTGGTCCTTAATTTTGGTGAGATTCCCATTCTGTCTTGGATTTCTTACATTGTAAATGTTCCCCAAATAAAAACAAAACAAAATCCATCAGCAATGAGATTGTCAACCTTTCCGGCATGAAAAATGACAATTCATATTCACTCAAAGAACAATCAGGTTTGTAACTACCTGAAACTGTGCTGTGTAAAGGAAGAGCACTCAAACTACACATTTTGTACGCACTGACATGTGTGGTCTCTTTTGGCCTCAAACATTACCTCACATGTATCCCTTGACTATGGAGGTCAAGGCCATGGCAACTCTTAATTTACTATCTTCTGGAACTTTCCAGGTTTCAATTGTGATTCTCTGCCACATACTACACTTTGTTGCTGACTGCTGCATTTAGGAAATTGCACATCCTGTGAGGCTTTATCTACTTTTCCCTCAGTTCACATGAGATGGCAAAATGGGCATGGATATTCACCTACAGTCCACACTTCCTCATGGTACAAAGGCCCAGATACTTTGCCTGTAAGCCTCTACCTGTAGTGCTTAGTTGTAACTAGCTAGGGTTTCCATGGCCCCCCATGCACAAAAAAAGCCTTCTGTAGCCACTTCTTCTGAAGTCTTATTCTGAAACATTAGGAGCTCTCTCTCCCTCATACCTCTGCCATCATTGCAACAAACATTCATTCAGTAATAACACTACCCCATAGCGGGAAGAATGCTACTTGTTTTTGTGGTACACAGTATTTCTTTGGGAACTGGCTCCAAAGATCGCATCTGCTAGGCTACCTGTTCATTTTTTTCAGGAATTATAACACAGCATGAGTGTGGCAAAATATGTCATTTTAAGGTCCAAAAATGTGCTTGAAAAAGGATAATGTCTTCTTAGTTACTAAGATGTATTTTGCTCCAAACTGGAGGACCAGACAGATGTTTGGCAGCAATGGTGAGACTGGCTTGCCATCACTTCCAACACGTGAAAATCATGGTGGCTAAAATGACAGCAAGGCATTACCTCCTGATAGAGTCATAAAGTCATAGAGTGATACAATGTGGAAAGAGGCCCTTCAGCCCAACTTGCCCACACCGGCCAACAATGTCTCAGCTACACCAATCCCATTTGCCTGCGCTTGGCCCAAATCCCTTCAAACCTGTCCTTTCCATTTACCCATCTAACTGTTTTGTAAACAATGGGATAGTCAGTCCCAGCCTCAACTACCTCGTCTGGCAGCTTGTTCCATACACCCACCACCCTTTGTGTGAAAGGTTACCCCTCAGATTCCTATTGCATCTTTTCCCCTTCACCTTGAACCTATGTCCTCTGGTCCTCGATTCCCCTACTTTGGGCAAGAGACTGTGTATTCTGATGAGCTCAATGCATTCCATGCACACTTTGAGAGAGAGAACACTGATGTATCTACTTGGCTCCCCACAGCCCCTGATAGTATTACAATCTTAGTCACAGAGTCCGACGTCAGAAGATTGTTCAAGAGGGTGAACCTTCAGAAAGCATCTGAACTTGATGGTGTACCTGGTCGCATTCTCAAACCCTGTGCTGACCAACTGACTGGAGTTTTTTGCCTTCAACCTTTCAATAACGAGCTCTGTGATTCCTCTGTGATTCCTACGTGCACAAGAAGAATAAGGTGACTTGCCTCAATAACTCAGCGGGACAGACAGCATCTCTGGATGGAAAGAATGGGTGACGTTTCAGGTCGAGACACAAAATATCTCCCATTCCTATCCAGAGATGCTGCCTGTCCCTCTGAGTTACTCTAGCATTTCGTGTCTATCTTTGCTTTAAACCAGGATCTGCGTTCCTTCCTACACAAAATATTTTTCAGTATTTCCAAAAAATTCACCCTGGATTAAAAGTGCTAAATCTGCACCACATCCAAAGTGTATTCCATTGAGTTCTGATTAATTTCAGATTACAGCACTCTGGTGTGACCATAAAGTGTGTTTAATGAATCAATGCAAGGATATAATTTTAGACATCTGTGTCTTCAGAGGACTGATCTGCTAATTAGCAAATTTGTGTGAATAAACTAAATAATCTCACTTCTAAAATGTAGAGTTATCTTGGTGATGTTCTGGTTAACAAGAAAATAAACAACATCTTGAAGACTTGCAAGTAATTATTTGTGAAGATCTGATTAGTATTTTCTTAAAGGTGTTTGAAAAAAAACCATATTGTACGTTAATTGTTTCATACATTTGATAATGTGGCAGAATACTCTCCAGGACCCTATATCAGTGAAGTGACTGGGAAGTGAAGGTTCAATAACTAAAGTGCCTGACTTCTGTGGGAAACCAAATGAAACTGCATTAAGGACTGCAAGTGATTTTGCAATGCCTCTCCAAGTAAAGGCTACAGTACAATTAATCTGCTTTACATCTGGTTCATTTTTAGGCACTATCCAGGGATTTAACTGCAGTCATACAGCCATGTTGTGTGCCTCAGATGACAGAGATTTTTGTCAGGTGAACATGTCCTGAAAAACAGTTATTTGGGTCAATGCAACAGCAGAAAAATGTCAGACATGGCTTGCACCAAATATCTGGCTGTCCACAATTCAATTAATTGTACACGTACAGCTCCCAAACCATTTGCTCTCAAGGAGGATATAAAGTTGTACCATGACAGCAATAAGCACGGTCAATGATCCCTCATGTAAAATAAGTTATCAAACTCCACAGTACAGCTTAAAGAATAAGTCCCTGAAGTATGCTGCTTCTCTTGGATATATGGTCCACAGAAGTTGTACCTCTCTTTGTTTCATGTGTACTGTTTCAGCTCATCTCAAGTTTGTTGACCTTTCGGCAGATTATTTATCACATTTTATCGTTTGCCTTCTGCAAACGGAAGGTGGCATTATTTTAACAGAGATTTGTACATTCTTTGATTCTACTATAATAAAATAATTCAGGAAACCTTAAACCAAATCTTAAAATTATTTATAAATAACATTAACAATGCTTTTGAATTAAAGTTAGAGTAATCATTTGCTACTTTAAAAATAACTTGCAATACAACTGACAATGTTAGTAGAATTTTCAATCAACAATTTAGATTTTTTTGTAGTTTAGTTGCTTTTAAGGATAAAAAAACTTGTTCTTCTAATGTATTTTCTTCATGATCATTCTTGGCCTTCCAACCCAGGCAGCAAACACAAGGAGTAGAACTGTTTTGTTGCTTGCCCATTGATCACAATGACACCAGCTACTAGATGGGTGGAGTGTTTTATAGGTGCCTTTCAAACTAAAATGTTAACTTCCTTTGAATAAACAGAGGCCATCTGGCCAATATCCTTAAGCTGCATCAACTGCTGAGTAGGATAGTACAGTATGTGGGGATTTTCACACGGATTTTACTGAATTGTACAGCTCTGAAGTCATTGAGTTACTTATTATTTTGTCATTAAGACTAGCATAGACTTTCATCTAATTCTTTATAGGTGTTACAGGAATTAATTAATTATGAAAACAATGTATATAGTAAGATGGAGGCCATTCAGCAGATTGTGACTATACCATATTTTTTCACAGAGCTATCCCATTAATCCCAGCAAAAAGCAAACTGCTGGAGGACTCATGGGTCTGAGCTATAGAGCAAGATAGGTTTATTTCTTGGACCACAAGAGTAGAAGGGGCGATTGTATAGAGGTGTATAAAATCAAGAGGAGAATTGATAGGGTGAATGCACAAAATCTTTTCCCCATGTTCAGGAACTTGTAGTTTCTTGAACAAACCAGCACAAACTTTTTCATTCAGAGGGTGGTGGGTATATGGAATGAGCTGCCAGAGGAGGTAGTTGAAGCAGATACAACAACAACATTTAAAAGATATATGGATAGGAAAGGTTTAGAGGGATATGGGCCAAATGCAGACAAATGGTATTTGCTTAGATGGGGCATATTGTTTGGCATGGGCAAGTTGGGTTGAATGGCCTGTTTCCTGCTCTATGACTATGGCTTACTGACTTAAAGGATAGTGGGTACAAGCCAGTGTAAAGAGGAGAGGGGATGGGGTGAGGAAGGGTTGAACATAACCCTAACCAACACACTCTATTCTCCTTTCCCATTCCTTCTAGCTTCTCCCTCCCTCCCTCCTATCCGCACCATCACATAGCTTCCCCAATGTCATTTCTGGTTCTCTTATCTCCTCCCTCAGTTGATTTGATCTGCCCATCATCCCTACCTAATCTGATTCCACATAAACTTCAATAATCAATAGCCAATAGGCAATAGTCAATGTGTAGGAAAGAACTGCAGTTGCTGGTTTAAATCAAAGGTAGACATAAAATGCTGTCTGCTGTCTGAAGAAGGGTCTCGACTCATCACCCATTCCTTCTCGCCAGAGATGCTACCTGTCCCGCTGAGTTACCCCAGCATTTTGTGTCTACCAGGCAATAGTCAATCGCGGTTTTTACTGTCACGTATGTTCATTGTTAACACAATGAAATACTTGTCCTTTTTTTTTTTTTTTCAATTCAACTTTAATGTCATTGCACAAATACTAAGTATGGGTACAACAAAATGCAGTTTTGCGTCAGTCCGTAGTAGTAGTGCATATAGAAATTTAAAAAAAAGAAGATACAGAATAATCAAAAATACAGAATAATTAAACAATGGGGACGGAGGGACCGGAGAAATCTATCGGCGGGACTCCGAGTTCAGCAATGTGATGGTATTGTAGAAGCTGTTCCTCATCCTACTGGTACGAGACCTGAGGCTCCTGTACCGCCTCCCTGATGGGAGGAGGGCAAACAGTCCATGGTTGGGGTGGGAGGGGTCTTTAATGATCTTCCCAGCCCGTCTCAGACACCGTTTTCGGTGGAGGGCATCCATGGCAGGGAGCGGGGCACCGATGATGTGCTGCGCGGTTTTCACCACCCGTTGTAGTGCCTTCCTGTCCGCAACAGTACAAGCAGTCCAGTAGAGTATCACTATACCCCTAGTCAGCAAGTGTACAGGAATAATCTACTGAGCCACATGCACGAGGCGTCATGGTTTGGTGCCATGTTCAAAGTCATGTTCAAGTTTTTACGCGCAGTGCCTATACCAGGCAAGTCTAGTCGTCTTCTTCCTTGGATGCCACGTCCCTCTCCTCATTCCTTTCTCCTCTTACTTATCAGCTTCTGCATCTGCACCTCATGTTTCCATTTATCATCTTTCAGACTATCTCTAGCTCCAGCTTATCCTCCCCTATCTGGTTCCACCTGCCCCTCTTGTTCTCTTTTTTTCCTCTTTCCTCATCTGTCTCCGCCTATCATGCACTATCTCCTGACTCCACCCCTCCTCCACCTATCTCCCCTCTACACTCTCAGTCCTGCTCAAGTTAAGTTGTTAATTACCATATGCACGGGTACAGCGAGGTACAGTCACAATGAAAATCTTGCTTGCAGCGGCATCACAGGCACATACACGCAGTTAAACACACAAAATGCAAATTACGCACAAATTACAATTAATCTACAGGATAATGAAAAAAGGCTGTGCAAAAGAAAAATCATTAGTGCAAAACACAATTGGAAAACATGTCCATCATAGTGCAAGAAATGATACATATTGTTTCATTGCTGATGTAAAATTTGGATTGTGCTGGTTTGTTCAAGAAACTGTGAGTTGCTGAACCTGGACGTTTTGACCCAAAATGTGGACTATCCTTTAGTACCACAGATGCTGCTTGGCACATTGATTTCCTCCAGCTGTGTTTTTTGCTCCATGTTCCAACATCTGCAGTCTCTTGTATCTCCTGATCACCTTCCCATATGCTTTCCCTACAACCCTGTATTGTTTATCCCAGAAAAAGTTCAGATTAACCCTTGTGGTAAAACAGGTGCAAAGTAATAAAAAATGTGGACTGGGACAGAACAATTTCTACTTTCTTAACTATAAATCATTATGTGAATTTCTCAAAGAGGCAACTGAAATCGCACATCATGGTTTATTCCTTCAAGTACCATTGATTTCCACTGATCATTTTACCAATGCTTCAGATTATGAGATGATGCTCTGGTATTAACAAAACAAAAACAATTACATTTTTAAAATTTCAGACTTCAATAAAATATGTTAAAGTTTGCAACTGATTTAAAAATAATAATAATAACTTTGTTTTACGATACAAGGTTTAACATGCACACTGGTTTGGGAGCTGGGTTCGTTGGGTGTCATGAAAACATTCATGTACAAGTTATTCAAATGATTTTGCAGATGTGTGTGAATCGCAAGACCAAGACAAGTGCAGAACCTCAGAACAGACGCAATATTGTTTGCCACTGCTGCAGTGTCCATGATTTTAAATTCATAATATAATAGTAAACAACATCAAACCGACTTTTGCTTTGCACTACCAATGGGTTTCTTTGGAGCTTTGCACTATTCTTTAAATTGACTTTTAAAAGTTAAATTTCAGATTTTTCAAGTACTTGTTTCGCACAGGCTTATTGAAAAAAACAAAGATCTTAGCTCTCTTTCACAACCTTCAAATCTTTATATTTTTGCTGTTACACCATTAACAGAAAACGCATAATAATCAAGGGATAGAGTAATCATTCTATTCAATATAAGAGGGAACCAGCAAATCAATTAGTAAGCGATTATAATCCTGACTATTTGAATACAGATTACAATAATGTTGGCACCTCGAGTTACTGTTGCTTTGTATAATTCATCATTTTTCATGATCAACAAAAAAGATGTCAAGCACAGGGCAAATTGCCCAATTCAGAATGCTCCTGCGGCAACAGGTTTTTAAAAGGGAGATGTTTCCATACTGATCACCGTAGAGAAGTGTAGTTATCATTCAATGATTAAATAGAAATCTAGTTCATGACCTACTGCATCACAGCTTTCCAATGCATTACCTGAAGCAGTAAATGAAATGAACAGTCTTTAGCGCTATCGGATAGCAAAACAAGAATCTATTTTGCTGCATGCATAATGGAAGTAGCACGACTTGGGCCTTTCATGTTAATTTAGCATTGCATGAAATTCAACGCCACAGGTCTGAGGTCAAGCATCATTCATCATTAGCTAAAGTGGCATTTTCTCCACTTCATAAAGCAGCTGCTCAGAAGAAAAAAGGTATTCTTTAACAGTACAAGGCAAGGAATACAATTCGTTCTCTATGAGGAATCAACCACAGAAAAAAAAGGTGCCCCAGTGTCAGAATTCGAGTGTGTGTAAATTTGGTGATGTCAGCTGCCATAACCCGGAGAATCACAAGACCATTGCATTCCTCAGCTCATAAAATGAGCGGATAAGTCATATCCATTCTGGTTGTAAATGAATTACTGCTTGACTGAAAGCAGGTTTTTGTATTCCTTAATCATGATTTATGTTGGCCTGTTATCCTGTTTGTTGCAACTTTCCAGTGCTCCAACTGTCAACAAGAGCGCCATTTATTCACATGGTAACCTCAAGGCAACAGAGAGACTAAATCGGATAATTTATCTGGAACAAATGAGAAAATAAAGTTTTCTCATAAAAGTATTGCTGAAAGTTAATTTTACTTCAGAGGCAATCTTGACATTATATTAAAGGGACAGCCTAAAGAGGTAAACAGTTATTTTAATGCTTTGTAAAAGCAGATGTAATTGTAGAACCTTAAACAAAAGTACTGGGTTATGCAATGCACCGTTAAAATGGAATTGGCACTTATTTATCACTATGTACAATCTGTCAACATGTGATAAAACATTTCTAAACCTATTCTTGAAAGCAAGAAGTGAATAATGGAAAATACTGAGTTAAAATGAGAGTACTATTTTACGTCATCTTAAATTTGCACAAAATGCCATATAATCTAGTTATTAATATCTCTTCTCATTTTTGGAAGTTCAGCAAAATGCTGCTGCAATTTCATTGCTACAATATCATTGGTCCTGCTAAATGCACAATCATGTTGTCAAGAATTAATACTGTTATGCTGCTTTTGTTTCATCGAGGTCATAGCTAATATATTTAATGTAAAACTTCATATATTGTTTTTACTGAATTAATAACTGTTGTACAGTTAAAGTATCATTCAATCAAAGGAAACAAAGTAGAAGGTACACTTGGCTGAAATATTTGCAATAAAATATGTTGCGTAACATTAACATCTGAGTGCGCTTGACACACGCAATCATATTTATTTACCATTTCTTTAAAATAAGTAATATATTTTTGTTTGTATTATTTTAATAGGTAAAGAATAAATTATGTTTTGTAAATTAAACCTTTATACAATGATGTTATGGAATATGATTTCTAGGCTAGGAATATTATATGTGAGTGAATATTGAGATTGTCCTGTTATCTCTGCACAGCATTAATCTGCAATTGGGTAATGTTTCATTAAATGGCCATTTAAAAATACAAGGGATTGTAAAGATATGTTGTGCTTTGAGGGACCAGGACATGGTTCAGGGATTAACTGGGCTGGCGATTGCATGATTGTGACAATAAAAATAATTATGTACAAATAAAAACACTTATTTTAACTGCATGGACTTACTGCTGTGGTACAGTTTAGTTGAATACGATTTATTGAATGAAAGGAGGGTACAAAATATTTATACCGGCCACACACCTCCTCCGTGGGTTGAGATGTTAACTGGTACACATGCCACAGCATCAGTCTGCCTTTGGCTGGTGCATTGAGTTTAATCATTCAGAAGGAATAATGGGGGATACATTTAACAACATCAACAACTTCCATTTATAATGGTACCTTGAGCATACTAAATGCTCGTGCAAGTGCTTCAAAGGTGAATTACCAAACCAAAAAAATGATGCCAAGTAACAAAATAAGGTATTTGGAAAAATGCTCGAAAAGTATGGTCAAAGTGGTAAGTTTAAAGGAACATGTTAATGGGCAAAAATAAAATGGTAATAAGGTAAAGTGATTTAGAGAGGTATTTTTGGAGGATCTTAGTAGCTGAAGATATGGTATCCAATGGTGGGAATTAAATTTGGAGATTTTTTAGACCTCAGAATTGGAGAAGCTCAAATACGTTGGAAGGCAAGACAATGGAGGAATTACAGAATAAAAAAGTGTATGGATGGATTTGATTCAGGAATGAGAATTTTACGTTTATAGGATTCTTTAGCCAGGAGTTAGTGTACGTCAACTAGCAGAGAGAAAATGATTGGATTGTATGCAATGAGAGTTAGGACATGCCACAGATTTTGAAAGTCATCAAGTTAACAAAGAATAGGGTTAGAAAGGTGAGTAGGGAGCAGTGTATTGAGCAACTGAAACCTACGAGAGCTTTGGTAGAGATGGATTCAAGCAGTCTAATGAGGGTGAGGGATGGTGTCAACAGAGGGCTGGTTAATTAGATTGACCTTTAATCCCATAAATGCTTTATTAATACATTATGTAAAGACAATATACTCAAATACTGGAAGAGACGTTGGATGCTTTTAAAGCCTCTGAGTAAAAGAAAGAATGGAAGCTCAGATTCAAAGGCACTCAAACAAGCCCTATTGGCACACATTGATGCACTCTATGCTGATGCCATTTGCTTCAATTAGGCTCATTCCCCTCTATTTTCCTATCCAAGTACCTGTCTAAATACCGCCTCTGGCACAGCGTTCCAGATATTCTCCAAACTGTGTGTTAAAAACTTACCTTGCAGATCTCCTTTAAATGTCTCCCCTCTCACCTTAAACCTGTGCCTCGTCCTGGGAAAAGGATTTTTGACAATCTGTCCCATCTATTCCCCTCTTAATTTTATAAACCTTCATAAGGTCAACCCTCTTACATTCCTGGGTGAATAAACCAAGCCTATTAATAACAGTCCTCCATTCTAGAAACATCCTGGTGAAACTCTTCTGCATTTACTCTATTGTGACTACATCTTTCCTGTAGTATGCCGCCCAGCACTGTACACAACACGCTAAGCACAGATAATCAATGGTTTGTTCAAGCGGGATGTGATATCCCAAATTTTACACTCAATGCCCAACCTTATGAAGGCAAGCATACCAAATGCCTTTTCCATTTCCCTATACGCTTTCAAGGAGGTGTGGCGTTGAACTTCAAGATCTCCCAGTGCATCAGCATTCCTAAGATCCCTACCATTTACTCTCCAGGTCCTACCAGAGTTCGACTTCCCAAAGTGCATTGGTGGATTAAATGCCTTCTGCCACAGTCCCACCCAACTATTCAACTGCCCTGTGTCCCACTGTGTCCTTAGGAAACTTTGTTCCCTTTCTGTGACTCCACCAATGATCATGTGATCTGCAGTTATCAAACTATATTCTTATCCGTCATTTATATACATTACAAAGAACAAAGCTTCCAGCACCAATCCCTGTCGTACACCACTTGAGACCTACAGCCGTCAAAGAAATGGCCATTCACCACTACCCTCTGTCCCTTACCATAATGTTAATTTTAGATCCACTATGCCAACACGCATTGCATCCTAATGCCTTACTCCAGCCGACCATGCAGGTCCTTATTTAAAAAAAAACCTTAATAAAGTCAAAGTAAACCACATCGACTGCTCAGCCTTCATCAACTTTCTCATTACCATAATTACCTCCTCAGAAACTTCACTCAGATTTGTGTGACATGATCTACCCTTCACAAAAGCATGCTGTATCGCTGATCCAGGCTTGATCCTGACTCCAGGTGCTGTCTGTACAGAGTTTGTATGTTCTCCCTGTGACTGCGTGGGTTTTCTCCTGATGCTCTGGCTTCATCACACATTCCAAAGAGGTGCAGGTTTGTAGGTTAATTGGCATGTGTAACTTGAGCCTAGTACGGAGAATAGAACTAATATTCAGATGATCAATGACCAGCGTGGACTTGGTGGGCCTGTTTCACACTACATTTCTAAACTAAAATAAAACTAAAACACTTCCACACCACTGATGAAAGGCTCACAGCCTATAGTTTCCCGGCTTGTTCCTACTGCCTTTTTTTGAACATGGAAATAGCATCAGCTCTCCTCCAATCTTCTGGTGCCTCCTCCCTTAACTCTCTTGGCTTCATGCCATTTCCCTGGTGAAAACATTCATTTAAGATCTTGCTCAGATCTGCTATGTTATTATCTCAGATGTTAATTGCCCATTACTTATCTCTGGACGTTCTCTATCAGTTCTAAACTCTCCAGGCTGAGGAGCCAACATATTTGCATTCATTGCAGATCTTTTTCCAGGATCTTTTATGTTTCAGTGAGATCACATTTCAGGATTCTAACTTCCAGAGTATCCTGTGCAGCTTTACTCATCCTCTCATTACGGGCAACCATCTCATCCCAGGAATTAATCTTATGAATCTATGCTGTACTGCCCCAAAGTATTTATCCCTGAGCATGGAGACCAAGTTTCTCTGTGTAAAAAAGTTTTGATGTGATGTCACCCCCAAATCCTGCATATTTATAACATGTCCTTCTTATTCATCTTTTTCAATCTTGAATCTTGCAATAAAACCCAATATATTACCAGTCTTAAATAAAATCAGAAAATGCTGGGGCTACACAGCAGATCTGATGAAGATTGACATATTGCCTCACTCTTTTCAGACTCTGCTTGACCAGATGACTATCCACAACATTATCTGTTTTAATTTTGGATGTCAAACGTCTGTAGTTCTTTACCTTTCAAATATTATTTCGAACAAAGGTAAATATCCTAAAAGCTTGTTGTTCCTCTAAGTAAATTTATGATGCTTCACGAAATTTATAAATCTACGAATCTGGCATTCAAGAAAGGACAAAGTGAGCAAGTGCAGGGAAACACCATCCCCTGCAGGTTCTCTTTCAAGTCACACACTATGTGACTTAAAACTACTTCATGGTCCCCTCAACTTGATCTAAGTTTATGGTTCTTCTCACCAATATTACAACATGAGTAACCTCACCAGGACAGAAACAATTGAAGAATGTAGCTCACCAACACCTTCTCAAGGGAAATTAGAGATAAGCAATAAATGTCGACCTGGCTAGTGACACCTATGTTCTGTACATGAATGAAACAAAACCTCTCCGCATTTACAACATATTGCTAAAACCAATGGGATTTCAATTAATCAACATTACATTTAAGGCTATATATTCTCAGTGGTGTCATATGTGATCGATGGCAAAATAGCGAAAGCAAAAAGATTACTGTTGATGTAAAAATAATACAACTCCTGGAAAAAAAAGACTACTCGCTCCCCACTGACTCCTTTAACATATTTAGTTTCAAAGATGGACGGGTGGGGGGTTGGCTTTAATGCCTTTCAACCTGAGCATTCTTTTCCCTTTCTTAGACATAAAATCAAAAGGCCAAGCAATGCACCCTCAAACTCCCCTGCAGCCAACAAAGATACAAAGAGGGAAGCAAGAAAAGTCAAATCACAATGCAAAAAGCATTAGTGCCAGAGCAGCAGGATATCTCCCTAATTTGACTTTCCCTACAGGTGGTATGCAGCTGCATCAGAGCAGGTTATTTCACTGCCGGTCACTTGTGCTGTAACAAAGTGTTGCCTGTGCTCGACAGAATATATTTAGTGATGCGCAACGAGTTAGGACTATAATAAGAAAAGCATTTTTTTGGCATTGCCCAAGGAGACTCCCTATGCTGGGCATGGACAGTAATGCTCTTGTTTCAGTGTCTGCCGACAGAGATAAAAGCTGTCAGGAAATGCTGGTGCACATGACCCATTGGAAATTTTTTTTTGTAACTTGCATATGACTGGCTGGCAGACAATTCTTATCTCATTGAAAATGAATAAAGTCGCCTAGGATCTGAAAGTAAAGCAGCGGCAGCTCACAGGAGCCTTGAAATTCACAAAGAAAACTTTCTTGTTTAATACTTTTATTATGGAGTGGCATCTCAGTAGCCAAGACAAGCTATTGCCAAGACATGGATGAAGAAATCAAATTGCATTAGGTTCTGCTGGATTGGATCAATACCACCTGAATTAGATTTCATGGCGTCATCCATGATCAGTGTTCCATCTCTGAGCTTGGGGAATACTCAACACTTTTTGGAGATTTGTCTATTATATTAGTTCTATTTCATTAAAGTCATTGAAAAATGTAATAAATAGTTAACAATTAAAAATATGTACTTATATAAAAATGTCTGTTAACTGGAAGATTCACAGCTGATTCCCGAGTCTCGAGGACATGTTTGGAACTGTTCATTTATTTGAACTTTTAAAAGGGACAACATGTGGTGTTACCAAGTTGCATGTGTTTTACCAAATCCAAATATATAAGGCGTTAGAATCATTCTCATAGAACATAGAATCAAAATATTGAAACTACACTTACACTGTACCTTTGCCAATTGTATGTTAAGTTGTGCCTATCAGATACTGAGATCAGTTCAATGATTTGAGGAGAGCTATTGAATAAGGAAGACAGATATATATTTTAGACACTCTGACACTAAATGAGAATTTTTCATGAAACAACAATATGCTTTTAGAATAAGCTGTCCCTAGCTCATTTCAATGGATGGTGCTTCTTTGCTTATAATCTCACAATAAAAACATAATTTGTTATGTATTACCAGTAATTGGAGGACACTTAGGGTTTTTCAGGCAATTTGATTCCCCATGTTAGTGAGGCAATATTTGACTTTTCTTTGGACTAAAATGCAGGCACTGTCCTCCTAATGGGATTAATGGGTGTCATTCATTGACGCCATTCTATTTCATGTCCATATATATATAATAATGACAGAAAGAGTTTGTTGCTATTCCTTTCATTCTTCCCCAATTGACTGAAGACGATAAACAGTAAACTAGCCTAAAAGATATAGCTCTCATTTCTGGTGAGAGTGTTGGGGAGATCAATCACAGCAATAGCTACATTTACGTAGCACCTTTGATGCAGTAAAGTATGCTGAGAACCTTCACAGGTTCACAAGTTATAGTAATAGAATTAGGCCATTCGGCTCATCGAGTCTACTCTGCAATTCAATCATGGCTGATCTCTGCCTCCTAATCCCATTTCCCTGCTTTCTCCCCATAGCACTTAATACGTTCTAATCCAGAATTTGTCTACCTCTGCCTTAAAAATATCCACTGACAGCCTCCACAGCCCTCCGTGGCAATGAGTTCCACAGATGAAATACCCTTTGACAAAAGAGGCTCCTCCTCACCTTCTTTCTAAGTGAGTGCCCTTTAATTCTAAGGCTATGACCTCTCGTCCTAGACTCTCCCACCAGTGGAAACATCCTTTCCACATCCACAACCTCCACAGATCCATTAACAAATCATTTAACACAATGATGCAAGGGGCAATCTGGGTTTATGACTAATAACTTGGACAAAGAACAGATTTTAAGGAGGGATAGAAACATAGAAAATAGGTGTAGGAGCAGGCCATTCGGCCCTTCGAGCCAGCACCGCCATTCAATATGATCATGGCTGATCATCCTAAATCAGTACCCCATTCCTGCTTTCTCCCCATATCCCTTGATTCCGTTAGCCCAAAGAGCTATATCCATCTCTCTCTTGAAAACATCCAGTGAATTGGCCACCACTACCATCTGTGACAGAGAATTCCACAGATTCACAACTCTCTGGGTGAAAAGGTTTTTCTTTGTCTCAGTCCTAAATGGCCTAGCCCTTATTCTTAAACTGTAACCTGTGGTTCTGGACTCCCCCAACAATGGGAACATTTTTCTTGCATCTAGCCTGTCCAATCCTATAAGAATTTTATATGTTTCCTTAAGATCTTGCGAACTTGTAGAGCGGGTAAAAGTTATTGATGCAAAGGTTTAGGAAGGAAATTCCAGAGTTTAGAGCCTTGGCAGCTGAAGCCCTATGTGCGAATGGTGGGTCAATTATGCTGGAGAATGATCAAGATGCCAGAACTGGAAAAGTAGAGACATCTCAGAAATTTGGAAGCATTTGGAGGGAGAGTTTTGAAATAAGGGGGAACATTTTGAACTCAGTGTTTGCTAACCTGGAAACCAATGTAGGCCAGTCAAAACGAATGAATGAGGCTTACCTGTGATGCATTTACTTGTACATGCACTGGGTTATATGTTCAGAGAAATGCTTTAACCAAAATCACTTGGAGTCATAGGGTCATACAGCATTGAAACAGGCCCTTTGGCCCAACTTGATCATGCTGAACAAGATGCCCCATCTATACTCATCCCAACTGCCTGCGTTTGGCACATGTCCTTCTACACCTTCCCTATCCGTGCACCTGCTCAAAAGTCTTTTAACTGTTGCAATGATCTTGGAGTGGTCAGGTGAATAATACTAGGTCCTCTAATTTTGGCAGTTTAGTTTGTACTGGTAGGGAGAAAATTAAACAGCTTCATCTCTGGAGTGAATCCTGCAAATTAACCTAATTTGCATTCAACAAGATGACTAAGCCACTCAACCAAGTTTTCAATTGACTACAAGATAGTCTGCATCCTTCTAACTGTTTCTATCAATGACATTGCACAGCAGCAATATTCAGCATCCCTTTGGTTATACATTTTGGATCTTACAGATAATTATTGTCCAAACCTTAAAGTAGTCTTTGAGCATGTGTTGCTATGATCTTTATAAAGCCCATTTCATTTCCCCAAGTGTAATCAACTCACTTTAAGTGATGCAACTAAACACCTGAACAGAGAGCAACTGGAGGAATTCAAGGGTCAGGCAGCATCTATGCAGGGAAATGGACAGTCGACATTTTAGGTCAAGACGCTTCGTCTAGTCTAGAAACCGCTGAATTCCTCCAGCCATTTCCCCTTTTTTATGATAAAAGTGCCACATATAATCAAAATACTGAGATTGATTATAAAACATTAATGTTTATTTCTGGATTTGTATTACTCAAGTATTGCCTGCCGTGCTAAGAATGTCCGATACTGTCTTGTGTTATGGCCCGTGTACCTGTGCTGCTCAATAACCAATACGTTACCTTCACATAACTAAAACAAAAACTATGAATGACTAGTTTGGATCTGATGCATTCATTTAAAGGGGAAGCCCCACTTCACGCTGTTTCTGATAATTTTCTCCGATTTATTTTGTTTTTGAAAGTAATTATTTGCCTGTGATTATTCATTTCTTCACGCAAAGGGGAGTCACCCTTCATGTGAAGAAGTAAAATAATTCTAACAACAAATAAAGATCATGAATCATATTCCATTTAATGGAAACAATAACGAATGAAGAGAGCAGAGAAAAAGTGTGCAATGAAAGGATTCAGTTAAACTCATGAGCCTTTGTGGTTCAAGTTTTACAATGTTAAGTAAAATTACTATGCCTCAGTTGCCACTGAATTAATGTCTCTTTTATTAATATTGTAATGGATTTTTTTTTCCCCAGCACGATAATGGATAAAGGTCCCCTGAGTAAGAAATGTTATAGTTTTAATAGTAAGAGATATTTGCAAGTTGTAGCAGGATGGAGAATGAGCTATCAACTAGACTATAAATGCTCATTGTCTTTTGCTGAACTATTACAGAAGAATTGAACTGAAATGTTCTGGAGCATGTTTGATTACTCTCAACAGAAGTAACAGTGGTTTCCAGAAACTGAAAAGGGGATTGTCAGTGATATCAGATTGCATGTGGATCTGAAGTCACCCCGTTTGTGGAGTAACTCTATTTCACTGCATGGTTAGCATCAGGGTGACTGGGATTACACAAACATGTATTAACTATGCTAAATTGCATGCTAATAATACAGCGCAGGCACCTTAAATTAGCAATGTAATTAGAGATTATGTCTGGATTGTTTTTTTTTACTTTATATTGTCTACTTTTGTGTACATTGTTGCTTTGTTTTTGCAGGTTATGCTTTGATTCTTTTAGCATAAGTTATTGATTCAAAAACACCTTAAGAATGACCAGGAACAGGGTAATTCACTAGAACATTTCTTTCTTTTTTTAATTTCAAATGCTTTGTCCTGGCTAGTTCATGTTTTTTTCTGTTTTGTTGGACTTGTATTTGGTCAGGCAATCGGAGACTACTTCATTAAATTCTCAACTTATGATTTGTAGACCACCTCCATGTTGGACTATTATTTTCATAATTGTTCAAAAGATTTGGATCCATTAACATTGGGTGTTTTACTGATTTAAGTGGTAATTAACTGCTCAGATGACAAGAGGCTTTATCGAAATATGGACCGTATAATATATCTTAACGAAAGAAAGGTATTGTGGCATAGATGTTTAGGGAAGGAACTTTGGAATGCAAGGCCTAACAATTTAACCTGGGTATTTGAAATCTGAATAACACACCCAGATAACATCTAGTATTAAATTTTTTAAAATAATAATTGAGCTATCCTAAAGTATTCAGAGTAATGCAGTGGAGCTTCCACTACCACTTCACTTATGCGCATGCCTTGGATCATGCTGCTTCTTCTAGTGTGAACTGGCTAGAATCCCAGTACATTGGTGAGTTCCAGGTAGCATGGGGCCTCTCCAGATGCAAATAGTTTGATTCGGTGACAAGAACAGTTATGTCACCAGTGAGTACATACCGACTCCTCCAGTTGTTGAAGCTATTGTTTAAAATGAATATTTTCAGAAACACTTTAAAGAATTAAATTAGGTTGAGCAAATCAAATAAAACCTATTTCATACTTTTCTCCAGATAGCCTATTTTCTCCACTGATTATAATGTACTTATGTCAGGTTATCCTGGCGTGGAATCAGCGGGATGATTTCCAAGCCTGGGAATAAGACATTTGCAGATGCTTGCACCACCTCTATGAATCCCTTGACCACACTTTGCCATGTGGAAGGCTAATCTATAGCCTCCATTTGGCAATTGCTTGGCTGTGGACATATCTGCCAACAAATCCATTATGTATCTTGGAGGAAGAATTGTCCCCTTGCGAGACACTAATGTACAAATACACTGATGCATCAAATTACCAAAATTGCATAGAACAATTTCATTACTACAGTCGTGCGATTCCCAAAGACTGCAGCACCATTTGTCCTTTCTCCTTCGGCCATTCCTCGTAATTTAGATCTGCAATTCCAAGAATCAGCTTTGCTGTTCTTCTTTAACTTCTCAGTAAAGATGATGCTTTTCTTTGGCTCTGGTGTTTAGAATTTTGCAAACTGAACATTTAAAGCCATTTGCACTAGCTGCAATGGAGGAAATTTTAGCCATGGTTTGCTGTCTTTCAAGCATGCCAGTGAGGAGTCAAAAGTCAAAACCACCACAAATGTCTCATTATGAATGATCAACAGGATATGTACTACTAAAGAGATGCCATCAGTCTTGCAAGTTTTCCTTATCGCTGCTGTTTTCAAAGTAAAAGATTATATTACCCAATGCATGCTATTTGCAAAACTGTCAAAGCTTGCTCATTAAAGTCAATAATTCACTACCATATTGTAAATTACATCGGTAATCGATCTTTCTTGTTAGTGTTTTCCAAGCAGATTATAAAGACTTTAACATAATTCAATAGGCATCACTATTATTTCCCTCTGACGTGGCAAGTAATATTCATGTTTTTGAGAAATAAAGAGTCCAAGATATTCAACATTTCCAGGGTCAATTCCATCCTAGCCAATGGGTCACCACTGCCTAGTTGATAACCATTTCCGCCTTTTTAAATATTTAATTCTCAACCATCAACATCACAGGGCCGATGTACTATCCATAAATTGCATCACAACAATTCATTCAGGCATCTTCACCAGCACTTCCGAAATTAGTGATCCATATCACCAAGAAAGGCACTTCTGGTGCATGGTAGAAGCAGCACCTCCAATTCCCTTCCTTCATCATTGTTGATTGACCAAACTTCAGGAACTCCCTATTCAGAAACATTATGAGAGTATCTTCATCCCAGTAGCAGTAATGGCTCAAGGCAGCTCATGCTAAGGGGAATTAGAGGTAGCTAGTACATGTTGACCTTGCCAGTGATGCTCACAGCCTAAAAATGAACAATAATAAACCATCTATGCTGCCTCGATTTGTAATGCCTCCATTTCCTAGATTACGAAAGGAATGGGATACATTATTTGGACAGTTACATGAATAGGGAAGGTTTAGAAGGATATGGGCTAAACACGGGCAATGGGACTTGCTTAGATGGAGTATCTTGGTCGGCATGGTCCAGTTGGGCAGAAGGGCCTGTTTCCTTACTATAATTTTCTATTCCTATAATTAATGGGAATTAAGATTGGGCTCACATGAAGAGCTGGGCTTCATAATGCGGAGTATTGCACCTGCAGATGAAATTTGGCAGGTTTAGAATTCATGCATAAACTAACTTGCCAAGCTCCTGTTTGTATTTTTTTTTTCAAAAACAGTATTGAGATTCATTAGGCAGTCTGCTATGCCCAAGTCTGCTGACTACTGTATATAAGAGGCCTTCACACGCCAAAAGTATAGGTGCCACCCACAGTGTCTGAAGGCACAGCAGCACCAGGCAGTAAGATTCGCCCTTGCTGTGATCTGGAACAGGACACTGTCAATATTAATTGACAGGAAACCCATTCCAGAGATCCCCAGAATAAAAGAGCAAATGAGTCTGCTGGAGAATTAAAATTATTCAAAGATTTTTTTTGAATAAAGTCAAAGAAGTTTCATTACATATTTCTATCTCCTGCATAAAAAAGCTTACAAATCCTTTCAATTCAGCTTTAAACATTAAATCCATCAGCAGACGTGCAGTAAAATAAATTTTGCAGATACATTCATAAACAAAAATCTTATTTCCATAATTCATACAGCTGGCTGACATTTATTGTCACATCAGGTGCAATGGGGACATTTCATGAACATTAACATGTACAGCGTCATTTGTCAACAAAGCAACAATGTAAGCAAATCGTTCTGCACTCACACAGATTTACAGTGTGCGCTGCCAATTGCTAATTATGGTGTGTTGCTTATTTGCAGCAGCCCATTCTACTGAATTATGTTAAAGATAGGATCCCAATCTGCAGTAGGGGAATGATGCTTAACTTGAAAGCTAAACTGACATGGAGTCTAACAAACGCATTTGCCTGATAACAAATGAAGGAGATGGCCTTAACAGAGAATTGAATACCCAGATCTATGCATGTAACACTTTCTTCCTCCCCTCTGTCTTGGCACCTTTTTTTTTTGGAAACAAATAGTGTCCATCAGTTGTCACAGCTTTTTTTTGTAAGAGTAACTGAAAAACTATTAAAACTTCCACTGGGAACTGGGAGAATAAACAAATGATAAAGTGATGGTCTAAATTGCAGCTGTGCTGTTATAGTAAAAATGGGAATTAGTTCTATGGCAGAATTACTATATCTTGCACAAAAGACCTACACTGACAGTTAACATATGAATTCAGATTTACCGATAACAACATTACAGAAAACAATTATATTTATATGTTAATAAATGCCATTTTTACAGTGACAGTTTGGTAACAGCAGCTTCATTATTTTTTCCTGTAGTACTGGGTACATTGTACATTAGCATCCTCTGCCATATTTTGTTACCTTTATAAATGGCTATTTTGTTCTCATTCACCTGGGGAGCCAGTAAGCTTTAATGTAACAGAAATGTAGGGGAAGATTGCATTTTGGGTTAGCCTAGTCAGTTTCGAGAGAAAGACTGGTCAGCTGCAGTGTACACGTCAACACATTCGGTACTCCCGCCCCTGTACACAGATAAGGTACGCAATGCATTGGAGCTGCGATGCGGATATATGCCTTTACACCAGCTCTTTCCCTGGGCTCTCAATTGCGTCCAGTGGCATTCTGTAATAAGCGATCTATTCATGGCACATTCGCTGTGGTCCCTATTCATTTGAAAAAGCCCTGTTGACCTTCACCAGAAAAATGAAATGAAGGCTTTTAGCTTTTAAACTTATTAAACTTTGTTTACTTAATTTACATTAGTCAGGATTTTGAAGTGAATTTATTATTTCAAGTTTCAAGGAATAATTTGTATTTTTTAAGCTCAGGCACCTCACGTTTTACACAGGGGTTACATTCTTGAAAAATAGTGCGTACCTCAAAATTACTTAAACTAAACATATACGCGACTACATTGCCAGCTGTAAATTTGAATGCGTCATTTCAAAAATATGAGCGAGTAAATTAGGCTTTAGTATTAACTAGACTAAGTGGGACCCGTTGGGTCCCTGTCACACGGGAGGCCTGGTCCCCCAACGCAACCCGTTCCCCAACGCAATATTCCATCACTCACGCCTATCCCCCTCCCATCAAATCCACCCCCCTGTCCCCCTCTCCCTCTACTCTCCCCTTCTATCCCACCTTGCCCATCATCCTGGGCCCCTTCTACCCACCTCCCTACCCCCCACACTCCACTAGCCCTCTACCCCACTCACTCCCTCTCTTCCCTCTCCTTCCCTCCCTCCCTCTCTCCCCCCTCCATCCCTCTCTCTCCCCCTCCCTAATTCATTTCTCCCCCTCCCTCATTCTTCACTCCCCGCTCATTCCTCTCTCTCCCCTCTCCCTCCCTTATCTCTCTCTCCCCCCTCCCTCCCTCATCCCTCTCCCCCTCTCCGAGCCAGAGCTGCCCGCAGAAAAGGAAACTGCAGGATGGTGGCGGCCGGGCAGCCCCCAAGGCGCTGATACATCTTGACCAGGCCCCGGGCTTGGGCACGACTCCAGCCCTCAGCTCGGCCACCGCCTGGGATCCTGTCCAGGCACCGACTTCATCTCTGGGCTCATCCCTGACCCCGGACCCAGGCTTGTCCTTGGTTCCAGTCTAGGCCCAGGCCCAGGCCGTCCCCGGGCTCGGCCTATGGCTCCAGCCCAGGCCCAGAACCTGGGCTCATCCTGGGCTCCAGTCCGGGCCCAGTCCTCGGGCTCGGCCCGTGGCACTACCCTCCCCACCAGGCCCTGTGCGGCCGCAGCACCTGGGGCAGCGGCACCACTCATTCACCATGGCGACCTCCAACCAATAGACAGTGGACGCGGCCAATCAGTGCGGTGATGGTGCCAGGATCTTCCGGCGAGGCCCCTTCCTGAGTGACAGGAGAGGCAACCAATCTGCGTGGCGGTGACTGACAGCAATCTGCGCATGTGCAGTTTTTACGATATTTAAACCTCGATAACTTTTACCATCGATTGGAATGAAACTTGTTGCACTCGCAGCAGAGGAGAATGGTGAGTAAGGGGGCGAAAGATCGCAGGGTTCGATCATCCGGCGCGGGGGAGCTGTTAAAATGTAACAAATCACACAAAATACATTTTAACCTAAACATCCACCACAGCGAATCCTCCACATTCCTCACTGTGATGGACAGCGAAAACAAGTTCAATCTCTTCCCTTCCTTGTTCTCCTGCGGTCGGGGGTCTCAAGCCCTCCGTTGACGGGACGATCTTGAGTCCCGTATCCAGCGGCGTTTGGGCCCTCTACATCGGGGTGATCAGCTCCTGCATCGGGGGGATGTCAGCTCCCCTGCACCAGACGATCGAACCTCGCATCGGGGCTGGTCGAGCCTCTGCATCGTTGGAGCTCCCGACTCACCTCTCCCGAGACTGCAAGCTCATTATGGTAAAGTCCACGGTTGGAGCGATCCCAGGCAATGGATCGACTCCGATGTTAAGTCCACGCCACGCGGAGGGGCTCAAGGTCAGTTCGAGGAGGCCTCCAGCTCCATCAATGTTAGGCCACAGAGCGACCAGAGATGCGACCAGGAACAAAATCGCATCTTCGGCAAGATAAGAAACTGAAAAAATGTTTTTTCCGACCCCCTTCCCTTCCGCCCACATAAAACAAACCGGAGAACATCTACACAGACTTTTAAAATGCATTAAAAACAGACAGACTGTTGGCGGGGCTGCCAACCGTGCGGTGCCCCTGGTGGCTAGTGTAAGAGGTAGCCCGTAGTGCCCTGTTGTCAACACAGGATTAGGGTTGTGCCATTTCAATCAAGAACCTGATAGTTGAAGGAAAGTAGCTGCTCTTAAACCTAATGGTGTGTGATTTCCTGCTTCTGCGCCTCCTGATTGACAATAGCAGTGAGAAGAGGCATGACCTGGATGGTGGGGATCATTGATGTTAGATGCCGATTGCATGAGTCATGTGTTTCATGCAGGTGCTTTCAATGGTAGGGAGGGCTGTGCCAGTGACGGACTTGACTGAATCCACCACTCTCTGCAACCTCTTGCATTCTGTGGTTTGGAATTGCCATTTCAGGCTATAATACAACCAGTCAGGATACTTTATACAATACCTCTGGAGAAGTTAGTTAGAGTATTTGGTGAGGTGCCGAATCTCATTAAACTTTTAATAGATTGAAGGCACTAGTGTGCCTTCCTCATGATTACGACTATGTAATGAGCCTAGGATAGGTCATCCGAGATATTAACATCCAGGAATTTGAGGCAGTTAATGACATTGAACCACTGATCAAAACTGGCACAGGTCTCCAGCCTTCCTCTTTCAGAAGTTAATGGTTAGTTATTTGGTCTTGTTGACATTGAACAAGAGGTGAGGTTGTTGCTTCGGTACCAATCCATCTCTCTCTTGAGATGCTGGACTCATCACCACCTGTGATTGGCCAACCACAGTGCAATTCATCATTGGCGATTATATACATGGCAATAGAGCTGTCCTCAGCCACACAGCAATGGTGTAAAGAGAGTAAAGCAGAGAACTAAGGCTGCAGCAAAGAGGCGCACCTGTGTTGATGGTCACTGTGGAGGAGATAATGTTATCGATCTACACTGATTAATGTTTGCCAATGAGGAAGCCGATGAATATATCTAGCACTGCATAGTACCCAGGCACATACACTCTTGCCCATAATTTCAAAGCAATGGTAGCATTTATATTACAGCCGGTCTCAGACTACTGCAGAACATTATGCAAAGGTAACAGACTTGCTGCTGCCATATGCAACTCATAGTGAGAATAGTAAAATGATTCTAAGCATACACAATGGGAGATCTGAGTTAAGGGCCTGTCCCACTTGGGAGACTTCCACCGCGACCTCTAGCTACCTTAAGCGACTAAAAAAAAATCAAGGTCGCGGTGACCTACGACCTCCTACGACCTTCCTCGACTATGTGTACGACCTCCTACGACTATGTTGAAGACCTCCCTCGACTATGAAGAAGACCTCCTTCGACCTACTTCGCCTATGTTGAAGACTGGCTTCGACCATGTACTTTATACTCGAGGATGGTCTCTGGCAAATTGGTCCGCGAATGAACACGACCCCCTTCGGCCTCAGAGCACCACACCGAAAACCAGTAACGACCAGTGACGAGTGTCTACAGCTCAAATGATCACCTGATAAAATGATGTCATGTCTGCATTTTTTTCTCAGCTTTTAAAAAAAATAATTCTGAACCATGCAAGCAAGGAAGGAACTAGTTTGGAGGATGTTAGTAAACATACAACTACTGCTCTTTGCAGTAGCCCTTTTGCTTCAGCAGCCTTTTAAGAAAGGCAGAAGGGGAAGAGCAAGAGTGAAGAGGAGGCACAAGAAGAGGTCTCAATGGGTGAATGGAGATGATGTGATGGACTGTCCCAGTACACCAGATGACTGGAAGAGAGTGGCGCTGTGCTTTGACAAAAGATGGAACTTTAGGCACATATGTGGGGTAGTGGATGGCAGCACGCCATTCTTGTCCCTGTCCCTGTACACCTCATTTTCCTTATCGTACAGGATGGCATTCTGCTGGAACCATTCATCAAGGTCCCCCTCCTGCTGCCTGGTGAAGGCGTAGGGCATAACCTTCCTCCAGCCCTCCCTCACCATCAATGGGGCATCTGCCTCTGATGCTGTGTCAGACACAGGAGAAAGGGCTGCTTTGCTGCCTTCAAATGAGGCAGTGAAGGATGGGGTGGTGGTGGGGACATATACTACCACCCTGGTCTCCTCCTCCAGGGGTCTCTCATGCAGGGCTACCTCCTCCTGCACTATCACCTCTTGTGGCATCACCTCCTGCCACTCCTCCTCCCGGGTGGGAAACACCTGCATGACAGGTTTTTTTAGGGTTGTGCCCTCCCCCTGTGCTGCTACCTTTTTGGTGCCATCTCTAAAACACGTCTCCTCTCCAAAAAACTCTCCAGTTATGAATGAACATGCTCTGGGGTGACAGAGATCATGTGCTGCTGTTTACATTACCTTTTTTTCCTACTGACCTTTGTTTCACCCCGGAGCTATTACCTTCGACTACCTTCGACCACCTTTGAGTACCTGCGACTAGCACCATGACCTACTACAACCAACTTCGACAAAAAAATTATCGATTTTTCCCACGGCGACCTATTTTTAGTCGCGGCCAATTTTTAACATCTTGAAAAATACGCCGCGATCTAGATAAAGCCTTAATTTGCCACTTTTCATTTCACTGCACATCTCGTATGTGTATGTGACGAATAAACTTGACTTGACTTGATTACACGGAAACCACTCTCGAGCATGAAGGAGAGTGACGAAGACCTCCTACGACATCGTGGCGACCTTGCCGCGACTATGGGTCGCGGGCAAACTCGCCAGAGGTCGCGGTGGGACAGGCCCTTTAGTTTATTGCCATGTGTACCGAGATACAGCAGAAAGATTTTGTTGTGTGCTAACCAGTCAGCAGAAAAGGATTTTGATCCCTGTAAGATTATGAGGAAGAAGCATAAATTGCATGTGACCAAAATACCACTCACCACATATGTGCCAAATTTACCTTTAATGTTCTCTAGACTGAGATTGTCAACCAGATTTCTCTGCTGTACAGTATAAATTTGCACCTGACACAACTACTTGTCAAAACAAAATCTTGCAATAACTTCTCGGGTGATATGAAATTCATACTCAAGCAACATATTAGTCTGTCATGTGGATTTGTCACACTTTAATTACAGCAATGGGGAAAAAAATCAGGTTGTTAAAAGGAATTGCTCGTGTTAAAGTAAATTAACTGCACAATTATGGCAGAAAATCACAGCAGTTTTGGCCAATGGACTGGCCCTATAACTGCTTGGGCTTACCTACCACCATGTTTGCCTGCCCAGATTTACCTTTTGCAAACATTCAGTGTCAAATAAGCTGACCCAACAAAACAACGAGCTGCCTCACAAGGTGGAGAAGGCCTAAAGAGGTGAGTTGGCCTCAGGTGCTACCTAAAGGTTTTGTTATTTATAAATCCACCGATATGTGAAGACATTTAAAAAAACAGTAATTAGATTTAAATTACTTTTTTTTTTAAATTTAAACATAGGGATTAATTAAAACACCTTCAATGCTATTTTAATTAGGATGTTAACCCATTATCATGTGAATAAATTCATTAAAATAATGGGTAGAGAATTTTCACGCAATTTGTTTACATGCAAATATTATTCAAAAGACTATAGCTGGATGTAAACTCTTCAGATAACGTGATGCCACCTATTCACTTTTCATGTACTTATTGTGGTAAAATTATTTCAAATCAGTGGTTGGTCGATTTAGCAATTTCCATTCATTGGTGAAAATGATGCATGTGAATTCATAGTCATCTGCTACTTTATTATTATACAAATCAAACTAAAAGATAATTTGCAGATCAGTAATATACAATTACCATCTCACCAGTTAGCGGCTAGAGTGGATTAACCCGATCACAGGTTGCAGGACCCTTCACTTAAATAACTTCTACATTGAATTACATCCTGACATTTGTTTATATCATCATCTTTATTATTCCATAGTTTCTAACCCAGCTTCACACATAAACACTCATGATTCCATCTGGCATGTGCATAATAGCTTTCTGCTATCTCCTTAACAGATTAAATAGAACTATCAAACTTTGTGATTTATGCATCTTAACTATGTATGACAATTTTACAAATCTGCCAATGTGGGAAATAGTCAACAGGTTTGGAAGCATCTGAGAGAAAAATAAACAGATAATTCCTCTGATGAAGTACCTATGACCTGGAGCATTAACTTGGTTGCTCTTTCTACAACTGTGGCTGATCTGCTGAGTATTTCCAGTGTGTTTTGCCTTAAAAAAAAAACAAATTGCAGCAAGTGTGCATAACCAGCACACCCTAATTGCATGTCGATTTGGTAGTGAAACCACTTCATTGAACCTTTACAAACCATCTGGTGAAATTGCTCCCACATTGCTTGTGTGGATTGAGTTCTAAGATTCACCCCACTGACAATGAAGGGAACAGTAATATATTGTAGAAGTCTGAAGTCTAAGTCTGAAGAAGTGTCTCAACCTAAAACTTCACCTATCCATGTTCTCCAGAAATGCTGCTTGACTCATTGAGTTTCTCCAGCATTTTGTGTCCTTTTGCGTATTAACCAGTATCTGCAGTTCCTTGTTTCCAGTCCAAATAATAGTCTCGACGTGAAACATCACCTTTCCATGATCCCCAGAGATGCTGTGTGACCCACTGATTTATCCACCACTTTGTGTCCTTTTGAACAGTGTTATCTTTCCAAGTCAAGGTAGTACTTGGCTTGAAGGGAATTAGAGGGGCTGGCCTTATCCTTCTATATAGAAATCACGCAGAAGTTTCCTCTCATCTGTCCATCCCCTGGATTGCAGTGCATCGTCCAGAAGGCTCAAACTCTGGGAAGAGAGACTAGAGAAATCTTTGGAAGACATTCATATGGCAATCGATCCCTCTGAGAAACTCCCACCAAGTTCCGACCATGGATAATCTGGCGCAGTCTCAAAAGACTGCTGAGAGGCATGGGAAGGAGCAAATCGAACATGCTGAAGTGGGGGTATGCTGAAGATGCGGCAGACTGCGAGTGCGGATGGGGCCATCAGATCATGGAGCATCTCCTGAGCTGTGACATGCGGCATGACACATGCACTCTAAAGGACGGCCAATGACGTGGCACTAAAATTTGCTCGCTATTGGCAAACAGTTGTGTGATGACACAAAATAATAGCTAACTTTATAGACAATTGAGAATTGTTGATTTTGACAAGAGATTATATTAATACAATTCCAATGGTACAGTGAGATTTCAACGATTCCAGTGCACACACTTTAACAGAAACTGAGATGATTTATATTTTCATCCGCAATTATAAGCAGATTGCTGAAATGGCTGACTGAGGAGACTGGAAAATTAATGAAACAGTCACCAAATGAAAGGGTTTCTTTCATGTCTTTTCACCTCCATCTGGCACTCCTCATGTGGGAAATTGTATGAATTAGTCTGTGGATTCCTATGACACAAGCCCAAATGCTTAGCAGGTGAGCCACATATTTGATTTAATCTGAAAAGCAACATTAGATTCAATCTCTGGAATGTCCAGTTTAACATTTCGACTTCGAGCAATTCAGAAAGTGAGAGAAATTATAATGTGAATCATTTATGATGATTTCTGATGATGACTATAATTTCCTCACAGTAATTAGTGAGGAATTCACACAGGCAACACGGAAGAATTTAGAAGTCTGTGTGGATCATTGATGATGGGAGCAAAACCTACCAGGATTTCAGCTCCTTACACAAAGATGCAGAACAAAATTGGAAATGCAGAAAATCTAAAATTATAAAAGAGATTCAGAGTAACAGCAAAAAATATATTGGGATAAGCAAAGACATACTAGGAGTTAATAGTGAGAAACTGTAGGCTCTGGAGAACCGAGAATAAAGAAAGAACATACCGGCAATGAAGACACACCTGCGTCGAAGTTGCACCTCCATTTTGAGTTGCTAAATTTTGATAAAAGGCTGGCGGGACATAGAATTTCTCACGCTTAAATAAATAAGTAAACAAACAAATAAATAAATAAATAAATAAATAAATGAATGAATAAATAGATAAATAAATAAAGTAACAATTCAATTTGCCCAATGCTTCCATATCTCCTCCATTCTGAATGAATGAATGGGTGGGGGGTGGAGGGTGACGGCAGGTGGAGAGATGGTGGTAAAAATGGGAGCACACCGGGACAAGTTGAATCAGTTGTGATCTTATTGAATGCCAATACTTGTTCAAAGGACCAAAGGACCAATTACTCGCGCTGACACAGGAGTAAGCTCCACCGCCCGCTGACCTGTTATCCATCGCCCGCTGACCCACTCTGCTCTATGATCTTTGCTCTTTAGCTGGTCCCCCTCACTGTCCGGTCTCCGAGCCAGGTCAAAAATAGGAATAACGAGAAAGACACGGCAGGGAATGCCATGCAGTATCACCTAGCGCAGCAAGTGTCCTGCTTCCGGCGGCAGTCGGAATGTTAGGATTTGTGGGAAATGGTTGACATTAGTGAGGCTGGCGAGTGGCAGGAGAGAGGTGTTCAGACGGAGAGCACTGCCAGAGGTGAGCAGGCTGGCCGAAGGCGCTAAGGTGGCGGACGGTTCCACAGCCCGGTCCTGGCGGCCGCTCACAGCCACCCGAGCTACTTCCCTCCCCGGCCACAATGCGGTGGCTCCGCGCCCGGAGCGCCACGGCAGTGGTGAGTGAGGGAGTTGCCGGCATGATCCCTGACCTCCTCCTTCTCAACGCTCCTGCCCGTGCTGACCCGGGCCAGAATCCCCACACACTGTGAAAGGATCTCCCCCAACCCCCAGCGGCGCTGTCCTTTTACAGCCGCTTCCCACTTTACAGCCACTTCCCATCAGTTGCCAGCAATGAGGGATAGACTTGGCTAACATCAAGAACAATGTTGCTGTACTGAGGGATAGCCAAGCCTATCTTTCTTGGCTAACAACCTAACCTTGGCGTAGGTAAGTTTTCGTGCCTTATTTTTTGGTAAAAAACAGCGTCTTCATTGCCGGGAAATACAGTACTTATAATTCAGGAAATATTGTCAGGATGTTCAGAATATGATGGTTGGGAAAAACTAGGCATCCACAAATTCAGTTTTTCATATTTGAGAGAGGGAACATGATATGGCTGTCTAAATTCACAGAATATGCAGAGTTTCCGACAAATAATTCAGGACATGAATGTGCAAGTACTTTTGGGTTTTTACTGCTTTGTATCAAAGCAACGTGTTAAAAATGTAAACAACAAACAAAGCATAAAACTGATGGAGTGTCTAGCGAGATCTAAGCCAGAAACACAGTGCCAATTTCACAGATGCTGCAAATTTAAAACTGTGTCAAAAATATGTTGATGACAATTAAAAAATTAAAAAATAAATTGTAGAAACTTAAATAAGTTTAAAAAGAGAAGTGAAATTCTACTTTGGTAACATGGGGGCAAAAATACCTTTCCTCTGATTAGTTTTAATAGCATGAGTGTAATGCTATCAAATGTTATATTATTAAACATATTAACATATATCAATATGTTATGTTATTCAATAAATTTACAATTTAATTTAGATACAGCTTATTGGATTCAGAAGTTGTGAGGAGTTTGATTTCCATTTCAATTACTTTCAATGTATTGCATGTTTAAGGCGTTGCTCTTTAAGGGTTAATGGGACAGGGAATTATGATATATTACATAATATTTTGTGTTATTTATCAGTGTAAAGTCCATACTATTCAGTGCTGAGGTAGAGTTGTGGTTAAGGACGAGATGGTGATTCAAGATGGAAAGAAGCTGTTCTTGAGCCAGAATGGTCTCAGGCTCCTCCATAGGCAATTGTGCAATAGAAAATGACAGTGAGCCGGGAATGTGGCCCTACTTGGCTATCAAAGCAGCATATCAAGCACTTAGTCTGAGAGATGTCTACATCACCCTACACCAAGCCTCTACAACAAGATGGAAACTGGTCTCCCAGAGGCAGAGAGGGCACTGGGGTTTGCAAAAAGTAACAACATGCTCAGAGGCAAATATCCAGCAATCTCAGGAGACAGAGGTCTGCCCCTCTGATGTTAAGGATTAGAATATTTTAGTGCTTGATGATATGAATTCATTTTCAGTTCTAAAATAATGTGCCAAAGTGCAAATTTGAGCAGCACTCTGTGTGAGGTACAAGGACAGCATTATTGGAATGATAGATCAACGACCATATGAGAGATTCCTGCACAGAGCATGTTGATTACAGTTGAGATGTTCCTTGACACTTTGATGGTCTCTGTTCCTCTGAGTGTTAATCAATGTTCCTTAGATTTATTATTGCTTGAACATTAAATTGTTGCGTCTTATATAGCACTGGAATGGCATGGACAGCACAGGCTCAAATCTCAGAGCTCTACAACCTGTTAGATCTGTCTTAAAATGTAATACAAAGGTAATGGATGAAATACACTGTCTCTTATTTGGAATCAATCAATAGAGCTAAAACTAGAAGTAAAACAGAATTCTAATTTCCCCCATGGATTATACCAATACCTTATCTTTATATGCTTATATTTGCACACAGTGGGGAGTAGGGCATGTTCTTTCAAATTAATGACTTGTGTAGTTGGTACAAACACATTGTAGATTCATTGAAGTACAAGCATAATATCCTTTCATGGTAACTGACATTTTTAATTGTGCTGAAATAATGGACATAAATAAACATCTTTTGTTCTGATCTCCTAGCAAGTTGAGCTTTGTGGAAAATGAAATGAAAAATGTAACTATCCAAAAATTCATATTTTAGAAGTTACATACTTTCATCTAAACTAACTTATTCTTATCCAGCTGAATGTCGAATTTCAAAATTATTTTGAAGAAAATAAATGCCACAGAACCTTGTATTACATTTTGCCAAATCCCAGACAGGAATAGACTATCAAAATTAGCAAACTTTTCTGTTGAGTGGGCATCAAAGAGAAATCAAAGCATCAGCATTCTCCTCTTCCGTGTCCTGATCCCAATAAATATAACCTATATATATACTTCACAAAAATTGCTGCAAATGTGACAACACATATTTTATCCTGACCAGAACGGACAGCACCTTCGCTATGTGTCCACTTAAGCCATGAAGGTACATCACTGTAATACAATAAACACACCTCATCGCACCTTCAGGGTAAACCTCCAGTGTCTTAAGGGAACATAATATGTTTATATTCAATAAAGACTTAACTCATATATTTAATTAGGTAAGGTTAGTGGAAACACAATGATATACTTGTCGAGGGTATTCAATGAAAAATATGGAATTTTGCTAAATCTTTGATGAATCATGTTGTAAGTACTGTGTACAATTGTGCTTGTCATAATTTTAAAAGAAAGTAGAGACACTGGAGAGGAGTCCCGGGAGGATATCGAAAATGTTAAACAATACATATCAATAAGTACGAACAATCCATGTGTCTTCTTTTGAAGTTTAGTGTGCTAAGTCATAACACATAGACAAAACTAAGAAACTGTGGAGAGGGTTAATGTTTTAAGTCAAAACATCGGCATCTGCAGGCTTTTATAAAATATTTCCAGAGGTTTTGATAGAGTGGATGCAGAAATAATGTTCCACTCATGGTGAGATACACAACTATAAACCATCAATATACGATGATTAATAAGCAGTATTGGTACATTGACCTTCATTAGTCAGGGTATTGAGATTAAAATTTGGGCCAATATGTTACAGTTGTACAAGATATTGGTAAGCCCACATTTGGATTATCGTGTTCAGTTCTGGTCATCCTGTTATAGGCAGAATGTCACTGAGCTGGAGAGAGTGCGGAGAAGATTTACAAGGATATTGCCAGGATTCGAGAGCATGAGCTATAAGGAGAGGTTGGGCAGGCTAGCACATTATTTCTTGGAGCACTGAAGGTTGAGGGATGATCTTGTATGGGTACATAAAATCATGATGGAAATTGAAAGGGTCTTTTACCCAGAGTAGGGGAATCAAGAACCAGAGGACACGGATATAAGATGCAGAAGGGAAAGATTTAATAGGAACTTGATGAGTAACTTTTTTCATAGAGGGTAGTGGGTACATGGAACGAGCTGCCAGAGGAAGCAGTTGAGGTGGGTATGATAACATTTAAAAGGCATTTGAATAGGTGCATGGATAAGAAAAGATTGGACGTATATGAGCCAAAAGCGAGCAGGTAGGACTTGTGTAGATGGAGCTGCTTGGATGGCATGGGCAAGTTGGGCCAAAGGACATATGTCTGTACTGTATGACTCAATTACTTTATGACTCTATTTCCATTTAACAATCTAAATATTTGTTGGTATCCTTTTTACAGTAATCACCCGGGCTGTTTGTCGTGCTTTATATTCAAGAGTTTGCATGGAGTAGACAAATTATGCAAATCCTCAATATTGGGGTAAATGATTATTTAAACGCAGTCATGAAAAACACTTGCAACACATTGTTTAATCCCGGTTTGGGCAGGAAGATAAATTTACAGGCCATGGCAGTGTAACAGTGTTCAGCAGTGTGCAACCATGTGAATTTAAGTCAATTGGTTATGCCAATTGGTCTTAAAAACATGATTCATTTGGAGCTGAAATGAGGTGTAGTGACAGTATATGTACAACTGATTGCCAAATAAAATTCAGTAACTGAATAACTTTACACGTGAAATAACAATTAATGGCCATGGGTAATATGAAGTAATTGACCAACCATTATTAAGAGAAGAATTTTTGCTTAAAAAATTGCCACACAAATTCAAACCACACAAGATAAATCATATAGATAGACTACTTTGGGATGATGTAACAAGGAATAATGGAACAATGGAACAGATTTTTCTGGATCATGCTGACAGTTACACATGAGTTAAGAAACTATTCAATAAGGAAAGACACAGGCTTAGGTATTGGATTACTTTACACATTTTCTTCAGCGAAATGGGATTGAAAATGAATTGGCAAATGACCAATTAATAGCACGGATGCCTTATGTTATGCCAAACATTGTGCTAAATATTTTAATGAGTTTTTGTGGTTGGATTTCACCCATGGAGATTTCATCCATAGATAATGTCATCAGCATGCATCAATGATGTAATTTTGCCTGATGCACGGTAGTTATTCGAGGGACCTCTAATAAGTAACTATTGGTCAACACTCCTCAAACAACCACAATGTATTAATGTTACGCAGAAGGAGACTTGCAAAAGTAATTCATTCTACATATTTGTTTACCCGTGTCAAATCCCACAGGGATCCAATTCATCCTACATCATCCCATCAATCTGGCTTTTGAGATTGTATAGGAGCGAACAGCGGATGCTGGTTTACACCGAAGATAGACACAAAATGCTGGAGGAGCTCAACGGGTCAGGCAGCATCTCTGGAGAAAAGGTGATGTTTCGGGTCGTGACCCTTCTTAAGATTTTTGAGTTTGTTGACCTCTTATGAAATGAAAATGCTGACGTCTATGATAACAGTGCATGTACTGAAAGTGACTGATTTTTTTTTTACCAAGTTACTAATTTAACTACCAACTCTGTGACTATAACACATATTACAGTGAAGCAACAGTGGCCAATTTGCTTATTAATGTATATTTTTAGAATATGTGGATTATATTTCATTGATTGTGAATTTATTACCTTTTTATCTCATTCCTACTTGAGAGAGAATTAAGTTAACATTTCACATGGGTATTCTGGGCAATTATAAGTAGGTGCCATCTTATCAAAACAATTAACGCAAATTAGTGCTAATATTTAGAATTTTAGCTGAACAATTGAATGTACTGGAATCTATAAATTAGCTCATTCATTATTATTTAATTAATTCATTACTTCTCACTTCTTTGCATTATTATAAGTGTAAAATATTCCACCAAAGGAAAATGAAAGAAATGAATTTTAGCCTACTGGAGTCTTTAGTTTGAACGATGGTGTCATTATCAGTTAAATTAACAATACTTTTGCATGTGTATTCACTTATCAGTGTAATTAAATCCCTGTTAAACGCACCACATGGGTTGTAATAGTGCTTAAGAGACTTGTTGACTTTCTGTTACTCCCCCCCAAAAAAAAACAATTAATTGAGTTAAAACATTTTATTCAGTAAATTATTTAATCAACTTTAAATCGTTATTTAAATGAATAATTAAACATTGTGTAATTAATGTTTTGTAACAATGCAATTGGCTCCCACTTAATTAATCTACAATTTTCACAATAAATGAGATGAGATTTGATAGACTCATTTGCAACATCTTCATTTTGGCATCTCGTTGCTTCACTGTAATCATTTGTTTACAGCATTAGAATTTAGTTTCAGTAGGAACGTTTTAATGGTTTCCCTAGTTGATCTAAATGTGGACAAAATGCAACACATTTTTGAAAGTAAATTAACTTTGTCAGTCACATTGAAAATGCAAAAACATATGGAGAATATGTCACTTCCACTTGCTAACAGTGCTAACAATCTTCTTCTTCTTCTTGCGTATGACACGCACAGCCTAAAGTTGTAGGACAACTTGTTCTATTTGATCTTATTTTTGATTGAGCACACCAGGTTGATTGCATTTGTCGAAACAGGGCGGACCACGTGAAGGTTGCAATCTCCCACCCAGTGCTAGAATGACTTTACATTTCTCACTGTGTGCTTTGACTTTGCCTAATATGGCACAGGGCCAATGTTTTTTGTTTTGCCTTTCATTTTGTTTGTGGTTATCAACTAAACGTATGTCCAGTGATCTCTAAAAGGTTTCTGAATTTTGCAAAAGGATCTACATACAGGTTTGCAATGATTTATTGGAGTCATATGAATATGTTTAAGGGGTCTCTGTTTGCAGCTACAATGCACAAAAAATAAGTATATTGTTGCAGAGTTGAGTTACAATTTGTCACCTACATTTTCAGTGAATAAGCTTCAGAACTAAACTGAATGTTCATCACTCACCTTCATTATATTACAATCAATTTATTTGGAATTAGATTTTGTGTTTTTCAGTTATTTAGTTAAACAATTTAAATGTATGAAATGTTAACATTCTAATTCATTGCGATTATCAATGCGATTTTTACAAGAATAATTATATATACTGAATCTGACAAAAACAACTTTTAAAATGTCCTCATTATTTTTATCTGTGAACTGATTAGTCAATATGCTTTCCAGATCATCAACATTGACATTTAGGTCTTCCTAGTAAGTTTAGTTCTGTATCACTAACTGTTTCAAAGGTAGAACTTTCTTTCCCATACTAGTCATTGACGTATTCTGAACCACCCATCACAGTGATGTGACAGATAGCAATATCTTTGTGTAAATGCTGTTCCAGGTTCATTATGCAAAATAAGCAATCACAGTTCATAGTTAGGTGTTATTGCTTAAGGCACGATAAGAATGTTCAGCCTACAAGTCTATAATATGTCCTCTGCCACGTGTTGCTTTCATTATTCACAATGTGGAAAAGTTTGAGAATGGGATCTAACATCTTTCCACCTTTTATTCAACAGATGGAGCAGGCTTTTGGTGATTAATTGTGGGGAGAAATTAATCTTTTTTCAGAATTACAGAAGCACTCTCATATCATTTGATGAGTGGATCTTCACATTGGATCGTTAATATCCATCTAACCAAGCAGACAGAAATTGAATTTAAAATTATATCCCAAGAATCTGTCTTAAAAATAAAAACATTGTTTTGATTTTGAACCCCACTATTCACTAGATTTTGAGCTTGGGCATTGAGGTGGGGCTGAAGTCTGCAACCATCATATGCAGTAATTTATATATATATATATATATATATATATATATACATACAGATAGATAAAGACAAAAGATGCATGGTATCTTTATACTTTAGACTTTAGAGATACAGTGTAGAAACAGGAACTTCAGCCCACTGAGTCCATGCCAACCAGTGATCACCCTGCACACTAGCACTATCCTACACCCTAAGGCCAATTTACTATTTTACTGAAGCCAATTACCCTACAAACCAATACGTCTTTGGAATGTGGGTGGAAACCTGAGCATCTGGCGAAATCCCACACAGTCACAGGGAGAATGCACAAACTCCGTACGGACAGAACCCGTAGTCAGGATTGAACCCGGGTCTCTAACGTCGTAATGCAGCAGCTCTACTCCTGCGCCACTATGCCACCTTTAGAACCTTTTCTTGTAATAAAGAGTAGCTTTATTTGTGATGGTAGATTATAAGTATCTGCTTTTATGCTTGAAATCAGAGAGATCATTATTTCTGGTTTATGACAAAATAATTTGGTTTTGTTTTGGTAATATTTTGTTGCTAGAAGTAACTTCTGCAGGGAGCACAGACAACCAGCACGCTGAATAATGTCCTTATAAAAGTGATATTGATTGCAGCAAAACCATTGCAGGATCCCCAATAAATAATTAACAGTCAACCCAAAATAATTTGGTTAATTCTAAACTAACTCTTTCTGAGGCTAGGATAGAGAATCCTTAGCTTTGGGAATGTTCCGTCTGGTCCCACTCCCAATGAGTTATTTGCCTTATTCAGCGCAGATGAAATGTCTAAACCTTAAAATACTGAAATCCAAATTGATAATGTGACCTCTTCTCTCCTAATTCCTTGAAATTCCACAAATGTCCCATCAATATTATAGAGTTCTATAAGATTCTATATTACCATGGATCATTTATAAATTAGAAGCTTCATGGTAAAGTTTAAGCAACACTTTGTCGTTCTTTAAAATGAAATGTTCTGTAGGAAGTTCACATTAGAGGCAAAAGCATACAAATTTACCACCAAAATTTCATAAAACACACTACAAACAAGTTAAATAATAGCATAAACAAAGATTCTAGCTTACCACTTAAAAGCTAGAATCTTAGCATTTAATTTAGGGCTGTTTTGTGTCAGTTTAATTCTCCATATATTATATCTTCTGATTGTAAGCTTAGATCTATGCAGGCATTTCATTTATTCTCCATTAAATTTGTGTGTGTTTTTATGCAGTAAAATGCTCCCTCAATAACATATATATTTGTTAATTTGCGCTGTGGTGCTGACTCTACCAATCTGTTGGTTTACACAGAATAATATTATTCTGGATTATGGTGTTGCCCTACTTATACAGTTCAGGCTGTCATTAAGATATTAGTGAAAGAGAAAAAGATATATAGATTAAACTTAATAAAAACACCTTTCTTTATGTTGCCCAGCTGTCCAACTCCCAGTAAGCCAGCATAAATATTTTTTTGTGTGTCATGCACCCGTGAAGACTGCAATTATCAGGTAGTTCAATTCCTCTGTTCCACACACTAAGTGTTTTTGTATTTGGGATTGTGGAAACAGATGATGAAATGATTGATGCACCATACTGCACATCAGGAAATATATTAGCATTCAAAGTAAACACTTTAAAAGTACATAATGGTTCCAGTATATATATTAAGAATTGGCTTGCCTGACATAGGTTAATTAGATTGTCTGGTTGGAACCAGTCACACATATAGACAGTTTAAGACCATTTCCTTTGCTGATGAAATATTGCCGACTGATTAGTTTAGCAAACAATGGGATTTGTGATGTGGTCTGGAGACTGTCTTGCCAAGCAGAATATAAACATATTTTGAAAGGTGCAACATTCTCACATCCATCCAAGCTTTTAAAATGGGCCTGTTAGAAAGGAAATGCACAATCCCATTGAGGTAGATAGCTGTGCCTGAAGGTTTTTGGAAGTGATTTGGGAAAGGAACAGGATATCTGGTGAATGCAATGCAGTAGTAAACAAAAAGGAGTATTTGATGATTGTATGCCTTGGTGTAAAATTAGATGAGGAAGGTCATAGATTCCTAATTATCCTGTTTCCATTTGAGATATCTGTACAGGTACGTAGGATCTATTTTGAGTTTATCAGCTATTATTTTTACATCCTTGACATTGCAACAAACCAGAACACATATTTATTGCAGGAACAGAAGGAGGTGAAATGTCAAGCCTCAATGATTTTGCTGATCCCTGACACTAACATTGTGAGATTTATCCATCTGAAAATGGAATGCCTCTTGTCATTCACTCATTAAAAACTTATCGCAGGCATTTGCTTCTATCTCTTCATTTGTGATAAAATTCATATGAATTTGGCTGGAACTTGATTATTAAAGGGAAGAAAATAGAGATGTAGGTAAGCAGAACATGATAATTTAATGCCTCTTTTCTCAGGCATTGTCGTACTCTTACATATGTGTCATTTTACATTCGCACTTTGAGAAATAAAACTGAGTTTAATCTTAATTCCAGGATTTGACCACATAATCTAGAGCGATCTTTCATTCAGTTTGAAGACAGAATTATCTCTGTGCACTGACATTAAACCAGGATCCCATCTGTCTGCTGAGGTGAATGTAAAATATTTTTCAGTAAATCCTGATAATATTAATCCCTCAACCAACAGATTAGCTCGTTGTTGATTTGCTGTTTGTCGAACCTTGCTGCACATAAACTGTTTGATGCATTTGTCTGCAGTTCAACATGCATATACTTCAAAAGTAATTATTTGGCAATGAAGTGGGATATTCTGATGATATGAAAGGCCCTTGATGAATATAAGTTCTTTCACTAAACCCTATTCAAATTTAGACTGAATTAAAGACCCATTTCATGCCATTTTACACAGTGTGAAATTAGGGTCTTTAATGAAAACCAAGAGCAAAGGCTAGATGCTTTTGAAATATACAATGCAAAAACAATGCTAAGTATCAGCTGGAGGAGAGTGATCAACAATAAAATATGCAGAATGGTCTGTGACTTGTAAGAAAAGAATACTACAACAAAATGGACATACAGTACCACTATGCCCCATGCATGATTACCCTACAGAATATCAGTTTATAAAAAAATGAAAGATGATATCCAAAATGTAATCTTGCATAAAACTGAATGTCTCCATAGTGACTTTGTTTGAATATTGTTACGTTAACATTTAAACATTTGGACTACTATTCTTTTATTTTAAGTTTTGAAAGTAAAATAGTGGGATTAAATACCTCTTTAGTGACTTTATTTGAATATTATTACATTAGTTTATAATATGAGTAATAATAATAATAATAATAATAATAATAAACTTTATTATGGACTCAAGGTCCAGACAAGGGGCAACATTACATTAAAAATGCATTGCATATCAAATATCATAAATACATATAAAATCATGGTATATCACTTATAAAAACATCATAATTTATATATATTTTTTAAACCCACAATACTTAAGTTAAAAATCCAGATTAAAAGATGATCAATGTCCTACAACGAGACAACGATACCAGTGTCTCCACAGCTGGGATTCATAGCATGTAGTGCTAACCCTTATGTTTGTCAAGGCCACAATAAGCACATTTTTAGAGTCATTTATCCTGCAAATGAATTTATACATGTGGTGTCTTAGGATAGCTTCTAAAGTACTGACTCCTGCAGCCACAAACATATTACTGGCACTACACCATCTAGGTTGCCTTAGCAGTGTTCTCGTGGCATCGTTATATGCCACCTTTAGTCTCTGCATACTTGTCTTTAAATAGTTCGACCACAGGTGCGCAGTGTAGAGTGGTGTGCAGTATGCTCTAAATAGCGACATCTTCACCACATCTGCACACGCACCAACGTCGTTGCCTATAAACATCCTCATCATCTGTCATTTGTTCTGTAATAATATGCCCTAGATATTTTATCTTATTACATTATTATACTTTTATATTATACATTTGCACTACTATTCATTTATTTTAAGTTTTGGAAGTAAAATAGTGGTATTGCTTTGAGAAAGAAACTAAAATAGTTTCAAGTTTTTTCAATTCATACCAGGTTTAGATTTATGTTTACTATTGCCATGTCTACCAAGGTACAGTGAAAAGCTTCCGTTTGCATTCCATGCAATCAAACCAGATAATACAATGCATGAATACAATCAAGCCATACACAAGTACAAAAGGTAGAGTGAAGATACCCAAGTGCAAAATGTAGTTCTCAACAATGAAGCACAACAGTTCCAGAGAAAAAAATGCAACATTTGCAATGATGTAGGTTAGAAAGTCAGACTGTAACCTTGCTTAAAGTCATAGTGTCAGACAGCAAGGAAACAGACCCTCCAGCCCCACTTTCCCATGCCGATTCTAGTCCCACCTGTCTCTATTTGGTCCATATGGCTCTAAATCTTTCCTATCCATGTACCTGTTCAAATGTCTTTTAAACGTTGTTGTAGTACCTGTAGATTGGCTATTGCATGTTAGCCAATTAGAATGCTTAGTAATTATAACTCCGCCTGATTATATGATTTATAGTGTAAATACTCGCCTACTGAACTTCAGTAGCTGCAGTAGACTGAACGTGTGATGTACTGCATATGTGATGAGGAACTAGACAATAAAGATGCCTGTGCTTCAACCTGTGTGAAACTAAGCTAGTTACATAGTGTCTGAAAATTGGGTATAGCCCGCATCTATTTACCGCAATTTATTTTGTTTATCAGTTTTTATTTGTGAGTGATTTTGACGCATGGCTAACTCCTGTCAAAAGCCAAGCCCGCTCGTGTTTGATTCTGATATAGCCGACGCTGGCTAGTGTTTGAGCGAGACTATGCTCACTATATCCGCATCCTTCACCGAAACGACCCCGATGACCTAAAGGCATCGCTACTGTTAAATCTAGCAGGTCCGGAAGCAATGATCCACGGAGACAGCTTTGAATTCGCACCAGCACACCTCGACGCAAACGGTCTGGTACTCATGCCAGCTGAAACTATCGACAACCCAGCGGTCATACTGAGAAAGTTTAGAGAACTGTGCAACACTGGGAAAGCTTGTCACAAGTGCAAGAAACTCAATCATTTTGCCACGTGTTGTCGGTCTCGTGGGAACACTGCTTCAAGGACAAATCTGCACCCGATTCAACAAGATTCTGATTCCCAAGAACAAGACGATGCTTCCCACAGGAACGATTCCGATAACACAGACATTGACTCAACCGTACTATCCCTTAACCTGCACTCCCCAGCCAAACTGATGGATCCTGCGGTGACCATGATAATCAACAACAAGGCTTTGAATGCCAAATTCGACAGGCGCCAGAGTGAACGTAATGTCACTCAAAGAGATGTCACCACTGTCACCACTGAACTCATGAAAAAAGACTCCTCCACCCTGCATGCTTATGGGGGGGGGGGGGGAAGTTCTTCACCCGCTGGGTAAAGCTGATTTAAAATGCACCGTTATTGAGTAAACAAAAAACCTTATCTTTTACATTGTTCAACCAAACTCAGAAGCCCTGCTTGGCATCAATGCATGCCATGATCTAGGTCTGGTTTACTTCGGGCGTGCTGTCCATAAACTCTGTTTGACAGAGGAACCAACGCAACAAATGCTATCCAATTTTAAAGACTTATTTGACAACAAACTTGGCAAATTGCCTACGATATACAAGATCATTGTAGACCCCAATAGTTCGCGCATCTCACCGCGTTCCCCATGGCAGGCGGGAAAGAATACACGTCGAACTCAAGCATATGATTTCTATTGGAGTCGTTGCCGAGGTCAGCGAACCCTCGGACTGGGTCTCCACTATGATCGTCACCACAAAAAAAGATAAGAAAGAATGACGGATCTGCATCAACCCTAAAGATTTAAATACAGCAATCAAACGCCAAAACTATCTGATGAGAACCACTGAGGACGTAGCGGCACAGATTGGCAATGCAACGGTATTTTCAGTCCTCGATACAAAAAGCTCTTTCAGGCAAAAACCACTGACTGGGCATCAACTGCCCTAACAACTTTTCCCCTCCATTTGGCCGCTACCGGTTTTTAAGAATGCCCTTTGGCATCAACTCTGCCAGCGAAGTCCTTCAGCACGCAATGGAACAACTATTTGCAGAATATGCATGTGCCATCATTGTTGATGACATCATAGTATATGGCCGCGACGTGACCGAGCATGATGCCAACCTAAAAAAATACTGAACCGTGCCAGAGACATTAATCTGAAACTCAACCCTCTGAAATGCAAGTTCAGAGTCCCCGAAGTCACCTAGGTTGGTCATGTTTTTACCAGCAATGGATTGAAACCTGACTCATTAAAGACTGCAGCCATCAACGATCTGCCGGTCACAACCGACGTCACCAGCCTACAGCGATTCCTCGGCATGGTCAACTTCCTGGGCAAGTTTATTCCCAACCTCAGTGAACTGTCTGCTCCCTTACGACAACTGACCCACAAGGATAATGCATGGTCTTGGTACCCACAATCCCAAAGAGCATTCGAGACTTTAAAACTCCAGCTAGCCAGTGCACCTACTCTGGCATACTTCAATCTCAACCTTCCAGTCACTATCATCTGCGATGCATCCCAGTATGGGCTAGGCGCAGCATGCCTACAAACATCATTCGACGGCGACATGATGCCCATCTCTGACGCATCACGCACCTTGACTGAAACCAAGCAACGCTATGCTCAGATAGAGAAGGAACTGCTCGCCATTGTGTTCGCCTGCTCAAAATTTAAAGAATTTATTTTTGGAAAAACCTTCACGGTCGAGACCGACCACCAGCGACTAGTTACCAACCTGAGCAAGCCCACTTATGCTGCCCCTGCTCGATTACAGCGAATGATGATGCAACTGCAACGGTTTGACTTCCGCTTGGCTACAAGAAAGGTAAAGACATGCACATCGCAGATACACTCTCCAGAGCCCCGCGCACCACCAGCGAATGACACCCATTTGAGCAGGACGAATTCTCGGTCCTAAAGGTCTCGTTTGTGCCCACCGATCGCCTGCGCCGCCTTGCCGAACACACAGCTGCAGACAAAACCTCACAGCTGCTGACCTCCGTCATAAGAGGCGGGTGGCCAAACAAGCAGTCCGTTTGAAGTATGACTCTACTTCCTGGTCCGTGACGAACTGGTGTTACAGGATGGAATAATTGTCAAGGGTCACAAGGTGGTCATTCCCCCAACCCTGCAGAACGAGTACTGTGAGGAAATCCACGGAGGCCACCCTGGCACGGAGGCCACTCTAAAACGAGCAAAGAATATGATCTACTGGCCCGGGATGACCCAGTACATACGTCAAAAACGGAATTGTGCGATTTGCAACAGTCAGTCACCGCATCAGCAGAAGCAGCCCCTCTTACCCGAGCCAGCTCCCTCTCTACCATGGTCATCACTGGCTGCCAACATCTTTGCATGGCACGGGAAACACTACCTCGTTTTAGTGGACTCCTACTCCGACTGGTTCGAAATTGACTTTCTGCCAACGATCACTTCTGAAACAGTGATCCAAAAGCTGAGGATTCACTTTTCTGGACATCGGGTACCCGTTCAGCTTCAGACTGACGAAGGAACTCAATTCACCAGCTAAAAGTTTAAGTACTTTGTTAAACGGTGAAACTTCCAACATGTCACCTGCAGCCAAGAGTACCCACAGTCCAATGGACTTGCCGAGCATGCCGTTCGGAGCGCAAATCAACTCATGGAGCGCTCCTATCTCGCTAATTCTAAGGCTATAATATCTAGTCCTAGACTCTCCCACTAATGGAAACATCCTCTCCACATCCACTCTATCCAAGCCTTTCAAAATTAAATGACTGTGGAAATAGTTGGAACATTATTTTTTTAATCGGTCTTGGCATTATGAACCTTATTTGAGCTGTATCATTTTGCGATTTCATAATTATGGAGAAGTATGAATTGCATTTTGATAAACTCTGGCCCCAGAGATGAGTAGAAATAGACAATTTTCATTTCCTCCAAACAATGGGACACAAATTGATAGGTGAAGCTGAATTACATTAAAAAAAATGTCAGGCAAAATATTTTGGCAAATCAGTGCTTCTTTCATGATGCAATGAGTTGATTTGTATATTTTTTCAATGTTGATTTTGTTTTAACCTGAAATAACTGTGCCAGTTATCTTGCAGAACATAGAATGACAAATCCACACAGCATTAATCAAGGCTGCCAAACATTACTCAATGCAGATCGAGCAGCTAAATCAAACAGAATTATACTGTTTAGAGTTGAATGTACTTCACTTGGGGATAGCCTGCTGAATGAGATCTGGATATTTGATTTGGACCCAAGCAACCAGTTTTAACATTTCTCAGAGGCTCAAATACAGTATATTGTAGGTGCTTTTGGATGACATTTTGAATGTGAACAATTGAAAGATTTGAAAAACAAACACCTCATATTCTGAAGATCACATTGTTCATATAGTCTGAATGGCAAATACTTGGATTCTGCATTAAGAATTGGACAGTCAATGCTGTAAAGATTCATTTCGCACGCAGCATTTTGCCTCAATGTTAAAGCAAAGCTTGTATTCCCAGGCTATAACAAAAGATCATTTTGTAGTTTGAAACAATTTCACAACCATTTATAATGATTAAATTCAACAAATTCTCCGCAGCTAGAGAAACGTCAAAGACATGAGTCTTCGCATTTCCATTTAGGCAGGTTGATGAGAAAAAAAAGTTGCATATATGCATTCAGCACAACTCACCATGGTCCACTACAAATCGTAATTTCTGTATTATCGCCAGATTGCCGCTCACTCTGTAAATGCCATCAGCATCCAAACCTGACAAAACAAACATTAATCTGTGATTAAATTAAAATTTTAGAACATTTTTTCCTCCATGCTCCTTGAACTTGTGGCCTTATTAGAGCAATTACATCTACCCAAACTTGCTGACTGACACTGCATATACATTTCTAACAGTTCGGTCATCTGTGAATGCATATCTCATAGTCTGTTTACACCAAATCAGTCTCATGCCATTAGTTTTACCTGACCAAGGTCTTCAGGGTTACAAAGAATAAATCCATTATCAAACAGCATAATCATTAACTCAATTTTTATTTGCATTTATAAAGATTTTGTTTTGATTGCTCATGCCACACATTGAGCATTGACATTGTGACATGTTTATATCCCTATTCGCTCCAAAATGAAAGATGCTGCAACACCTTGACTTATTGCTATGGCACCTTAATGGTGCACCAACAATGAGACGAGATAGCATATTAATGCTGGTTGGTACAACTAAACAAACTATACAGCAGTGTCAGTGTACAGCATTCTGCTTCTAAACTTCATTCCATTGACTTCAATGGGGTGAAATTCAGAGGTTAATGTGCTGGTGATCAATTAAGTGATTATTCAGACTTTTTCCTTTTGAATGTAGGAGACTAAGAGATGATCTTATCGAGGTGCATAAACCATAAGTTGTGTAGCTAAGGTGAACGCACATTTTTCCCAGGGATGGAGAATCAAGAATGAGGGAGCATAGATTTAAGATGAAAGGGGAAATATTTAAATAGGAACTTGAAACATAGACATAGAAACATAGACAATAGGTGCAGGAGTAGGCCATTCGGCCCTTCAAGCCTACACCGCCATTCAATATGATCATGGCTGATCATCCAACTCAGTATCCTGTACCTGCCTTCTCTCCATACCCCCTGATCCCTTTAGCTACAAGGGCCACATCTAACTCCCTCTTAAATATAGCCAATGAACTACCTTCTGTGACAGAGAATTCCAGAGATTCACCACTCTCTGTGAAAAAAATGATTTTCTCATCTCGGTCCTAAAAGACTTCCCCCTTATCCTTAAACTGTGACCCCTTGTTCTGGACTTCCCCAACATCGGGAATAATCTTCCTGCATCTAGCCTGTCCAACCCCTTAAGAATTTTGTAAGTTTCTATAAGATCCCCCCTCAATCTTTGGAGGAAAGTGAGAGGCAACTTTTTTTTTAACCACGAGGGTGATACATATATGAAATGAGCTGCCAGGGCAAGTGGTTGAGTCAAGTATAATGAACAACATTTAAAATACATTTGACAGATACATGGATAGAAAAGGTTTTTTAGGGATATGGATCAAACATGGGGAAAAGGGGGTAGTTTAGATGTGCATCGTGGTTCGCATGAATGAGTTGGGCTGAAGGGCCTGATATGACTCAAAGTGAGATTATCGTGAGGATGAATTTAAAGGCAATCTTCTGCTTTCACATCTTCTGGATGCATCTTCTATATCTGAAGTAGTCGGTCCTTCTAAAATTTATTTTGGTTTAGCTCAGAGATATAGTGCAGAAACAGGCTCTTCAGCCCACTAAGTGTGCACCGACCATCAATCGTCATGCACTAGCACTATCCAACACACTGGGAACAATTTACAATCTTTTACCGAGCCAATTAACCTACAAACCTGTATGTATTTGGAATGTGGGAGGAAACCGGAGCACACGGGGAAAATCCACGGAGTTACAGGGAGAACGTACAAACTCTGGACAGACAGCACCTTTATTCAGGATCAAACCTAGGTCTCTTGCGTTGTAATGCAGCAACTCTACCATTACGCCACCATGCCGCCCCAGACACCAGACTGCGGAGTTTCAAAACTGAGCAGCAAAATAGAAACCGAAAGTACCCATGACCATCAGTTAGAAAAAGATAAAGTTGAATCATTGGATTAATTGCAATTAATTTGGGGATTTTGTGGAGACATTTGGAGAAAACCTCATGAAGAATTTGAAGGTTGTTCATCAAATGAATACATTTGTTATTGCTTCAAATTACAGTTTATCTGACAAAATATCACCCCGATCATTTTGTACAATGAAGGAGCACAATGTAAGTCCTTGTTTTAACGACAAATTGTCATCTCCTTGTTTTATACAGGCTAAAGAATCCAATTTTTTTGCACGATTTGAGTTTGGAAGTTGCAAGACTAATTAAGATGACAAAGAATTTTCTTAACTGAAACATTTCAGTGTATAGATTTTTATGCCAATGAGCAGGGGGTCTGCTGGATGACCACAAATTTGTATGAATGGATTCCACGGAGACATCTTGCACAAAAATGTAGGGCAACGCATTGAGATCCCAAGTAAGAGTGTCAAATCCTGGTGCCAGCCTGCAATCAAACTAAAGACATTTAGAGGCAACTTTACTGGACGCACGTATTGAGCACTTTTGATTCCAAATATTTTTATCATCAACCGTGAAAGCAGGAAGACACCAAAATAATGAATCAGTTGAAATAATTGAATAAGGGGCGGCAAGGTGATGCAGCGGTAGAGTTGCTGCCTTACAGCTCTTGCAGCGTCGGAGACCTGGGTTTGATCCCGACTACAGGTGCTGTCTGTACAGAGTTTTTTTTACGTTCTACCCGCGACCTGCATGGGTTTTCTCCGAGATCTTCGGTGTACTCCCACACTCCAAGACGTACTGGTGTGTAGGTAAATTGACTTGGTAAATTAAAAAAATTGTCCCTAGTGTGTGTAAGATAATGTTAATATGCGGGGATCGCTGGTCGGCGCAGACCGGTGTTTCCGTGCTGCATCTCTAAACTAAACTAAACTAAAAGATCAAAGTACAACTTAACTACAAGATTCAGTTAATCAGATTTTATACCATGAACCCAGCACATTTTTGGTACTTTGTTTTGATTCTTGCTGTTCTCAAATATCCCATTCCTCAACATGCTGTGAACTTGAGTTCACAGGTCACCCATAATATATTAATTTCCCAGATATACATAATCTTTTGAACTATAATTACTCAGGAAAGCATTAATTATTTAACACCTTGACTTTAGAATGTAGGTCTATGTTGATTAGTGAGTTAAATGAAGATCTTAAGTGACATGATTTTTTGATATCAGTGCATACATATGGAAGTTGTGGGCAACATATGTCGTGAATTTTTTGAAGTGAAAATGTTGATTTCCTGTCATTATTATGAAATGCAGTTTGTTCACAGAAACAAAGACAAATGTGTTTCTAGAAATGTCGTAAGCAATGACCAATTTCTATTTTGATGGATGCAGATTAATAGCCACCTAAAGACTTGCACTGTAGTTTGTTCGTGTCAGGATGTGGCTTGAACTCCATAAACACACTTAATTATGCTGCTACTGGGAGGGAATAGATTGGATGCCTCTCCAAACTGGGAGCGAAAATGGATGGGAAAATTGGCAGAATCATCCCTGGACTGCTTTGCCATGTCTCCTCACTGCTAATACAGAACTAGTTATGTTTATTGCTAATACTAGATTCAACTTGTCTGCCCATTCAATCACACTGGATTTGGGAGGATCAAAAGAATCAAGACAAAATAGTGAATGTAATGATCTTACTAAAATAAAGTCACGCCTGGAAGTGTTTTTGAAGCTTAGTTTGACGGTTTTTAACACAACCGCGATATTAAAGATTTTAAAAGTCTTTGGAAATCCTTGTTTTATGAAGTGTTTCTTCCATGTACAAATTTCATGGCTGTGTTATTCGCTGCTGTTTGGAAAGACAGGGGAAACCTGCAGTGCCAAGCTTTAGATGCTTCTGTGCTTGTCCTTTATCGATTATTGAATCAAAGACATGGAGCACCTAGAAAGAAAATTGTTGACTTTGGAAAACATACGATAAGTACATTATGGACAGGTTTTCAATGTAGTTCTACTATGCAGCAAATGTAAATGCAACATAGAACAGGACAGCACAGGTAGGCCCTTCGACCCATGATGTCAGTGCTACCCATGATGTCAAATAAAGCACGTCTCGACGTGGTTTATATCTTCCCCCATTCCCTGTCTGTTCAAGTGTTTGTCTACATCTCTCTTAAATGTTGCTACTGTATTTCTTTCCATCAGGCTATTCCCCCATCCTCTCCCTCTATTCACCCACTCTCCCTCCTCACCTCCTCCCTCTTCTTTTCCCTCTCCTTCTACCCTCCCCAATCCCTCCCTCATCACTCCTTTCCCCTACCCTCAGTCACTCCCCCCTCCCTCCCTCCCTCCCTCCATAACTCCTCTCCCCTCCCTACTCTCCTCCTCTCCCTCTCTCCCTCTCCTCCCCCACTCTCCCTCCCCAGGATCTCGAGGTTGCCGCTCCTCTCCCTTCTTGTGTGCCCCGGAGCAGCATCGTCCGTCGGCGCCCTTAGAGCCAGGCCTTGAATCCTCAGCTCGGCCCGGAAGCACCAGCAGCTACGTCCGTGCCGGCGTGTGGGTGGAGGGTGGGGGAGGAGATGGGATAGAGGGAGGGGAGGGTAATAGGAAGAGTAGAGGAGTTATGGAGGGAGTGAGGGAGGGATTGGGGAGAGTAGGAGGAGAGGGAAAAGACAGGGGAAGCTTGGAGAAAGACGGTGTAAGAGCCACGGGGGAGAGGGGGGTATCACAGAGGAGGGTGGCAGGAGCTAGCGAGGGGGACCAGCGGGGAAGAGGCAAGAGCTGCGGGGCTATGTAATGGTGGTGCATTTGGGACTCACAGCAGGCACTGGACGCTCTCTTCCGCCGGGATCAGACTTTCCGCTTTCCGTTTGGCGGCATCTCCGACCGCTAAACCTCGCTAACTTTTACAATATACTACCGATCAGAACGAAACTTGTTGCACTCGCAGCACAGGAGAACGTTGGGTGAGCTGATGAAAATCGGAGTGCTATCGCATACTATTTTTGAGCAAATAGAAAAACCACGCAAACCGGAAGAGCACAAGAGCGGAGTTTTAGTTAAGCATAGATGTTTAAAGAGTCATAGAATGTGAAAACATGCTCATCAGCCCAACATACACACACCGACCAACATGTTCCTTCAACACTAACCCCACCTGCCTGTGTTTGGCCCATATCTCACAAAACCTGTCCTATCCATCTACTTGTCTAATTGTTTCTTAAACGTTAAACGAACGCTAAAATAGTCCCTGTCTCAAATACCTCCTCTGGCAGCTTGTTCCATACACCCATCACCATTTGTGCGAAGAAGTTACACTTCAGATTACTATTAAATATTTCCCCCTTCACCTTCAACCCATGTCCTCTGGTGCTCTATTCCCCTACTCTGGGCAAGAGACGTTTATTTTATACTTAGCACTATTTTTTTTATCCAGCCTGATTTTCAAATGCATTATTGATCTGTTTATTTGGATTCCTTCTGGTTAGACAAATCCCCAACAAAACAATATAGCTGGTGTCAAAAGTGTGGATAAATGTTGAATATCATTTCATGTAATAATATTCACTGTTAAAGGGGGGGCAATTGAAAATAACTAAATCTTGAGTTTGCATTTATATCAGTATTATAGTAATGTGGAAAGTACAGTTGTGCTGTCTGGTGGACGCAGTGCAAGGTTTGGGAGTTACAGATCTTCATTTTTCATGGTGTTCAATACTTTCTAGGAAGCTCTGACTTGGTTGCTGCACTGTAGCTGTTGTAGCAAATTACTTGAGGCTGGAAAGCAATAGAATCAGTAGAAGTGAAGACAAAAATGTGCCTCTATGAACAAGAAGTGAAGTTAAGATTGAAACTGATAGTTTGAAGATTAAGCTAGGCCATTTGTTTAATTCCTTATTGGCAGAATTAGACAGGTTCATACATCTGAGCTCTGACATACTGAGTCTCACAGTTGTCACAGAAGCTGTGAGATATGCCCTCTTTCCTGTCTCTTTTGTAAGCGCTGAATGTAGCTGAGGCCCATTTGATTATTGGATGTGCTTATTGGAGAGAAGTGTGAATTTTTTTCATCATGTTCATATTAGTTCAGCCAATTTCAAACCTATGTGGATTCCGTGCAACACTCATATGAACAGAGTTCATGTTATTAATGACTAGTGAGTGAATCAATGTTACCTCATATTTGGAATTGTAATCTTCACATAGAAAGGAGATGAGAAGGAATTTCTTTGGTCAGAAGGCAGTGAATCTGTGGAATTCATTGCCACAGATGGCTGTGGAGGCCGTCAATAGATATTTTATGGCGGAGATTGACAAATTCTTGATTAGTGAGGGGGTTATAGGGTGAAGGCAGGAGATTGGGGTTGAGAGGGAAATCTAGATCAGACATGATTGAATAGATTTGATGGGCCAAATGATTGAAGGAAAGATTCAGCATGGAAACCAGCCCATCAGCTCACCAACTCTACATCAATCATCCATTACCCATTCACACTAATTCTATATTATCCTACTTTTTGGATCCATGACCTGCACATCAGTGGCTCCGTCAGTTTCCTTCCTGTGCCAACTGGTGATTTCTGATTTCTGAATTCTCTCCCCTTTTAGAAAATAGTCTACACCTATATTTCTGCTACCAAAATGTGCAGTCCGCACTCTTTGCTATGCCGTGTTACATCTGCAACTTCTTTGCCCACTATCCTCTATTCTATTTTTCTGCACTACCTGCTCCTGCAACTATCGTGTATCATCCTCAAACTTGGCCACAAACCCATCAATTCAATCATCCAAATCATTAGCATACAACGTGAAAAGTAGCAGACGCAATATCAATCTCTGCAGAACACCCGCTGAGTTCCTCCAGCAATTTTGTGTACCTTCTGCAGAACATCTATAGTCCCTGGCAGCCAACCAGAAAAAAGCCCTGTCTATTTTTCCTATCTATTCCGCTCAGGATCTTATATGCATCTATAAGATCGATCACCCCTCATCCTCCTGTGCTCCAAGTAATACAGTCCTCAAGTTCTGACAACATCCTTGTAAATGTTCTCTGCACTATTTCCAGCTTAACAACATCCTTCCTATAGCTGGATGAGCAAAACCGAACACAATACTCCAAATGTTGGCAACACTTGTACAATTGTAACATATCATCCCATCTTCTGCACTCAATACCCTGACTGATGAAGACCAATGTATTGAAAGACTTCTTGACTAACCCATCTACCTGAGATGCCACTATCAAGGAAATATTTACCTGCACTCCTAGATCTCTCTGCTCCACATACTGCCCAGGGTCCTGACATTTACTGTGAAGGTCCTGCGCTGGTTTGACCTCCTAAAATGCAACACCTCACACTGTTCATGTTTTGGTTCATTAAAAGTAAATGTGAACAAGCAAAGGGCATGAAAGGTGAGTCCAGGGAGAGGACTTGTTCTCACACAATCAGGCCCAATGTGCGATTTAACAGGGGAAGTTTAATTGTATGATTGTTCATGCTAAATTTAATCTTACATTGACTTGTTAGATAACAATTCCATTCCATGGCAACTTGAGGAGCACAAAGATATTCAAAATAAAATACAGACTTCAAAGGATTTTAATATTTGAGTTGCAATCATTTAATTGCCTGCAGTGATAATGCAGAAAATTAACTCTCTTCATCCACTCTGTAACGCATAGGACCTGATAAACTTCTCTCTTAACTTCAGTTGAAATGAAAATTAGGCGATGTGTCTGAAGAAAAAAAAGCACATCTTTCCACTTTAGACCACTGCAAAAGCTACATTTCAATTGTACTGTTTAAAATATGCAATCTGTGAGTTCTTCAATGGATTCATATGACAGGCGCTTTCTCAAACAGTTTAAGGATGTTATCTTTCCCACTTGCCAATTTCCTTTAGATCCATCAACCCCATCCAAAACATTCCTATGCAAGGAAGAAATGCTTTTGAAAAATTACTTTCTCAGATTTGATGAATTTATGTTGGGCTAATTAGTAAAGTCATGGGCTGCAACCTTTCTTATAACACATGAAATGAATTTTTAACGTCTCAAACTAAATTATCCATGTTTTTAATGCCGTGAATTGATTTGTGCACAATCATGCTCAAAATGATGTCCTCCAGAATAAATAGATACCTTGGTCAGCTTTTCTACCTGTTTCATCATAGAGTCGGAATTGTGCAGTACAAAAACAATCCTTTTCGCCCACCACATTCATGAACACAAATGTGGTTTGCCTGCATTAGGTCCACATCCCTCTGTGCCTTCTGTCATTAAGTGCCAGTCTCAATGCCTCTTAAACATGATCATTGTAACAAACTCCACTACCTCCTCTGGCAGGTATCAACCACTCTGTTGTAAAAATAAATACTCCCTCTAAACGTAACATAGAACTAATTAGTAGGCCCCTCTCGGTCATGACTGACCATGGGTGATGCATCCTGGTCGGATGCAAGCATGGGCAATGTCATATGGAAGACAGGCTGTTGCCCATGCAGCACATCCCCCCTCTCCACGTCGCTGATCGATCCAAAGGAACAGCAGGGCCGTTACAGCTTGGCACCAGCGCCGTCGCAGGAGCTGCCAGAGCGAGGTTGTAGACAACGACGAACTGCCTTAGGGACTCCGTATATTCTTGAGGTTTACTCCTGGAGCCTTTTCCATGACTGGATATGGCCACAAGGCAGTGGAGGTTTTAAATCAGAGTTTCCCCTCTTCTAGATGGACTGCCTTCTCAGGCTAACGAGTCCCATCTGCCTGAGGCTCGTGGGGGCGGGAGCGTCTACCTTCCTGCGCAGGTCTATAGCACCTGCCCACTGCCCGAATAGAACTAATAATTACTAATTAATTAAAGAAAATGTGTCAGGATAGGCTGAACATTCTTAATATAAACAGCCAGACAGAATATATGGCTTAAATCTGAATTATGACCAGAGTGGAGTTGATACTCAATTGCATGCACATCCTGTGTGAATTATTTTCAAAACCTCAGTCACTTTGATGGTTTAAAATATTGAGCAACTATCTGAAATTTAAAAATTAAATCGAGCACAGTTTAATTGTTCAAGATTTACATTCTACAATTTTTTTAATTTGTGACAAGTATGCATTATAAAAGATTTCCCATGGAAAGTTTTACTCAAACATTTGCAAGTGTCCATAGTCATATATATTTATTTTAATTGGTTACAGATACCAAATGACATAAGGAGTTTGCAATATATTTTTGTCCCTTGAGAGTTCTTTAAGCACTATTCAGGACGTATATGGATCAGAAACACAATTCTGAATTCAAATTGTGTATGAGTTGAAGGATTATTCAGTTATGGTCTTTTGTTTGGTTTCTGTCCAGGATCAAGATGTAAGCTTGTTTTTGGTATTTGAAGAGACATATATTGATCAATTGAGTGGTCCTTTGTGACTTTGGTAAAATTAAGTTTAATGTTGTTGTCTTTTACAGAGGAGACCAGCAAGTCTGATACAGGCCTGTTGGGAAAATATTTTGTTCTTGGTGGGGACTGTAGTTAATGAGTGCACCCTGACTCCAGCCAGTAACTGAGACAAAGTATAATGTGGGATGGAAGTGTTCGACTGTGTTGTTTGTCTCAGCTTAACAGGACCAGCAATCGATTGGAATAAGGACTCCAGCTCTTGCATCGGGCTCCTTTGGTAATGCAATCAATCACCCCAACCATTTAAATTTTAATTCCCCTTGAGGCCCTTAAACAATGCTATACACAAGCAATGCCAAATTGGCAAGGAAAAAGCTAAACTCTCTTGTAGTTTGAGATTCATGTTGCTAAATAACGCAGGACATTGATGATGGGGTAAACATTATATTGACTATTTCCCATGTTTTGAAGGACATCACAAGATGTTTACACAAGCCAACAGTTTTATAGATGTACATAGGATCTAGTCCTACCTCTGAAATTTACTCTGAAATTTACTTGAATTAATTGACGGACAATGGTTTGAGCATTCCCAGGAGAAATATTTTAGTACATTGAGACTGCATATTCTGGAATCTGGAAACAATTGCTGGAAACATAGAAACATAGAAATTAGGTGCAGGAGTAGGCCATTCGGCCCTTCGAGCCTGCACCGCCATTCAATATGATCATGGCTGATCATCCTACTCAGTATCCCGTACCTGCCTTCTCTCCATACCCTCTGATCCCCTTAGCCACAAGGGCCACATCTAACTCCCTCTTAAATATAGCCAATGAACTGGTCTCGACTACCCTCTGTGGCAGAGAGTTCCAGAGATTCACCACTCTCTGTGTGAAAAAATTCTTCTCATCTCGGTTTTAAAGGATTTCCCCCTTATCCTTAAGCTGTGACCCCTTGTCCTGGACTTCCTCAACATCGGGAGCAATCTTCCTGCATCTAGCCTGTCCAACCCCTTAAGAATTTTATAAGTTTCTATAAGATCCCCTCTCAATCTCCTAAATTCTAGAGAGTATAAACCAAGTCTATCCAGTCTTTCTTCATAAGACAGTCCTGACATCCCAGGAATCAGTCTGGTGAACCTTCTCTGCACTCCCTCTATGGCAATAATGTCCTTCCTCAGATTTGGAGACCAAAACTGTACGCAATACTCCAGGTGTGGTCTCACCAAGACCCTGTACAACTGCAGTAGAACCTCCCTGCTCCTATACTCAAATCCTTTTGCTATGAAAGCTAACATACCATTCGCTTTCTTCACTGCCTGCTGCACCTGCATGCCTACTTTCAATGACTGGTGTACCATGACACCCAGGTCTCGCTGCATCTCTCCTTTTCCTAGTCGGCCACCATTTAGATAATAGTCTGCTTTCCTGTTTTTGCCACCAAAATGGATAACCTCACATTTATCCACATTATACTGCATCTGCCAAACATTTGCCAACTCACCCAGCTTATCCAAGTCATCTTGCAGTCTCCTAGCATCCTCCTCACAGCTAACACTGCCCCCCAGCTTAGTGTCATCCGCAAACTTGGAGATATTGCCTTCAATTCCCTCATCCAGATCATTAATATATATTGTAAATAGCTGGGGTCCCAGCACTGAGCCTTGCGGCACCCCACTAGTCACTGCCTGCCATTGTGAAAAGGACCCGTTTACTCCTACTCTTTGCTTCCTGTTTGCCAGCCAGTTCTCTATCCACATCAATACTGAACCCCCAATGCCGTGTGCTTTAAGTTTGTATACTAATCTCTTATGTGGGACCTTGTCGAAAGCCTTCTGGAAGTCCAGATACACCACATCCACTGGTTCTCCCCTATCCACGCTACTAGTTACATCCTCGAAAAATTCTATAAGATTCGTCAGACATGATTTACCTTTTGTAAATCCATGCTGACTTTGTCCAATGATTTCACCACTTTCCAAATGTGCTGCTATCCCATCTTTAATAACTGACTCTAGCAGTTTCCCCACTACCGATGTTAGACTAACTGGTCTGTAATTCCCCGTTTTCTCTCTCCCCCCCTTCTTAAAAAGTGGGGTTACGTTTGCTACCCGCCAACCCTCAGGAACTACTCCAGAATCTAAAGAGTTTTGAAAAATTATTACTAATGCATCCACTATTTCTGGAGCTACTTCCTTAAGTACTCTGGGATGCAGCCTATCTGGCCCTGGGGATTTATCTGCCTTTAATCCATTCAATTTACCCAACACCACTTCCCGGCTAACCTTGATTTCACTCAATTCCTCCAACTCCTTTGACCCGGTCCCCTGCTATTTCCGGCAGATTATTTATGTCTTCCTTAGTGAAGATGGAACCAAAGTAGTTATTCAATTGGTCCACCATATCCTTGTTCCCCATGATCAACTCACCTGTTTCTGATTGCAAGGGACCTACATTTGTTTTAACTAATCCCTTTCTTTTCACATATCTATAAAAACTTTTGCAGTCAGGTTTTATGTTCCCTGCCAGTTTTCTTTCATAATCTATTTTTCCTTTCCTAATTAAGCCCTTTGTCCTCCTCTGCTGGTCTCTGAATTTCTCCCAGTATGCTGCTTTTTCTGGCTAATTTGTACGCATCATCCTTCGCTTTGATACTGTCCCTGATTTCCCTTGTTATCCACGGATGTACTACCTTCCCTGATTTATTCTTTTGCCAAGCTGGGGTGAACAATTTTTGTAGTTCATCCATGCAGTCTTTAAATGTCTTCCATTGCATATCCACCGTCAACCCTTTTAGAATTAATTGCCAGTCAATCTTGGCCAATTCATGTCTCATACCCTCAAAGTTACCTTTCTTTAAGTTCAGAACCATTGTTTCTGAATTAACAATGTCACTCTCCATCCTAATGAAGAACTCAACCATATTATGGTCACTCTTGCCCAATGGGGCACGTACAACAAGACTGCTAACTAACCCTTCCTCATATAAATAACAACAGAAAATGTGATGTTTGGATAGTCAAAATCCATGATCTTAACAACTTTTCGTAATATAAAGTGGAGCTGTTCTGTTTAAATCAGTGTGTTTGAAAATGTAAGAAGTAAAATTAAAGAAAGAAAGTAAATCAGCCCAGCTTTTCAACAGTGCGTAAATTAAGTCGAGTTAAGGAATGGAAACAGCTATAGAATATTGCAGATAACTCCTGAATTTGAGGAGTTGTGCCAGAATATCTCATCCTAAAGAGGTTATTCATCTTCTGCAAAGTGAACAAGGGCGTTCTAATTGGAAGTAATGTGATAAAACCTCCAGAACATCCAATTGGATTTAGTGACTCGATGGGATGGGAGATTGCAACCTTCACGTGGTCCACCCTGTTTCGACTAATGCAATCAACCCAATGTGCACAAACAAGATCAAATAGAACAAGTTGACCTACAACTTTAGACTGTGCATGCCATACGCAAGAAGAAGAAGAAGTGACTCGATATGGGATCCATCTGTGAAACTGAATTAAGATGCAAGAGCTAACTTAACTATGAGCTCAACAATAAACAGTGGAGGCTGGCAACACACACTCTTCCATAGTTTCTAGTTAGTTATGTATTTTCCAAAATATAATTGTATATTCTTTACAGTTAATTTATATGATTACATTTTTGTGGATATCTTTCTAAAGATCAAACTTCTGAGATCACAGATTTTCAGCATATCAGCAAAAGCAGTTACAATTTTTAGCCATGTTTATTTGAAACTCTGTATGTGATAGACCTTAGAAATTGATTAATTATAGTGTTACAATACATTGAAAGAGATGTTAAATGGGACAGAAATTTGCCACTGACTTCAATGGAATAAATTTCAGAACTGGAGTTCCTGTTTGCATTGTACGTGTTACTACAGCAATACTAGTGCACAGAATAAAGTTGAATATCTACTCTGGTTTGTTTGTCCATTTATAGACTATCATTCAGCTGACTGATTTGATAATATTATCAATGAGTGGACAGAATATATTTAATTTATAATTAAAACAAATATAGAAAGTCTGTTCAGTTGGATTTTCATTGTGTTTCTTACTTAGGTCTCATTAAGACTTTTTCAAACAATTCAAATGCAGAATAATAGCTGATGTTAATATTTTTGTTCTTTTTTGTGTTAATGATATTATCATGAAGACTGCCTCACTGAAGTCACTGAACCAAATAATATGAATGTCTAAAATCAATGTACACAAATTTATAGCACTAATATTATTCCCTTTTTTTTGCTTTATTTGCAATGGTGACTGTGACTAGCATTGACGATAAAGTTGCTGTGCAGTATATAAAAAGACTACCATGGTAAAGGTCATTGGCAACTTCCTTGATTTGCTGATCATATAGGAATTCTGATCTTTAATTGGGCATGTATGGTTCTGCTAAATATGTCTTTAAATATTTCATTGTGGTCTCATCCTGGTTCTTTTGTTATAATACATTCTGCACAATAATGACAAATATTATTTCTTCTAACCGTGACTGTTTTCTTGATAAATCCAAAATTTCAGTATTTGCTTTAGAATAATAAATTCAACACAGGGTGGATAAATTGGGATCATGATGTTCCACATCTAATCTACCATGAGAGCGCTGTTCTAAGCCCTGTACAAACATTAGCAGCTGCTATAGTTCCATGTTTCACATCCTCCTCTTTCCTCCACACCAAACCTGTGAATCTTCACCTCCAGCCCTGCACCAACATACAACCTGGCCAAGTATGACAGCTACTAATAGACAAGCTGATATCTTTGGCCTTTTAAACGAGCCTCAATAGTACCAATCGTTATCTGCAGGCCACATTTGGATCACGTTGCGTACCAGCTGTGATGTCGGGCCAGGTTGCAAGTTGGTGCAGTGCTGAAGATGAAAAATCACAGGCTTATTAACCATTTCATGCCAGAAGTATCATAATGTGAATTCCTCCCTCAAAATTCCTACAATGTTAAAAATGTGTTCGGGTGTGACCAAAATTATGTCTTTCCAGAGAGCAGAAACATCTAAACATCCATTCTGATGCTTAGAATTGAAAATGACACAAATATTTTCAAGGAACATAGCCATATAACATATTCAGTAAATCCATTTTAGATTTAGATGATGTAAATATGATCAATTAATTATTAGCATATGATGACATTCAAATGAAAATAATGGTCATCTCTGTTGGCCTTGCTTGATCCACACCCCTCAATGTCAGGCTTTCGTTAAAAATCTTAGTTTGTTTTGGTGTATGCGATATTGTCAACAATTATAATTTTTGCAGGTCTGTTGTAATTCAGCAGACAAGCAATACACATGAGAACATATTAATAGTCTTACAGGGTGCACCTCTTGGTTATATTTTATTCATGTTTAAAGATTTGGAGGGGAAAAAGGCAACAGATCTGTTTTGTGAAGAAGAGTTACTGATTTTTGGTTATTTCTGTATTTTTTTAATTAAATCGCAACCACTGTAATGTTTTTTGTTTTTAATTTACACTCTTTTCACCACTTCATGTTCTTTTGGTCTCTATTGCTCATGTCAAACAAGTAAACAATTACATTTGAGTCCCTCTAAAATAGTTAGGCGCATTAGAAAGCTTGATAAATCTCTTCTCACTGAGTGGGAAGAAGCTTTACTTCATACCACCTGAATATCTCAATGAGTATCTTTTCAAGAACTGAACTGTTCATTAGGTGCAAGTTTCAGCATGGATCAGTTTCTGTCATTTAGTAGAACCATATATGCAGCATGGAAACAGGCCTTTGGGCCACCACTTCTGTGCTGACCATCATGTATTAATTTACCCAAATCCTAAATTTATCCCATTTTATTTTCACTCTATAATAATAATAATACATTTTATTTATGGGCGCCTTTCAAGAGTCTCAAGGACACCTTACAAAAATTGAGCATGTATAGGAAAAACATGTAAGGGGAATGAAATAAATAGTAGAGACATGACTAGTACACAAAGTAAAGACAGAATTCAATACAAAACACAGCATGAGGCAATTAATGCACAGATGAAAAGGGACGGGGACGTGGGGCTAAGGATAGGCAGAGGTGAAGAGATGGGTCTTGAGGCGGGACTGGAAGATGGGGAGGGACACGGAATTGCGGATCAGTTGGGGGAGGGAGTTCCAGAGCCTGGGAGCTGCCCTGGAGAAGGCTCTGTCCCCAAAACTGCGGAGTTTGGACTTGTGGATGGAGAGGAGACCGGCTGATGTGGATCTGAGGGACCGTGAGGGTTGGTAGGGGGAGAGGAGGTCAATGAGATATGTGGGGGCCAGATGGTGGAGGGCTTTGTAGGTGAGGACCAGGATTTTGTAGGTGATCCGGTGGGAGATGGGAAGCCAGTGAAGTTTTTTGAGGACTGGAGTGATGTGATGCCAGGATTTGGTGTGGGTGATGAGTCGGGCGGCTGCGTTCTGGACCAGTTGGAGTCGGTTGATGTAGGTGGAGCTGATGCCAAGGAGAAGTGAGTTGCAATAGTCCAGTCGGGAGGAGATGAAGGCATGGATGAGTCTTTCAGCAGCAGGCGGTGTGAGAGAGGGTCTGAGTTTGGCGATGTAGCGGAGATGAAAGAAGGAGGTTTTAATGACATGGCGGATGTGAGGCTCAAGGGAGAGGGTGGAATCAAAGATCACGCCAAGGTTGCGGGCCTGGGGAGATGGGGAGACAGTGGTGCCGTCGATGGTGAGAGTGGGGTTATTGATTTTGCTGAGTGTGGCTTTGGAGCCTATGAGGAGGAATTCTGTCTTATCGCTGTTGAGTTTGAGGAAATTATGTTGCATCCAGGTTTTTATAGCTGACAAACAGGAGTTGATATGGGAGAGGGGGGGGTTGTGGGGGGATTTGGTGCCAAGGTAAATCTGGGTGTCATCAGCGTAACAGTGGAAGTCCAGATTGAAGTGGCGGAGTATCTGACCAAGGGGGAGGATGTAGATGATGAAGAGGAGGGGGCCGAGTACGGAGCCTTGGGGAACGCCTTGAGTGACTGCGGCTGTAGCAGAGGTGTGGTTGTGGAGAGAGATGAAGTGGGATCTGTTGGAAAGGTAGGAACGGAGCCAGCTGAGTGCAGAGCCTTCAATGCCGAGGTCCTTGAGTCTGGTGAGCAGGATGTTATGGTTCACTGTATCGAAGGCTGCGCTCAGGTCGAGGAGGATGAGGATGTTGAGGGAACCAGTGTCAGCAGAGGTGAGGAGGTCGTTGAGGACTTTGAGGAGAGCAGTTTCTGTGCTATGGAGGGGGCGAAAGCCAGATTGGAGGGGTTCAAGTAGGTTATACGCAAGGAGGTGGGAATGAAGTTGCGACGCAACGATACGCTCCAGGGTTTTTGAAAGGAAGGGGAGGTTTGAGATTGGGCGGTAGTTAATGAGAGAGGAGGGATCAAGACCAGGTTTCTTTAAGATTGGTGTAACATTCACCAATACATACATCTTTTCGAGGTTGGTGGAAACAGGAGCATCTGCAGGAATTCAACATTGTCTCACAAGAATGTGTACAGATCACACGGACACACCAGAGGTCAGGATTGAACCCTGGTAACTGGAACTGTGGGGTAGCAACTCTACTGGCAGCTCTACTGGCAAATATGAAAATTGCCTGCTCTCAGAAGCATAATCTTAAATTTGAGAGTTGTGTAAATCTTACATAGAGAAGGTTCATACTGGGAAGCTAATTCTGGGCTGATTGAGTACAATAAGCACAGTGCAGATGGATGGAGACTCAAGAGACTGCAGATGCTGGAATCTTGAGTGAAGAACAAAGTGGCGAAGGAACTTTACGTGCCCACGGTGGTGTTGTGGTGGAAAGTGGACATACAATGCTTTGGATCGAGACCCTTTCTCAAACTGTTGGATTTTTTGAGGGGGGCTGGTGCTGTATTATAATCATCTCTTATATCTCCCTTCTACTCTGATTCCACACCATGCACTGCCAACTATTCAGCTGGGATCATCTAAACACCTTGCATATAACTCACTGACACTCGCAGGACAAGGTTATATATAACTGTGCCAAGAACAGTTAACCTGGCACTTGTGTACCTCTGACCCTCATGCTGAAAGCAGTTCTTGGTCATCACTGGACTTGTACAAGACATTAGTAAATGAGCTTCCAGGTGGTGTTTAAACTGATGCAAGTAATTATCACACTATGATTTAGAAAGTGGAAAATAGACAAACTGGTATTTAATGGTTTTCTTCCCTTCTTGTCCCACAACATATTCAATCCTTTTAATTTCCCCCCATGAAGGAGACATTGATATATGTTAATTGAGGACTTGTATCTGACTTAAAACCTTTGAAAATGATTTGATATTCCACTTTACGATGTATTTTGCTTCTGGAGTTCTGTCCTGCTATTCTGTGTTTACATTTTGCTCTGACATTGACTACAAATCAACCTCGTCTTACTCCATTATTAGGTTTCTTTGTTTATTGAGATTTGCAAACATGTACTGTGGCAGTAGAGTAAAGGACTTTCAATCTGTTGACTGACTGTTGTACTCGATGATAATCTCAGTGCATCCACTTCATTGGCTTCCTTTAAAGGTGGCAAAATCCCAGGAAGTTATGGCAGAATTCCCTGTCTAACAAGCTCAGAGACTTAAGGACTATTACTGCTACACATGCCAAAGTTGATAACCATTCAATGAGCGTCCTAACATTTCATTGCATACCCAGTGAGTGAGGACCTTATAAGTACAACGTTTAAAGATTAACAGATTCGTATTCTAATATCCCATTAATCCAAATATTGAGTTATATTGCACAAATTGCATTCAAGTCATAGTGTTCTAAATTCCTAAAAACTGTTGCCCAAATATTTGTGTCAAAGTTTTGCACACAAAAGATCATCAATCACTTTCCTACATTAAACTCAGATTTTATTTCTCATTATTAAGTTAAGGAATTTGAAATGTTGGATGCGTTTTTAAAAAAATCAATGAGGAGTGAATGCAATATCCAGTAAGTTAATCAATGCAGATGGTGGCATTGACTGTACATTGGAACCAATCGAAATGTTTAACTGAGCAAGTTACCTGAGCACTTCAAATCCAATTCTAATTACCATGCTCTTTCCTAGTTTTGTATAGAGAAAGGCACTAAGTTAGGCGTGAGAAAAACCACATGGTCACATAGAGAAAATACAAACTCTGTACAGTACAGCACCCATAGCCAGGATCAAATCCGGGTCTTTGATGCTGCAAGGCAGCACTCTACCGCTGCACCGCTGTGCCAAGTCTATTATTATGTACATCAGTAAAATGAGGTGCAGGTATAATGAAACTCTTGCTTGCAGCAGCATCATAGGCACACAGTCTCAAACAAACATGCAAAAACATAAATTGTCCACAAATTATATATAGAAATATTAAAATGCCTTTTAGAACAGAATTTGGCAAAATCATTTGGTTGATTTAATACTAATAATAAACCAATAGAAATGCCAAACAATTACACGTAAAGTTCTGCAAGAAAGCAAAAAGAAAGAGGATTTCAGAAAATAATATGTTAGTGCAAAACACAATTGGAAAAAAGAGCAAGTCCATGGCAGTGCATGAGGTGGTCCAACCCCAGGTGGGAAAATCCACAGAACTGAGAAGAGGAAAAACGTTTTCACCCAGACAGTTGTGAATCTGTGGAATTCACAGTCACAGAAGGCAGTGGAGGCCAATTCACTGGATGTTTTCAAGAGAGAGTTAGATTTAGCTCTTAGGGCTAACGGAATCAAGGGATACGGGGAAAAAGCGCGGAACAGGGTACTGATTATGGATGATCAGCCATGATCATATTGAATGGCGATGCTGGTTCGAAGGGCCGAATGGCCTATTCCTGCACCTATTTTCTATGTCTATGTTTCTAAAACTTAACCACCATGGTATATGTTGCCAAATAGTTGCATGAAATTCCCACACATTTAGGTACCCTTCTAAACTGCCAAACAAATCCTCATTGCTCGTACATTTCAAAACTCAACTTCTTAAATAAATGGTCAGTACCCTGGTCATAATTGAAATGAAGTTCTAAATTTGTCAAATTAACTACCTAGCAAAATGCTTTGGTTATTTTAATGTACAGCTTTGTTTCTATTACTGTGTGGGAGATCTAACAGGCCTACACTTGTTTTTTATATCATGGTCATCAATGTAGATTGAAGTAAGGCCTTCAAGTAACTATTCTTGCAAGAGTCCCCTGGTTCAATGCCAACATTCTGTGCTTGCAGACACTTTAAGCCAAGTCATGTTCTACTCTTTTGTTTTGCAAGATTGATTCCAGGGATTGGCGGTTGTAATAGGAAAATAGATGAGGCAGCCAAGGCTGGGCTTTCTAGATCCAGGGATGACAGTCTCAAAATTACAGGGCAGCTTTTCAGGATTGTGATGCAAACAAATCTATTCACCCAACGGTTAGTGAATCTTACAACATTCTCTATCCAAGAGTGTTGCGGAGTCTCATCACTGACTATAGTCCAGACAGGTATCGAAGGATTTTGGAAACATGGGGTTAATACAGGATAATGTCACTGAGATATAGTAGAAGATGAGCCATGATCTCACTGAATGGCTGAGTAAGTGCAAGAGGTCTAATGGCCCACTCCTGCTACTGGTTCTTTTGTAAGTTCTTACCACCTAAATGTGTTTGAAAATGTTCAATGGGAACATGAGTATTTTTGTATAAATTATTTTCAATAAACCGAGTAGAATCATTGAAACAAGTATGCATTAACGGTTGTACATATTGAATCACATCAGAAAAGCTACGCAAGTATTTTCTTAAAGTGAGCTGTTTGTGAAAATAATTGAAAAGCAATAACTAATAAAATAGCATATAGACAAAAAGCACTGAAATTTGAAATGGGTGGTAGAGATTATTTTGAGTTCATATATTCTCATCTATTTGCAACTCATAATCAACTATAAGAACCCAGATAAAGATTTGCTGGGGAATACAGTTGGTTGTTCCCAATTAGAAGATCATATCTATCAATCTTCCTCTGTCTGCACACAATAACTCAGGATGGCTTCATTAATTTTTATTACATATCCAAATCAGTTTGTTTCCTCCCATGCATTCTCCCCCTGAATTTTGCCTCTGAAAAAAAGCACCAACATGCACAACTTTTCTTTTGTTATGCTAAGACTGGAGTCCAGAAATGATTGTTTGCCATTTTAATATGTATACACAGACCCTGATTTATGTGGTTTGTTTGTTATTTTAATAGAGGCATTTTCTTCAATTTTACTAATAGGTTTTGTGCATTTTAATCTTTTGTGAAAAATAAATCTTACAGAATTTATTCTCCCCAGTTTTCCAGCAATTTTGTTACACAACTGATGTGTTATCTTGCACAAAACATCTGCAATTTGAGGACTTTTTTTTTACAAAGTACAAACTTCAAAATTGATTTATTGTCAGATTATGGCTAACATCAGCTGGAGTGTGTAAAAGTGTGTTGAAATCTGAACTGAGAGGGTAGCTCTTTGTACAGGGAGTTAACCATCAATGACTTATGTGCTGTTAAAGAACCATTTATCCAGTGGAAGTTAAATTTTAGGGCACGAGACAATGCCTCATCACCACCCACACGCCCAAACCTTCATTTGCACCACAAATCTATATCTTAAGTTAAAAAACCTCATCAAATTGAAAATAATTTTCCCTGCCACAGCATATATTTGTGTAATACATGTTTTGAAAATAATTGATACTGCGTTAATTAGCATTTCAATAAAAAGACAAAAAGATTGAATAGAACTGGATTTGACATTTATGAGTACGGAGGAGACTTTACAATCCTTACTACCAGTGAGACTGCAACATACACTTTTTTAGGGTAGTTTAAGACTCCATGATGCCAGCAAAAACATTACTCACTGTTATGTCATAGATCTAATTATGCCCTGACCATTGTTTTCTTACAATACTGAATACCACAGGCCATGGAATCCCAAATTCCAATCAATGATTGCCTGATTATTTCAGTATAGACCCTTTAAATCAACATAGAGCCATCGAATTGTACCACATGGACGCAGGCCCTATGCCCACTGCATTAATATCGACAATCAGGATTGAGCCCTGATTCTAAGCCCTGTTCTTTCAAGCAGGCACGCAAATCGCTATCAAAACATGGGGGGGGGGGACACAATTTCTTGGCGGCCACGCGCGCATGCGCGCACACACGTGCACACACGTGCACACACGTGCACACATGCATGGCTTCGGCCATGGGCCCTGTGGACGGTAACATCAGGAGCTGACTTGGTTGGTGACCGACTCCGAACTCCAGCAACAGCAGCTTCGTCCGCCCCGAATCGTGGGGCTTCAAATCGGCCCATTAGTGGGGGCTTCAACATCGGGATCCTCGATCGCCTCGACGCAGCAATTTGATCACGGGGCGGAGGAAGATCCCGCGGCCAGCCGCGCCGCGCTGGGCAATGAAAAGCCCCGCGAACAGGCCGATTCAAGCTCCGCTCTATGATCTTTGCTCCACCAGGACATCCCCCTCCTCCAATCACCGCGCTCAATCCTCAGTCCCACCCGCCCCCTACTTCCGCCTCTGACCGACACCTTCCTCCAATCATCGCGCTGAATCATCATGGTCTCCCCCCCCACAGTCTGCTGACCGACGTCTCTCTCGTCCAATCGGCGCCCTCGGTCATCATTCCCACCCCCACTATCTCATGGAAAGCGGAGATTTTTAATAGCTTTTTGTTTACAGTTTTAAAATACGGATCACAAAACATGGGGGGAGGGGGGATCATCCCCAACCTCTTAAAACATGGGGGGGATTTCAGCCCCTGCTTTCAAGTACCTGTTCACATGTTTGTTAAACAATCTTGGTATTCCTGCTTCCACCACCTCCTCTGACAGCTCATTTCAGATACCATCTCCTCTGTAAGCTTCCTCCCTCTCACCTTATGCCCACATGTTTTAGACACCCTACTGGGAAACAGATACAGGCTATTCAACTTATCTCTGCCTCTCATAATATTATAAACCTGTATTATGTCACCTTATAGCCTCTTTTGTTCCAGGGAAAACAGACCCAGCCAGATCCAAACTCTCCTCATAACCAAATCCCCCCTAATCCAGGCAACATCCTTGTCATTCTTTTCCATACCCTCTCTAAATTAATCACATCCTTCATATAGTGATGACCAAATCTGCACAAAATGCTGAAACCAATGTTTGCCTCGCTGTTCAAAATCTTTTGACATTCACTTTCCTGCCCTATCCCCATAATTAGTGATCCTTCACTGATTATATCTCTATCTGTTTCAGCTTTAAATATATTTCATCCCACACTACTTTCCAGCTAAGGATTCCACACTCACAACCTTTCCAGTGAAGATACCGCACCCCAACGGTATGAACATTGACTTCTCTAATTTCAGGTAGTCCTTACTTCTCCTCCCCTTCTCAGTTCTCCCTCAGCCCCCCACCTCTTCCTTTCTTCCTCCCGTCCCCCCCACCCTCACATCAGTCTGAAGAAGGGTTTCGACCCAAAACGTTGCCTAATTCCTTCGCTCGATAGATGCTGCCTCACCCGCTGAGTTTCTCCAACATTTTTGTCTACCTTCGATTTTCCAGCATCTGCAGTTCCTTCTTAAACATACTGTTCCTCATCCCATTTGGAAATTAGTGACCCCTTAATTCTGAGACTGTCCTCTGGTCCTTGTTTCGCAGGTCAGGGAAACAACCTTCCTTCATTTACCCTGTGAATTCCCTTAAGAATTTAATATGCTTCAATATAATTACGTTTCACTCATCTCAAATGAACACACTCCTGACCTGTCAAACTTTTCCATGAGGCAATTCTTCCTTGTGATCCAGCTTTGATTCGTTCCATATATCTTTCCTGAAGGAAGGGCACTACAACTATAACCCAACTGTAACTATCAGAGTATGTCATAATTGACCACCGGGTGGTGCCCGTAATGGCCACCTCGTCAGCAGTCTGTCTTCTCCCTTCTCTGTTTTTGTTATTTTAAGTATGTCTTGAATCTTTGTTTTAACGTCTCTTGGTATGTTTTATGTGGGGGGTGCGGGGAGGGGGGGGGGGTCATAGGAAACCTTTTTCAGACACTTACCTCGACAGAGATGCGATTTTTCTCTGTGTCGCATCTCCGTCCCCCCTTTGCGGCCAACAACTTGGAATGGTGCGACCTTTCCTCGAGACCGGCCCGGAGCTTCAAGCCGCAGGTGCGGTGCGGACTTACCATCGTGGAGCCTGGGATCTTTTACTGAGGATTGCCAGTGTTGGAGCTCCGACCGTGGGGCCTGTGGACTTTAGCATCGTGAAGCAGCGGTCTCCGGTAAGATGCGGCCGACTCGGGAGCTCCATGTGTTCCGGTCCGTCCCGATGCCGGACCTTCGATCATCCCGACGAGAGGGCTTGAAAAGCAGACTGTCGGCAACGGCCCTGTTCAAAGGTCCCGACCACGGGTGACCAAAGGAGGAAGATGACTGAACTTTATTGCCTTCCATCACAGTGAGGAATGTTGACTCCACTGTGGTGGATGTTTATGTTAAACTTTATTTTATGTGCTGTGTGTATTTTTGCTGTTTACTTAGTACGGCTGTATGGTAACTCAAATTTCACTGTACCTTAATTGGTACATGTGACAATTAAATTGAATCTTGATCTTGAATTGTAAACTCCAACCCACTATTTATTAAATCCAGTATTCCTGCGTACCCACTACACATGGTTGTTAGCTTTCTGTGTTTCATGTATAGGGCCCCTAAATCCCCTTGCCATGCAGATTTCTTCATTCAAATAGTAATCGGTTTTATAATTCTTTCTTCCAAACTAAACACCAGATTTTTCCACAAATACTCCATTTGTAAAGTTTTGTGCATTCACTTAGCCCATTAATTCTATTTGTAAGTTGCCTATATCCAACTCACAACTTTCCTCTCTTCTACTTTTAAGTATCATTCACAAATCTGGTTTAGTTTAGTTTAGAGATACAGCGCGGAAACAGACCTTTTGGCCCACCGGGTCCGCGCCGACCAGCAATCCCCGCACCCTAACACTATCCTACACAAACTAGGGACAATTTACAATTATACCGAGCCAAATAGCCTACAAACCTCTACGCCTTTGGTGTGTGGGAGGAAACTGGAGAAAACCCAAGCAAGTCATGGGGCGAACATACAAACTCTGTACAGACAAACACCTGCATTCAGGATCGAACCCGGGTCTCTGGCATTGTAAGGCAGCATCTCTTCCACTGTGACATCGTGCCACCTTTACATTCACATTCTTCTGCTGAATCATTAATATATGATTCCAGCACTGATCCCTGTAGTGGTTCATTAGTTACAGGTAACCAACCTGAAAATAATCTCATTATAATTACCTAGTGCTATATAGACAATCCTTTATGTACACCATCCAACACAATGACTGCAAATAACAATGTAACCTTTTATATGGGACCTTACTGATAAATCTGAAAACTCATCTACTGGTTCTCATCTATCCACTTTGACTGATACTTCTGGCAAAACTCGAATAAATTTTGTTGGCAATAGCCAGCTGTGCTTTGATGCTGGACTTGTCAAGTAATTGCATGGGAAGGAATTCAATGGGAAATCTTCCTGACTTCCTGGGCTTCTCAAGAAACCACTCTAACTTGGGAACTATGAGGTTTGTTTGACACTGATGCTGGGATTTTTTACTGCTAAGGTTGCTTTCTTAATGGAAGTTATTATGAGTCACCACAACTTAGAGTTGCTGCCTTACAGCGCTTGCAGCACCAGACACCCGGGTTTGATCCCGACCATGGACGCTGTTTGTACGGAATTTGTACATTCTCACTGTGCCCTTGTGGGTTATCTCAGAGATCTTCAGTTTCCTCCCACATTCCAAAGACGTACAGGTTTGTAAGTTAATTGATTTAGTATAAGTTGTCCCTAGTGTTTGTAGGATGGAGTTAATGTGCAAGGGCCTGTCTCCGGACTGAATCTCTAAACTAAACTAAAATGAACTAAACTAAACTGACCCTGAGATGACATATGGATGTAATGTATAAAGAGAGATTGAATAATAGCATAACTTATGTACATCATCTGAAGGAAAAGTTTCAACCAGCATTATTCCGCCATTAACTCTTTAGGAGCATAGAGTTTATGTAGAAAATACCATTTTTGTTTATTGTTTCTGTTCCTTTTTTAAAAATATACAAAAAATGACTTGTTTATTTTAATAAAGTTTATAAAGGTTATTTTTTTCAATGTTTTCAATGATTTGCTATGAATCAGCTCCATGTTTTGATTACATAAGTAAGTGCAGTATGGGTTGGTTAATCCCTTGAATCTTACTACAATTTCTAACACATTTTGTTGGCAATAGCCAGCTGTGCTCTGATGCTGGACTTCGTAAATAATTGTGCTTAAATAAAGGGAAGGGATTCAATGGGAAATCTTCCTGCTAAAACCGTCTTTTGACAAGGGGTCTCGAACCTGAAATGTTGAAACTGTTTGTCTTTCAACAGATACAACCTGACTTGCTTAGCACTTCCAGCATTTCTTACTTTTGCTTTAGACCCAGCATAGGTAGAGAAATGCTCCTGTCCCACTTAGGAAACCTGAACGGAAACCTCTGGAGACTTTGCGCCCCACCCAAGGTTTCCGTGCGGTTCCCAGAGGTTGCAGGTGGTTGCCGGAGGTTGCAGGTAGTGGAAGCAGGTAGGGAGACTGACAAAAACCTCCCGGAACCTCCGGTAACCGCACGGAAACCTTGGGTGGGGCGCAAAGTCTCCAGAGGGTTCTGTTCAGGTTTCCTAAGTGGGACAGGGGCAAATAAATGGGGGATCAATAGCTATGTGAGAGGAAAGAATTCAAGTAATTTATATATTTTTTCAATATTGGTTTAATTTAAATGTCCCCTCTGCTTTTATGTGTTTTTCCAAAGCACAGAACCTTTTTAAACTGATCAAATTACATTAACACATTAGTTTAATCAATTTCTATTGTAGGAATTATGTTTAACATAACCTGAACCTTTGTTCTATTTAAAAAAAGGTTCAGTTTTAACTTTTTAAAGGGGTGGTTGAGGGTAGTATATAAAATTATGAGAGTCATAGATAGGGTAGACAGTCAAAACTTGTTCCCAGTGTTGAAATGTCAAAGACATCAAATGTCAAAGGGCATAGCTTTAAGGTGAGAGGGGCGACTTTTAAAAGAGGTGTACAGGGGAAGTTTTTTTTGCACAGAGAGTGGTGGGTGCCTGGAATGTGCTGCCAGGAGAGGTGGTGGAGGCAGATAAGATAATGGCATTTAAAAGGGTTTTAGATAGCCGTGTGAATATGCTGAAAAGGGAGGGATATGGATGAGATGTACAGGCAGAGATTAATTTAACCTAGCATCATGTTCAGCGCAGACATTGTGGGCCAAAGGGCCTGTTCCTGTGCTGTAATATTTTATATTTTAATAATGTTTCTAGTTTAATCATATATTCCATATTGAACAGGTATATTTTAATGTACACAAAAAAGCTGGAGAAACTCAGCGGGTGCAGCAGCATCTATGGAGTGAAGGAAATAAGCAACGTTTCGGGCCGAAACCCTTCTTCAGACCCGAAACGTTGCCTATTTCCTTCGCTCCATAGATGCTGCTGCACCCGCTGAGTTTCTCCAGCTTTTTTGTGTACCTTCGATTTTCCAGCTTCTGCAGTTCCTTCTTAAACACAAGGTTTATTTTAATGTTTCATGATATCAAAGATGTTACCAAATATTAAAACTCTCACGGCTCATTCAGCCATCAAAGTGTTTCAGTAAGTTTTATGATGGGAAGGCCCTGTATAACACTGTGCATCATGATGGGAAAGCCCTCAATGACCATACCAGATCTAGGTTTGTCTTGAAAGGTCCTGGTGGAGGATACACTCAAGGTAAGCGTTGGAAGTGTGGGAATGTTTGCGCACCCAGGAAAGTCCTACATTAAAAATTGATTAAACTAATGTGTTGGCGTAATTTGATCAGTTAATAATTGACACCATACTCAATAATATTTAATCTTGGCAGTAGCTCCGTGAAAATGCAGTCAATTGATTAAAGTTAAAGGCAATTTTCTCACTATTAGGTTAAGCCTTTAAAGGATGTACTGTTACAGGTTAGAGTGACTGTTTATAGAAGCTATCAAAAAAAATCAGCCCCGGCACTTTACAGCTGCTCATTGTTAGAAAAGTCCAAATAACTTGGAATGAACAGTTGCAGCTGTGCACCGATATTATCCTGGGATAATTCACACGTAGATTGATGCCATTTTATAAAATGATCATAGGCTTTATTGCATTTTGCTTTGCAATACCAAAAGGAGTGTTTTAATCACGTCAAAAACAAATATATATCTTGGGAACATTTTAGCTCCAGTCGATATTCAAAATGTAAACTACATATCTCATAGATGTGATGCGTTTATCGTTTTATCATCCTCCCAGAGTGATTTCAGGAAAGGAAACAGACTCACATGATGGAATGTGGGAAATTATTGTGAAACCATGTCCAACCCACTTAAACCTGGGCTGTAATTCCTTGGCAAGACTTGAATGCTGAACTTTACATTTCAGCTCAAGCTTTTGTTTAAATGATCGTACTTAAGTCTTTTCCATCTATCAGTGGATCATTGGTAAGTCACACAGGACAAGGAGAGGAAACCTTTCAGTCACACACTTGCAAATGCGTTCAAATCACAAGAGATAGATTTTCTGTGAAAAAAACAAACTGTTCTGTGCAGCAATGAGGGAAGTTTTCCCACATGATGGCACTTCCTGTCATCTGTGCACCATGAGTCAAAGTCTATTTTTAGCAATAGTAGTTCTGCTTCCAGTTACCACAGTGAGTATTTCACTGCCAAAAACAATCCAAATTTAACAATTTTATTGCAAGAATATTCATTCCAGTTGCGTTGATCAAAAGGAGTGGAACTAAGAGAAGCCGGAATTGAGTTGTTTTTTTTTTTAACTTTGTTTTTGTAGTGAAACATACTTCTTTGATTGGGGTTTTGATCACCTGTTCCAATATGTCCTTATGTGTCAGGTTTGAAGTGAAATTTGAAAGCAGCGGCCAAGTAGGGCAAGAAACCACTCTAATTTTGGAACTATGAGGCTTGTTTGATACTGATGCTGGGATTTTTTACTGCTAAGGTTGCCTTCATAATGGAAGCTATTATAAATGACTACAACTGACCCTAAGATGGAATATAGGAGTAATGTACAAAGAGAGATTGAATAATGGTATAACTTAGTTCAGACTAAAGGAAACGTTTCAATCACCAGTATTGTTAGTAACTCTAAGTCTTTAGGAGCATTGGTAGTGTTTATGTAGAAAATAATATTTATGTCAATTGTTTCTTTTCCTTTGAAAAATATACACACAATGATTTTCAACTCTCGATTATTCTATTGATTATTGCAAAGGTTATTTTTCCACTGTTTTCAATGATTTGCATCTATCAATCTATGAGATAGCTTCATGTTTTGATTACATAAGTGTGGTATGGATTGGTTAATCTCTTGAATCTTACTAAGATCTTATAAAAGCATTATTCTGAGCAACAGTTATTCTTGCTCAACAGAGCAATTCTGAATGCTTGCATGAACATTGGTTGATCTTGAAAGAGCCATATGCATTCTTAAATTGAAAAGCACACATCTCCCTTCTTCATTGGGACACTATAATGTATTTAATATTGTTTATCCCAGTTAGCAAATTAGCCAATTTAATCGGACAGTCGGTCCATATTTCATAAATAGCGAAATTGAGTAAAATGTCCTTTAGTACATTAAGTGGGAAAGCTGGATCTGTGCAAATACAGGTATGTAAGAATGTTTCGTGGAAATGTTTGCCATTCATGGCCTTAAAGTGATGGCATGTTTCCTACTTGTTTAAAATATTTCTAATGTTCCGTCATTAAATTCCTGTCATGAATCTTACTTCTTTTTATTTGGTAGTTGATAATCATTCACCAGTGTCAGAATAAAGCAAAGTGGTCCCACAATGAGAATTATGAAAAAATTCTGTCACATTAACTGAATGTGGTTAAAGATATTATTAAAGAAATATTAGTGAAGTTTCAATCACTTGGGTACTGTAACACTATGGACCATTCTAACCATCCAGTTGCCTGTAATTTTCATCAGAAATCGAGGTCATGAAAATGAAACATGAACTATTTGATTTGCTAAATGTTTTCAGTATTTTATTTTTGTTTCAGGTTTCCAGTTTATTTTTTAGCTTAATTTTAACTTGGCCTTCTAAATATGTGGGGGAAAAAACAGTGAGAACTGTCCATGAGTATGTAGACTGAGCTTCCAATGGCATGATTGGGTCCCCACAGTCATTTGAATTAGTAGTCTGATGCTTAGCTATCAGATGAAGCTAAATGGGTAAAGAGCTGTGGCTGGAAGATGCCCAAACAAGTTAGTGCCTTCCAGGAAGTTCTTATTTCCTCTGTTTGAGGCTTCATTCCCCTTTTGTCCCTTTTGAATCCGACACCTCTCTCATCCTCACTCTCATTAACATATCAATGCATCTCGGCTTGTTGCTTTGGTCCTCTTTGGCACCTCCCACAGCATGAACCTTTGCTCATGCCCTTTGGCCACTTGCCACATCTTATTGTTTTTGCTGAGTAGTTGACTGGAAGTATGCAGATGGTTTTTTTTAGCAGTGAACCTGATATTCTGGCCATTTCTGTTCCTGATCGCCCAATCTTCAACCCCAAATTAAAATTGGAACTGTAAAATGTCAATTTGATAAAAGAAAATTGCTTTTATGGGTAAATCTGAAACCCATAAAGCCACCTCAAAGCATTTTTGCTGATGAATAAATGGTCAGTATTATAAAACATTGTAAATGTAGTGAAGACTATATCATATTGTATCATAAAAATCACAAACAGGTGAGTTGCCACTTATTTTCTTTTAATCTGAATGTATGCAGTTAACCTTAATGAAAACATAGAAACATAGAAAATAGGTGCAGGAGGAGGCCATTTAGCACTTCAAGTCTGCACGGCCATTCATTATGATCATGGCTGATCATCCACAATCAGTAACCCGTGCCTGCTTTCTCCCCATACCCATTGATTCCGATAGCCCCTAGAGCTCTATCTAACTCTCTTTTAATTTCATCCAGTGAATTGGCCTCTACAAATTCACAACTCTCAGGGTGAAAAAATATTTTCTCATCTCAGTTTTAAATGGCCTCCCCTTTATTCTTAGACTGTGGCCCCTAGCTCTGGACTCCCCCAGCATTGGGAACATTTTTCCTGCACCTAGCTTGTCCAGTCCTTTTATAATTTGATACGTTTCTATAAGATCCCCTCTCATCCAGTGAATACAAGCCCAGTCTTTCCAATCTTTCCTAATATGACACTCACCATCCCAGGGATTAACCTTGTGAACATACCCTATTGCCTCAATAGCAAGGATGTCCACCCACAAATTAGGAGCCCAAAACTGCACACAATACTCCAGTTGTGGTCTCTCCAGGGCCATGTACAACTGCAGAAGGACCTCTTTACCCCTATACTCAAATCCTCTCATTATGAAGGCCAACATGCCATTAGCTTTCTTCACTGCCTGCTGTACCTGCTTGTTTACTTTCAGTGACTGGTGTACAATGACACCCAGATCTCATTGCACTTCTCTTTTTCCTAATCTGACACCATTGAGATAATAATCAGCCTCTTTGTTCTTGCCGCCAAAGTGGATAACCTCACGTTTATCTACATTATAATGCATCTTCCCACTCACTCAACCTGTCCAAGTCACCCTGCAACCACCTAGCATCCTCTTCGCAGTTCACACTGCCATCCAGCTTTGTGTCATCTGCAAATTTGCTAGTGCTACCTTTAATCCCACATTAATATATATTGTAAATAGTTGCAGCCCCAGCACCGAGCCTTGCAGCACTCCACTCGCCACTGCTTGCCATTCTGACAGGGACCCGTTTATTCCTGCTCTTTGTTTCCAGTTTGCCAACCAAACTATGTCCATGTCAATACCCTATCCCCAATAACATGTGCTCTAATTTTGCCCTCTAACCTCCTGTGTGGGAACTTTAAAAAAGGCTTTCTGAAAGTCCAGATATACTACATCCACTGGCTCTCCATCCATTTTACTTGTCACTTCCTCAAAAAATTCCAGAAGATTAGTCAAGCAGGATTTCCCCTTCATAAATCCATGCTGACTTGGACCAATCCTTTTACTGCTATCCAAATGCGCCGTTATTACATCTTTAATAATTGACTCCAGCATTTACCCCACCATCGATGTCAGGCTAACTGTTCTATAATTCCCCGTTTTCTCTCTCGCTCCTTTCTTGAAAAGTGGGATAACATTAGCTATCCTCCAATCCACATGAACTGATCCTGAATCTATAGAACATTGGAAAATAATCATCAATGCGTTCACGATTTCTAGAGCCACCTCCTTGAGTACCCTGGGGTGCAGACTATCAGGCCCTGGGGATTTTTCAGCCTGCAGTCCCATCAGTCTATCAATACTATTTCTTGCCTAATGCTAATTTATTTCAGTTCCTCTGTCTCCCTAGATCCCCTGTCCTCCAGTACATCTGGGAGATTGTTTGTGTCTTCCTTAGTGAAGACAGAACCAAAGTACCTGTTCAACTCTTCTGCCATTTCCTTGTTCCCCATAATAATTTCACCTGCCTTCAAGGGGCCCACATTTGTCTTTACTAATATTTTTCACTTAATACACCTAAATAATCTTTTTCTCTTAACATACCTAAAGATACTCAATGCTAGAAAATAAGTGATTCTGAAAAGTTTGCCAGCAGTTCCTGGAAAAAAAAAACCAGGTTAATGGACAGGACATTATGCAATATGAAATTTGGAACTGCTCCTACGAATTGCACTTCAGATAACTATAACAAAAACATACTTATATGCATATAAAATGTTGAAAACAACTCCATGGACAGCTTGACTGTCTTCAGCTGATTAACAACATGTTGTGCAGGTCACTGATCTATAGAGACACCTATTGTAACTTGTGCGCAAGAGATGGAAATTATATAATGTATGTAAATGTACATTGAGCTCCAGGGCATCAACTATCCTTTAATCTATTCCAGTTTTTCAACTCTGCCAATCCATTTGAGGGAACGTGCACTATATGAAAAATAGGATTTACTTTTGTCAGCATTCTAACTCTGTTTGTTCAATACAAAAGCATAAAATGTACAAAATGAATCAGAGGACAATAATCGGATTCATCTGGCTAATAGGCAATTGTGCAACTCAAATCATCAGTGACAAAAAAAATGTGATTGTTATAACAAATAAACATTTCCAAAGCCACAGGAAAAGAAGTCAGGACCCAAAGGTATAATTAATAATCATTTTAGTGGTTTCTTAACTGTTTGGAACATGAATCAGTGGGAGAAGAATCAAAGAGAAAGTTATATGATGAAAAGTGTTTGTTACAAAGGTCAGATCTCTGCCTGGCAAACTCTGTGAAAAAGCCTGGGAAAATACTGATCACACATACAGCCAACATATTTAAAGCCAATAACCTCCCCATTTCTTTAAACACACATCTACAAGTACCACTGGATACTGTCAAACAGAGACAGCAAAAGCACAACAGCTGCTGGGCAAATGAAACTGGAAGATAATACTTGTCTATGACAAAATAATGGTGAACACAATTGAGTTTCCTGCCAAGGGCTAGATTAAAGATGGGTGACTTTCTGATCCCGGATGTGGCTTATTGGCATCAATCTCAAACATGAACTCCTTTGCATATCCTTACTATTGAAGCACAAATTCTCTTCAAAAGGAGGCATCTAGAATAATTGGCAGAACATTTACAGTTCACTGAAAAGTTGTCCTAATTTCTGAGGCACAAGAAAAATGTTTGCTGATATGCAAACTACCACGACAGTTTTAGTTGCTAACATACTCTGCGAGTGGAATGCATTTCCCTTGATTGCCAGCTTTATGTTTAACTTTTTTAAAGTAAAAAAACTGAACAAACTAACGTTGATGATTCAATTTTCAATGTAAATTTAGGATAAAGATAAATATTAATTACTTTATTTACTGATGCAAAAGCATTTGTGTTTTCTGGTATTTTTCCCATTTTCACCTGGGTGACTGTCAATACTTAACTCACTGGGTATAGTAGTGTCAAATGTATTACTGAAGTTGGGCAGTGATAATGTGATTTGTGGACTTGGTGAATGAGATACCAGAGGAATTGTCATCCTAAAATAAATAGGCAGACCTCCCCACGTATTGCATTGTAAATTCCACTGTATTTTACTTGAAATATAATAGTTAGATTAAACGAGAACTTACCAGTTTGAAGTTTGATCTGTATTTTATGAGGAGTTACGATGAGGGATTACGTGAAGAACCCCACCACGACGCATGCATGTCATTCTTCAAAGCAGCGGTGTGAAATCACAGATAACTGTAATGACTAAACATAGTAAGATTAGAGAAGAGATACCAGTTAAGTACATGATCAGGGGTGGGAGCGGAGGGCACGTAATCCCTCATCGTAACTCCTCATAAAATACAGATCAAACTTCAAACTGGTAAATTCTCGTTTAATCTTACTATTTTACTTCGGAGTCACAGGAGTGACTACGTGAAGATTTTAAAGCTCTGTGATTTCATGCCGTGGAAACGAATCCATGCATCACGTCTGCCTTGATGACTGTAAGAGGAATTGTGTTAACATAATTTGGACATGAATTCGACATTGAAATCATAAAATTTATTAACACAAATTTATAACCCCTTTTTATGGGTTTAAATTAATTTACAGAACTTAAATTTGTTTCTGCAAACGTTCCAGGTTTCATTACTGGTTTATTGTAAAATAATTGGAATGTTTTTTCCCCCAGACCATCCTGCTGCCTTGAGGATTTGGTCCATTGGTACATCCAACTGTATCGCTGCCCCAGCCTGTGTTAGCACCTGTTTCAGCCATCTTGAGATGGTCTGGACCGTCACTCTTTTGTGTGGTTGATAGTGGCTGACCAAAATGTGCCTTCTCATTGCCTCTTAGGATTTTCGTTTTCTCCATGTATAACGACAGATGTCTTATTATACACAGACGGTCATCTGTTTGGGTATGACCTAAATTGTATATTGAGGCCTGCTGATCCCAGTCTGTTCTGCTTACTAACTCATAGATATGAAACGTAATATTTTCTGTTGAGGAAGTCATGTTGTCCAGTCGTAGTTTATGCAGTGACTGTACCCTCTGTGCCGTGACCAATGCCATTAGCATGACTGTTTTTAATGTCAGTCTGTGTAGGGACAGAGCTGTTGCTGGAGACCAATTCCTGATCATCTTCAGGATAATACTTACATCCCTATTTGGGAGTACCTGGTTATTGGGGGATTAGTATTAAAAATTCCCCTCATAAGTTTTGTTACCAGTGGGTGAGTCCCAACAGAGTAACGCTCTGTCCCCTGCCATAGGTAAGTCGATAGGGCACTTCTGGCGCAGTTGATGGCACTGTAACTGAGCCCCTCATCATAGTGGAGGCCTGCCAGATATTCCAGAACAGACGGGATGTTCATGTCTCTGTAGGTGATGTTGTTTTTATGGCAGTGCATCGCCCACTTCCTGATATAGACCAGATACTGTTTTTTGGTTGACTGTCTTTGGGCCGCCGAGATCATGTTCACTGTTCGGTCCGTCAGTCCCAGTTGTAGTAGAGGTGTTTTTAAAACTCTACAAATTAATAAGTTCAAATGTTTATGGCATGGGTGGCTATCCCTTGTTACGGGATGTAGCAATAAATCTGGTCTATGTGGGATGGTGATACATGGTTCTAATACCATGTTTAATACCACTGGGAACCATGGTTGAGCAGGCCAATCGGGTACTACCAATACCAGACGCAGAGTCTTGTTGTATTTTCCTTAATACCCGACTGATGAGGCAGGAAGGAGGGAATGCGTAAATAAACAATTCCCCCCCCCCCCAATGCAGCGAAAATGCATCTGTCGTCGCTGCCCCAAGGTCTGGTTCCCATGAAACATAATTTGATAACTGGTGGTTAAGTCTGGATGCGAATAGATCGATATCTGGTGTTCCATATTTTGCTGTAATATCAGCAAATACTTTTTTATTCAACATCCATTCGATGTTTTCATTAAATTTGCGTGACCTGGTGTCTGCCACTAAATTTAGTCTTCCTGGTAGGTAAGTGGCTGATATCCAAATATCTCTCTGGATACACCATTGCCAAATTGTATAAGCCAAATTGTCACATGATGTCGATTTGTTTCCACCCATGTGGTTAATGTATGCTACCACGGTGGTATTGTCTATCTGTAGTCTAACATGCTGGTGATATGATCCAGTACAATATGACTTTAGGCCATGGAATGCACCCAACATTTCCAGGTAGTTTATGCCCAGTGTGAGTAATAATGATGCCTCCTGAGCAGTCCATCTACCTCCACAGCTGGTGATGGTATTGGTGGCTCCCCACCCAAGTGCACTGGCATCAGTTTGTAGTACCATGGAAAGGTTACTGACAATGATTGGATTGGAACAAAGCCAGATGTTATCTATCCACCATTTTATTCCATTTTAGCTTGATTGGTAGTTTCATAGGTCTGTCAAAGTGACCTGCATTAATTTAGAGTACTTGTATTTTTGCTCTCTGTAAGTTTTGGTAATGTAGAGGTCTAAATTGTGTGGCTGGAAAGGCAGCCACCATTTGCCAATTACTTTTGCTACCAATCTGATGGATGGTTTGCTGATGTCAATGAGGTTATTCAAGCCACTATTAAATCTCTAGCCTTTCCCTTAGGCAGAGTCACCGACATGTGAACTGAGTCAATGGTGAAACCCCCAAATAGTCCATAGTAGTGGAAGGCATTAGTTTAGATTTAACTGGATGGATAATAAATCCCAGTTTTTCAAATAACAGTTTTGTGGCTGTTACAGTTTGTTTGGCCAATTCCAAAGTTTGGCCCGCAATGAGTATGTCATCTAAATATGCCATGACCATGTGTTTAGGTTTCCGTAGAAACGCTAGGGCTGGTTTCAAAATTTTTGTGAACAGCCTGGGGCTGATGACCCATTTGGCAGTGCTTTATACTGCCAGAGTTGCCCATCCAGTTGAATTTTAAGTAACATCTGTGGTCACCTCGTATAGGCACTGAATAGTAAGCATCTTTTAAATCGATGCTGGCCATGAAGTAACCTTTGGAAATTAATTGTTTAGCAGTAACAAAGTATCCATTTTGTCAGATCTATGGTGATGCGACAACCACCATCTTTTTTGTTTTGATAAATATATTGGACACGAATTCTAATGGTTCGTGTTGAGTTTTCTCAATTACACCATTTATGTAAAGCCGCTCCAGTTCAGCTTGCGCTTTTGATTTTTCTTTATCAGAAGGCACGAACATTCGGTTCGCTATATGTTGAACTGGAGGGCTGTACTTGTGTATAAACTCTATTGTATATCCCTGGATACTGCTTAAGATGTAAGATGTACGACTCAACCATCATAGGATTCATCACCAACCAAGAAACTGAATACCGTGCACAGGTCAACCAAGCAGTGACCTGGTGCACAGACCATGATCTCTTACTCAACTCATCAAAAACAAAAGAACTCATCATCGACCTAAGACGCCAGCCATCCCCCAAAACTCCTGTGCTCATTAAAGGTGAATCCATCTTCATCACTGACACTTTCAAACTCCTTGGAACCCACATCAGCAACAACCTCAAATGGAGGACAAACGCAGACCACATCTATGGAAAAGCCCAGCAAAGACTTTTCCATCTCCGACAGCTAAGGAAGTTCAGAGTAAGGTCTCATCTCATGCTCCGCTTCTATACAGCCATCATCGAAAGCATCCTCACTTCATCCATCACAGTCTGGTTCGGCAGTCTCGACTCACTCTCCCGGAAGAAATTACAGCGCATCATAAACAGAGCATCCAAAATTATTGGCTTACCCCTACCATCCCTTGAATCACTTTACCACAAACGGACACTTCACCAAGCCCGCAAGATCATCTCTGACCCCACTCACCCTGCACACTATGCCTTTCAGCTACTGCCCTCTGGGAGGCGTTACAGGTCAATTGCCTCCAAAACAAACCGCTTCAAAAACAGTTTCATTCCCACTGCAATTAACTTTTTAAACTCTGTACGGTGAGGAAATACGAATAAGCATGGCCCTTATGTATTATGAAATGTGTCTGTTTGTATGTATATCTATGTTACAAGTTTAATATTTGATGAAATGTTGGAACCTGTACCGAGCTGTACTGAAAACAAATTCCACCAGCCTGGCTGTGTGGTCATTAAAATACAATACAATACAATACAAAAAGTATCGGTTGTTAACATGCTCCATGCATTCAGAAAAGAGTGTAGTCTCCCCCCAACCTCCATGCTCCCTGTATTTTGTAGCGAACCAGACCCACCTACCTCCATAGTTACCAGTGGCAGGTTTACTTCTTTTTGTAGGTTCTTCGCTGCTGTTGTTGCGCTGGTGTCTGGATTTTCGGTTTGGTTGGCGTTGGAGGTCCCCGCATCTTCCAAGAAGGCCGGCCTGGGCCATGGCCTAAAAAGACTCATGTTTTGAATACCGGGCCTTCGAGCTTTCACCAGTTCTGCTGGTGGGTGCGTAGGGGTGCTGTCTTTGGCTGTAGTGTTTGTTGGAGTCCATTTTATTAGTCCAGTAGGTTCTCTTGTTCCTGCACCCCTTGCACACTTGTCTTTCCTTCTGCGGACCCCTCTTCCAGGTCAACCCAGAACTGACCCGCAGTGCTCCCCTCTGATGAGGTAGAAGCACTGTGCAGCCCTTCAAGAGGTACTGCTGTGGGTTTATCATAGGGCCCACAGTGACCCGACTCCATCTCCCGGAGTCTGTCACATTGGAGCAAATGCTCCACACACCGCTCCATCCGGCTCCAGCGCTCTCGGTCGCTGGCCGCCCGCGGTTGTTCAAAGTCGGACTCCTCTGAGTCCACGAGTTTGTTTTTGTGTCTAGCCTTTCTGCCCGGCTGCGTGGATCTGGCCGGTGCGGAGGCGACATCGGGCACAGCTGATCCCACTATCGGTGATCCGAGTGCCGCTGGCTGCTGCTGGCTGCCCGCTGCTCCGCGGTCCTCCCTCACCAGCTTTGTCATTACTGCCGTGGAGTGGATCTGACCGGTGCGGAGGCGACATCGCGCACAGCTGATCCCATCTAGCCCACCAGCTTTGTTGCAGCCCGTTGGTTTCTCCACCTGTAATCAGCATGGTAAAAACACAAAAAGACCGCAGCTCTTACCTGCAGGTCCAAGTTAAAATTGTCGCTACGGGGGAACGTCGTTCCACCCCGCCTCCTGCCGTTTTCGACTTGTCCAAAAAGTCGACGGCCCCATTTGAATAGTCTCCCGCCCGGCCGTGGTGTTCTGGCCGGCGCGGGACCAAAAGTCGGCACAGCTGATCCCTTACGGGGCTTGTGCCTTCAGCTGCTGCTGGCTCCCGCAACTTCGCGGTCCTCCCCAGCCAGCTTTACTCGCAGCACTTGTGGACACTATTTTGTCCAGCTTCCCCCCCTGTGTAAAAACAGCGCGGGGACAAAAACTACCGCAGAGTAAATCACTTACCTGCAGGTCGCGGTTTCAAACTTACCGCTGCGGGGGACACTCCACCCCGCCTGTCGTTTCACAAGCGTGAAAGCGATATGACACGCATGCGTCATGGCGGGGTTCTTCACGTAGTCACTCACGCGACTCCGAAGTAAAATTGCACATTCGAATGGTGTTGATATGCTGACTCAGGCATAGTCTCAGGTTAAAGGGTTAACTATTTAGGGGGGACTTGATAGAGGTTTTTTAAATGATGAGAGGTATAAACAGAGTTGACGTGGAAAAGCTTTTCCCACTGAGAGTAGGGAAGATTCAAACAAGGGGACATGACTTGAGAATTAAGGGACTGAAGTTTAGGGGTAACATGAGGGGGAATTTCTTTACTCAGAGAGTGGTAGCTGTGTGGAATGAGCTTTTCCAGTGAAGGTGGTGGAGGCAGGTTCGTTTTTATCATTTAAAAATAAATTGGATAGTTATATGGATGGGAAAGGAATGGAGGGTTATGGTCTGAGCGCAGGTATATGGGACTAGGGGAGATTATGTGTTCGGCACGGACTAGAAGGGTCGAGATGGCCTGTTTCCGTGCTGTAATTGTTATATGGTTATATGGTTATATGGTTATATTTAGGACTGAGAAGAGAACACTTTCTTTGCATGGAGGGTTTTAAATCTTCATTGAATGTATTTAAGGCTGAGACTGATTGTGATGTTGGACGTCAGTGGATGTGCTGATCAGGCAGGGAAGTTGATGAGACATAGAATCAACCTGCTTGAAAGGTGTAGAGCTTACCTCTAGTTTCACGTCATATGATCTTCAATTCTTATACTGCCTGTACATGGCCTGAATAAACACCAGTGACCCACTCATCTGTTTTTGATTACGGAGCAAAAAACCTCAATAGCTATAGTTAAATGTAGATTAATGTATTAGTGTGGCAAGTTGTATTCATGTTTGGATCAAGATTTGAATGAGATAAAGATTCCTATAACATCAGGACAGGTGATGTCTGCTTCTGATTGTTTCTTTTTAATTTCAAACCTATCTTCTAGAAGGGAAATTACTCTTTCTAATCCAAAATATTATGTACTGCATTTGAAGCTTTTTTTGTTGTTCCCTAAGAAATTCTTATGTCATCGTTTACAATTGAATCAATCGATCAAGGGTACAAGCCATGTTCTGACTTGCAAGCATGCTACCCTTCAATAGAGCGTGAAAAGCAAAGTATGTACCTGCAGCAAGACTTATTCAACTCAACATTGAAGGCTGTACTGCAAAGGCAATTTAGTGGTCCTCACATTAAAAAATTGTTAGTTTGCAACAAGGAACTTTCAAATGAATTTTTGAATTAGATTGTGAGGTGAAAGGAATGAACTGTCTTTTGTTCTCTGATCACCTGTGATTTTGCCCTTGACAAGCCTTGCAAATCCACAGAGAAGCAGTAGTGGTTCCACCAAATCAGGATTCATTCCCAAGCCTGTAGATATGTTGATGCTCAAACTAATGGTGGAGCAAACCCCATTCATACCTTCTCAAAATTCTGATCAACTCTGAATGTTCCAATTCCAAACACTTCAACATGAAAATGGTGACCACGTTAAACATTAATCCTTGACATAAGCATGAGAAACAGACTATTTTGTAGAATCACAGGAAAGAGACAAGGATAAGATAAAGATTATACAATGAAAATGGGGCTCAGCAATCAAACTGTAATCTATGTGATCTTTATCTTATAAAATAAGAATGGCTCAGAGCAAACTTTAACAACATGCAGGAGAGTTGCAGCTAGGATTGATCTCCTCTACACGTGGGAGCAGACTCCTTTGAGTTGCTGCCAGGAAGAGTTATGCTTAAAATCATCTCAAGTTAGAGATCTGTATGCGTGATTAATATTTAAGCAGATGGGGTGAATGCTTGTACAGATGGAAACAAGCTCCTCCAAGTGATAGTTGAGTGAGCTGTGCTCTGAGTTAGTTTGAAAGGAGCACAGGTGATGATGGTGCAATTAAAGTTCAAATTAAATGCAAAATATCATATGAATGCATGGTATTTTGTTCATTTTACATTTCATTACCTTTGATAGTTTCTTGTTTTTTTTACAACTTGCAGTGTTTATACTTGTTTCATTTGCAATATTTACTCATTCATACAAACTTTTTTTTAAAAGAGTTCTGGTTTTTACTGCTCTGTAAGCCTTGACTAGTTTTACTCAACCTGAATGAGTTTGGACCTAACTCAGGGAAAATGCATAAGGAACAATGAACTATAAGGGGAAATAGGAAAGTTAGCTCCTGTGATTCATTATTCCCTTCATATTCTTTGCTGACAACACCATAAAGATTGCTACTTCCTCGAGGTGAAGCCTGAAGAAACCCAAACCAGATAATGTGTCAAAGAGTGTTGTTTTAATTTATAAATCTTTGGTACAATTATTTACTCACTCCACAAAGCCATGCCAGATATTCAGTTATTACATAAAAATGTGTTATTTGAGTTCTGAATTGGTTTAAGTGTAAATGTGCCTTAAGGGAAATACAAATTATATCTTCACTATTTGCAGGCAAGTGGATTGCTCCCAACCTAATGTTAGATTAATAATATTTACAATTGTGTGCGTTACCATTTGATTACAATTCAGAGATATCCAGCTCCAGTCTTGTTATGTTGTTATTGCCCCAATATGAAATTGAATGGTTGAAATGAAATAAGGCTGCCACAGTTGCCATTTCAATCCTGCATTACTACATTTCAGCAAAAAACTAAAGAATGGACCCAAGAGAACAATTTTGTTTCTGATATAGAACAGGTGTTTCAATTAATCCATCGTAACTGCTCAGTGGTTATCACCTCTGATTCACAATGTCATGGAGTCAAGTCCTACTTCAAAGCATTAAGGACAGACATGAAAGGTGATATTCCGTTACAGAATCTTTGGATGGCTGTTTAAAATGCATGGTTCAACCTCAATCTTGAGAAGTAAAATGGAAGAGTTACCATTGATGGCCGGGTCCATATTTATATATTTTTTACAAATGTATTAAAATAAACTCTTTGGTTATTAGCATATTACGATTTGTAGGAGTTTGCTGTGTGCAAATCAGACAGGAAAGTCGACAAAGTTACAAAAGCACTTAACGGGCCATAAAGTGATAAAATGAGTGGTGCTGAATGGGACAGGAAAGGATCAATAAATATGCAAACTTTTCTTTTTGTAATGAATACTTTTGGTAATTGTGCAATCTGTTTTTTGACATGAACCTCTATTTACACCAATTATATGTGTTTTATTATTTTTGGTATTCTTGGTCTTAGTGTTGATATCAGTGATGTTTCAATGATATAACTTCTCCCAACTTCTGCACCATTTTGATCAGTCTTCAAATGACAAAAGCAGAGAGGGGCAGGGGGTTAAATGCTGTTTCCTCATAGGGGAGTGATAATTAGGGGACCAGGAAAAGGACAAGCCATTTGTAGGTGAGATACTCAGCTGAGAAACTTGCACACCTTCAAATTGGCCTGTGTGGGAAGGAACTGCAGATTCTGGTTTAAATCGAAGATTGACACAAAAAACAGGAGTAACTCAGCGGGACAGGCAGCATCTCTGGAGAGAAGGAGTGGGTGACATTTCGGGCCGAGACCCTTCTTCAGTGGACTGTGTTTGTTTAGCCCTTAAAGTAGTGTAAATCTGAGAAAATAAGGATCAGGCAGGAAAGTGACATAAGGTGGAGGAATAGCTTTGACCTCATGGAAGAGTAGAGCATACTCAAGGGGTTACTTGTGCTTTAATTCCTTGTCTAATATTATTATATTTGTGCGTCGTCCAGTTCAGCTGAAGACTACATTCAAAATGTTACGTTTTCCTCTTTTCAAGCGCTGCTGGTTCACTGTACGTTTATATCATGCACTGCTTTTTATTTCAGGGGTCAGATTGAATCAGATGATATAAGCCAAACTATATTTCCTTCCTCTATTTTACATGTAAAGCAAATGAAATACAAACAGTGGCCAATGAAGTCATGCAATTCAATTAGTGTGCGATTTATTGCATTTATTATTTAACAATAATTAATCTGAAACATTTGTACTTTACTGGAATAAAAGCAAATTAAGGTAGAAATGAGTGCTATTGACCATTTAGAATGTAGCTGAGCCAGCGATCTGTGTTAAAGTGTGCAATTACCATTAATTGTTTCTACTTATATATAACATTCATTTTCATGTGGCAAACTAAGCTAACTTATACAATTATTTTTTTGAATTGTAGCTTTATTTATTAATGTACAGTTAATTAAAATTAGATCTAGAAAGTCCCAGAAAATTATGATCTAATGTACATTCCATGTAAAGTGGTAATTGATGGTAATATTGCCATTATATTAATAAAACAGCATCAGTTCCCCAGTGCTTTTCTGGAATTATGGACTCCAACTTCGAAGATACCTGACTACTAGATAACTCCATATCTTGCCCAATTACTTCACCATCTTATATTAAGGGTGAATTCATCAATGACACCCTTAATCATTGCACACATTCAGAAGGGCTTACCAAATAAATGTTAGGGATGGGATTCTTTTTCGACTCTTGAACTCACAATGAAGAAAAATCAACCAATTAAAATTTAAAAAAAGCTTTGATGCAAATGTGGGACCTATGGTGGAACTTTCAACCATAAATGCAGGTTTTGAGAATATAATGTAAGAACGTAGGAAATAGAAACAGGAGATGGCATTTGGTCCCTTGCACCAGTAAAGTATTTTACCTCTGTGCCAAATTGCTCTACCTTAATATTCATAAATCTATTGTTTTTTTCCACAGCACTCATTATCCCGATACTGTGAACATTTTTTTTTTAATGCTATCCAGTCAAATCATACTCAGTACAAACAAGTAAACCAGGTAATGCAAATAAAACAAATCCCAATTCTGATAAAGGGAGTTAAAGGGCCTGTCCCACTGATGCGACTTTACAGCGACTGTCTTCGACCTCCAAGCTCGAGGGCACTCGCCTGGAAAACCTTGAGCTGGATCGATCGTCAGCGATGAAACCGCGAGCCGGATCGACCGTCTGCGCGCGCACACACACACACACACACACACACACACACACATCGCAAAGGCGGGGGCCAGGGAAAGCGGGGGAGCGCTGTCTGAATTTCACACCTGCGATGAACAGGAAGGTAAAAGATGGCTGCACTGTGTATGGTAAGTCCTTTAGAGAGCACGGAGGGGGGGGGGGAGAAGGGGAGCGAAGGGGAGCGAAGGGGAGCGAAGGGGAGTGAAGGGGAGAGAAGGGGAGAGAAGGGGGGGGGGAGAAGGAGTGGAGACACTTTTAAGAAGCCAGACAACTTTTATTAAAGTTTAGCAGGCATTTAATTTACCGGTCGGTTTTCTTTGGTTTTGAAAACTCCAATGAGCCAATTAAAATGCCCGGTCAGCGAAGGAGATTGCCTACGGCTGCCCTCGACTGCCTATAATGACATAGTGACCCCAATCCACTGCAGTAAGAGTTCAAAAGAATCGTGCTGACCAATTTTTACTCACGGAAAATTTTTCAACATGCTGCAAAATTTTCCTCGACCAAACTGTGGCCACGAGTATGCGAAAACATCCCTCAGTCATTTTTTTGCTTTTATAACAATAGCAGAATGTTATTCTCTGCAGGACTAAAAGATTGCCATACCTAGGCCACACAACATGGAAACAGGCCGTTCAGCTCACCATGTTCATGCTGATGCAATGCTCTACAAGGCGCTGGTCAGGCACATTTGGAATATTGTGAGCAATTTTGGGCACCATATCTCAGGAAGGACATGCTGGCTCTGGAGAGGGTCCAGAGGAGGTTTACAAAAATGATCCCAGGAATGAGTAGATTAACATTTTATTGGTATTTGACGCCACTCAGCCTGTATTCGCTGGAGTTTAGAAGAATGAGGAGGGGACCTCATTGAAACGTACAGAATAGTGAAAGGCTTGGATAGAGTGGATGTGGAGAAGATGGTTCCATTAGTGGGAGAGTCTAGATCTAGAGGTCATAGCCTCAGAATTAAAGGACGTTCTTTTAGAAAGGAGATGAGGAAGAATTTCTTTCTTTAGTCAGAGGGCGGTGAATCTGTGGAATTCTTTGCCACAGAAGGCAATGGAGGCAAAGTCAGTGGATATATTTAAGGCAGAGATAGAGAGATTCTTGATTAGTATAGGTGTCAGAGGTTATGGGGAAGGCAGGAGAATGGGGTTAGGAGGGAGAGATAGATCAGCCATAATTCAATGGCATAGACTTGTTCGGCCAAATGGCCTAATTCTGCTTCTATCACATGATTATTACCTATTTATCCAAATCACATTTACCAGCATTGACTCGTAATGTTCTACATCTGGGAAATTCATGTGCTCATTTACTTACTTCTTAAATGTTGCTAGTGACAATACCTCCACGACCCCTCAGGCAATTTGTTCCACATTCTAGTCACTCTCCATTTGATAAAAATCTTTCTAATTTTCCCACCAAAGCCTCCTCCCTAAACTAATGCTCTCAACTTATATACACCTTAAGACATCAGTAAACATACATCCCTGCTGCTCCCTTCTTCTTCTTCTTCTTCTTCTTCTTCTTCTTCTTCTTCTTCTTCTTCTTCTTCTTCTTCTTCTTCTTCTTCTTCTTCTTCTTCTTCTTCTTCTTCTTCTTCTTCTTCTTCTTCATGGCATGCACAGCCTAAAGTTGTAGGACAACTTGTTCTATTTGATCTTATTTGATTGTGCACGCCAGGTTGATTGCATTCGTCGAAACAGGGCGAACCACATGAAGGTTGCGATCTCCCACCCCCCTGCTGCGCTCATACCATTAGTTTGCAAAGTCAATACTCCCTAATGCTGGAATTAGCTTATATTGTCCCCAATAATACAGCAATCTTTCCCAACACTAATATTTTCTGGGATTCTTAGAACAGTGAATTGAGATCCTGGAATATGTCCTGTGAGCTGAGTTCCACTTTGTCTGGTAAATAACCTGCAATCTGACCTACTTAACCTATTCTAAATTACTCTTATGTTTCATGCCAATACCTTCAGAACGTGAGACCGTATTCCTCCCACCAATCTCAGGGACCATCCCTAAAGTAATGAGTCAGATTCCTGGTAAGAACTCTAGGCAAAACACCCACATGCTTATTAATCTTTTAAACTACTTTAAATAGACATCACAGGGGGATGTGTTTGCATAAGCAGCACAAGAAAGAGGCAATGGAATGATTTGCTGGCATTGTTGTCGGAACCACTGGGCAATTTACCAGTATGCTGAAATCTTAGCTTTCAATGCTGCTCTGATTAATGTATAACTAATCTGTTGGCTGTATGTGTCACCGGTCAATTGCTGGTATCATGTAAAATATCTACTGGTGAGTGTACAGGATAAAGGGAAGTGCAATGTAGATTAAGATGTCATTGAGTATTATAGGACATAAACAGGCTTGTCAGTCTAGAGTGTCTGTGCTGGCTATCAAGTACCTTTCTATAATAATCCCATTTTCCAGCACTTTACTTGCTGCCATCTATGTCATGATATTTCAAGTGCTCTTCTAAATACTCCTTAACTTTGTGAGAGTAGCTGCCTCCATCATCCCCTGAGGCATTATGGTCTGGATTTCAGCTACCGTCTGGTTAAAAATAATCTACTTGGAGACTATTCTAAATCTCTTCACCCTTACCTTAAAATAATGCTTTCTGCTAACTGACACCTCTGGTAAAGCAAAAAGTCTCTCACTATCTACCCTATCCATACCCCCTCATCATTTTCAAAACCTCCTCATGCCACCTCAACTTTCTCTGCTCTAAGGAAAACACAGACAGACAGTTTCTCCTCAAGAGGTAAAACTAGATGATATCTTGGCGACTCTCCTCTGGGCCCTCTCTAGTGTACTCACATCATTCCTATTGTGTGGTGTTCAAAACTGCAGCCAATACTCAAGCTATGGCTGGACTAGTGATTTATCTAGTGATGACTAAACAGTGGCACAACCTTGCTCCCCCAACTTCCTTTTCCTTTAAGCTTATTTATCTCTGGACATTTTCATGGGAATTATTCAATTCACCTATTTTTTCCATTATGATCGCACTGTAGTGCCAGACAAAGTCAGACACTAAAAGTCTCATCTGCATCTTCCCCCCATTTGTCTCATCATAGTCTGCCATGCTTTCACATATTCAGACCTTCAACACTAAAATTCATCTACTTTTGCTCTTCTCTGAAGATATATCTTTGAATAAGCTTCGGGGCAAGTAGATTAATGTCCCTTTCAAGGGTTCGGTGTTTTCCTTTGACTAGTGAAATTCTAGTGAACTGCCTTGCTGTGTTTTGTTATAATTAAAGGTGGTGTTTGAACTGAGAATGAGCGAGTACAAATTTTACACTCAGAATCAATTTTATTCTCAAGCATCAATCCTCAATATCCCCTTGGTTTTAGCTCACCAATCATTAGAATATCCATAATACTGAAAATTAAATGATACTCATAGTTATTATATGTTCTAATTAGACTTTGCCACTGGCCATAACATAATGAAACCTTATAAGGAGAATATTATACATATGTCCACGGCTATTTACGAGGAAACAAAAAAACGTGTTATAGATTGTAATTAATTTGGACCATGTGATCTTGATTTTCAATGGAATATTACTATAGACAATGGACAATAGGTGCAGGACTAGGCCATTCAACCTTTTGAGCCAGCACCGGCATTCAATATGATCATGGCTGATCATCCACAATCAGTACCCCGTTCCTGCCTTCTCGTCATATCCCCTGACTCCGCTACCTTTAAGAGCTCTATCTAACTCTCTTGAAAGCATCCAGATAATTGGCTTGCACTGCCTTCTGAGGCAGAGAATTCCACAGATTCACAACTCTCTGGGTGAAAAAGTGTTTCCTCATCTCCGTTCTAAATGGCCTACCCCGTATTTTTAAACTGTGGCCCCTGGTTCTGGTACATCTAAACACAAACTGGTTTAAAGTAAGGATTTAAAAAAATGTTACATAATTAAGCTGAAGGCAAATTCATGTTAATATTCATCTTTTTGTGGGGAGGAGGAGAGAGGGCTGTTACACTGTGATGATGGAAAGTAGACATTGAAGCAATGGTGCATGCTGAATTCTCGCTAAAATCAATGTCAGATGTTATAGATAATTCAAATTCAGAGAATCCTCACTTTAAAACAAAGTTCAGCACTTTAAAAAACTTGGCAAGAAACTCAGTATGAAATTTTAGAAATGAGTGTGTTTTGGTTCCTTGTGTGATAATACTGAAGACAATGTAAAAGGTTCTGCTTTTCCTTGGCTGTTTCTGACTGATTCCATGCATCATTGTAACTCTCACCTCTTCTGTTTATTCAAATTCAAAACTAAATGAGTTACGTTATTTTTCGACTAGTGCAGAGCAATGACACAGATGGTTGGGGAGAAAAAAAAATCGAAAGGTAGCATTAAATGCTCAAGGATTCAATTGTGTGTACAAAAATGCAATACTTCCAGACTTTTAGAGAAATTAATGTTTGTGTTGATCATTTTAAGAAACAGGCTAGTATAATTTGCAACTAATAAACCAATAAAAAAATGGTTACCAATTTTTCATGTTGAAATTTACCAATATAAATACTGTGACATGACAACAACCTTTTGCTATTCTTTTTGAAACATTCTCCACAATAAAGCCTCGCTTAAGAAAAAGTTTGTTTTTGTGAATTTCAACTCCAAATAATATCTTTCTAATAAAAGATATTAAGGAAGTATTTGGAAATATCTATAATACACGGCGGATGGCACAGTGGCATAGCGGTAGAATTTCTGCCTTAAAGGGCTTTCTCACGGTGCGACCTGACGCAAGACTTAACAAGAGTTTAACATCGTGGGAACCTCCTGCGATAACAGTACGGCATTCGTGGACCACCGAGGACCTCCGTGGCGCTAACGGCAGGTAGTCGTGTAACTTTGTAAGGTCGGGAGAAAATTCAAACATTTTTGAATTTCTCCAAGAGTGACTTGAGCACTTTTTGGTGAGCGTTGCAACATTGTATGAACGCAGATGCCAGTGCGATATCCGTGCGATATCCGTAATGACTCTTGCGGGTACCGTGGGAACTCCTGCGAACGGTAAACCCGGAAGCTTGACATAAGGTGAGTAAAAAAGGTGGTCTCAATATCGCCAATGGATCATGTGTCCATCGAGGACGTCCCACCTAATTGTCATTGTTTGAGAATCTTTTTCACAGTAAGACTTGCAGAGATGCCTCTCAGAAAAGCGCAAAGAAAGGGGTCAAAGAAAGTCAGAACGTTTTTAGCCATGCAGGTAAATGAGGAGGAGACTCAGCAAGAGAGACAGGTGGAGAGGCAAGAGGAGATGCCAGAGATACCACTGCCTGGAGCAGGGAGAGGGTGATCAAGGTGGATTTGAGATTGCCTCACAATCAGCACGGGAAATGTGATACAAAGTCTTTATTCCTATTTGACAATATAAGAAGCCGAATTCTGTCACATATTGAGAGGAGATGCATCACACAAAACATTTGTCTGTAAAAGGGCCTCGCAAACACGAAATACAACAAATGAGGCACGTGAGATTATTTAAAACACATTATATCCATCAACCTCCGCTACAAGCGTGAACTCAGGCATTTAAAGGGACAATGCAATGTTCTAAACGGCAGGTTTTGCGGACGAACATCTTATAGGAAGCACTTTTCAGAGGACAACACTAGGAAGTCAGCTTATAACATGCAGTAGTGTTCCTGTGGTCGGCTACCCATCAATATAGCTGTCCTGCCACGGCACACTCCCCAATTGTGAATTGTAGTAAGCGCAGTGATGGTCTCTTTGCTCTTTCACACTGGATGTGCCCGAGTTACCTTTCAAACGCTGTAGTGAGACCATTTTCAACTTGTTCGCACCACTTCTCCAAGCACCTAGTGTTACTTCCCGTGTCACTGTCCACTATGTCACCGTCCTGGATGGATGTTGCTGATCCAGCAGCTGCACCTCTCATTCAGATCAGGTTGTGCAGAACACATGCTGCATATACTATACTCTCCACATTCTTGGGCCTCTGCTCCATTGTCTTGAGCAAGCATCTAAATCTGTTTGCCAAGATGCCAAAATAATTTTCTACTACCCTCCTGGCCCTTGACAGCCTGTAATTGAAGATCCTCTGTTCCTTAGTTAGATTCCTCTGTGGATATGGCTTCATAATCCAGGGCCGTAGTGCAAAGGCTTCATCAGCAACCATCGCATATGGGGTGTCCGGGCTGTCTTCTCCTGACAGAGGTTCTGGATCAGGCATGCCTGCTGTTCCACCTTCCATTTTCTTTCCAAGCCAGGTTTCTTTCCAAATCCGGCCATCATCAACACTTCCAGGTGTGCCCACATCCACATACAGGAAGTTGTAATTATAATCAACCACCGCCATGAGTACAATTGAGTGGAATTTCTTGTAATTGAAATAATTTGAGCCACCTCCGGGTGGTTTACGAATTGCCACATGCTTGCCATCCAAAGCCCCACATGTGTGAGCAAAGTTCCACCTGTTTTCAAACCCCAGTGCAACTCTCTTCCACGCATCTGGTGTACTGGGGCATTCCATCACTTCAGCCGAATAAAATTGGATGATCGCCTCACAGGTTTCTCGGACAATACCACAGATGCTGTTGGTGGTGACAAGAAAGTTGTAAGATAGACTTTTATAAGAATCGCCTGAGGCCAAGTAGCGGAGGGTGATTGCTATGCGCAACCCTGGTTCCAGTGCCTTTCTCATTACAGTGTCAGTCTTCTTCAGCAGAGGTCCCAAATTATTCTTTAACTCATTAAAGAGCTCGGGTGAAATTCTGACAAAGTTTTTGAATGCACTTTTATCCTCTTCGCACAGCACATTAAGCAATTGCTCATATTGTCCAAATTGAGGTCTCCGTTGAAACATGGGCTTAACCCAGTGAGACTTCCTCTTAATTCTGTTTTTAATTAATCTCACCCTTCTGCCTTCACGCAAGCGTTTTCGATGCACATGTTGCGCTAATGCATACAGCGCGTCAATGAAAATAACAACCAGCCTGTACTCGAACCAACTTTGTATAGGCATGTCTGCAAATGAGCCAATTCTACGAACGGAGGATATTTATATAGTGTGTGAAAAAAAGTGACATCATTTGTGCCACGTGATTAACTACACTACAGTCCACGATGTTCATTCACGATTAACGGGAAAGATCGGGAGACGGATAAGTCACTCGCACAAATGACAGAATTGCCGAGTACCGTGGGAACTCTTTATCTACCCCCCGTTATATCGTGCGGAACTCGTGCTGGACCACGACCACTTCACTCTGGTGACATCTTGCGTCAGGTCGCACCGTGAGAACCGGCCATTACAGTTCCAGAAACTTGGGTTTAATCCTGACTACAGGTGCCGCTGTACAAACTTTGTACATTCTCCCTGTGACCACATGTGTTATCTCCGGGTGCTCTGGTTTCCTCCCACAATCAAAAGATGGGTAGGTTTGTAGGTCAATTGGCTTCTGTAAATTGCCCCTAGTGTGTAGGATGCAAAACTGGGATAAGATGCAACAAGTGTACCGGTGATCGTTGTTGGTGTGGACTTGGTGGGCTGAAGGGCTTGTTTCCAGCCTGTATCTCTAATCTAGACCAAACAACACTATTTGTAGTTGGAAACCAGATATATCTCTACAGTTGTTTTTAAGCTTACCCAGATATTTTAGTATCTTCTTTAATGCCTTCCCAAAGCAATACGTATGTATTGATATAAGAAAATAAAGTAATTTGCCTCAATTGTGAAAGTGTTTTCCCATTAAAATTCCACTGTTCATTAGGAGAATTTCATCTTGCAGCAAATCTTTACAGTTTCCAGTAATAAATATTTTCCAGTGAAAGCATCACAATTAAAAACAAATGGTCTCTACATTCTGGTGCTGTAAAGATAGTTTTCAGTCATCAGATGGATGATAAAGAATGTCTATATCCTCCAAATGGATCAAAAAACTGCGTTCATAACTTATGATTCATGTTCAAGTTTTTCCAAACATGTTGGGAATACGAGGCTGCTGTGACATTCTCATTGTAATTCCACGAAGCAAGTGCAAGGAACTGAAAATGAAGCATTTTTAATCCCATACAGAAATGAGCCTTTTGAATTCTGACCCAAAAGTGTTTTGATAAATTCCCCACTGAGTTTTTGAAAGCCCGGATAGATATAGTTCCAAAAAGTCACAATGGTGAAAAGGCCCCATGCACCATGAAGAACTTGAGATATTAAAGCATTTCCAGTCCTTACTGTGGCAAATGCTCTCCCTGTATCACAAAGGATCCTGGATAACAAGCAGTGTTTCTTCCAAAAAATTAGTAAAGACCAGAGTACCAAAGTGCAAATTGAAGCGGTAAACAATCTGATTTACTGAACAATAATAACAAGTACTGAAAATTTCTACAAATATTCAGATCAGGCTACTTCCGTGGGAAGAGAAACTGAGTTAACGTTTCAGGTTGAAGACCATTTTCAGAACTTGGAAAGAGACAAAAGGAGTTTGTTAAGCTGCAGAGAGAGAGTGAGTGTGTGGAACGACTCTGACAGGGTAAAACCAGAATGGTCATAGGGATAATGTGTTAACAAGCATATCTGGTCAGTGAGTAAATGGGTGCCATTAGAGAGTGAGAACATGCATAAAGGGACATGGAGAAAAGAATGTAGGTGTTGCAAAATGCCGAGCAAGAAGTTATGCTAAGCAGATGAGGCCAGGCATGACCTCCACTCTCAGAAAAAAAAAAAAGAGGAGATAAAAAACATACACGCCATGCCAAAATCACAGATAGACAACAGATACTGACAAAAGCTGGTCACCTTAGTCATAGAATTCAATATTATTTCAGAAGTCTGTAATATGCCAAAACAGAAGATGAGGTTCTATTCCTCAAGCTGGAATTATGCCTCACTGTAATAGTACAGGAGGCCATAGATCGATAGGTCAGAGTAGAAATGGGAAGCAGAATTAAAAAGGCAGGCAACAGGAAGCTCTGGGTCGCTCCTGACGATTGAACACGGGTAGTCTGTAAAACAGTCACCAAATATTCTCGGGAATTTCTTTCATCCTACTTGCCAAAAGCCATTTTGTGGCTCCTTATGGATCTTCTAATTACCCGAGTGAGTTCTTTACTCCTTGTTTTATGTTCGTCAGTTGAATGGTAGCTTTTTTAATATCTAGTTCATTTTTTTTACCTCAATTCCTCTCCATTATAAAGTAATGTCGGAAGATTTCTACATCAAGGTAAAGTACAAAATTGCAAGCTATTGTTATTGTGTTTGTTAATAACCCATATTTATTTCTGGAGCAGAGAACTGTAGTTGAGCAAAGCATCCACCTGGTATCACATCATATGTAATTCTCTGTGTATAATCAAATAAAAGCTTTGTACATTTCACAGCTTTCCCAGTATCAAAAGGAAATAATCTATGAACTGACCGGTCTTCAAATTCTCAGGACATATTAAAGAACTTCACAGTCAAGGAATTATTATTAAAGTGTAGTCGCTCTTGTTATGAAGGTAAATGCAGCAGAAAGGTCCTTTAAAGATCAAATGAATTGAGTGACAAGTTAATCTGCTTTTGGTCAGGAATATTGGATATTAGGAGAACTCCCTGGTTTTGATTTGTCGATGGCATGGGATCTCTTTCATCCTTGCAGTCTTGGTTTAATATCTCATTTGAAGGATATTACCATTGACAATGGGGCACAATGGGCCAATTTTAATTAGTGCCAGGATTCTTGGTGCCACCAGAATTTGCTGGATCAGCTGAGACTGTGCAGTCGTTAGTTAGACTCACGGTTAAAATAGTATCCGCCTTTGATGAAGCCATCAGAAAGCAACTCTGTGATTTAAAATTAACTTCACTCCTTTCCATTTGTGATCTTAACTCTTTCGCCACCTTCACTGTCATTACCAAATTTCTAAAGATTTCACATTAGTCCCTGTGTTGGTCTGCAATTTGTTTTGAAATCATAGTTTGTTTGACCCAGAAATTAGGAATATGAACATGTTAGCCAAATTGATTCTAAGAAACTAAATGGTATTACCCACAAGTGTTATATTTCACTCAGTTCCGACGTGCCAGGTATTATATGGCATAAAGTAATAATAATAATAATAATACATTTTGTTTATGGGCGCCTTTCAAGAGTCTCAAGGACACCTTACAAAAATTGAGCATGTAGAGGAAAAACATGTAAGGGGAATGAAATAAATAGTAGAGACATGACTAGTACACAAAGTAAAGACAGAATTCAATACAAAACACAGTATGAGGCAATTAATGCACAGATGAAAAGGGACGGGGACGTGGGGCTCAGGATAGGCAGAGGTGAAGAGATGGGTCTTGAGGCGGGACTGGAAGATGGTGAGGGACACGGAATTGCGGATCAGTTGGGGGAGGGAGTTCCAGAGCAAAGTAGAGGCAAGTATGTCGCTACTGACCTGTCAGTGGGGAACTCCATAATTTGTGATATTTTCTTGCTGATACAGATATAGTTGTGACCATTGTAAAACTATTAGTTTGGAGTCTATTTGTAATTGAGATCATAAAAAAATACATGAGGATATGAGGGAAGGCTGGGTCATACAACTCTTAAAGGCTTGTTTAATCATTCTGTGTTGTGGTTGATCCTACAACTCGTTAATTTTCCCAACTATACCCCATGTCTTCTGGTCCCTTGGTGTCCAGATAGATCTCCAGTTTACATGTATTCAACGGATAAAATTCTGGAGTACATTTTTTTTTGGAACTCTATACTCCAGAAGGCCACAAGTACATTTCAACAACATTACTTGCATTCTTTTGTGGTAAAGAATTCAAAAGCAAAAATATCCAAAGAAATGTACAAAGTTAATTACGGGCAGTTTTACAAAACTGAGATTGGGCCTGGGGTTGTCCATAGTTGAAACAGATTTATTTGAGGCTCTGTATATGCTGGCTAATTTAAGATGAAAAATGGGCCTAAAGGAGTTTCTGACCTTTATCTTTTATGACCTCAATAAATAATTAGTAAGGGAATCATTTGGCACACTCTTAAACTCCCATGTAAGGTTTTCTCACAACACCATCTACAGGTATAAGTCAAGCAGAATCTTATGCCACCTGCAGTATATTATAATCCAAGTAGATAATACACCAGCCTAAGTACAACACAGATTTCCCTGAATGGTGATTCACAAAAAATTATAATGCTATAAACACTTTATAGCTGTTTATTTTAATTGTGTACAATAATAAATCTTCCGCATCCAGGCTTTGCTATGCATGCCACATAATGTGAATCTCTGATTCACCTTAGAAAATGATTATGTACATGCTGGGTAAATAACATTTTACTTCTGCCACATGAATTGACTCAGAATTGGCTCTGTGTAGTTCCTTCAAGCAATTATATTCACGGTGTCCTCTGCTGACATAAACTGATAGTGATGAAGTACAGTTGCCCGATTGAACCAAAGGCAACTTATTGTTAGTTAAAATTGAATGAAAGATTTTAAAGTTATTGTTATTGATAAGTTAGGTTTCACAGGCAGATGAGGAAATGGAGAGTGCCAGAAAAATGTATCGCCTGCCTCCCAATCATCCAGCAACTCAAGGAGATTAGTGAGCTAAAGTGCTTGTCTAACATTTTAATGATTCCTGTTCTTCGTCTATTGTGGACAAATGTTTATACCTTATATAAACTGTCATCATATCGTTGCTAACTCCCCTTCACTTTGGCAAAGGTCCTGAATCCCAATGCAGGGAAAAGCCTTTAAGTGTCTTTAGAGTAGATTGTAAAGAAATAAAACAAAGCTTCTCGTAATAATATTTCCCGTGTCATAAGCTATCTCAGGAAAACTTTGCTTCCATGAAAGGCTTATTTGATAGTGTCATCAGTAATCAATTCTAATGAAAGTGGCAAAGAAGAATTAATAAACAGATGCCTACCTCTTTTCTCCACGGCCTCAATGCAAAGTTTCACAAATTTTGGAACAGTGCTTCCCTCACGTTTGCACAGTGTAGCCAGGTGGCAGCCAAATACTCGATCTATTAAATAATATAAACACATAGCTTGAATCAATTATAAGACAATAGCTTTGGTAACAATGCTAGATCTTTTTTCTGCTTCTCAAGGTAAGTTATCTTTCTCTAGTATTAGTTTTTTAATCATCTCTCTGAATCAGCAGAAATGTTACCACTGAATGGATGGATATTAATAAATATATGAACATGCAAAGCAATTACTGCTACCGTACTGAGCAATTTAACTAAATAGTAGCTGGATCCATAAAACTATTATAAAACTAGTTACAGTCCTTTTTTTCTGTTTTTGATTCTATCATATATTACTGCCAATATGATTATGGAAGTTGTTACATAGATATTGCAGTAAGACACATTGGCAGTGAAAAAAAACAGTAAATGACGATAATGGTGTTTCAAAATAAAATGTTTAAATGCTTAAATGCTTGTACGGGATGTAACATTTAGCATGAAGTAATTTTTGCTAAAACTTGGTACGTTAGATGTGAGCAGGATGATCTTGAATTTGCAAGGTGTCAAAGTAAACCTGGAATGGGAGATTACCATGAATACATATTAAATAAAATGATGAACTAATCATGATTAAGATATTGACAAATAACAACATTTAAAAACAGTACATGCTGATGACATTGTGGTGGTGGGCCTGATCTCCAATAACGATGAGAAGGCCTACCGGGAGGAGGTGGCTGATCTGGCACTCTGGTGTCAGGACAACAGCATCCTCTTGAATGTCAAAAAAACTAAGGAGCTGATTGTGGACTTAGGAGGGCACAACATGCGAGGACGTACACAACATTGAAGATAAATGGGGATACTGTGGATTGGGTGAGCTGCTTTAAATACCTGGGAGTCCACATTTCAGAAGATCTGACATGGACATCATACGCTGCAGCACTCGTGAGTAAGGCAAGGCAGCGCCTTTACCACCTCAGGCAATTGAGGAAATTCAGAGTGTCTCTGAGGATCCTCCATTGCTTCTACTCAGCGGCTGTAGAAAGCATCTTGTCCGGAAACATCACAATTTGGTTTGGGAACTGCTCTGCCCAGGACAAGAAGGCTCTGCAGAGAGTAGTGCGTTCGGCGAACGCACTATGGGAACTACATTCGCCCCCCTGCAGGAACTATACATCAGAAGGTGCAAATCCAGAGCCAACAAGATCATGGGGAACCCCTTCCACCCCAGCAACAGACTGTTCCAGCTGCTACGGTCAGGCAAACATCTCTGTTGACATGCTGTGAAAACAGAGAGGATGAGAAGGAGTTTCTTCCCAGAGGCCATTAGGACTGTAAACTCCTATCACACCAGGGACTAACTTACTGTACCACTCTACTGTTGTGTGGTGTCTTTTTTAAATTGCCGTTTTTTCTTTTTTTTTCCTCCCACAAATATGTAATTACTGATTCTATTCCATTCTGTTTTATAGTTTTTTTTGCTTAATCCGCAAGCATTGCCACTTTTCACTGCACATCCCGTATGCGTATGTGACGAATAAACTTGACTAGACTTGAAGCATACAACAGGTCAGGCAGCATCTGTGGAAAAAGAGATAAAGTTAATGTTTCTGGTTGGAGGCACTTCATTGGTGTCTTCAATTTGAAACATTAACTCTAGTGCTCTTTACATCGATGCTGCCTGACCAACTAAGTATTTCCCGCACTTTTTGTTTTATTTCATATTTCCAGCATCTGCAGTTAAAAATAATTATTAATGATGTACTTAAGTTTGACAACAATGATAATACAAGTAATTCCATCTGAGGTACCTAAATACATTTTGTATACCTTTCATGTTATTCAGTTAGCTTGTTTCAGGTTAAGAATTTAATGGTTTGCTGTGTAAAGTTTCAAGCAATTTATCTATTTTCACACAATAAAATGGAATTAAATATGGATGTTCATATGTTACAGATGTTAATGAGTTCATTTTTCTTGGGAGAATTTCCATGCTTACAGTGAGACATGGGAACTAATCTCGAATAGTATGTCTGAGTTCTGAACTAGCAAACGGCATCCAATACTGCAGATGCTGGAAAACTGAAATAAACGAAAACCAGAAATCAGAGCTGGTTCTGATGAAAGGGGATTCATTGATCTAAAGCATCAACTCTGCTTTTCTCTCCATAAATGCCATTAAACTTGCTGAATATTTCCAGCATTTTCACTTTATATTCTGATTTTCAACAATGAGATGTTAAACCAGATATCAGCTTATTGTCCATTTGAATTCTATTGCATTCATATTGCAGAAGTGATTCTTTAGGAAATCATGATTCATTAAAATATTACACAGACATTGCACAAATAGTTATACTGGATTTTCAAATAAAATGTTTTTATTTAATGCATGCCAAAAAACATATCATTAGTTAAAATGAACAGAGTCAATTATTAAGATTCTGGTGGAACTATGCATTTGCTTATGGATAGTGCTGGACTGAAATTTGTTATTTTAATTTAGTTTTGAAGTATTTGATTCAAAACATTAGTTTAGGTGCCAATTCTCATTGTCCTTCTGTATTTAACAGGCATGATATTAATTATATTAATCTCGAAATTTGGTAAAGAAAAACTTACGTTGATCATCCTCTGAGCAAAATAAGATGGTTGGTTTAAACAGGACAACTGGATCTCACCTTTCAGCAAGAGTGATCAATGGTGTTAAGGTGTAATTGGAGCCAGAAGTTAGACCTTTTGTTGTTTGTTAACAACAAAGTTGGAAAGGAAGAACTCTAGAACTTTAAGGTGCACTTGGATATAGATTTAGCAAACATTTCTTGATGTATGAGATTTCTTGATGTATGAGATAAAGATTAAAATCAACAACACATCTGCAACATTTCTGACAACTTTTTTCAGCAGTTCTGCATATCAAGGCAAGACCCCACGTTATTTTGGATTCAACGCTGTAACCTTTCCAATGAACTTCAGCATTGGAGAAAGGCTAAGGCTAGGCAAAGGATTTATATTGTCACAAATTTCTCCTGGTTTCAAAGAGACCCAATATATCCAGCATGCCGAAGCTTGAAATATTGTCATTTTCAAAATAGTGGATATAAAATCTTGCTGAGGATTCAAAGAGAGATTTCACTTGTAATATTTTCTGTGGATAGCTAACAACTGAGTTATGAAATCCAATTTCAAGTATGAGGATCGGATAACTTTGACACTAACCAAATGCCTGTGACTCCCTTAATCCCATCTAACAAAGGACTCAGCAATCAGAACCATTATGTGCAGCCGCTATAGTAGACACTTGTCTATGTTGCAGATCTAATTGAATCCTGACAATATTTTTGATCTAGCACTTTATGTTACCATGAGGAGGGACTACTGACAACCATTCTTCTCCAGAATAATTCCACATTCCTTGATCCTCAATTAACTGTGTCCCTGGAATAGGGGGCAGAGTTTTGCATTTGCTACCCTCAGAAGCAGAAAATAGCACTTTTTTTGCATTTTATTTTGAGTGTTAGTTGTAATTGCAGAGAGAAAGGATTGATGGGTACGAGGCATGTGGATCGCACACTGTCATTTTTAGAGTTCACGGAGTTTCTTTAGAAAATGCCAAACATTTTTGTGCCCAGGGAGCAGCTACTCATATGTCACAACCTTCAACAGGGCAACAAAGTTTTAAAACAACAAAATGTCTTCAATGCCATACAATGCAGGAATAGTCTATAAGATAATGTGCAGTTCATGAAACAAAATGATGCTCAATTTAGAATACTGTACTGCAGTTCCTTAACACGTTCCTAATCAGTTTCCTTGATTTGCAAAAATGGGCTGGTGGAGGTCGCAAAATCACAAGTAGAATTTTTTTAACTTAAGTTAACGTTAAATTCCCAAAATTAAATGTCTGCAAAATGTACATTGAAATAAATAAATGTTTATATTTGAATTGAATGATTTGGCTCCCTCCTTTGGACAAATTTGTTACAGATGAATTAGTGCTGTAAGTGTGACAAACTCAGCTTTTACATTAATCTGGAGATTCTTTTTTCAAATTTCTTATGCAAGACATCAGGCTAATATTAAATAAAATTGTTCCAGGGACACAGTTAACTGAGGATCAAGTTTCTCCAGGTTGTAGCAAGATACAAGTTGTGGCTACTTCCAAATTATTACATTGTTGCCAATAAGACATGTCAAACAGTGTTTTATTCTGCTAAAATAACCGCTAACCTTTTAAAAACTAAAAAGTGAGCACTGCAGAATAATTCCACTACTCACGAGAAGGAGGAAGTTTATCCTCCAAATATTTGCGTTCTTGAAAAATGCATTTCTTCTCCCATTTTTCTGCATTGACAGTTACATCTTCACTGACAAGCATGCTCCTTTCACATATTGTATGTTTAGGATTTTTGAGGAGCTGGAGAGTTCATTGTTCTTCTGCCTGTCCAGCTGCAGTGATTTCTAGGCATTTATCAACGTTGAGCTCTAAACAGTGAACTTATGCTTAAAGTCTCATGTAAACCTTGTGGTGTTATTTTTTCCTATTTTGCCAATGGGTCAGGTTTATTATTGTCATGTGTACCAAGGTACAGTGAAAAGCTTTGTTTTGCATTCAATCGAACCAAATCAGATAATACTTTCTAAAAACACAATCAAGCCAAACTTGAGTACAATAGATAGTGTCAAGAGAAAGACACAGAGTGCAGAATATACAGTAGTTCTCGGCATTGTGGCACAACAGTTCCAGAGACAAAATCCAATGACTTCAATGAAGTAGAGGGGAATCAGACTTTACCCAAGCTTATAGAAGGACCATTTAGAAGCATGATAACAGAGGAGAAGAAGCTATTTCTGAGTCTGGTGTTGCCTGCTTTCATGCTACTATCTTCTGCCCGAAGGGAGCAGGAAGTAGAAGGAATGAATGGGGTAGGAAAGGTCTTTGATTATGTTGCTGGCTTTCCCAGGGGAGTGTGAAGTGTAGACGGAGTCACATCTTTGTAACTAAATTTCCAAAGGTAAAATGCAGACCTTTTTACTTGCCCTTGAATAAGTCCAGCTTATTAGGTTATTTTGATTACGGATCTCAGGATCAGATATAAAAAGTGAGCAAGTTAAAACAAAAATCCTGTGATTTTTCAGGGAATAATTAGATTTTATGTTTCCTTTTTATTTGTATATACTAATTGGTGGTTTCCTTTGATTTGCTTTAAAATAAATTTCTAAAGTTTTGAACCCTAGTATTAATAACAATGTAGCAGAGTGACATTCTAGGTTATGATACTCCGTCTTATTGTATGAGATGTCAGGCAGCCCCAATACATCGATTCACTCAAGTAGGCAGATACCCACCTTCAAGCATTATGAACCATAACTAATAGTTTCTGTTTTTGCAGTAGTGAGTTAAACCACTTCACAACAGAGCCACTACTACAATTAGTTTCACTAATGCCAAGTAATGTAGCTTTAACAGAAAAATGATTTTGTCAGCAATAATCTTGGTGCCATCAATCCCAATGTCAAGGCAGTTCTTTTTCCATTCATTGCGCTTACTTTATACCCACGGAAAATTAGAAACTATATTAAGACATAATATAATATTTGGTTACTGATGCTCAGAACATTCTGTTTTAATGAAAATTTCATATTCTACGAACAAAATTAAAGAGAACCTCCATTAAGCAGTATTTGAGTTGAATCAAGATTTGAATGAGTGGGAGATGAACATGATGCTCTATTGAATGTGAATCAAGATCATAATAAATATGTTAAGTGAGGAAGTTCTACCTTTTATGGAATTTTAAGGACCACTCTAATTGAGCAATAATAAATGTGATAATGGTATAGCATACTGTAATGGTCATGATACGTTTTAGCAAGCCATGGTTATTTTGGCAGGACATGAAGCTGATACCACAAAGTGACCTTGATTAGCTAAAATTAATCATTGTTCCACATTTCATCTACTGCTTTAATGATCTGAAAGTGCAAGGACAAATAATTGAAAATTATATGTCTATTCTGTTCCGATGTCCTTTAACTTTCCTTTTGAACAATATGTTTACGACAGCTTTAATATCCAGGGGTTTAAATAAAATGCCTCGCCTTCAAAAAATGTAATAACCTCTTCACAAAAAATATTTATTTGCCAAATATGCTGAAAGATGTATCTCTGAGTTATCATGCAATCTATCTCATTTTCTTTTCATTCCACTAAGGAGAACATTCATTATATTTCTTTTCTTAAATACAATCTATCCTTCATTTTTAAATGGTGTTACAACCAATTAATTTCTTGCTGTTAAGTCCCACTATATTAGAAAATACTGAGAAATGACATATGAGGATAACATTAAGTTTAATATCAGATACCAGTAAATATCAATAATGTAAGCATAGCTTCATTTTGAGAGTTGAATTTTCAGTAAACTGGTTAATTTTCTGCGAGTGTTTTAGGTCATTGTAGAGCTTAATGAAAGTTCTAAACTGGCATATTTTACTTGACTAAACCAACTTCTCATAACTTATTTAAAGAATGTCACACCCAATGGGCACTTCAACAGCTAACTTTTAAATATGTGGACTCGCACATAGTATATGAAATAAAGGACTAGTTAATTTGGCGGCATTTTAATCAGTATCAATATTGGGAAAAATGCAATTGCTATTTAAAAAAAAAGTATTTGGACAATTTCAATAATTATGTTTGACGGGTCATTTCAATAATTGTGTTTCACTACTACACCCATCGCCACCCATGTGAGCAAATTAGACTAGCTTGGATAGGGCATCTTGGTCAGCAAAAATTAGCTGGACCTAAGGCCCTGTAAACATGCTGTATGACTTCATGACTATCATTCCTTCAAATCCTCCAAGCAGTACTTTATTTTGGACACATACTGTATTTCGTTATCCAACTCTCCAGACAATAACATTTCATATTTCCCTTTATTCCTCAACAACTCAGTGCCTTCCTCTGAACATAGAAATGTTTTAGCAATATTCTTGCATGCTTTAAAGAAGCGATTGAAAATTGTAAACATTTTGTCATCAATTTATGCAGAATAATATCTGATCTGTAAAAATATTACATAAGAATATTTTGAACTGTGTGAACCAGACATGGGGGATCTTAAGAAAGTATTTTACATACTATTGTGCTAGGGTAATTTGCCAGGCTATCAGTGTTGTTTAACATTTTGATAATAATTAATATTATTATAAAAAAATGTAGCAATCAGTTCATTGAAATAATATTTGCTTATGGAATTTGCTTGAACTTGCATTGATATCCCAGATCGTAACTGCTTATAGTTTGCCATACAGTTAGAAGAGGCCAGGGTAAAAACAACATCGCAGACAGAGGCATGTAGATATGCACAAGTAGGTTTGTTACAAAATGGAGGATAGTCACATCGTATGTTAATGACTAGGTATTATGGGACTTGAACACATTCCATTACTGTGGTCTCAGTGACAGAACTGATTAGATGGGCTTCTGTTTATCAGAATTGAGACAGTTCAAGGTGGGTACAAAAGGTCACTGAATACCAGAGACATTGTTCTAGCTTTGAGATAGTGCGCAGAATGTCTGGTAAGCATCATGGGATGACACAGAGCTGTCTCCAGGATGGTTAAACTGTCTCTTGTCTCTAATTAGAGACCTGGTTGGGTATGCATGTATTGTGTATAATCAATTACTTATATTGTCTGTAGCCAGCAGATGAACTAGAAAATATATATTAAAAATAAAAATATATACTTTTCCTTTATTCTGAGGAAAAGTTGTCTGAAATATTAAAATGCGCAGGGAATTTCCCCCACTCATGATAAACAATAAACCTTTAATGGTAGCATCAAATAGTTCAATGATATTGCTGTTGTTTAGTTTAGTTTAGTTTAGAGATACAGTGTGGGAACAGGCACTTGATCCCACCAAGTCTGCCCTGACCAATGATCATCTGCACACTAGTTCGATCCTACACACTAGGGACAATTTACAGAAGCCAATTAACCTACAAAACCACCATCTTTGGAGTGTGGAGGAAGCCGGAGTACCCGGAAAAGACCTATACGGTCACAGGGAAAACGTACAAACACCAAACATCAAGGTTGAACCTGGGTCTCAAGCATTGTAAGACAGCAATTCTTTCTCTGCACCATTGTGCCACCAGTGTAATAGCAAATACATTAAAATAAGGCATTTTAAATATGGCCTGATTATTGCAAGTTAACATTTGCTTCTAAATGATTGTTATCATATGATATCTATCTGATTTCATATTCATATTTTAAAAAGCATTCCAAATCTCTTGATCAGGGGACAATTATGTCGAATTAGAAGGTAGAGCTGGGACAGGAGAAAAACAAAATGATGCACTGATACTTAAATCATTATACAGCTAAATTGTTCAGCTCACAACTCAATGATTGAATTTACTACACCAATGTTATTAAGTGTTTTCGACCACATGCAGAATTAGTGCCAATTGTAATTGGCTGAATTAGTACCAAGGTTCTGGATCACACTGCTCTTTGACTGCATATGATTATATATAATGTCTCCAGTACAATAGCAACAAAAACAGCGATCATGCAAATATAGGTTTATAAAATCTGCAAAAGTTTTGAGGACTATCCCGCTTTTGCATCTCTTAATCACCGAAAAAAATACACCGTGCTGGAATCAGACTGAAAAAGGGTCATGACCTGAAATATCGCCTATCCATGTTCATTAGGGATACCGCCTGATGTGCTGAGTTACTCTAGCATTTTGTGTCGTTTTATTTGTAAACCAGCATCAGTAGTTCCTTGTTTCTATCTCTTAATCACCTAGTTTAACTGGTAAGTTTCAATCAATGCTACGATTTAGTAAAGTACCCCACCTTTCCAGTTGAAGGGGATACGGCACTGGGATGAACAAATTTAAAGGATGTATTCACAGTGAATATGTGAATAATGTGATTCATTCATACGTGAATTATAGTCGTTTCGCTATTTCTTCTCATGCATCCATCTAATTTTCCACTGTGGTTTACACAGCACAGTTTTACAGCTGGACCAAAGTTTTAAACATTTTGAAACCTTCAGATAGTTTTTTTTCTTCTTAAGCCAACACAAATCACATAATATGGGGGAAAGGTTCCTCTTCTGTTTTTGAAGGGTGGTGCCACTTTGAGAGATATTGAAGCTCTGAAAGGCATTGCATAAATGCTAGTTATTTTCAAACAGCAGGCAGGCAAGCCTTCATTGGCTCCATACGTGGGATGGCCCATTCACAAGCTTATTCATATCCAGTCTCACTAGCATCAAACAGTTCTGTCACAAATGATCAAACTCATTCCATTTATTAAAGTCCTTTTTGTGTCAGTCACAACCAAGTTTTTTTATTACATTCACAAGATTATGACTTCTTTTCAACTGTGGCCAAGCTGCTCACAGTCTCAAAAACAAGCATATTTCTGTTAAGATTTTTTTTTGTGCAACTGGAAATGCATCTAAATTAATGTGACTTTGAGTGTTGCACGATCCATTCCTGTCATCATATCCTTGATGCGCTTCCAAATTCTTATTGAGTTTAAATTCATGATGTAAATTCAGAGTGATTTCCGGTTCTTTTTATTCTGCTTTGAGTATTTGTGCACAGAACTGCACATTTTATACAAGTAATTATTGCTTCGAGCACCTACTGCATTTCTGAGGTATTTTCATCTGGGAAGATCCCCTTGAGGAGAGTTACATGATGGTCAAGGTCATTGAAACACACACACACATGTAAGGCAGCCCAGTGAAATCACATTTGATAAGCATGAACATTTTCCAGCCAAATATGAAAGATAATTATTACTGTTGACTTGGTAACACAGATGTTGGGTGTACTCTAGAATTTTTCCTTGTAAGAAAAGATGTCAAATAGTTATTTCAGCATTAAAAAAATGATTATCCCAAATAAAATCAAGAAAAGCATTTAACACATTAAATCGTGAAATCATTCTAGGTGTTTATAATGTGTTTCTTTTTAAGTAACTTTCATGAAAGGACGTTAACATTTGAATAGAACTGTGAACAGTTAACTTTAATTATGACTATAACCTCAAAAACCTGATAGCATTTTAACTCTTAACATTATATTTCATTGTTAGTAATAGAATACATGAACCAAGATGGAGACTGGGCCAGAGGCATACATGTGAGTGATTTCTTTTATAATTAACCCCTTTGCAAACAGAAAGGAACAGTTCTGAACTTAATTGCTGAGCCCTTAGGAAAGATGTTTAGCTTTCAAATGCATTCATTTAAGAGTTATATTTTATGCAAGTGTATTTTAATTTGGGCAACCATAATTTGTTTTGCTACTTTTTTGGGAGTACTTGGACAAGTGTACATTTCCAGATCAATTTACAATAGCTCACTTTCCCTAATCAACTAGCAGAAATAATTAAAATAAGCTGCATCCTGATCACTTTGTTTCAGTGAGAACATTGTTGGTTGAATTCAAGGTCAAGAAATCCAACATTTCACAAAAACGTAGAATAATAATCTAAACTGCTTCCTCAATACAATCCTAAAAGGATGCTGCACTGTTGAATAGACTATGCTGATTAATGCCACTAAATTTCTGCACCAACTCATCTTCCATGCCACAATTCTTAGCCACATTACTCTCCAACATAAGGGCATAGATAGTAACAAGCAAGTTGCTCAAGAAGGTAAGAAGGTAGATAGGTTAGTAAGCACAAGGGGCCAATTGGCCTATTTTGTCTGCATCAGCTATCCACTGGAGAACCTCAACTCTCTGATTCCATCCATTGGACCCTTCTGCATGGTCTTGCAAATGTTTTCCCCACGCATTTACCCATTTCATTTCCCTATCGAAGGCCTAAATGGAACGTATCTCTACTAAATCTATGTTAGCACAATCCACAGTCCACTGCTTAGTAAAATGCTATCAATTCCATCTAGTACCCCAGAGACACAGAAGACTTGGAGATGCTGGAACCTTGCATTAAAAAACACAATGCTGGGGGAACAGTGTGTCTGTGGAGGGACCTGCAGGATCTGTGGGTAAGACTGAAGTAGGATCCTAACCTGAAGCATGATCTGTCCATTTCCTTCCACAGATGCTGCGTGGCCTGCAGAGTTCCTCCAGCATTTTTTTATCCCCATTCAGACCCCTCAGCATTGTATGTAGGAAGAAGCTGCAGATGCTGGTTTAAACCAAAGATAAACACAAAATGCTGGAGTAACTCAGCAGGACAGGCAGCATCTCTGGAGAGAAGGAGTGGGTGACGTTTCGTGTTGAGATCCTTTTTCAGACAATTCAGGGAAAGGGAACAAGAGTATAGACAGTGATGTAGAGAGATATAGAACAAGTGAATGAAAGATATGCAAAAAGGTAACAATGATTAAAGGAAACGGGCCATTGTTAGCTGTTTGCTTGGTGAGAACAGGAACCTGGTGTGACTTGGGTGGAGAAGGGGTGGAGCAAGAGGGCGTGCAGGGGTTACTTGAAGTTTGAGAAATCAATAATCATACCACTGGGTTGTAAGTTGCCCAAGCAAAATATGAGATACTGTTCCTCCAATTTGTGATTAGCCTCACTCTGACAATGGAGGAGGCCTAGGACAGAAAGGTCGGTGTGGAAATGGGAATGGGAATTAAAGTGTTTGGCAGCCGGGAGATCAGGTAGGTCACTACTGCCCCTCACTGTCTATATCTCTTGTTTCCCTTTCCCCTGACGAGTCTGAAGAAATGTATCGATCCGAAACATCACCCACTCCTTCTCTCCAGAGATGCTGCCTGTACCGCTGAGTTATTCCAGCATTTTGGGTCTACCCTCATCATTTAATATATTTTATCAAATCCAAACACTCTAAGCCTATAGAATTTACCTTTGTAATTGTAATCTCTTATCCCAGGAATGATCCATGCCTTCATTTCCTTCATATAATGTGGCAACTTGAATTGAACACATTACTACAGTTGCAGCCAGATTTGTGTTTTGGGAAAGTCCAACATGCCTTCTCTGCTTTTATACTTCATGCCACTCTCAATGAAGTGCATAAGTTTGGATAACTTACCAATCACTTTTTCAAACTGTCCAAGCTCTTTTAAATACTTGTGTTCGCATAACGCACTCTGCTCCTGCATTCCTTGATATTGTTTTGACGTTTCAGATAACCTTGATTTATGGCTCCTTATCAAAATCCTTGTGGGAGTCTATGTGCACCACATTAACTACATTACTCCCATCAACCTTACTCCCATTAACCTTAACAAAAACATTGAAATTTATTATACTCACTTTGTCTTTAATATGTCTTAATTAGTCCATTTTCTTCTAGATGTCCATTAAATCTGACCAAGGTTTCTAAAAGGTTGCACGCCACTGAAGTTAAATTGATAGACCTGTAGTTACTGGTCATTCTTATGGGCCTGTCCCACTTAAACGATTTTTCAACGGACTTCCGGCGACTGTCAAGTTGCTGGCAGTCGCCTGAAAAACCGGCAACTGGAACAGCGACTGTCAGAGTGGAACACACACACACACAAACCCATTGCTTCCTTCACCAGCCTGTTATGCAGGCGGGGGACAGGGCAAGCGAGGGGTGCGCTGTCTAAAAAATTAACACGGTGCAAAGCGGAGAGGAGAGAGAAGGGGAGAGAGAAGGGAGGGAGAGAAAAGGAGCGAAGGGGGAGAGAAGGGGGGGGAGAGGGGGAGAGAAGGGGGGGGGGGAGAGGGCGAGAGAAGGGGAGGAGAAGGGGAGGAGAAGGGGAGAGAGGGGGGGAGAAGGCGTGGAGACAGTTTTAAGAAGTATAATAAAGTCAGCGAAGGAGATTGCCTACGGCTGCTTTCGACGGCCTGTAAGTAAATAGCAACCCACTCCACTGCCCTTCGACCTCCTTTGACTACCTATGACTAGCATCACAACCAGCTACGACTAGACCTGTGACTAAAAAATTATCGATTTTTCAAACGTGGATCTATTTTTAGTCGAGGCCAGTTTTAATCATGATGAAAAATAAGCAGCAACCTAGATAAAGCCTCGACCACACGGAAACCACTTTCGGCCATTAGGGAGAGTGACCAAAACCTCCTGTGACCTCGTGGTGACCTTGCAGCGACCATGGGTGGTGGGCAAGGTCACCAGAGGTTGCTGTGGAGGTCACCTAAGTGGGACAGGCCCTTTACCTTTTTTTTCCCCAAAGAAATTCACCAGTCAGCACCGGCTACAACCTACGAGAACCTCCGAGAACCTTTGACCCTCTGGCAACCCATTAGGACCTCCTGGCGACCCACCTACGGCTCGAGAATTCTCGCTACTCTCCATGGCGGCTTCATTCTAGCCGCCGCTAATTTTTCAACATGTTGAAAAATTCACGGCGACCATAATGAGCCCGCGACTAGTTCCCAGAATGCGGGAACTCCTCACGACCATGAAGGCAACTCCCCGGCAACCAACCGCGAACATGTGGTGACCATATGGCGACTGCATAGTCTCCTGCAGTTGCCTAAAAAGTCGCCTAAGTGGGACATGCCCATTATTCTTTTTCTTTCCGACTTGTATCCAAAAAGCTTTCAAAGATCACGGTCAGAGCACACACCATCTGCAAATTTCCATTTGCATTCCACCTGTTCCTGGGGATTTACCTACTTAACAATTTGCCAGCTTTTTAAATACCTCTGTCTTAATTGCACTATTATTGCTTGTTTATTTTTATTTTCAACTTATTTTTGAACTGAACTTTTTATTGTTGTTTACTATGGGTTTTACAGAGTACTATATTTAGTTTAGTTTAGTTTAGAGATACAGCACGGAAACAGCCCCTTCGGCCCACCGAGTTTGTGTCAGCCAGTGATCCACGTACACTAGCACTTTCCGACACACTAGGGACAATTTACAATTTTTACCAAAGCAAATTAACATTGAAGCCTTTACGTCTTTCGAATGTGAGATGAAATCGGAGCTCCCGGAGAAAATCCTCGCCGTCACGGGGAGAATGTACAAACTCGGTACATACAGCACCCGTAGTCAGGATCGAACCCGGGTCTCTGGCACTGTGAGGAAGCAACTCTACTGCTACACCACCATGCCGCTCCATTTACCTATCTGTGTAGGAAGGAACTGCAGATGCTGCTTTACACTGAAGATAGACACAAAATGCTGGAGTAACTCAACAGAACAGCACCATCTCTGGATAAGATCATAAGGTCATAAGGTAATAACTGATAGGAGCAGAATTAGGCCATTCGGCCCATCAAGTCTACTCTGCCATTCAATCATGGCTGATCTATCTCTCCCTCCTAACCCCATTCTCATGTCTTCTCTCCATGACCCCTGATACCTGAACTAATCAAGAATCTATCTATCTCTGCCTTAAAAATATCCATTAAAGGCCTCCAAAGCCTTCTGCAGCAAATATTTCCACAGATTCACCACCCCCTGACTAAAGAAATTCCTCCTCATCTCCTTCCTAAAAGAATGTCCTTTAATTCTATGATCTTTAGTCGTAGACTCTCCCATCAGTGGAAATATCCTCTCCATATACACTCTATCCAAGCTTTTAACTACTCGGTAAGCTGCAATGAGATACCCGCTCATCCTTCTAAACTTCAGCGAGTACAGGCCACGTGATGTCAAACATTTTCACCCAAGACGTCACCCATTCCTTCTATCCAGAGATGCTGCCTGTCCAGCTGAGTTATTCCAGCATTTTGTGTCTATCTTCCATTTACCTATCTGTTGTGCTGCTGCAAATTAAAAAAATCATTATTCTGTTTCAGGACATAGGACAATAAAACACTCTTGGCCCTTGTTATCAATTGTTAACACATCTAGAGCCTCAGTTATCTATAAATTACTCTTAATTTGGGAGTATCCACTTCCTTGATGAAGACAAATGTAAAGTATTTGTTTAACAGTGCCCTCAGCACAAATGTGCCTGACCCATTCCTCTCCTTAATGGGTCCCACTCCTGTGTTTACTATCCCTTTACTCTTTATATGCCTGCATTTTGGATTTCCGTTTATATTGGCAACCAATCAACCCAAGTTTTTCTTTGTTCAACAACCTTTTCAGCCAACAGCTGCACGTTTTGCATGACAACACGCTTTATGGTTATGACTTTCACCCCAGGAGTTTACATTGGGGATCCTGTGGCAATTGGCATCAGCATTGGCAACCAATTAATTATGGTTGGTCAGGTTTGTCTGCCTGGATTCAATGCCATATCAGCAATTTCGTTTATTAATTAGTCCTGGATTATGTGAGGCCACTTCACAGGAAAGCAGTACAATTTCAGTTTTCAAGACGACTGCATCTAAATACAGACAAAGGCCTTTGTGCATATTGAGCCTGAGTATTCACCAACTATATTCAACAGTAGGCTCTATATTTACAATTGGTCACCATAAAAATAACCTATTATGTGGGATTGGATACATGCAACAACTAAACTTTTTCACACAGAGTTGTGAGTGTGTGGAATTCTCTGCCTCAGAGGGCGATGGAGGCTGGTTCTCTGGATGCTTTCAAGAGAGAGTTAGGTAGAGCTCTTAGGGATAGCTGAATTAAGGGATATGGCGAGAAGGCAGGAACGGGGTACTGATTGCAAATGATCAGACATGATCACATTGAATGGCGGTGCTGGCTCGAAGGGCCGAATGGCCTACTCCTGCACCTATTGTCTATTGTCTATTGTCTAAATAAATAAATTAAACCAATAAATTGTACACCCATTAGTATAATTTCCCCATGGAATTAATCAAAAGAAAGCTGTATCTTTTCCAGGTGTACTACTTGATATTCACTTCTCCACGGAAATAAATGGAGAAGTGTTTCTTGTGTAATCTTGGAGATACCTGCACCATTTGTCAAGCATGTGTGGCTTTCCTTCAAAAGGTATTTGGTTATGAAGGATGCTAAGTTATTCTAAGGGCGTGAAATGCACTCTATCAATACAAGACCGTTCTTGATTGTTTATAAGCCTGTCGCTTGTTTGCCAACTCAAATCACAGTAATAATGCATATTGTGCACTGATGCAACACTAAAACCATATTACACCAATGCAGAAGCAGTTGTTCATCCAGTGTTTAACTCCTGCCCTGTCAGTGTTGTGTAATGAATTGATTTGCTGCTTTTCGGTGTTTGATTATGTATTATTATTGACATTACCAAATTCTATTTAATTGGAGAAATACTGTTCAGTTCAAAATCAAATCATATCAAGGATGGTAATATCCATAAACCAAGATTATCAGTTCAGGAAGAGATGGTGAAAAATCACTTTTTAAATGGTGTTGGCTCTGTATCCCACACACTGCACAGGACATCCAAGTTTACTGTGTAAGCTTGATGTTCACATTTGATAACAGGGCAACTGCACCTCCACGCTGTATCTCTAAACTGATCAAAGGTAAACCATGATAAAGTTAATGTAGTATTGGAATAATAACCTGATCTGGTACTGAAGTCTAACTCAGTATTTTGCCTTCCATCACAGTGGGTCACTGTGATGGATGTTTGTGTGAATTAAATTGTGTGTATGTCTAGGAAATTGTCTTTGTTTGTATGGCTGTGGAAACAGAATTTCATTTGAGCCTCACTGAGGCTCAAATAACAATAAATTGTATTGTATTGTTGTATTGTATTGTTGTATTGTATTGTATTTGTAGTTTATGGGTTAGAATGATCAGGAAAGCAAGCAAGGCTACCAAGTACTGAAGAAATAATTCATAAATAAAATAAATATATAGTTATACGTAATGACATCAACTGTGTGTAAAGAAAATATTTTTTTTTAAAAGAACGTCAATTAAATCCTGAGCCTTGCCATTATCTGAAACCTTCATGAGCTTCAAGTTGACAAATAATTTAAAGAACAAAATATACAAAAATAATTTGCAATTCAAATAGAACAATGTATTTTTTTCAATTACTTTACTGGTGTTAGGCTTTAATAAGACACTTGCATCATTCATATCTAAATATTGAATATAATTCATCTTGTATTTTGTCCTAAACAAATGATACAATGTGCTGGAGTAACTCAGAGGGTCGAGCAGCATCCCTGAAAGACATGAATAGGTAACATTTCAGGTCTTCAGATTGATTACGGTCACGGGAGAATGCTGGAAGAGGGGGAGGGATAGGAGAAAGCCAGGCAACTGGTAGTTGTATACAGGCTAAGGAGGTTTGAATTTCCCAGTCTGAAGAAGTGTCTTGACCCGAAACACCACCTATTCCTTTTCTCCAAAGATGCTGCCTGACCCGCAGAGTTTATCCAGCATGTTGTGTCTATCTTTGGGTTTCATTGGCAGATGGTTGGTTAAAGGCCAGACATTAAAAAACAAAAAGCTGTATGATAAGGAGAGAAGAAGTGTGACATGTGAAACCAGTGGAAGGGATATAGATGGAAGGGGTCAAGGGGAGGGGCAGAAGAGGGTGGGATTGTGGGAGACAAGCATACACATCCAGTTGGGGCACAGGGAAGAAAAGAAGAGGGTGTTTGTTGGTTAGTTACCTAAATTGGAGAATTCAGCATTCATACCATCAGCTTGTGAACTACCTAAGTAAAATAAGAGGTGCTATATTTTGTCCTATATAAAATAGTCTCGTCCTTTAGTTATTACGTGAGGTTGGACAAACTTGGATTGCTTACTCCGGAACATTAAATGTTGAGAGGAAACCTGTTAGAAGTAGATAAAATTATGAGAAACATAGACACAGTAAGACAGTCAGAACCTTTTTCTCAGGTTGGAAATCTTTAAAGACATGAGGGCAAAGTTTAAAGTTTGAAGATGATGCTCGATCTGTGTTTTTATCCACAGATAGAGGTGGGACCTGGAACATGTTGCCGGGGGTGGTAATGAAGGCAGATATGGTTCAATGTAAGATGGTTTTAGACACACACAACAATATGCAGGACATGGAGAGATATGGATCAAGTACAGGCTGGGGAGATTAGTTTAACTTGGCATCATGTTCAGCATGGACATTGTGGGCCAAAGGGCCACTTCCTGTGCTGTACTGCTCTATGTTCTATCTTGGTTGTATTTTACAATAAATAAAATATGTTTCTTTTAATTTATCTAGACACGTTGTGTGCAGAATCAGGAATTTTAATTGAGTGGAGGAGTTACATGCGAATGAACAAGATAGTGATGATCAAGAAACATATCCACTGATTTACCCTCACATCAAAGAGCAAATGCCTAAACATTTGTTATAATTTAGAAGATAATACAGAGATGTTTAGTTTAGAGATACAGCATGGAAACCCCTTTGGCCCATTGAATCCACACCGACCAACGATCCCCATACCCTAACGTTATCCTACATAGAAACAAAGAAACATAGAAAATAGGTGCAGGAGTAGGCCATTCGGCCCTTCGAGCCTGCACCGCCATTCAATATGATCATGGCTGATCATCCAACTCAGTATCCTGTACCTGCTTTCTCTCCATACCCCCTGATCCCTTTAGCCACAAGGGCCACATCTAACTCCCTCTTAAATATAGCCAATGAACTGGCCTCAACTACCTTCTGTGGCAGAGAATTCCAGAGATTCACCACTCTCTGTGTGAAAAATGTTTTCCTCATCTCGGTCCTAAAAGATTTCCCCCTTATCCTTAAACTGTGACCCCTTGTTTTGGACTTCCCCAACATCGGGAACAATCTTCCTGCATCTAGCCTGTCCAACCCCTTAAGAATTTTGTAAGTTTCTATAAGATCCCCCCTCAATCTTCTAACTTCTAGCGAGTACAAGCCGGGTCTATCCAGTCTTTCTTCATATGAAAGTCCTGACATCCCAGGAATCAGTCTGGTGAACCTTCTCTGTACTACCTCTAGGGAAATAATGTATTTCCTCAGATTAGGAGACCAAAACTGTACGCAATACTCCAGGTGTGGTCTCACCAAGACACTGTACAACTGCAGTAGAACCTCCCTGCTCCTATACTCAAATCCTTTTGCTATGAATGCTAACATACCATTCGTTTTCTTCACTGCCTGCTGCACCAGCATGCCTACTTTTAATGACTGGTGTACCATGACACCCAGGTCTCATTGCATCTCCCCTTTTCCTAATCGGCCACCATTTAGATAATAGTCTACTTTCCTGTTTTTGCCACCAAAGTGGATAACCTCACATTTATCGACATTATACTGCATCTGCCATGCATTTGCCCACCCACCCAGCCTATCCAAGTCACCTTGCAGGCTCCTAGCATCCTCCTCACAGCTAACACTGCCCCCCAGCTTCGTGTCATCCGCAAACTTGGAGATGTTGCATTCAATTCCCTCGTCCAAATCATTAATATATATTGTAAATAGCTGGGGTCCCGGCACTGAGCCTTGCGGTACCCCACTAGTCACTGCCTGCCATTGTGAAAAGGATCTGTTTACTCCTACTCTTTGCTTCCTGTCTGCCAGCTAGTTCTCTATCCACATCAATACTGAACCCCCAATACCGTGTGCTTTAAGTTTGTATACTAATCTCACTGGAGTTAAGTTACATTTATACCATGTCAATTATCCTAGAAACCTGTACGTCTTTCAAGAGTGGGAGGAAACTGAAAATCCATGCAGGCCACGGGGAGAACTCCGTACAGACAAGTATCCACATTCTGGATCAAACTCGGGTCTCTGGTGCTGTAAGGCAGTAGCTCTACTGGTGCGCACCATGCACCTTATGTGATCTGCATGTACAGTATTTAAACTACGCATGAGTGATCTACAGTCATGCTCAGGTGCAAGGCTTGTGTGGATATCCTTAGATTTTGGAGTGAAATTCTCAGACAAGCATCTTAATGTAGCAGGTTACAGAAGAATGCGCATGCATATAGTCATCGAAATGCTGGGAACATTGGCAGTTCTGTACGAGAAAGATTGCTTGCATCAATTTTGTACAGGGCATTGCACAAGGGCTGGAATCCATCCTTTTCACCAAAATGTGCATCTCTATTGGCAAACTTATTGGTAGAACCATGCTGTATCGGCAGACATGTCATGCTATTGTAGTGGAACTTCAGATAATAATCATAAGAGCTCAGCTTTGCTCAGACTCCATTGGTTGGATGATCAGTGCTCAGGGCACTTTAAGGGTGACAGAGGAATCCAATTTCACCAACTGGTGGGACTGCTGAAATACTGCCCCAATTGAGTACTTGGTTTCATGGCAATATAACCGCTTGCCTATGCTTTGGATGTTAGTTTTCCTTCTGCTCTACAGCCACACTATGATTGTTTGACAGCCAGTCAGACCAAATGTATCTGAAGCTAGGTCTTCAACGACCAGACCTGTCAGTGTCAGTCTCAAGGGTCATCTGGACTATCCTCAGCCATTCTGCAGCTACGGGGAAAGTGCTTTAGAGATAAGGGAATGCATAAGAGACTTTAAGGGATATCAGGTTGACATTAATAGCCGCTATGATTTTTAGCTGTATATTAGACATTAGACAATAGACAATAGGTGCAGGAGTAGGCCATTCGGCCCTTTGAGCCAGCACGGCCATTCAATGTGATCACGTATTTGTCAATAAATAACATGCTACCAGTAATATTCAACTCGGCAGACTGTTTTTCTTCCCTCATGTTTTACTGTGGAATTCAACTTTGAGACAGTTTCGATGTAAAAATCCTTGCAGTAATAGTATCCTGTTTTGACTCCACTTGCTTTTGCTGGCTTTTTTCTCCAGATCATTTGAACTAGTAATTGCAATAATGTTTTGAAAAAGTCAAAATAATGATTATGAAATTGCTAAGCTATATCAATTGCAATTTAAAAAAAATGCAGCTCATGGGCTGCATCAGTGAAACCTCATCTGTAAAGTAAAAAATGCCAAATCAAAATCTATACCATATTCTATTGATGATAAGGACACACCTTTTGATATTCATTTAATTTTATTACCCTCTTTCAGCAAGCACAACCACCACTGTGTCATCCATTCTTTACTAGTCTCCACCTGTTTACAGACCTACTCCTCTATGTCCACCCCCCTCTCTCTGCAACATAAGACTGATGTTGCCTCTTTCTTTTTCGTTCCAATGAAAGTTCAGCAATTCAAAACTGCTCATTCTATTTCTCTAAGTATACCTAGCATGCTGAGCATTTCTATAATTTGTTTTAATTTACAAAATTAATGCTGACATTCTACAAAGCAATCAGAATCACCAATTCAAATATTGCTCAGATGTTAAGACCAAGTTGAAAATCTTACTCCAAGTGCAGCATCTGGTTTATCGTTAAGATGGTACAAAGCCATTGAATCTCTAACAAGACAAGGTGATCAACACCAGCAAACCATTTTTCTGTATTACTCAGTGTAATATTAGTAAGTGAAGCGAAACTTAAAATTTCCCCTAATTGTAATGCAATGCTAAATTACCATGGTTACCACCATCTTTAATTATTTGCAACAGTGAATTTACCTCCATTTAAAATATGACTAAGTACCATTTTACAAAAAAAGACATCAAATGGTTCATAGTCTTTCAGCCAATCACAATTAAGAATCAATTAATAATATAATAATGATATTCAGCTATAGCTATGATCAATTTAATATCCATTAAAACATTAAATTCTATTTAAAAAACCCGATAGTGAATGCTCCTAAAGCAGAATAAACTTGATTGAAAAGTTTTAGGGTAGCGCTATGCTGATGAATCATTTAAACAATCACAGCTGTTTAATATTTTTATGGTATATTAATCATGAAGCCTATATTATGGACCAGCTCGGACTCTTAAAAAACCTGCATGATCATGCCATTTTACTGCTGATGCAACACATTTCCAATTTATGTTATAAGAACAGCTGACATTTTGCAACATAAATGCTATAACCTTGTTAAATCACGTAACTAAAAAAAAACTGGCGAAAGGGAACAAAAAATGGTGCCAAAGCAGCCAAGCTTTCAGATAGAAAAATGCACCAATAAAATTGCTAATTGACCTATAACCAGTTTTAATTGATAACTGGCCTGCACAATAGTTAGAGTTTTGTCTCCTAACCCATCATTTCAGTATTTAATTCTCAGCTGTAGAAGTCATTATTGTTAACTAAAGGATGCTTGAAATAAATTAGATTCACTTAAAATTCAAGCACTAATAATTTGATTAATGATATATCAGAGGCAATGGTACTGTGATCCTTTTCAATGGTTTAATTTGAACGTAACAAAGTGGGGGCTTATTCTATTTATAAGGTGCACACAGGCAATTATTTATTGATAAAACATACTTATTTGACAATCCAAATTCAGCGTGCAATTTTGGTCATAATCATTGAAATGCTCAATGCCTAAAAATTGTCACCTAAACTCCTTCGTCAACATTCAAGTGCTGATTAATCACCTTTATCCAGGAGCTTCATCTGACAGATTCACTGATACTAGAGAGAGGCTCAACTCACATGAAGAACTTGGGTACCAAACGGGTTCTCAGGTACAATACTGGAAATTTAGTGGAAGAGGTTGTTTTATTCACAGCAGTGAGAGATACCATCTTGTCCTCCATCTCATGTCATGAAAAAGTTCCTGTTACTCTGCCAAGCCTGTTGACTTCTTCCAAATTCTCATCAGCTAAAGGGATAATTAGAAAGGTGCACAGACTAAGCTCTGCTTTTATCCTGGTGGGAGTAACAGAAAATTTGATATTTTGGAAAATTCAGAGAGACTTGTTGAGACCACATTTAGAATATTGCGTTCAGTTCTGGGCGTCATGATATAGGAAAGATATTGTCAAGCTTGAAAGGGTTCAGAAAAGATTTACGAGGATGTTGCCAGGACTAGAGGGGTTGAGCTATATGGAGAGATTGACTAGGCTGGGTCTCTATTCCATGGAGTGTAGGAGGATGAGGAGAGATCTTGTAGAGGTATACAAAATCATGAGAGGCATAGATCGGGTAGGGAAATTGATGACCAGAGGACATAGGTTCAAGGTGAAATGGAATAGATTTAATAGAAATCCGAGAGGTAACTTTTTCACATTGGTGGGTGTATGGAGCATGCTGCCAGAGGTGGTAGATGAGGCTGGGGCTATCCCATTGTTTAAGAAACAGTTGCACAGATACATGGATAGGATAGGTTTGGGAGGGTTATTGACGAAGCGCAGGCAAGTGGGACTAGGGTAGCTGGAACATTGTTGGCTGGTGTGGGCGAGTTGGGCCGCATGGCCTGTTTCCACACTGTATCAATCTATGACAATATGAGTTGGTAGAGCCACTGAGTCAAATGGGATCTTTTATGTCATAAGAATTAGGGGAAAAAAAATATTTCTGAACTTCCCCAGATGTGCTTTGGAATTTGCCTTTGAAGCTCCAATTAAAATGACCATAAAGCTGCAATAACTTCTCAAAGTAAGATATGAAAATGACACAAACATCATGTTACTCCCAAACAGATCATGGCTGTGAGCAAAAGGTATAATTGAAGTATCAATTGTTTACTGGACAGTAAACTGGACTGGTCCAGGAACTTTGAGGCCCTGTACAAGAAGGGACAGAGCCGACTGTACTTTTTGAGAAGTTTCCGCTCCTTCAATGTCTGCAGTAAGATGCTGCAGACGTTCTATCAATCGGTGGTTGCCAGTGTCATCCTCTTTGTTCCCATGTGATGGGGCAGCAGGGCGAAGGCCACGGATGCCAATAGGATCATCAAACTCATCAGGAAGGCTAACTCCGTCCTGGGGATGGAGTTGGATTCATGGGAGGTGGTCTTAGAGGGATGCTCCTCAAACTTATTCCACCAAGATGCAGGACAGAATGCCACAGAAGATCCTTCTTCCCTGTGGCTATCAAACTGTACAACTCCCCCTTCTATCGTGGGTAGACTGAAACTGACATCCCTCCCCCCTCCCCAATCTTTGCAGATCCCCAATCCTTTCCACTCATCACTTTCATTTCATGTTTCACGTATTTTGTGTTTTTATGATTGTTGGCACATTAATTTCCCTCCTGGGATAAATAAAGTTCTATCGTATCATATCGTATCATATCAGTGACCTAAATGATGCGGAAACTCTTTGTGGAGCTCTAGGACACAACTTTAAGTACTAACTGTTTAATATAGTTCCAGACAGCTGCTCCTTGTGCTGGATTCAACTTATTACCAAGATGGCATCGTATGTTAGAAGTGTATTAAATAACCATTTGCATTTCAGGTACCATTTTGGCCATAAGAATGCAGAGTGTTCAGTAAAATTACCTCAGTGTCTCTCAAGACATACAGTTATAAAATATTGGTAACCCGAAAAAGCCTAGAATGCTTGACAGGTTCTAGTGTTATATTGTTCTTTTACTATTTAATTGTGATTGAATCTGCACTCTTGCTTATAGTAACATATGGTTATGATCTGCATCCCTGCTTACTTAGATAGGTTTCCATCTGTTGAGATGATTTCAGGCATTGACCATTATAGCTTTGTGATTGACTGTTAGAAAGCATGTATGAAATGAACATTATTCAGATCATTTTATTTCTCTCTTCAGAGACAAAGCATTTCTTTCCATTTACTGTTCCATCGAGCAACATGGCCAATAACTCATGAAATGTGCCCATCGGGCATAATCAAGCCAGGCTATAAATTAAGCTGCTGATTTAATGTCCGACTTCAAAATTGACTATATCCAGTAATCCAAGAGATGTACAAATGACAATGTATGTTTGTGTAGGATATACCCCAGCTACACTGTATGATAATCCATAAGGCATGAAGTCACGATTGTTTTCAACAGGTCAGGACTTGTTATAAAATATCCATTCAGCCATCACAAATATGATGTTCTCTTTGCACTTTAAATATACTTCTACAGAGTAACACTTTGGCTCATTAACATTAATTTTGTTAAGTTTTTTAACTGCTGCAGCAGAACGCTATTATCCCATGCATTCGGTTATGCATCATTATTTTAATATATTCCTGAACTTCAAGTCAAATATGTCAAAGTGGTGATGAGAATTTCTCCCAAGGACCCCTGCACAAGTTCATTTTTAATGAATGTTGCTTAATGCTTTACAAGAGCGTAATTATGGCATAAACATTCCCTGTATTGGCTCTGGGGTTCCATTATATGATATATGCTGCATTTACAGAAGTCACCTAAGCTTAATGGTTCATGCCTGCAATAAATTACTGATGGAACAGCAGCAGCAGGTTCTGGGATCACTATGATTTCTGATTTTATTGGGGCCTATCCACAATGGTCAAATAATTAATTCATAATTAGTAACGTGACTATCAAATTGCTCAAAGCAGATAATGTTTTTATAAAACAATAAAATGTGAATACTTAGCCATTTTTCAACAGTGGATTAAGATGGCACACAATGGGAATTCTACCCTGTAACCAAACAGATAGGTCTCCCTTGAAATTGACCAGAATGGATCAGTACGTATTTCTTCTTCCTGTCTTTCTAATGGTTTAGGTCTGAAATCTAATGTGTAGGTAACGTGGCAATAAATTATTATATTACATCTTCAGTGCTGTCATATATGGAGAATATTCCCACCTTAACATCCAAATTTACGTTTTATTTGAAATCAGACTAAAGATTGCCGAACTATTTTGTCTTTCAAATAATCAAATTAAATTCTGAATGATATCCCTGGTTAAAATAATAATGGTTTAAAAGTTAATTAAGATTAAAGTAAATTCAATTATAGTTTTCTTTTGTTTGGACAAGCATTATAGCAAAACACCAAAACATCAAACCAGCTTCTGAGAACTCATAGATTTTCTTATTAAACCCATTCTCCTTGGAGGAAAACTATCATTATGGAGAAATATATAACAAAAAGTGAGTGTGCGCATGGAACTAGAGCATATCATTTCTAAGTAACACATCCAGAAATATATAAGCTATGTAAATATTGATTACAATTTCCAAATATTTTGTCTAGATTTACAATCATATATCTTATCACCGAGTCAAATAAAATGTAAGTGATAAACATTCGATCAAAAATCAGATGCCAATTCAGTGTAACAACTGTTTGAGTTTTAGTTTTAGTTTGCCTATGCCTTCTATATGTCCCATCAAACCGCAAAAAAAAGTATATTGTCCCAATTCTGTGGTTCTTTCAATGAGATGGATGGAAAATGCTACAGGTTTTACCAATGCCAGGTTACTACAATGCTAGCCACTGGGAACAGTCGTATTCTTTTCTTCCTCATCCCTTCTCCATTGGCATCCCAACCACATATTGCAAACTCATGCTGTTTGAATGGGGAGCCAAATCTGTTCCTTATGATGCGTATTTAATTTTCTGTCATTTTCAAGAAAATTACACTGTAAATAGAAGTTACCGTAAATCCCATAAAATTGTCAAAACAAAATGGGTTTCCTGTGTTGTTAGGTTACTTGGCTACTGTAAAAGCTCCATATAAGTAGATGAGTGGGTATGATCTGGAGGGAGTTGATGGGATTATGGGGATATTAAATGGGTTTTGGAAGAGCTCGGGGACGTCTCTTAGCGGCTCGTAACATTAACGGCAGGTACTCGGGAAATGCGGTAAGCTCGGGAAGACTCGTGAAGATTTTTCAACATCTTGAAAAATGTCCACGAGAGCCCCGAGTACAGACGGGTGGCCATTACCGTAAATCTCCGAGTTCGAATCAGGGCAAACGCGTGAGAACTCTTTGAATGAACTCGTACAGTGGGACAGGGCTTTTAGTATATTAAAAAAATGGGTGCATTATAATCCATGCTGTATTTTTATACAACTGTAAGGATGATTGATAATACTTGGGAGACGGGTTTTTTTCTGAAAGGCAGATAGACAATAAAAATATATATCTTCTGGATAAAATGGAAAACACCATGCAAAGAGTTATAGATTTATAGATTGCTAAAGAGATCACAATAATATAAAACCGAGAGTAGATTGTGGAAACAATTATAATTTGCAGAAAGTAAATTATTTTGATTGGAGCTATCTTTTCCTATGCTTCAACAGACTACATTTTTCTTGATATTATATATTCCCATTTTGAAACAGTTAACCACATAATGGCTGTGCATGCTATTTCATTTCTGAAATATAGTTTGATTAAAGGTAATGGAAGTGAATTTTGTATTGTATTCTTGTATTGTATTCAAATTTATTGTCATTGTCTCAGTTAGAGACAACGAAATGAATTTCCCTTACAGGCAGTATCATAAAAATAAAAATAAATAAATAATAATAAATAATAAAACATATTAAAAATAAAATAGAATTTAAAAAAAAAGCACAAACAGTGAAAGTCCATGACACAACATAACACAGTGGCACCAAGGTGAGGAAGGCACCATAGTCCAGCCAGCCTCCACTCCGTTCTTCCCAGATGTTCACTCGTGGTCGAGGCCTTCCTAGCACCCGCAGTCGCCGCCCTGGGTGGCCCGATGTTCAGGCCCTCACGCCGGGCTGGTGGAACGCCGACGCCGAACCCTGACGGTGAACATCCTCCTCAGCGGCCCGGACCTCCCGATCAGCCGCCTCCCGCAGCCGGAGTCCGCAGCTCCCGTGTCCGCAGGCCGAGCCGGGCAGAGTCGCAGGACCCCGCGCTGTTCATCAGCGCCGCCCGCGTTGGGAGCTCCGCAAACCGCAGCTCCATGATGTCGGTGCAGCAGGCCCAGCACTCCGGGCTCCAGACGGCGATCCCCGGTAAGGCATCGCCAGCCCCGCGATGTATCAGCGCTGTCCCGCCGCAGCTGGAGCTCTGGTCGATCCCGGCAGGAAAGGCCATGCCAATCCAGTAGGTAGGCCGCTGGGGGGGGGGGGGGGGGGGGGGCGAGGACGCGAATCGAATAACAGTCGCGTCTTCACCAGGAAGCGGCTGAAGGACGGTATCCCCCGCACCGTACCCTCTTCCCCCACATCAAAACACAAAAACCCCACAAAAAAACACACTTTTACATAACTAAATAAACAAAAAAACAAAAAGATACCGGGCTGTAGGTGGAGGCTGCTGGCACCAGCGCCACCGGAAGTACAACACTTGGGAGGTAGAATGTAATGTGTCCTGCTACATTTGATATGGTATGATACATTTAGAACTATTGACTGGAGTTGAATTTCTAGGAGATCATGCTCACCTTCTATTTTGACAAAGTAAGTGCTAATACTTGTCTGGCTGTTGAAAGTGCTAAGACAAACTTCTCCATTCATATGTGCATGTACCAGCAGCTAACCTCAGAAACTCTGTTAATAAATTGGGTTATAGGTCAAAGATTGACAAATGATTTCTAACAAAAACCTCAAAATATGATGCTAGAAGTTTTCAGGACATATCTTATCCTTAGATGGTAATTATAAAATTAACTGTGTCTGGCGGGTTACCTTGATAAAACACAAAATGTTAATGAAGGCTGGAACCAGTGAATATTTCTGCTTGTGAAGGAGAAGAATCCTGAAAAGTCAAGACCGCAAATACCTCCTTAATTGATTCATGCAAATGGTATTCTCTAAGTGGCTGCTGTTAAGGAGAGAATTAATTAACAGATCTCCCTTATTTCGGAATCTAAGAATTCCGACACAAATTGCAGTGACAGGGTCTAGAAATACACCTAATGACAATCTTAACGAATTTGGTTATCTACAAGATTATTATAGGAAAAGCAAAGTATTTCAGTTCCAAGAAAGGAATCTATGTGTTAAAATGTTGTCTCTTGAGAATGGCAGATAATTTGGAGAAATAAAACCAAGATCACAATACATCATAAGCAAGAGTGGACTACTGGACCCTTCAAGCCTGCCCTTCCATTTATTATGAACATGCATGTCTTAGTCCATACCCTCAAATCTTTCTCTGTGCTCGATCCTTGATGTCCTCAGTCTCTGATCTTCCAAAAAGGTATCTACATATTAAAGATTTCTAATAAACTGGTCTCCACAACTCTGCAATAGAGAATTCCAAAGATTCACCACTCTTTGCAAGAAAAAAAATCTACATCCCTCAGTTTTAAATTACTTCCCCTTTATCTTGAAACTATGTTCCTTCAGTCGAGGCTCTCCCACTCATGATAACATCTCAGCATCTACATTATCAAGCTCTGCTTTGGATCTTGAGATCACACCTCATTTTTCTAAACTCCAAAATAATACAGACCTCTCTCTTGACTGGACAACTTCCTCATCCCTGGAATTAGTCTGGTGAATCTCCTATGGGCTGCCTCCAATGCTCCTTTATACTTTATAGGTAAAGGGACCAAAACAGTACACATTTCTGCAGGTGTGGGTTCTTCAACAGCACTCTGTCCAAATGTAAAGAAACTTCCATATTTCTAAACTCCCACTTCCTTACAATTTATTAAAAACACAGGAGTGAAGGACATAAATTGTTTGCTCTTATACTGTATGTCTTATTATGTTATCAGGACATCCTGGTTATTTTTCTAAGAAATTTGTGATTTTGAATTGTAGCCAGCATTACAACACAGTAATACATCACTAAATCTGAACAGAGATGATTCCTACAGCAGTGATCGTACAAATGGCAGATAATGATGTAGAGCTTCCCTCTGACATGCATTAAACACTCAACTTGGCAATTAATGTATATTACGTTCCACCTCTCTAATTTGATGTCATTGCCTTGTGCAAATGTGACTACATTGCAGATTTAGCACAAGGAATCATAGATGAATTTCCACCTGAAGTTAATTTTAATATTGTTGACAGTGATAAATATCTTCAATGAACTAACTCCCTTGTTCTTTCTGAATGGTGGTATTCGTGTGGTCTATATGTGGTGTAATATCTCATTCAAATAACGTAATCCTCATTTATTAATATTTCTTCAATAAAGAACTGAAGTGTCAGCATGGATTATATGTTCAAGGCTCCAATGTTGGACTTGAACCCATAACCTTCCACACAATGCTGTGAATGCTATAACTGTGCCATAGCTGAGAATGTAAAACTATAAATGAGATGGTCTCTATAATGGACAAGTGATCCATTTAGCAAGATTAAAGCCTATGACATGGTGAAATTTTAACTCAGTTTCCTATGCAGCCGTTGGAGCAGGGGTATCTCTTTTGACTGAGGAATTGACTGAGTACAGTTTCACTTTAAGTTGCTCTCTCAATGGCAACAGGCTATTAGATTAATGATATCAGAAGCTGAATCTCAGCCAGGCCCCTCACATTATTTTTTAACTTATTATATCAATTAGTGGTGCAGTTCATTTTATGAGAGTGTAGCAATGTAATTTAGGCTATAAAGCTCAAGATGAAGATGAAAGATTTTAAAGTTTTAGTAGAATTGCTCGTCATTTAAGTTTAGTGTTAGCTGATGGCTTCTCTTTCAAAATCTGCTCAGCAAAAGGTGAATTACAGACCTTCCATAAATTTGCCAGTGATCTCATAATGTGCACAAAGTGCAAATCCTGAACTGTAATCCTTCACTTGTGTAACTGTGCAGTCAGGTTACCTGATATTTTAAATGAGAAACTAATATATATTTTATTTGTCCCGATCAAATAGATAGATCAGATAACTGTTAAAATAATTCAATAAACCCTTTTTTTAAATTGAGAAATGATAATACATAGCAATGGACCTCTATAAAGTTAAAAATATATATATTTAAAATTATTGCTCGAACAATCACAGAACAGTGTTTGATGCTTCTGGTTTTGCAGTGTTATCCTGCACCAGACTCCGCATATGTTTTAAAATTCACAAATTGAGTAATTACACATCCTTGACATTCGATTGTGAAATAATATGATGTTTTGATTATAATGCAGCAACAATATAGGGGAGAGATTATGCTTGAAAAAAATAGCTTTTTTGCTATGGAAAAGGAATTGTAAAGAATAGTCTATGTTTCTTTCAACAATGTTCAGAAATATACGGAAGCCTTTGATTGAAAAGGAGAGATTGTAGAATGGTAAAACCTTTACCTGCACATGAAAATTGGTCACAAAATAATTAATTCAACATGGTCTCACACAATATTAATATTTTTTTAACCTATATAATCAATTAGTGTTCCTGATTGATAAACAACACCCACTCAGCTTTATTAAGTATTTCCTTGTTTTACTGGAGGATAGAATACTGTATCCAAAGGCAATGTTTTTTTTAACTCTCAGTTCATACAGGCTTAATCTGTTTGTCTACCCAGCTGTTATCAATTTAAACCCAATGAAACTCCCACACTGAGTCCATTTAAGCAGTCAATTGTAATATATCATGAAATGCGCAGTTATTCTGAATTGGCTAAAAAAGTAAAATTCATACTTAAGAACTAACAGTAAGCTGCATAACCCAGTAAATCATACATCAAGCACAGGCAGTTAGTCAATATTTGAGTATGGAAAATCAACAGGCATTTTAAGGGAAATAATCCTGCAGCAGTTTATTTTGTGGCTGTTATTCATTAGGGAAGGATGAGATGATTGATATGGCTATGGCTTTAATACAAAAGCATGGACAAACTAAACTAAATCATCTCAGATTTTACGCTAATATATCTTACCATGCAGAGATGCTATCTGACCTGTCACTAATAGCTGTACATAAATGTCACCTGACATCATTCACAAGCTACTGCAGGCCAGATTGGCAACAGATTGCTTTTACTGTAATGGTATTTGTAACCAGATTTCTCAAGATGGAGTTCTCACATTAGTTGACCTATAGAGGCTTATATTTAAATGTATAAAACTATTGTATTTATTTGTATTTCTGCAATAATGTATTCAGATTATTTCAGATTCAGAAGCTTTGGATATGTTATTGCCTAACCTATTCACTGTCAGTTTTACTTTGATATTAGTGACAGATTGAAGAGACGATTGAGGCAGTTGGTTTTAAATATATAATACTGACCTCAAAGTGTCAGTTATATCATTGCACAAAAAGTAATTTTGAAGCTGTTTGGGAAATAAAACTAAAATATCCTCACCTGTTGATTGTCAAAAATCGAGTCACATTTTATCCTTTAACGTGTCTCAATTTACTTAACATGGTCTGAATATACTTTAATGTGTTGTGCTTTGATGAAAATGAAACAATATTAACTAATAAATCATTGCAGGAATGCAGCTGGTGTTTATTTCAGGATATAACTGGTCTGAATTCTATCTTCAGCAAGTTTGGAAGGTATCTATTCAGCCATACTTTTACTGTCTGTATTCTCTGTCACCTTAACAGTTAATTGAATTCTGGATTAGAGCTCTTCCCTCTCTTTTTATTCTTCCCCTGCTTTATTGATCTTAAACCCACAAAACATTTTTTGCTATCTGAATGAAATCCGGTTTCTATAATCATCATGCAAAACCCCCTTCAATATTTAATGATTGGATTATAGTTTATTATGTCTAATACCCAATAATAATTTGCATGGCTAAATTTGGACTTGCTTATTCTGTTCAGTCTTTTGACAATATTTGGTTACTTTTCACTTTCTAATTCTGACATTCTGCACTCCAGATCTGAATGCATCCTTTCTCTTTCCATCAGTGAATTCTGTCTGGGCTGTTGGATTTTCGTGTTTTGTTTTAATTTTTGGTACAAAACAGAATGCAAATCCTGCCAATGTGAAAGCTCCATGGAAAAGTTGCCATAGCTAATGAGGAAGTCCAGCAAAAAATGATCTATTGTGTCTTATAAATCATTTTGGAGAGATGAGAGTGCCTTTTCAGAAAATTCCTCTTCATGTTTTGACCAAAATACATGTGGCTAAGAACCAAATTATATGGGAACAAGGGGAGATTATGCAATGAGCTAATGGATCCAGGCTAATTCATCTACATTCAAATGAAAATACAATGAAAGTTTATGTCCTCTGTAATATTGTTGCATATACTTATATGTTTCCTATTTTCTTAGGATTGTGGGTATAAACCAATAACAAGTACTGGACTGTATGGGAATTTGAAAGTGAGATCTAGTTGCAACTCTGTAGGTTCTGCTTGGACCTACCAGTGATCTGAAAAAGAGTAGAAGATAATGATGCAACATGTTTCATTTGTTTGTATGTGGATAAATGCATTGTTGTGTGTAAAACTAAAACATGGAGTCAAAGAGTCATAGAGTGATACAGTGTGGAAACAGACCCTTCGGCCCAACTTGCCCACACTGGCCTACATGTTCCAGCTACATTAGTCCCACCTGCCCTCATTTAGTCCATATCCCTCCAGGCCTGTCTTATCCATGTACCTGTGTATCTGTTTCTTAAATGTTGGGATAACCCGTGCCTCAACTACCTTCTCTGGCAGCTTGTTCCATATACCCTTTGCGTGAAAAAGTTACCCCTCAGATTCCAATTAAATCTTTTTCGCTTCATCTTAAACCTATGTCCTCTGGTCCTCAATTCACCTACTCTGGGCATGAGACTGTGCATCTACCTGATCTATTCCTCTCATGATTTTATACACCTCTATAAAATCATTTCTACTTCTCCTGCGCTCCAAGGAATAGTGTCCCAGCCTACTTAACCTTTCTCGAAAGCTCAGGCCCTCTTGTCCTGGCAATATCCTTGTAAATCTTCTCTGTACTCTTTCTAGCTTGACAACATCTTTTCTATAAGATGGTGCCCAGAACTGAACACAATACTCCAATACATGCTGTGACAAGAATCAGCTCAGGAAAATACAGTAATGATAAATAGAGATAGAAAGAAGTTTTCATAAATACTGAGAACAGAAATAAAAAGCTAATGAAAAGCAGAAGATTATCACCCCCAGTGCAACGGTTCTTCCCAATACTCTTTAAATCTTATTTTTTCGTAATTGGAACATTAATGATTTTCAAATCAGAGCTTCTTAATTTGAATGTAACTTCCACATTATATTGTTGATTTTGCTTATATGTCAACATCCTGGGCATCACTACCTTCTATAAATGCAACTAGAGATTTTCAGATTTTGATTACTTGGCAATAACAGTTTCATCTCTGATCTCCCGAAACCCTGACTGTTTATAAGGTATGACAGGATTGTGACAGAAAACCTTCCACTTGTCTAGATGATTCCAATTGTTCCAAAATCAAGATGCTCTATTATCCAGGACAGAATCATTTGCTCAACTGACAACTCCTTGACCATAAATATTGAAGCTTAGAGACTGTGCACATAATTGTCCCACAAATTAGACTTAATCATGGATTTAACGGGAGTAGGTTACAGAATCAATTACTATAGGGTGAAATTTCACCTGTTGGAAACTGGATCACCCTCATGTATGCTCACCTATTGATGTCATAGGTGAGCATCTATTTCCAGCAGGAACTACTACTGGGGAGAACACATAGACTTAATTCTTCATTTATGGAAAAACTAGTAGAGAATTGCCCCGGGATAAGAAATCTTCCATTTACAAGATTTTATATCATGAGCTCAATGTTTTGACAATAGTATTGGCCTGTTATCAACATTCACTACTTTGGTCATGAATCAGTGTTGCTCACTTCAATGATCATAACCTCCTTTTGCAACCCAGTTCTAAGCTGCATTCTTTAGGCTATGGTCTGATCATCGAATAGCTTAGTGCTATATTGTAGGAAGTTGGTTGGGGCCAAATAATTATGGGTGTCGAGATACAAGGGGGACCAATGTGCTGCCACCCTCCTACAACCATTCGATAATTTCCTGCATCTACATAACAACCTTTTCTGTTCTTATACGGTGGCTGCCATGGGGAGATTACCTTAAACACTAATTCACCTTCCAAAAAGCAGCACGACAATGCCACAGCAACAGTAATCTTGCTTGAAGCTTCAAAGCAACTGTACAGGTCTCATTTTTGCACTTGATTGTGCGTATGAAACACCACTCACCTGCTTTAGATGATTTTGATAAATTTCATAAATGTTTTTAAATGGAAGATCAACATGATCCACAAACCAATACATAACATACATTTAGTGTATCAAAAAGTGTGCTAACATTCATTTGCAGGCAATGCTCATTCATCCAGTTTAGTAGCAATTAATATCAAATTATTAGCTAATTTGCACTTTGGATTCTTGGCTGAATGAATTGATTGTCATAGATAAGAGATTTTCATAACTAGAATTTCAATCCAAGTCCAAAAGTAGAAAGGATAGAGAGATAATGCACGGTGGCACTCAGTTACAACCATCCCTTAAAGATGTTGTACAGTGCAATAGTCATGACAGACATGAAGTCTTCAAAAGAATAAAATCAATGGAGGAGTGCCTGGATATTGCATTAAGTTAGTCTCGTTCCCTTCCTTTAGTGGTAGTGACAAAGAGCCACAAAGTGCTGAAGAAACACAAAAACGAGTGCATTGTTTCTGTGAGACAAATGTCATAAAACTTTGCCTGTTTTTATTTACGTTGTCTGTAGCTTACCCATTAGTGATGCACTCCTGATAAATAAACAATGTATGTAATATCAGAGGCTGTGGTACATCAGAGTACTTTAGTGAAGGGCCACTTCACTGAGGAATGAAACACATTACCTTTAATCAGGCCTTTCTCTTGTAAAGTTTTCAATGAAGGTCGTCTTGTTATAAATTTTTTTAGTCTGCTCTTAACTCTCTTCTTCTCAGAGGTGTCAGATGCGCTGTGGTTCAGTCGTAGTACTAAGGGATGAAAGAATAAAATGGTTGTCACTTAACTGAAGCAATTCCTTGTAGAGATAGCTTTCATGTCCTATTACTTTGAAAACTAAAATAAGTATTTAAGGATATTGAGACCTTCTGGCATGCAGTATAAAATAATTCTCATTTCCAAAGATCCTGTTCCATTGAAGACGGGTTGATCCTCGTGATGCCCTGTCTTTTAAAATAATCTAAGCTCTCCAATTATCTTCCCTCCTTCTCCTGAAAGTGTTGACCCTGCCAGGCTACAGTTCTACTCACACCAGCAGTTCCAAAGAAATAAACACAAAATGTTACCCTTTGTTGGACATTGCACACCAAACAAGCTGCGCTGGCAGAGATTTTAATGGCACACACACTTTCCAGCAATCAGGAATAGATAAAAAAATAATTGATCTGTATTCGCTCTCTACTTTAGAATTCTTCAGTCTAATTAGCATGAAAATGTTAGTTAGAAAATCAAAGCAAAATCTGTTTATCTCATGCCATCCTTCAGATTACCACAATGGTTTGGTTTATTCCAGAATTTAACAGTCATATAAGTAGTCTGATTTAAAACCTAGTTTAGATAGGGATAAATATGGTTTGAAACTATATGTGCCAATCATATAAGTTAAATGGCTTATCCTTGCAAACAATGCATAAAAAAGTTGCATCTGAACGTGCGAAGTGTTCATATATTAATATTATACAATACATCTTCAAGTTCAACACTTTAAAAACAGATGGTATTCTAGTTTTCTTGGTCTGCATTAGCTATAATTAATGCCTTAGATTCTTTAAAAAAATTTCAAATGGAAAAATTCCAGAGAGGTATGCAGACTGCAGTATCTTGGTAACTTGAAAGCTGAGATAAAATTCACAATAAATAGCGACTTGGCCTCAGCCAAATGAGAACAGCAGATTATTATTGAAACAGAAAGGATACCTGTAATCTAACAGGTTTAAGGAATTCAGAAAAAGAAGCCACGTGCAGTCCAGTATTTGCCACAATTTTCAGTCTTTGAATCACATCTTCTTTGCTCACAGGACCATATATGTTTTAAGTCACAGATGGAAAAGTCTCCACTCTACAGTATCTATCACTGGCTTGGCATTATGAATGAAGTAGTGTAATCAAATAGTACAACATAGCAAATACAATTGAGATGTTAGATACAGAGAGTCAATATCTTCCTGCCTCTCCTCTTAGCACATTCCAATACTTAATCAAATTATGAAAGACATAAAAAAACTACCAATAGTGAAAACCTGAAATAAAATTAGATAATGGTGGGAACTCTTAGCAAGTCAGGCAGCATCCGTGGGAATGGGTGCTTATTTGGCTAAATGTACCCAACATGGTAAGTTATAAATACCAACAATTGGCAATTAGCAAGTGTCCTATAAATAATGCACCTGCTATTTGTAGGATACTTGTAGGTATACAGCTATAGCAGTTATAATAAGTAGAATTTAAAACATACTTCAAAAAGTTTTTCTTCAGCCAATAATCGAAGATACTAATCATAAAAAATAGTATAGCTTTGTAGAAATATTTTGGAAAGACATTGCACTGTGCCAACATGGATATACTGATGGCGGCACAAGGAATTGCAGATGCTAGAATCTAGATATACTGTCACTTGACACATATCTGAGATGGTTGTTGCTGTGATTTATCTTCCAATCTATTCAGCATATATAATAAGGGTAAAGTTGAATGATCAACACTAACACATATTGAATGGTGAATCATTGAACTTGACTCTAGTGGCTCTAGAAATCGTGGATGCATTGGTGATAATTTTCCAATGTTCTATAGACTCAGGATCAGTTTCTGTGGATTGAGGGTGGCTAATGTTATCCCACTTTTTAAGAAAGGCGGGAGAGAGAAAACAGGGAATTATACACCAGTTAGCCTGACATCGGTGGTGGGGAAGATGCTGGAGTCAATTATAAAAGATGAAATAGCCGCACATTTGGATAGCAGTAACAGGATCAGTCCGAGTCAGCATGGATTTACGAAGGGGATATCATGCTTGACTAACATCTGGAATTTTTTGAGGATGTAACTAGGAAAATGGACAAGGAAGAGCCAGTGGATGTAGTGTACCTGGACTTTCAGAAAGCATTTGATAAGGTTCCACATAGGAGATTAGTAGGCAAAATTAGGGCACATGGTATTGGGGGTAGAGTGCTGACATGGATAGAAAATTGGTTGTCAGACAGGAAACAAAGAGTAGGGATTAACGGGTCCCTTTCAGAATGGCAGGCAGCGACTAGTGGGGTACCGCAAGGCTTGGTGCTGGGACCGCTGCTATTTTTCAATATACATCAATGATTTGGATGAAGGGATTCAAAGTAACATTGGAAAATTTGCAAATGATACAAAGCTGGGTGGCAGTGTGAACTGTGAGGACGATGCTATGAGAATGCAGGGTGACTTGGACAGGTTGGAGGAGTGGGCAGATGCATGGCAGATGAAGATTAATGTGGATAAATGTGAGGTTATCCACTTTGGTATCAAAAACAAGAAGGCAGATTCCTATCTAAATGGCGTCAAGTTGGGAGGGGAAGTACAACGGGATCTGGGTTATCCTTGTTCATCAGTCTATGAAAGTAAGCATGCAGGTAAAGCAGGCAGTGAAGAAAGCGAATGGCATGTTGGCCTTTATAACAAGAGGAGTCGAGTATAGGAGCCGAGGTAATTCTGCAGTTGTACAGTGCCCTAGTGAGACCACGTCTGGAGTATTGTGTGCAGTTTTGGTCCCCTAATTTGAGGAAGAACATTCTTGCTATTGAGGGAGTGCAGCGTAGGTTTACAAGGTTAATTCCCAGGATGGCGGGACTGTCATATGCTGAGAGAATGGAGCGGCTGGGCTTGTACACTCTGGAGTTTAGAAGGATGACAGGATATCTTATTGAAACATATAAGATTGTTAAGGGTTTGGACATGCTAGAGGCAGGAAACATGTTCCCGATGTTGGGGGAGTCCAGAACCAGGGGCCACAGTTTAAGAATAAGAGTAAGCCATTTATGATGGAGACGAGGAAATACTTTTTCTCACAGAGAGTGGTGAATCTGTGGAATTCTCTGCCACAGAGGGTGGTGGAGGCAGGTTCTCTGGATGCTTTGAAGAGAGAGCTAGATAGGGCTCTTAAAAATAGCGGAGTCAGGGGATATGGGGAGAAGGCAGGAACAGGTTCTGATTGGGGATGATCAGCCATGATCACATTGAAGGGCGGTGCTGGCTCGAAGGGCCAAATGGCCTACTCCTGCACCTATTGTCTATTTTCTATTGTCTACTTTCAAGAGAGAGCTAGATAGGGCTCTTAAAGATAGTAGAGTCAGGGGATATGGCAAGAAGGCAAGAACGGGGTACAGATTGGGGATGATCAGCCATGATCACATTAAATGTTATCACCAAGGAATAGGGGACGTTTTGGGTCGAGACACTTCTTCAGACTTCTGAAGTACATCATTCTTTATGAATGGATTTAGATATTCTAAGGACATGAAATGTATTATATAAATGCAAGTTTTTACAAGCATTGAAGCCATATTTTGCTGGCTCGAAGGGCCAAATGGCCTACTCCTGCAACTATTGTCTATTGACTTCTCTTAACTATCAGTTGATGCCACTTAACGGAGTGTCATTAAACCTCACCTTGCAAACAATTCTAAATTGCTATTTTTACGGTTAGCAAGTATTTAAAACATTTCTTGGGCATCAACCTATGCTCAGTGTTAGCTTTTTCTTTTGAAGCATGTGTTCAAGTTCCATTTATTACTGTGAAGATGGCAGATAATATAGGCTGAAACTTGAAAACAGCACCAAGGTCACGTTGCATTTTTGGAGGTATTGTCTCTCTGACTTGACACTAAACTGAGAAAGACATAAAAGGTCCTGGTGGTCTTATTTGGAGAAATGTAGGGGATTTATTTCTGATTTCCAGGCCAACATTTTATCCCTTAAGCAACATCACTGAAACAGATTATATGGTCATTTATCACATTACGGCATGTGAGATCTGCTGCAGGCAAATTAGCTGCTGTATTTCCCTAACTTATAACAGTGACTACACTTCTGAAGTATTTAGGAAAGATCTGCAGATGCTGGAAAAATCGAAGGTAGACAAAAATGCTGGAGAAACTTAGCGGGTGAGGCAGCATCTATGGAGCGAAGGAATAGGTGACGTTTCGGGTCGAGACCCTTCTTCAGACTTCTGAAGTACATCATTCTTTATGAATGGTTTTAGATATTCTAAGGACATGAATATACTTTTATGCTGACGACACAGTGATATATTGCTCTGCGTCTACTCCAAATCAGACTCTCTGTCAGCTCCAAACTGCTTTTAACTGTGCAATGTAACCTGTGTGATTTAAAACTTGTTTTAAATGCTGACAAGACAAAGCTCATGCTGTTCACTAAAGCTAAATCAAAGCCCTCGGACCTCCCTCCTATCACCACTTTGCAGGGCTCTGTGATTGAATCTGTGTCTCAATATAAATATCTGGGAATTATAATTGACGATTCTCTCTCTTGTAAACCTCATATCCAACAACTTGTGAAAAAACTAAAGATAAAATTAGGTTTTTACTTTAGAAACAAATCTTGTTTTTCTTTTGAAGCCAAAAAAAGACTTGTTGCTGCAACGTTTATGTCTGTGTTGGACTATGGTGATGTTTTATATATGAATGCATCTTCAAAATGCCTACAGTCTTTGGACACAGTCTACCACGGAGCACTGAGATTTGTTACTAATTTTAAAACCCTCACGCACCACTGCTCTTTGTATGCTCAAGTTGGATGGTTTGCCCTGTCCACCCGCAGACTCCATCATTGGCATATCCTTATTTATAAGACTATCCTCGGTGTTCTTCCTTCATACCTGCAGAAGTATGTAATTCGAAAAAGCACAGGAACTTATCATCTCCGCTCTGAGGACTTGTTCTTACTAACTGTACCTAAAGTCCGTACTGAACTGGGGAAAAGGGCATTTAGCTATGCTGCTCCCTTCGCATAGAACCAGCTGCAGAATCAACTAAAACTTAAGGAGCTGGTTTCTATAAACAGATTTAAATCCCTTCTTAATGATGTTGAAGCGGGCTCTTCTGTCTGTACATGCTTTGTTTGATGATGTTCTGACTGTGACTCTATTTATATGTTCTCTGTTGTTTTTAAATTATTGTCTGTAACTGTGGAACTGTGCTGCTGCCTGTCTTGGCCAGGACTCTCTTGTAAAAGAGATTTTTAATCTCAATGAGACTTCTCCTGGTTAAATAAAGGTTAAAAAAAAAAATGAAAGGTACTATATAAATGCAAGTTTTTACAAGCATTGAAGCCATATTTTGCTCAGTTAGATTACGTTTTCGCAATAGTGCATCATTAAGTATTGAAAGAAGATAAACGTAAGTATTAGCATGCTTGTTCAGCTGTACCAGATATGAAAAAACACTCATTAAATGCTCAGTGGAGTAATGGTTACTTATTGTACTGCATTTCCAAAATGTTGTCCCATTGTCAAGAATACCACATTGCACAAGATAAACAGCTGATGGAATTCAGCAGTTCACCTAGCATCTGTAGAAGGAAATTGACAGTCGGCATTTTTGGTTAAGACCTTCATCTAGACTCACATGTCTGGAAGGTCAATATTTCTGGACGGGACCAAAACACAACTGTTCATTTTCCTCCACAGTTGTTGCCTGACTCTCTGAAATCTTCCATCAGTTTGCTTTTGCACCAGATTTCAAAATTTGCAGTATCTTACATCTCCATACTATCATTGTTTGTATATAGAAAATAGGATGAAGTTCTCACTGATTCAATAATTCAATGATACATTATTGTCACATGTACGTAGGTATAGTGAAATTCTTCGTGTTGCATACAACCCGGTAATCTCATACATTGCAGAGTTTTGGATACAGCCTATTCCATCATAGAAACCAGCTTTTCCTCCTAAATAACTCCATCAACATTCCACGCTGCTTCGTGACATCAACCAATATAATCAAGGACAACTCATATCCTTTCCTTTTCTCTCTGGTTAAGCATAAGACACAAAAGTTTTAAAGCACTTATCACCTGATTCAAGAACAGCTTCTTCCCTGCTGTAATCAGACTCTTGAATCACCTTGTGTGGCCAGATGCATGGCAGATAAAGTTTAATGTGGATAAATGTGAGGTTATCCACTTTGGTATCAAAAACAGGAAGGCAGATTACTATCTAACTGGCGTCAAGTTGGGAAAAGAGGAAGTACAACGGGATCTGGGGGTCCTTGTTCATCAGTATATGAGAGTAAGCATGCAGGTACAGCAGGCAGTGAAGAATGCGAATGGCATGTTGGCCTTTATAACAAGAGGAGTTGAGTATAGGAGCAAAGAGGTCCTTCTGCAGTTGTACAGAGCCCTAGTGAGACCACATCTGGAGTATTGTGGTCTCACTCAGACGGCGGTGGAGACCAGTTCTCTGGATACTTTCAAGAGAGAGCTAGATAGGGCTCTTAAAGATAGCGGAGTCAGGGGATATTGGGAGAAGGCAGGAAAGGGTACTGATTGGGGATGATCAGTCATGATCACATTGAATGGCGGTGCTGGCTCGAAGGGCCGAATGGCCTACTCCTGCACCTATTGTCTATTGTCTACCTTCTAAAGACATATTCCCAAACTCCCAATCACACTCATTGCAGCCTTTGCACTATTTAATCTGCACATTCTCTGTTGCTGTAACACTATATTCTGTACTCTGTTTCCTTCTCTTTTGCACTACCCATTTTATTCGTATGGTTTGATCGTACTCACATATGTTATGTTTTGCCTGGGTAGCTCGCAAAACAAAGTTTATCTCTATAGCTTGTGCACATGATGATATAAACCAAAGTCATAGGAATACCAGTAATGCAGCTGAAGGCCATCCTGCATCGACTATCCTGTATCTTCTATTTCTTAGTAAAACAGTCCTTTAATTCCTATTGTCATATCCATTACAATATAATTTGTTTACTTTGATGATCTATACAATCGGGTATCTAGACTTTGATGTTCATGATCACATCAGAATAACATGTAATATTTATGTTATAATCTTTCAAACATTTATGAGATTTATGCTATTCAGCTTTGGGAGAAGGCAGAAACAAATATCTACATAAACATCTGCCTTTTTAGAAACAATAAGAAACTAATTTTAAAAGATATATTATAATAATCTCACAATACAAAAATAGAAATACCACATTGTTTTGAAAAAAAAGTAGCAGATCAACAAACATAATGCATTTAATAATTTGATGAAGGAACAGACATATGGGATTGTTCAGTTGCACACTGATTTCTTAAGCAATTACTTCCAACATATTATGAACAACAGAGGATATTGTAGAACTATACATTAACCATCCCCGCTAATGGGCACAAGGTCTATTGACAGTAGATGTCAGAGTAAAGTGCTATTGATTGTTGTTGTTCATGAATATGACAAAATCTATTAATCTGAACTGAAGAAATAATGGCTGCAGTTTTCTCAAGTGCAATGTCATTGTCTGACTTGACATGCCAAACTCATTGTACTGACTGGGTGGGGAAATATTTGCACATTGTACTCCCAACAACAAATAATGTTCTTCCAGGAAAAATGTCCAACTCTGCCAGATGCCAATAAGAGCTGCTTTCAAGGAAGTTTCACAGACATTGATTTATGACAAAGAAAATAGGCTACTTTGGTACAATGCAAACATTTTCATGGCAACATGGGGAACATAAATGTTTTTCATCATTTAACATTTCAGAAAGTAGCATTCTGTTAAATTACAAGACTAAGATTTTGTTTTGAAAATTTCTATTATTGCCAAATAATAACATAAATTGTATTGCTTGGGGGGTTGAGGCATATTTGTCCCTGCAGCAGATGGACATGGTTTTAATTTGTGAGCCATGTTTGCCATGTATATGCTTTTCCCATTACCCTGCAATAAGGTCAAGTAACTTCAGGAGTTTGTACCTGCTAAAATTGTCCAGACCTCTATCAATATTATGCATTCTTTCTTAAAAGGGAAGTAGCTATATAATGCAGTAACATCTGGAAGTCCTTGTGCCTCTGACATGTTAGACAGCAGCATCGACAGTGCGGCTATGAAACAAACACCTTATTTTACCAACAGGACGTCAAAGTCATGATGGAAGTGGTCGACATGCACAGGAAGGTTTTGCTTGAAAAGTAATGTTCCTAGGAGCAGATAATAGAAAGCCATGGACAGGATAAACAGGTGAGCATGAGTTCCTGGTTTCATGGCGACAGGAAGTTTAATGAGCTCACACATGTTCAAAGTCAGTGCAAAAAGCCAGTTATTGTCCCAGTTCACCCACATTGGTGCTATGGCAAACAAAGCACACAAATGTTTCAACTTCAACTGAAAAATAAGGAAATTTGACATGTCTCCAATGACTCTTACCGATTTCTACAGAAGCACAATAGAAAGCATCTTATGAGGATACATCACAACTTGATTGCACAAGATTGGATGAACATGCAGCGAGTTGTGGATGTATCCCAGTACATCACACAAACCAGTCTCCTCCCCAATCGACTCCATCTGCACTTCACACTTCCTCGGGAATGCAACCAGCATAAACAAGTACCACATATTCCAGTCATTCTGTTCATAAACAAGTACCACTATCACAGTTTTCTCCCTTCTCCCGTTAGGTAAAATATACAAATATTTTAAAAAATGTTTCAGGAACACCTTTCTTCCCTGTTGTTTTCAGACAATTAAACAAACCTCTCATAGGCTAAAGGTGTTTTCCTGATCTCCCAACCTACCTCGGTGTGCCAATTGCACTTTATTATTTTATCTGCACTTTCACTGTTGCTGCAACACTATATTCTGCACACCGTTCATTTTCTCTTTGCATTATTGTTGTAGTGTATGGTTTGATTGGTCTAATTCATGTATGATATGATATGACTGGTTAGCATGCAAAACAAAGTTTCTCAGTTATTCACGGCACAGTGACAATATCAAACCAATATCAAACCCACCTGCTAACAAATGCACTAGTCATACAGCCATTCACTTACCAAGGGATCTGCATCATTTTAGAAAGCACCACTAACATGCTTTTCTTTCTCTTCTAGTAGTGCACAAAACTGAAGACTGCATACAATTCAGTGCATGTCGAATGGCCCCGTGCCCATGTAGTTCAGAGCAATCTTCATCTCTACAAACAGAACAGTTCATAACTGGGGTAGACAAAAATGCTGGAGAAACTCAGCTGGTGCAGCAGCATCTATGGAGCGAAGGAAATAGGCAACGTTTCGGGCCGAAACCCTTCTTCAGACTGGCGCAGGCAAGTCCCGAGAAAGCAAACATGGCTATGGTACCGGGTCTGGGTTAGGATATGGTCGTAGAGTTGGCGGGAAGGGGGAATCACAGAGGGGGGGCAGTGAGAGAGGAGGTCGTGAAACTTTCTTCGGAGAGAGGAGGAGAACTTCTTCAAAGTAGGCGTACCTTGAGGAGATTTCGCAGTGGAGTAGACAAAGTGTTCAAAACTGGGTATGTGTCTGCAGAAGATGACTTATCCCCTTAACTGCTGCCCTGATCGACCTCAACAAGAAGATGCTATTTCCTTAAATAGTTTTAATATAAGTCTGTGTCGCAGAAGACACTTAACAGGTTAGCTCCAAGACCACCTCTTCTAGTCCTCTGCCTTTAGATTCCATTGACAGGACATCCTGATCTTCTCCCTTTCCCTCCCAGCCCCCACCGAATTAAGCACCAAATTAAATGCCAACTGCATGGTCTGAGTTTTGAAAAGGACTCAGTGCAACCATAATAATAGTTGATGAAGTCACCATGAATGAGGGGCAATCTTGTGCTGCCTCTTGTGGTGTCTAATTGCTATTATCTGTCGAATTAACCAATTTCCACTTCAAATAAAACTCCCCATCAAACCTGCAGGTAGTTGATGATAAATAGCATGGGTACAAATCATGTTTACATTGTTAAGACCTACATTCCAATGCCTGATCAGGCCTGCATTTAAGCAGTGCACATGGATTGATGCCACTGATCATGACCTATATGTTCCATATGTAGGCATGTTTAACATTTAAAAACCGCCTATCAAAGGTTATGTTACGCGATATGAGCACAAAATGTACTTTTATGCATTTAACATCAATTTTATATCAAGCAGCACCTGAAAAAATGAGGTATGTGATAACAATTTTAAAGGTATTGTCTTATTTTTATAAAGCTAGAAAAGATAGCTCAATCTTGAACAAACCATTTGGAGGTTAATGTTTCTCAAAGAATGCCTTAATGAAAAACTGAGTTAGATTCAAATTCTCACAAGAGATATCCTAGAAAAAAACTTACAGGGTAAACTGATTGTTGTTTCAAATAGGGTAGTTAAACTTGTAGTTCATGACCCAATTTTGTCAATGTTTTCACACACTGATAACAGATAATAATTAAGTCCATCACTGTCTGATCATTCTATTTTCATTCAATTTGATAGGCTGGAACAAAATGAACTTCCCATTTTGTAAAATGCACTGACGGGTTAGGTGGCTTTTGATTAAAACATCTGTATTTGCTAAATTTTCAGATGAGCATTTGAAATTAACAACCAAATGCCACTCATACTACCTTTCTCTATGCTAGACAGAAAGGAGATTAATCAAACTGACAAGCAACATTATCTATGTTTATTTGTGTAATCTGTCTAGACTAATCCATGATTATACGCAAATGTCATTGAACAACAGGATATTCCTTTAATATCTGCTTTCGTACAGAGCTCATTCTTTACAACCAATGGAAAAATTCAGAAGTACCAGAAGACTAAAAAAATCTGCAACGGCTGAAACTCAGCCTAGTTGTGCGCCTAATATAGTAACATTTATCAAATGTCAACTTTTCAATTAATTAAGTGCATGATAATAAACTTCATTACTTTGCCCATGAGTGTTAACATTTTATAACGAAAACAGGGTAAGCTGGAAATAATCAACAGGTCAGGCGGTGTCTGCAGAGAGAGAAATAAGGTTAAAGGTTCAAGGCATTGACTATTCATCAGAACTAGCTTCTGCCTGACTGGTGGGTTATTTTTTAGCATTCCAATCATATTTAGTTTATTAGTTTAGTTTAGTTTATTATTGTCAAGTATAGAGGTACAGTGAAAAGCTTTTTGTTGTGTGCTTTCCAGTCACTGAAAATACGATACATGATTACAATCAGGCTGTCCACAGTGCACAGATACAGGATAAAGGGAGTAATGTTTAGTGCAAGATAAAGTCCAGTAAAGTCCGATTAAATATAGTTTGAAGGTCTCCAATGAGATAGATGGTAGCTCAAGATGTTTCTCTAGTTGGTGATAGGATGGTTCAATTGATTGATAACAGCTAAGAAGAAACTGTCCCTGAATCTGGAGTTATGCCTTTACACACTTTTGTACATCTTGCCAGATGGGAGAGGGGTAAAGAGGTGGGGTGAGGCTCGTCCTTGATTATGCTGAAGGTCTTACCGAGGTAGCTTGAAGTATAAATGGAGCCAATGGAAGGGACGTTTCCAATTTCTAGCATCTGATCTTTTCAATTAATATGCAGTTTTTAATATTTCAATTAATGTCTACATTTTCACCTCTGCTCTGACTGTACACCATCTATTCACAATGTTATAAAGCCAAGTTATATTTAATAATGTTATAGATATAGATATAATATACAGAGCAAAGCTGCAAATTGATTCAGTATTACAAGTTTATAAAAATAGTGGGAACACCATGCATTATTTAATCTTTTGCTACATGTTCTTATAATGAATGAAACGTAGAAGGATACATTCCAGAATCTCAGTAAATATCAAATGGTTTACAATTAATAAAGAACTCTTTCATGTTCTTGTCCAAGAAAAAATAGCAGGAAATTTGTCTCTGCAAAGTCAAAGCAACAGCAATGAGGTCAAAGAACAGTTAATGTGTTTTAATGGGATTGGCTGAGGACAATGAGAACTTTATGGTTGACCCTTGAAAAATATTATGGACTTTTTATCATTCATTTCTGAGCATAGAAGACTGCATCCCTAAGTGGATCTAATGCACACAATCTTCTGAGTCTGTGGTGAGGGGCCGAATGGCCTACTCCTGCACCTATCGTCTATTGTCTATTGAGAATACTTAGGTTAACCAAATAAAATGTTGTATGAAGTTTGTATTTTGGTTGCCCAACTTTGCAACTGGGTTTTTGTGCCCACTTCTTTCATAAATAACAACAGAAATGTTCATTATGTGGTCAAAAGGTTATTATGAGGATTGAAGGTCAATAATGGATACTCATGTAACACATCCAAAAGTGAATTCCAATTACTTTTTATTCCACTAACTCATTGCTTTCAAGGAAAGTAAAATGAGAATTGATGTTCTAAAAACATGAGCTAAAAACAACAAATTTATCAGCACAAAATTCTGCAGTTTTGAGTCATTCACTTGTCCATGAGGATCATTTCCCAAAAAAGGAAAAAATATGATTATACATATTCAGAGAATACTCAGTGACTATATATTTTTTCCATTCCCAAAGGGTTCTCCACTTCTCAGGAGAACCAACTAATTTCCAAATATTTAGACCAAGAAATATATCTACTGTATTGTATGTACTGAATGATGTAAACTACTTTACATACAAAATTCATCATTTCTTTATTCAATCTTATTTATACATTGTAAGCTTAATCCTAAAAAAATATATTAAACGACAAATCTAGAAAAGTTAGAAGCTATATTCCCCCAAACAGAATAGATTTGAATATTCAAGGATATAGTACATTTAGCTTAAACCTACAACCTAATATAGGTCTTGTCAGCATACCAGTTACAATAAATGTGTACCTTGTGCACAAAACTTGCAATTAAATTTAAGTCTGAAGAAGGGTCCTAGCCTGAAATGTCACCTGTCACGTTCTCCAGAGATGCTGAGTTACTCCAACACTATGTGTCATTTTGCAGTTTAATTCCCTGCGCTTTTTATATCCAGTCTTAAAGATACTCTGTGTATTTTCATAAGTTAGTAACATTGCCACTCTGTTTGGTCTCTGATTAGTTTGCAGGAATTATAGATCAATCATGTCCCATGTTTGTCTCAGGCAATGGACCTGGTCTATAAATGTGAGGTCTGCTGCCTAAATCTGTTTCAAGTTGTGATAGTGGGCTGTTCTTTTATATACTAGCAGTATGCACAAAGGTTGCTATAGAATATACCGAGGAGATCCATGGCAGTGATTCAGGAATCATAAATGTCAGTACAGCGTATAAGGGAATATATGGGTGGCACAGCAGCAGAGTTGCTGCCTTACAGCGCTTGCTGCGCTGGAGACCTGGGTTCGATCCCGTGTACGGGTGCTGTCTGTATGAAGTTTGTACGTTCCACCCCTGACTGCATGGGTTTTCTCTGAGACCTTTGGTTTTCTCCTACACTCCAAGACGTACAGGTTTGTAGGTTAATTGGCTTGGTATAAGTGTAAATTGTCCCTGCTGTGTGTAGGATAGTGTAAATATGCGGGGATCGCTGGTCGGGATGGACTAGGTGGGCCTAAGGCCCTGTTTCCGTGGTGTATCTCTAAACAAAACTAAACTAGCTAATTACGCTTAGGAAATTGAGTCTCAGATGAAGCCCATCTAGCTTTTGAGCAATCAAGTCCCTGATTCAGAGTAAAGTGCACAATTGTCTCCAACATCTTACTCCAGTCTGAACTTAAATAGTTATAAAATTATTATTTTAGCCTTCTCATCAATCACACATCAGGAAATATTGCTCATGGGTTTGTAGAATAAATGTTTAGATTAGTTATTAGTTCAAGAATTCTCATTATTTAGGTAGGTACGTCTCATGTTTTTTTTTTGATATATGCAAACAGCCGTGATTTAGTTCCCACAATCATGCTGGACTGCTGAGTTCTTTAACTTTAACTCCAGATGAAATAAAAATATTTCAACCAATGTTCGGACCAATAGAGAATTAATTTTTTCCAAATATTTTGAATGCAAGGGCAAAAAGCTATCGTTAACAGAAATATATGTCGAAAATGCACTAATAATTCTAGATTATTGCATGAGTTCATACAAGTATGCATTAGTTCTTGAAAAAACGGGCTTTCCAGCATCTTTTCCACCAAATATGGCAAGTCTCCCTGAAGGCTTTTGTTGTTTGTTCTGCCTATTGATTTTGGCATCCAGTGATTCAAAGTGACAAATATGAGAATGTCTGAGGACAGATTGGTTTGGGCTTATTTTCACACTTTAAAAGGGTATGGGCTTCATGTGACTTTTTTCCTCACGGTATATATTTTTTGTTCAGTAAGATGGTATCCACAGTAGGAAATGGTGCTAAAAAGAAACCTAATTGAAATGCATCTCAGTAATAATGTCATCTTTGGAAATTATTCTGTTCAGTGGAATCCAGATGTCATGGCAAATGGTGAAACGGCAAATGCCCAGCGTAGTGGTGAAAATGCTGGCCAACATTTCACATTGGTGCTAAAATGAGCCAGATCAGTTTTTTGAAATGTTAACCTCAGTTCCAAGTGTCAGCAGCTTTCAATGCAATAAAGGCCAACTAGTTAGCATGCATGCACAGATACACAAACACCCACAGACGCACATAGATACACACACCCACATCCACGCACACACACACAATCTGAAGAAGAAAACTGTGTGGAGTGTGGAAACTATTGGTATTAGAGTCAGCAAATTCAGGAGCTGGGAAGTCAGCAGGAGGCAAATATGTCAAATGGAACCGCAACAAAGCGAGAAAGAAAATGGTTTGATCCAGGACTGTGTAGTAGGTGAAGAACCATGCTGAATGAAATAGTAATATCCAGGGGAACAAGAGATGACCTATGAAGTAAAGTAATGAAGTTCTGACATAAGTAGAAGAGAGCAAAGTCTCTGCATCTTAGATTTTCTGTGAAGTGGAATTAAAATTTCAGAGCTCATCCGGTTAAACGCAGAGGCCTAGTGAGGCTGAAAGAGGGAGGATGGATAAGAAATTAATATAAATAATACAGGATACATAATTAGGTCAGAAAGCTGTTTTTCATACATGATATTTGCCATATTACCAATAAGTTTGTTGCGCAAAAGTTCCTCCAAATTTTTTTAAGCTATCCGGTAATTGGACTTCTGAAGAACGTTATAGCCTGCATTGCATCTGAGGATGCCTGGATAATATGAAAAACACATTATTAAAAAAAAAAAATGTATTAAAAAAAATCTAGTTGCCGATTATGTGTCAAGTTCATACCAGAATTAAAGCATGATTGTGAAATTCCAGGTAGTTATTTGACAGGGAAATCGACTCGAAAGCTGAAATCAAAATTAATTCTGATACAAAATATTCATATTGAGGGTTTAATTTTTAGTAATCTGAAGGTGTGGCACGTGGGGATTCCACATTAAGATTTCCCACCCTGATGCATGCTAATTTAGATTACATCAACAGAACACCACTGAAGGAAGTAGGAAACCTCCTCACTGACTCTCACACCACTTGAGAACATTGCTGGGAACTGCAGTGTGAAAATGTCAGCCTTCTCTGACTCACAGTTTCAACACAAGCAATGTTATGAATGATGAGTTTTATCCTTACATAGTAAACGTGTCAGAGGCCACATCAAAGTATAAGGAAATACAGGAGAATTGAAATGATAGAGAAAGATAACATCTATTTGGCACATTTTTGATCTCACAAATTAATCACTTTGTTTTTCAAAACAATTCAGCCTATACTGCCTTTTTTTGTTTCACCTTTCGGTGAATTACTTGTGGGCTGTAATATTCCTTAATTTAACCTGCTTAATGATACAAGTCAACTATTTGACAAGGGGTATTTCACAGCTGCCTCCAACATGTCCTTGAATGACCAGGGATGGTAACTTCAGCTCATTTGTTTCTCCCCCACCCCCACTCCCCCTCACCCCTCCCACTCCCTTCCCTTCCCCCCCCCTCCCCCCCCCCCATCAGGGTGGGAAATCTTAATGTGGAATCCCCACGTGCCACACCTTCAGATTACTAATAAATTAAACCCTCAATATGAATAGGTGATTTTGGGGTCAGGCGCCTTCGTTAGACTGAGGAAGAGTCTGAAGAATGGTCCCAACCCAAAATGTCACCTGTCCATAATTCTCTAGTTACTCCAGCACTTTGTGTCCCATTGTGTAAACTAGAATCTGCAGTTCTATGTTTCTACAATTAATTGTATGGCACTTAGCATATACCAGTAATATGCCTTGTGATCTATATATGGTTCAATTAAGCTATGCGTTTATCGCCTGTACAAATGCCGTTTTCCAAGATAATTAATATACAGATTTGGTTATTCATTCAAATCAAGAATATAATTTCAGTATGTTCTACCTATTGCCTGATTCTACCAATATTATTTTGTCTATAATTTTTAGAATACTTTTTTTGATTTGAAACATCATTCATAGTTTGCTGACATAGACTAGCTAAAATAAATATTTTGAAATATTTTGATTTTACTACAATTGGAAATAAAATTGAGTATCTGTGGTTAATGCGAGAGTATCATTTGTGAATTGTGCTCATCTTCTGATCTTTCATTGACTTCAATGGAAAGTTGAGAAATGAGTACATACAATAGTGTTTATTCTCATTCCTCTTCTCTAATATAACAAAAATATTACTTTTTATTTTCATGAGAAGTACTGGGATTCCATGTGAAACTTTTGATTTTTTTTTCTTTGGTCTCCATCACAAGGTTCTGGGCTCATGCACAAGTGTGTGCGAACATAGAAGTCATGAATTTTATTGAGAGATTTATTTCACAACTCTCCTCGACATTGCATCCTCAGAATCTAGCAACAGAATGACAGATACCCAAAAGTTGCTCTTGAGAAATTGCCCACTGAAAATGCATTAATCACTGGCGGTACTTTGGCCGCAGAATTCATTCTAATGGAGGTGGGTAGATATCATAGAGCGTAGAACAGTACAACACAGGAACAGGTCCTGCAGCCCACAATGCCTGTACTGAACATGATGCCAAGACCAACTCTTATCTGCCTGCACCTGCCCCATATCCTTTCATTCCCAGCATATCCATGTGCCTGTCCAAAAGTCTCTTAAATGCCACCATCATATCTCCTCCTCTACCACCCATAGCAGTGTGTTTCAGGCACTCACAATCTTCTGTGCAAAAAAAATTGTTCCACACATCTCCTTTAAACTTTGCCCCTCTCATCTTAAAGCCATGCCCTCTAGTATTTTATATCTCGATCTTGGGAAAAAAATGTCTACCCTGTTTATGCCTCTCATAATTTTATATACTTCCATCAGGTGTCCCCTCAACCTCCGGCATTCCAGTGAAAAGAAAACGACCTCTGTCCAACCTCTCCTTATAGCCTTCATTCTGGTAAACCTCCCCTACATACTTTACAAAGGGAATTACATTTTTATACTGGATATTACATTCAGGGAAATACATTGTTATACTGGGTTAACTTTAAATATTATTTAAATGTTCTGTATTTTTAATATAAAATAATTAATTTAAAATCATACTTGTTTTAAACTTCACTAGACCAAGTGGGAACCGTTGAGTCCCGTCCCCTCAATGCGCGCTTGCAGGGGGGGGGGAGGGGGGGGCGGCCTGCGGCATCACACACCCACGCTAAGCACCCCCCACACACACACACACACTAACCCCCCCCCCCCTTGATGTTATATTAATATTATTAATTCGCCCCTCTCAATAAGGGCAGAGAGGGGGGAGGCGTGGACTCGGTGAGCGGGGCGGGCCCGACTTGCTCGTTCTTTCTGCGTCTTTTTGGAGCGGAGTGCGGGCAGTGTCTTGAATAATGGGGGAGGAGGGAGAGATCGGGTGGGGTGATGTCACTCGCAGCGTGAGGAAGAGGGGTGCGCAGACCCATTGTGACGTCATTAGCGAAAGACAGTCGTTTGTAAATTCAAAGTTTTGTCAGATTTTTGAACATTTAAAGTAATAACTTAAAGCATGACATTTTCAGATAAGGCGATTTCGGATTCCACGGGAAAAATCTCTACTGGAATAGTAAAATTTTTACCGTTAGCACGTTGTTTTTTTGAGAAGATGTGATTATACATATACACACACACACACACAAATAAATACACATCCAAGATCAGACTTTTAAGTATATATATATATATATATATAAATATATATATATATATATATATATATATATATATATATATATATAAATATATATATATAACAGGCTGAAATTTTTTAGAATGAGATCCATAGACATTCAAATCATGAATATATATATATTCATGATTTGAATGACTATGGATCTCATTCTCAAAAATTTCTGCCGGTTTTATATATATATATGTGTGTGTGTGTGTGTGTGTGTGTGTGTGTGTGTGTGTGTGTGTGTGTGTGTGTGTGTGTGTGTGTGTGTGTGTGTGTGTGTGTGTATATTCATGATTTGAATGTCTATGGATCTCATTCTCAAAAATTTCAGCCTGTTATACTTTGACAGCTGGCTTAATTCTGGTATTGTGGGTGTCAAAGCATATCTGTTGGTAGCGATTGTTCAGCATGTGATGCTGCAAGACCCTGTGCTGGACAAGTACCCGCAATGCTACACTTTGGCCTTGAAATAAATTATTTACATTTGCATTAATTTCTACGATAACGCTGATGGAACATAAATCCCACGCTATTAATGCTGGAAGGATGATTGAAAATATGAACCAGTCTTACTGGTTAGCTGAACATGGCCTGGGCATGGGGATGCAGTGCTTTTTTTACCGGTTTTCTTTTATTTCGACTTACTCCATTCTCATTCAATAATACCGAGATATTGTTCTAATTAGCAAGCATAGCTCGCTTATGAAGAATAAATTTTGTTTTTTCAGTTGATATAGTTATATTTTGATTGAAGACACAGGAGTAATTTCAGTGCTCATGAACACTGTTTAAATTATTACCATTCTATGCAACACTCTCATTGATGACTTTTCTCATTTGGAACCATTAAGGATTTCTATTGTTTAATGATCAGATGTAATGTGTAAAAAAATGTTCACAAACTGAATAATACAGTGAGTTCAACAGAGTGACTAAACCTTGGAATCCAGGGGATCCTTGGATCAATCCACAGCCTGTGGTGAGTTGACTGATCTCAGGCAGAACAACAGTAGGGGACAAAAACATTTGGGAGGGGATAAAATAAACAGCAAAGGCTCCAATTCTTGATTATAACCCTGAAACCAACCTGAAACTCATTGGGCAAGTGTTGGTGGAAAAGGGTATGAACAAGAGTGGAACTCCAGCAACTTGACAACCTGCTGGCTCAGGTTTCAAAATGCACACAACAATTTACTGACAGAGCAGAAGAAAGATCAACATCAAATAAAGAACCAATGAACAATGAAAATATCCCAGTACATAGTAAATGAATAGGTGGCACTGTGCTGCGGCTGGTAGAACCATCTCTAAATTTGCAGACACCACCATTGTTGGACAAATAATGGGTGATTACAAGTCACAGTACAAGACAGGTCATAGCACAAGTCACCCCTGACCTCGGGCGCTGTCTATGCGGAGTTTGCACGTTCTCCCTGTGACTGTTTGGGTTTCCTATAGGTGCTCCGGTTTCCTCTCACACCCTACAGATGCGTGGGTTTATAATTTAATTGGCCTCTATAAAATTATCCCTAGTGTATAGGGAGTGGATGCGAAAGTGGAATAACATAGAACTAGTGAAAACAGGTAGACAGACAGATAGACACAAAAGGCTGGAGTAACTCAGCAGGACAGGTAGCATCCCTGGAGAGAAGGAATGGGTGACATTCCGGGTCGAGACCCAGGTGTCTATCTAGTGAAAACAGGTGAGATGATTGGCGTGGATTCGGTGGGCCAAAGGGCCTGTTTCCATGCTGTATCTCTGAACTAAACTAAATTGAAATACACAGGCTTACAAGATCATAAGGTAACACAGAGCACACCAGAGAGGCTTTGACTTCACAGCAGGCCAATCGATTTTTATTTTATCTATCTTTACTGAAGAAGCCAATTTATGCTTTGACTTTTAATCAGCAGCGAATGCAGAATTTCAAATATTTTGTGCAGGTTATTTTTTATTAATATAGGAATATTACGGAATCTAGGTGAACATATTCAAGTAAAATTATTTATTTGTGTCATTATATAAACACCGCACGGTGAGGTATTTTTAGATTACAAATTGCCATAGTAGACAGTATACCTAAGGATTATCCGATTTTAGTCAATAACAATAGGGTCACAGGACAAACTATGTCTGATTATACACAAAATATTTTAACTAATGAACTAATAACAAATATTATTTATATGACTATTATACTATATTACTTTAATTGCATCCCAGTGATTTGGATGTTAAATGTTGGCAAAAACAGCATTTCTTGGAGAATGATTGAAAGACTGTACATTAGTGATATTGCAAAGCAAGAAAGCGTATCTGGATATTCTTTGAAAGGAGCTTTTTTTTTGCATGGAGCCATGTTGGTTATCATAATATCAGGTTCAGGTGCAATCTGGGCTGGTGGAAATATTGGATTTTATTGACTTTGACCTGCACTTCACAGTTGCTGCCAGTGCTAGCTAGATGTATAGCATTTTAACAGCCACAGGGCTATCAAAGCACTGTTGGTTCTGCTGCTTGTAGTCATGAAAGTCCAGAACGTACTGTTACGTAAATTGCAACAAGCCTAGAGTTCTTTACAGAACTTTCAAGTGGCTGTCAGCACATGAGCTTCTCTTTCTCAGTCTTCTCATTTTATCGTTGGTTTGAAGTGAAGAACTGTACATGCTTGATGTACTTGTTCATAAAAACAAGTACATCAAGCATCACAAATGAACTCTGTGCAACTTACCTCAATAAATATTGGACTGCAACTTTTACATTTCAGGTAATAACCGAACTTTGTGAATCTGAAATATGACTATCATCAAATGGAGGGATGTATTATTTACACATGGTCTGGGAAACAAACAGTTAAGTAAAACAAAAAATTCTGTTGAATGCCATAATGTTCCAAAATAAATGACTGGAAGAGAGATATTTTGAGCTGGTTTGGGTTGAAGAGCAATGGGAAATAAAGAATCGATGGTGGTGAATCTCCTGCCATATTGCTGGTTCACCTAAATTTCTGTCCTGCTGACCTCTGGATGGCTAATTGCCATTCACATCACCTCCTTCCATATGTCTGATATGTTTTGGAGATTAAATATAGAAAGCTTCCATATCTTTGCCAATACTGTTGCCATTTAGATGACTATCTTGGTGACAGTTAAGATATTGCTGCATCTGGAGTCACATGCACACCAGATAGGGTAAAGATGACAAACTTCCTTTCCTAACTGTTTCAGAGATCCAGATGGGCTTTTATGACAATCTGGACCTTTCACAGTCACCACACCAGCTTTGTATTCCAGATTTATTTAATTATTTGAATTTAAATTCTCCAGCAGGAATTCTAGATCAAAAGTCCAGGCCTCTGGACACCAGCCCAGTAACTTAACCGCTATATTACCATATCCTTTCTCGTCCCAATAAGATTTCAACCGGAAATTTAGTTTGCCAACTTTAAGACCACTCCGCATTTTCTTGTTAGCTGTAAATATTTCCACCGTCTTGTTATCTCACCAAAGAGGGAAGACTTAAACTATTCTATTCTAAATATTTGAAAGAATAAAAGAATAAAACAACCATCTGAATTTAAATAAAAATATTCATTTTATCCATCTTTTATCTATCTTGCATTAATTGGACAACTGGTACTATATGAGCCCTGAAAAAACCCAGTGAAACGTACTAATACTCAGCATGACTACTTAGAAGAACTTTTCTCTCCAGCAGGAATTCTATCCTCTCTCACTGCATCTGTGATTCTTACTGCTCTCCTACTCCTTAATCTGTAGTATTTTGCCTTTGGACAACATGGGTTAGATCCTCCAAATATTCTATTTTTTTAAATTAATTAATTAATTTTCCTTTTGATGCCATTATTACAACTTTATTATTGCGAGCCAATATTTTGGTCATGATGCTTCTCAATTAAATCTTGCTGAAATATCTATATTTATTTCCTTCATTTCTTTCATTTTTCCACACCCTAAGCTATCCTGCTCCCAAACCTCTCTTTGTGCCTCATTTATCTCAAAGCCAGAGCATCAATAGTTATTTCTTGTGTACATCCACCTCAATGCCTTTCTCACCCTGATTGTATGATCAGGACCTAATTGAAATTAATCATTTGTATACAATATTACACACCCAATGTGTGAGCCTCACCCCTGAGAGGCTTTTGAGTGAAACAGATTATTTTTTAAAGCACAGTTGCTTATATTTTATCTATTAGTAGCAAATATTAAATTATGTTATGATAGCCAAATCTGGAATGCAATAGAGTTGAAAGTCCATTTTACTGCTGAAATAGAACGTACTTAAACATTAATATGGCATACAGTTATTTCAAAAGTTTCCATGTCGTGGATGTGGTAAGTATAATTTTGTTTTCCATTTTCAAACTGTTTCACATGATGCCCATCATTAACATTCTATTCCTCACCTTTCGATGAAAAGGTTGAGGAGAAAATAAAAATCTGTCACCTAATAGCTAAATAAAAGGTATTACATTCATCATAGCAAAACTTCTGTATATTACTTTGGCTGCTGCTGCAGTGCTGATTAAAATCAATAATAATTTCAGTGACCTGAAGAAATAAGTTCAGTGACTTAAAGAAGTAAATTATGAGCCAAGCATGCTTTTTATTAGGTTATAATAGATTCCCGATGGGTTCCAAAGCCACAACTCCATACAACAAACAGTGTTACAGCCGCACAACTTCTTCAACACAAAATTAACTTTTTTTTAAAAAGAGATAGATGTACAATTAAGAAAGCACGAAGAGTTCTTGCCAGAATATGTTCACCAACCACCACTTCAAATCATGAAACATTTGTTAAAAATTGCATTGAGGAAAAATAATATTTTCGATTATCGAGGAAGCACAGTTTCCTCAACCATAGGAATGAAGACCATTAAGATTCTGTAACTCGTTGTTTCTTGATTTTTTTCCCATATCCCTTTCCTCCTAATACAGTATTTTATACAGTAACATATGCTGATTTATACATAAATCCCCAACATTTAAGACCAAAATAGAACACTTAAAAAAAAGTGGGCTTTGTTTTAATTTTAATGCTGACACAATAAAGATTTTTCCCCCTTAGCATAAGACATTGGCATCCATTAAGCATAACTGAAATTATCCTTTGTTCAATATGTATTGAATCATGAAGCCTATCTACCCCTAATGTCCATGAGCGGTTCAAGACTTATTAAACACAATGCCTTTTTAAAAAAGTATCAAGAGCTCAGAACTAAATGAAACCGACTTAATATATTTTTTGAGGGCCACTGTGGAAATATCAACATTTTCTTCACTACTTGGGAATTATTACATTGTGAATGCTGCCAGACAAATCAACATAAACTGAATGTCCTGGAAACTGCATGTCCTGGAAACTGCTGAAGTTTGTGTGAAATCTAGCACACAGCAAGCACGCACAGCTAATGACCTTTGTTAGAAATGCTACAAGTTTTTTTTAATATTAAGGTTCAAAACAAGTTTGAATTTAATGATCTGGGAAGTAAAGTCTAAAAATAAGGTGTTCATTTCATTCTAAGTAATGCATGCTTTAAATGTCTCCAGACATAACTTGTACCAGATAGGATGGTTCCTGCTCATTTAGTGCATCCAATTGCCACTGCGGTCTGCAGAGGGAGAAGTGCATTTATGAGACATGGGATGCCCTGCATAGAAAAAAATGTTGTAGGGTGACTAAGAATTTAAAAGGACTTGAGCAGATTAAAAGTCTCTGCTTAGTAAGAACAAGTTGGCTGCAGACACATATGTGGACTTTCTCAAAACAAGGAAGCATGATCTTGAACAAAGCTGTTGCCTTGTGACTGCCAGATAATATTCATAGAAAGTTAATCGGAGTATATTGGTGATCTGACAGTGGTTGCTTCATTCCAAACAGACCAGGTGACAGTTAGTTACTATTTGAGAATTATAGTGTAGCCCAAAAACAACAATCACAAATGTATCATTCTCTTGGATCAAAGGGCACAGAAAATGTTGTGGCAAGGATGAACAGGTTTGTAGGTTAATTGGCTTGGTGTTAATGTAAAATTGTCCCTAGTGTGTGTAGGATAGCGTTATTGTGCAGGAATCGCTGGTCGGTGCGGACTCGGTGGGCCGAAGTGCCTGTTTCCGCGCTGTATCTCTAAACTAAACTAGACTAAAACTAAACTAAACCAGAGGTATTCAATGGCCCCGGAGTAACCCATCAACTAACCATATTCTCAGTATTCGTTTTTTTATACACTGACAAAAATACTTGTTTGACAGATTGGTCACTGTTCTGAATTTGATATATATATATTTTAAACAAGCATCCGAGTCTTATACTGAATTTAAATAGAGAGTTTATCTTCTCAACGGCTGGTATTTAAAAAGGCTACTACATAGAAATAAGATCCGCTCAAGAAATAGAACGTAAAGAACCTTCTTGACAGGGGCTCCATGTTCATGGCTAACAAATGCAAAATGCACAGTTTTACATTTGCCACAATTGCCAATGCCAACCAGACACCAGAAGTCATTCATAAGCTAAATGTCTAGAAAGACCTTGTGTGGTGGCTGACCTGCACAATATAATGCAGCACTCTGCTTGGACCAAAACATGTTCTGCCCATGGAGGATATGGATTAAACTTTCGATAGCCAGCTCAGCCAAAAATCCATGCTCATCTGACCCTCCATCTTACCTGATATTTAGAAACACCCAAAATGATCGAAATTCAATGGCACACTCAAAACATTTGAGAAGCCCAAAGATCAGGAAATGTACGTTGCTAAATGTAAATTGTTAATCGAGCATCCATTCAAGACTCAAGGGTGTTAATGGTCATATGGACTGAGATTGGAACCATAAAATGTTCACTTGCTGCAGCTTTACAGGCACATAAACACAATAGTACAATATATAAATATTCAATCAACATTAATACAATAAATTATCAGTGATACTATGTAACCAGACTATAACAGTATAAGCCAAAGGACGTAGTGCAACCTTATACAAAGTCTATGGCAGTTCAGTGCTGAGATAGGGTTATTGCCAGGGTTGTGCAGTATGATTCAAGAGCCTGATGGCTTTTATTTGCTTAATTGATTGAAACATATAACATAGAAACAGTCCTTATGGCCCACCGAGTATCCCCCGTTCATAATAATTCTATGTTATCCTATTTTCACATCCACTCCCTACACACTAGGGGCAATTTACAGCAATCAATGAATCTACAAACATGCACATTTTGAGATGTGTGAGGAAACCTATGCGGTCACAGGGAGAACATGCAAACTCTATACAGACAGCACCCAAGGTCAGAATGGAACCTGGATCTCTGGCTCTGTGAGGTACGATCTCCACTAGCTACGCTACTGCACCACCACTGATGGGAAGATGTTGTTTTTGAATGGAGAGATCACGGTTCTCAGGCTCCTGTACTTACTTATACATGAAAGCAATGAATTGAGAGCATGGCCAGGGTGGAATCTTTGATGTTATTAGCTGCCTTCTCAAAGCAGCACTTTCTGTATAGCTTTTCAATAGTGATGAGGTCAATGCCCATGAGGGATAGGCAATGTCCACTACTTTCTGCAGCTTTCCTGGGTGATCAAAGTTATCAAAACGGACTATGATGGAACCAATCTACCACACACCTGTTGAAGTTTAGCAAAGTATTTGGTGACATGCGAAATATCCACAAACTTCTTAGGAAGTTAAGATATTAAATGAGCTTTCATTGTGATTGCCTCATTGTGCTGGGCCCAGGACAAATAATCAGAGATGAGCACGCCCAGTAACATAAAGCTGTTGACTCTCTACATCGCCATTCCACCGATGAAGCCAAGTTCATTGGTGGTTTTACCTTAATGAAGTCAAGAACCAGCTTCTGGGTCTTGCTAATGTTGAGAGCAAGGTTGATGATCTTGCACCATTCAATCAGATTATCAATCTCCCTCATTTAGTTTAGAGATACAACATAGAAATAGGCCCTACAGTCCACTTAGTCCATACTGATCATTACCCAAACTCCACAGTGACAGATCCTGAGGTTAGGAGAGAACCCAGGTCACTGGCAATGTGAGGCAGCAGCTCTACCAGCTGCATCACTGTGCTGTGACTTGTCCTGTTCTGTGGTTAGTCATTATCCATTATTCATCCAACAATGGTGGAGTTGGCAAATTTAAAGATGGCTTTTCTCCCCATTGATCCGAATTGCTTTTCTGTTCTTGAACTGCATCTAACTTGGGGAAAGTTGTGGAAAAATTCCACATAACTACTGCTGCGTTTGTGTTTTGGCACTGAATACATGGGAATCCCAATATTGGAATGTAATTGGCAAAATCCCAGCAGAGCGTAGCCAGAAAGTTCAAGAATTCCGTATCTATGTTTGCATTCTGGGTTTTCTGATACTAATGTGGAAAAATTTCGACATTTCCCAGCAAATGCCGAAGCAAAAATAATTTAGCTACCATGATGTAATGACAGATAGAACTAGTTGAATCTTTCCTTTTGTGGAGACATAGATGGTGATTTTTTTCCCCCCTGTTCTGCGAGGCACGTTGCGGATAGTCTAGATTTCAGAATGCCCGTTAGTATAATACCTATCTGATAGTTGCCTTGCATAAGGAACAACTTCATTCTCTCTCCGATTTCATAGTACTGTGTGCATTTTCATCACTGTGTTACTTTGGGAACATTTGACATTAGAAGGGGATGGTAAGAAGCAGGTGAATGACTCTCGAATTAGGCATATGCATGTGAAGAGAATGAGAAACTGAATGTTTGAACTGAAGAGAAATAGCTCAGTAATAGTTAAGAAATGTTAATATCTTTCATGTCTTCAAGGCAGCCCAGAGCATTGCACAGCTAATGACTTATTTTTAGTCTAGTCACTGTTATTTGATCAGCAAATGCAAAGGCCAATTTGACGGTAGCAAGTTCCCACAAGTATCTTTCTCAACAGTGTATGTTGAAAGACATATTGTCCAAATTTTCAGGCCAAATACAGCACTTTTTTTTCAAATAATACCCAGTAAATACTAATTAAGGCATCTTTTATTGATCTTGGCTAATAAAGGACTAGCCAAGAGATATGCTGTGGTAACATGCAATGGCCTCTTTGTCAGCCACTTTCAACCTGCAGTCGACCATTGGGGTCAAGGAAAGAGCGTTCACGTCATGGCCCTGTTACCACCATCTTTCCACCACGACGCACGAGAAGCGCAAGACGCCATTGTATGCAGATGCCGGGAAGAGTGTTCAGCTCTGGCTGAACAAATTCTAATCTTGTGATGTGGACTTGAGAAGAAGAAGTCAACCACCATATGTACATGGCAAAGGACCTTGGTGAAACCACCACATGGAGCTCCTACTCATGCCAACTTCATCCTGACCTGGATATAATCACATGTCCTTCATCATGAGGGGGGACAAATTATAACAGTAGGGTATAACGGCTCTCAACACACAGACTACAATGGATCAAGGAGGCAGGTCATCAACACCTTCTTAAGGACAATAAATGTTTGCCTTGCTGATGATATTCACCTCCCACAAAATAAATAGAGAAAAAAAATCAATATTCTAAATGCTATAAATAAACTGAACATACATTCAATTTCAAATGATATGAATTGCATGGTTTAAGTTCAAAAAGGTAAATATGTGTACAGATCACACTGTTGTACGTCGAAGATTGTTAATATATATACACGATGAAGTGAGATGGTAAATTGAAAGGGAAACTGATTAGATATCTAGCAGTGGAAGTGATTATGCCTTTGAAAATTTATTAATTTAATTTTATCTTGAGGATTGTTGAGTTGCACCACAATCATCCTTTATATGTCTTTCTCGTTCTGCCCACACAGATTGAAGAGCAAGTGAAGGTTATCTAAATTGCTTTCTGCATTTTAAAATCCCACATTTCTGAAAAAGTTCAATTTTAATTGTGCCAAAGGACTCAGTAGGCCTCTTTGTAAATTCAAATACCTACATTTGTCTCATATTTAAAGGAATAAGTTCACTTTCTGTTCCCTCATAACTTTATAAATCAACCACAAAAAATATTTTAGGTGCAGCCTATAATATAGGTGCAATTTATTGGCACTTTGGACCAATGCAGTATGTTGTAAACAATTTACGTGCCTGATTAGTGTTTTTTTATTTATTTGTATTGTTGTAATGTTTTCATTCTACAATTATAATCTTCTATTGCCATTGCCTTTTTGTCATTTTAGCTCCCCATTATTGAGATAGTAATAAATGGATCCTGTAAAATTCCTAGAAATCCTGGAACTTCTGACCTGTAAATCTATAGCAAATGATATATTAATGAAAAATAATTGGAAAGGCAAATGAAAAAAAATAATATCAAACAATTTGACATTTGAGTTACTCCAACATTTTGTGTCTATCTTTAAACCAGCATCTGCAGTTCCTTCATACACCATTTGACATAATTATACATTTCACAATGGTGTAGATGAGTGTGGTTTTTGTGATAAGTAAATTTGAATTTCCTATTGATAACAATGTGACCCTGAGATTACTAGAAAAAATTAATAACTATTTTGATTATATTGAAGCTTTGAAATATCAAATCAGCCTCAAACATCTTTTGCCGCCAGTGTGGTATTTACTTGGGCATCAATAGATATGGTTAAATGAGGAGACAGAAGAAACTCGAGGGGCCAATCAGAGACATCATCTCCCCATTTTCTCCACAGATGCTGCCTGATCTGCCGAGTTCCAGCAGCACTTTATTTTTTTAATTAAGCTTAGTTGACCTGTTTCTGTTATCTATCTATACGTAACTAAAACTCTGATCTTGTTATCTTCCAGTTTGGCAGTTATTCTATTTGTGTAAAAATGGTTCACGATAGCGCTATGATTTTTCACCACTTCACTCACCATTGTCCTATGCTGCGAGACCACCAAGTTTCGTTCCGATCGGTAGAATGGTGTCAAAGTTAGCGAGGTTTACGAATCTTAAAAACCGTGCTTGCGCAGATCGATCTCTTCTCCTGCCTTCCAGCGCCGCGCGGATTAGTCTCTTCCCCTGTCACTCCCCGGGACGGTCCGCCCCTTCCTGCGCCATCGCGTCTTTACTGGAGCAGAGGAAAGCCGGAGGAGGTTTCCAACCAGACTTTCGGAGGGACCCCAAGCAGCAGCCCAACCCCAAGCAGCAGCTCAGCAGCTTTCCGAGCCCCCCCCCAATCCCGCCCATATGCTTCCGGGCCGAACGGAGGCCTGGCTCTGAGGGCGCCGATGGCTGACGCCCTTCTGGGGCACACAAGAATGAAGACGAGCAGCAACCTCGAGATTCTGGGGAGGGTGAGTTGGGGAGGAGGGGCGATAGAGGGAGAGGAGTAGAGTAGGGAGGGGAGAGGAGTAATGGAGAGAGGAAGGGAGTGACTGAGGGTAGGGGAAAGGAAAGGGAGGAAGAGGTGAGGGATGGATTTGGGGAGGGAAGGAGGAGAGGGAAAAGAGGGCAGAGGTGAGGAAGGAGAATGGGATAGGAGGAGGAATAGAGGGAGAGTGGGGCAGTGTAGGAGGTGAGGAGGGATAGTGGGGGGGATAGCCTTGGTGGGGGAGATGGGGGATAGGGGAGGGGGATATGAGGGGGGGAGAGAGGGGAAGGGAGGGGAGAGGAGTTATGGAGGGAGGGAGGGAGTGACTGAGGACAGGGTAAAGGAGAGGAAGAGAGAGGTGAGGGAGGGATTGGGGGAGGGGAGGGGGAGAGGGGAAAGAAGAGGGAGGGTGGAGGAGGGGGAGAGAGTGCTAGGGATGAGGGAAATGAGCTGCGCCTGTGCAGTTGGGGGCTATGGGTGAGTGGTGGAATATTGCATTGGGGGACCAATCCTCCTGTGTGACACTTAGTTTAGTCGATAAATATTACTTTTCCGGGAATTCACCTGAACTTTGAAATGTTTTGGTTTTCATCATTTCAGGTGTACACTCTCTTCCCACACCCATGTTGGCCCAGATGGGAATTAATCAGTTGAGCTACTGACGTTATAGTCATGCTTTACAATCTATAAAAGAGCAGATATAGTTCTTAATGATGATGGAGCTAATATCTTGTCTGTGGATTTAAGCATTAAATGTGAATAGTCTCAGCTGTTAGATAAGCAATGAAATGGTCAGACCAAGTATTAATGTACTTGGAATACAGAATGTTCTAAATAAAACATTATTTTGCTTATTAGCTGGGGACCCAATCTGTCTCTGCCAGGGGAGGTGGTGAAAACAAATTTAATAGCAATGTTTAAGAGGCATGTAGATGGACACAGGAACAGGCAGAAGATGCAGGCATGTGGATCATGTGCATGCAAGTGGGATTAGTTTAAATTGGCATCAGGATCGGCACTCACTCCGTGGACCGACGAAGATGGTTACAATGCTCCACTATTTTACAATCTATGTCTGAAAGCATCTATTGAATTTTACTGTGACAAAAGGTTTTATTTTCAAATATAATTACTTTGTGTTAAATAATGGAGTGTTCCGGGGAGCTGCGCGCACGGCGGGAGTGTCCCAGTGGGCCATGCGGGACAGATCCACCCACCAAACAACCATGGCACCGAAGACCGGAGCGATGACCGATGACCGGAACGCGCCACGAAGTCACGACTCGCCCTGCAGGCTTCCCAGGGGACTGCTAAGAAGCCGTGCGGCGAGGCCTGCCTGGGTCGAAGGACCCTCAGCGGTGGCGGCGATGGGAGACTTGGTGGCGGCAGTGGGAGACTCCATGGCAACTTGAGCCTCGTCGGCAACGGGAGCCTCAGCGGTGATGGGGCCTGGGCGGCAATGGGAGCCTCGGCGGTGATGGGGCCTTGGCAGCAATGGGAGCCTCGGCGGTGATGGGGCCTAGTCGGCAGCGGGAGCCTCGGCGGTGATGGGGCCTAGGCGGCAGTGGGACCCTCGGCAGTGATGGGACCTAGTTGGCAATGGTAGCCTCGGCGGCAGTGGGACCCCTGGCGGCAGCGGGAACCTCGATGGCGGTGGAATGTGAGGGGGGGTGGGGAAGACAATGGGGACCCAGCGTCGGGAGACTGCCGTGATGAACAATGGGGGACATGGGGGGGGGGAGGGGCACTCTAGTTTTAGAATCCTCTGCCCAGGGGATAAGGATGTGTTTGTTTGTTTGTTTGTTGTTCGTTCCGGTTCGTTCTGATGAAGGCACTGTGCATATGGCAGCCACCCAACAGTTGATTGTCTCTTTCTTTTTTTATGCACTTTTAATTTCAGTTTGTGTGTTGTGACTGTGTGTTGTGATTGTTGGCAGACCAATTTCCCGCCGGGGATGAATAAAGTTTTACGTATCGTATCATATCATGTTGTATCTTACCAATATTTGAATTAAAAGCTGTAAATACGGTCCAATTCTGTGTGTAATTGTGTTAAATACACGAGTAAAATTTAACTGATCTTAAAGAAAAACCCCTTTAATTAACCATTCAAGAGCTGTTCTCTCACTGAAGTTTGTTAAAGGCCTCAAGAGACTTCAACACCAGGGCGATATTTGTGGCAATATAAATCTTTTCGACTTTCAAATCTATTGCGCAAAAAAACCTCCCCGGCATAATGCAGGATTTGCTAATATGGTGCTCTCCAATGATTCAAGATCCCATGTCAGAGTCAGTGATCTAGAAAATAAAAGGTATTAATCTATGGTTTCGAGCTTTGTGTTTGGTAAACAGGATCAAAGAAAATACTGAAAATATAGTTTGAGTGAATAGGAAAACTTGCAAGAAAAGTCATCTTGCAGAATTGAAGTTAGTCAAAATGATTGAAAAGCTTTTGTCTCATCCTTCAATCATTCAGTTATCCTCAATGGGCCTCTCTCACTCATCCGCTGAGCATGCATAATTGGAATTATTATGAGAATATGCTTCTTCTATAGCAACAGCAACAGCAACAGATGCTTCTATAATAATAATAATAATTTTATTTGTATAGCACTTTTCATACAATTGAATGCAACCCAAAGTGCTTTCCACATAGACACAGGTCGAAACAAACATACAATTTAACATAGGCAGTTAATAGATTTATAAAGCACAGATGTATATAAAAATATAAAATATAAAATTGAGAGTGTAAAAGGACAAAGGAAGTAAAATCAGTTAAAAAGCTTCATTAAAAAAAAGTATTTAGCTGCCATTTAAAAATGTCAACTGAGTGGGCATCTCTCATAGCCCTGGGTAGGATATTCCACAGCTTGGGAGCGTAATTGAAAAAGGCTGCTTCACCAATTTTCTTATTGCTGTGTCATTGAGTGGCTAACAGGCCAGCATCAGAAGACCTGAGTGCTTGAGTAGGGGCATAGGGAAGGAGGGACTCTGTAAAATATGCTGCTCCTAACCATAATACATGGGGTCTTTGCGCTGTTGTAAGTATCACTCCCTAAGCCAATGCATGGTCAAGTTCCTCACAGCCTAACTGTTATAAAACGCTCCTACTTGACCTATCACGGTCAATTGCTGCAAACAGTTTCACGTTACTGTGAGTCATACTTAGCAAATTCAAATCATGCTTCCGAAATAATTCAGCTTCCACGGCTGCCACTGAAGAATCATCAAGACTAATCTCAGAAGTTTATAAACATCAAAATAGAAATACTGGAAACACTCAGAAGCTCAGGCAGCATTTATGAGGAGAAAAACAACTGACTTCAGGTCCTTCGGCTTTCATCAACACAAAGTTTCAAATCAAACAAATTAAATGTCAAATTTATGTAATTTCTAAGTTTCTTCTTTCTTATGAAAGGTCGTTGACCTGAAATGTTAATTCTGTTTAACACACCTGTTAGTATTTCCAGCAATATGTTTTTATTTCAGACTTCCAGTATCTGCAATTTCTTTTTTTTTGCTTCGAGCAGCTGACAGAAGTTTAATACACATAAAAGTGTTAAGTTTGTCTTTAGGTTTCTTCTTAAAAGGAAGTTGATTGTTAATTCAAACTAATAGAGATTTCTCCATGGATATTTATTTGAACAATTTTGATGACCCAAAGACAACAGCAATGTTTGCTGATTTGATTTCAGCAGAATAAAACCAAACAGTACAAATCTACAGGGGGAAAGAAGAAAGAATAAATACACCAAGGTAAGTGTTTCAAAGCAAACATTCATTAAATGATGTGCAAATTATTCCAGTATTTAAACATGGCTTTCTCAGCACGATGAAAAGAGGATTAATCATCAAATATCAGTCTGATTTCAAATGCCAGGTTTCAATATAAGCTGACGGGAGAAAAAAGCAACAAAGAGGGCAGGAACAGTACAGAGCACCACAGGGAGTACTTCTGATTTGAGCTCCAAAAGGATTTCTTTGATGGAACCTTTCTCAAAGCAAACATCAATACCACATACTGTAACTGCATTCAGCAGCATTTACCAAATAGCCTACCTGTCTCTAAAGTTTGATCCCCTGTGTATCAGAGGAAGCCTTTTAAATTCCATGTATAGAAAAGTGACACAAGGCTAAGGATTAACTATGTGGCTGACAATTACAGGTTTTTCTTTCTTTTATGAGTGTCTTAAGTTAGAGTTATTGAACCAAGTGCTCAATCCAGATATAGCCATGAGGGGACTCACTTGAAAGCTTCATTATTTCTTTTTGTTTGCCTTATAAGGCAAACTTCCAATACATCAAAATTATTTCATACAAACTTCTGATCTAACTGTACTACAACTATATCTTCTCATGAATCTTATCTCAAAACTTTTAGCCATTTTTAAATTGTAGCAGGTATGAAATGGACATACAGACCAACAGTAAGTGAAAATATTTGAATATTATAAAATATTTCCAAGGTCACCTTCAGGAAATAATAATACATCTTGTACATGACAATGTTTGAAATCAGTTACCATGTTATTTTTATGTGCCATCACCACATCAGGCCACTGCATTTACTTTTTAAACAAAAATGTTTAGAATTATGAGGCAGTGCTCATTAAAGTACAAACTAAACGCCAAGCCCAGCATGTTTCTAAAGTCTGTTCTTTGAAGAGGACACCTGCTCCAATTCTAGCTTGCTTTTTGTTTTCTTTTTAATTACTTACATTCTGAGTTATGTTTTACTGAGCATTGAATGTTCTCCTATTCTAGATTCCCCATTCCCATTTTACTTCACCATTCTTCACCATCCTATGATGGCTACAGCAATTCCTCCTCATGTCCATTCTGAAGGTACGTCCTTTTATTCTGAGTGTGGCTTCTGGTCCTAGATTCTCCCACTAGTGGAAACATCTTCTCCACATCCACTTTATCAAGGCTCTATGGTGTGTGATTCTAATTTTCTTGTAAAATCATCAATGGCTGAAATAACAGGCCAGAGTAGCCTCAGACAGTTCTAACTCTCTTAAAGGAGTGTCTGTATTTTCACTGCATATTTATAACCATATAACCATATAACAATTACAGCACGTAAACAGGTCATCTCGGCCCTTCTAGTCCGTGCCGGACACTTACTCTCACCTAGTCCCATCTACCTGCACTCAGACCATAACCCTCCATTCCTTTCCCGTCCATATACCTATCCAATTCATTTTTAAATGATAAAATCGAACCTGCCTCCACCATTTAGAGGTGCTTGACACTAGAAGAAGCACTGTAGAGACTACAGTTGGACACAGGAGAAAGGACTCAACTCTCCCAAATATTAACTCAGTCACCAGTGTATATCTGAGGCTGAGTACCAAACCCATTCAATATTGGCTAAATGCTTGATCGAGCATGGACCTGGGTTAGGGACAGCCTGGAACAGCAGGTTAAACAGCAGATACCAGGGATCATGTCCGGGTCAGCATAGGTTCACATGGTTAATTCCCGGGATGGCTGGACTGTCATATGATGAAAGATTGGAGTGACTGAGCTTGTAATCACTGGAATTTAGAAGGATGAGAGGAGATCTTATAGAAACATATAAAATTATTTAGGAATTGGACACGTTATATGCAAGAAACATGTTCCCGATGTTGGGGGAGTCCACAACCAGGGGTCTCAGTTTAAGAATAAGGGATAGGCCATTTAGATCTGAGATGAGGTTAAACCTTTTCACACAGAGTTGTGAATTTGTGGAATTCCCTGGAGGCTGATTCACTGGATGCATTCAAGAGAGAGTTAGAAAGAGCTCTTAAGGCTAGCGGAATCAAGGGGTATGGGGAGAAGGCAGGAACGGGATACTGATTGTGGATGATCAGCCATGATCACATTGAATGATGATGCTGGCTCGAAGGGCCAAATGCCCTACACCTGCAAATATTGTCTATGCATCTATGTATGTAACCAAAACTTCTGAACCACAAATGTAAATCAAAATCCATCTACAATTTGAGACACAAAGAAACAATATTGATAGACACAGGTTAATCACTATGACATGCATACTGTGTATTCAGAAAGTATTCAGACCCCTTCACTTTTTCCACATTTTGTTACGTTATAACCTTAAGGGCCTGTCCCACTGATGCAACCTTTCAGCGACTGTCTTCGATCTTCAAGCTCGAGGGCACTCGCCTGGAAAACCTCCAGCTGGATCGACCGTCAGCGATGAAACCGATCGACCGACTGAGCTGGATCGACCGACTGCACACGCACACACGAAAAAACATCGCAAATGCGGGGGCCAGGGAAAGTGGGGGAGTGCTATCTGAAATTCACACCCGCGATGAACAGAAAGGTAAAAGATGGCGGCACAGTGTATAGTAAGTCCTTTAGAGAGTGCGGGGGGGGGGGGGTTGGGGGGTGGGTGGGGAGAGAAGGGGAGAGAAGGGGAGAGAATGGGAGAGAATGGGAGAGAAGGGGGGAGTAGGTGGGGGGGGGGAGCATCGGGGAAAAAGAAGGAGTGGAGACACTTTTAAGAAGCCAGACAACTTTTAATAAAGTTTAGCGGGCATTTTACATTACCGGTCGGTTTTCCTTGGTCCTGAAAACTCCAATGAGCCAATTAAAATGCCCGGTCAGCGAAGGAGATTGCCTACGGCTGCCCTCGACTGCCTGTAACTACATAGCGACCCCACTCCACTGCACTACGAGTTCAAAAGAACCATGCCGACCAATTTTTACTTGCGGAAAATGTTTCGACATGCTGAAATATTTTCCTCGACCAAACTGAGGTCACTAGTATGCGGGAACTTCCCTTGAGCATGAAGGAGAGTTCCAGTGACCTCATAGGACCTCCAAGGACCTCGTGTCGACCATGCTGCGAGTTTGAGTTGAGGGCAAACTCTTCTAAAGTTGCAGATTAGGTCGCCGCAGTGGGACAGCCCCTTTATTCTAAAGTTGATTAAATTCTCTCTTTTTTTTTTATCATCAATCTACACACAATATCCCAGAATGAAAAAGTGAAAACAGGTGTTTAGAAATTTTTGCAAAGTAATTAAAAAGAAATAACTGAAATATCACATTTACATAAATATTCAGAGCCTTTGCTATGACACTCAAAATTGAGCTTAGGTACATCCTGTTTCCATTGATTACCCTTGAGATGTTTCTACAACTTGATTTGAGTCCACCAGTGGTAAATTCAATTGATTGGACATGATTTGGAAAGGCACACACCTGTCTATATAAGGTCGCACAGTTGACAGTGCATATCAGAGCAAAAACCAAGCCATGAAGACAAAGGAATTGTCTGTTGACCGAGACAGGATTGTGTTGAGACACAGATCTGGGGTGGGGTATAAAATAATTTCTGCAACATTGCAGGTCCCGAAGAGCACAGTAGCCTCGATCATTCTTAAATGGATGAACTTTGGAACCACCAGGACTCTTCATAGAGCTGGCCGCACAGCCAAACTGAGCAATCGGGGGAGAATGGCCTTGAACAAGAACCCGATGGTCAGTCTGACAGTGCTCCAGTTCCTCTGTGGAGATGGGAGAACATTCCAGAAAGACAACTATATCTGCAGCACTCCACCAATCAGGCTTTTATGGTAGTGGCCAGACAGAACCCACTCCTCAGTAAAAGGCACATGACAGCCCGCTTGGAGTTTGCCAAAAGGAACCTAAAGGACTCCCAAAGCATGAGAAACAAGATTCTCTGGTCCTGTAAAACCAAGATTGAACTCTTTGGCCTGAATGCCAAGTGTCACGTCTGGAGGAAACCAGGCACTGCTCATCACCTGGTCAATACCATATATAGAAACATAGAAACATAGAAAAAATAGGTGCAGGAGTAGGCCATTCGGCCCTTCGATCCTGCACCGCCATTCAATATGATCATCTCCAAGTTTGCAACATCTCCAAGTTTGCGGATGACACGAAGCTGGGGGGCAGTGTGAGCTGTGAGGAGGATGCTAAAGCGGCTTTTTCACGGGGCGACTTGATGCAAGATGTAACCAGAGTGAAGTGGTCGTGGTCTAGCACGATATCACACGATATAACGGGGGGTAGATAAAGAGTTCCCATGGTACTCAGCATTTCTGTTATTTGTGCGAGTGACTTGTCCGTCTCCCGAGCTTTCCCGTTAAATCTTGAATGAACATTGTGAAGTGTTGTTAAATCATCACGTGGCACAAATGATGTCACTTTTTTTTCACACACTATAAATATCCTCCCTTGGTTGAATTGGCTCATTTGGAGACATGTTTTACTGTGTATGTGGAGACACAGATGGACTGAGCACAGTACCTCGGTCTTACTGTGTGTGGGAGAGGGGGAGAAAGAGATGTACACTCACAGAGGCAGAGTCTCTCAGCCTGTGTAAGAGGGAGGGAGGGAGAGAGAGAGAGAGGCACACACAAGGTGGATGTGAAATCTCACCTGCCTGTTTCAGTGACAGACACCCACCGCCAGTAAATGAAGACACCCCCATCTGTCTCCCCCTCCTCTCCCTCGACTCCCCCACCTTTCCCTCCCAACTCCAGTCCCGTCCCGACCCCCTGGGAAACTGAATAGAGCAACAATCAACTGCTGCCTGTGCGCTGATATGACAATAAAGGCTACTTTACTTTACTTTACTTTACTGAGTTAAAGAGTTCCCACGGTAGACTGTAAAACTGGGCACTGGTTCTGGACTCCCCCAGCATCGGGAACATTCTTCCTGCATCTAGCCTGTCCAATCCCGTAGATACTGATTAGACCGGTATCTATTTATTTATTTTATTAATGATTTCAATTAAATATTGGGAACATCAGGCCGCAAACGTTATTTCTTGAGTGTTAGTGCTGGACTTTGACTCGACCTTCCTAGTTAGCCGGCGCCTGAGACTGAGCCAAGCAATGTCCAGACCTGACTTCAACACAAAGTGATGGAGGAACTCAAAGGGTCAGGCTCGTCCAACGCTCTGTGTTTTGCTCGTGATTCCTGCATCTGCAGTTTCTCGTGTCTACAGACCAGAGTTGCCACTTGACTCCGAGATGACCATCACAGAGCATACGGAAGATAGACACGAAATGCTGGAGTAACACAGCAGGATGGGCAGCATCTCTGGAGAGAAGGAATGTGTGACGTTTCGGTTCGAGACCCTTCTTCAGAGTCTCGTCCCGAAACGTCACCCATTCCTTTTATCCAGATGCTGCCCGTCCAGTATTTTATGTCTGTCTCCAGTATTACTGTGTCTATCATCGGCGCAAACCAACATCTACAGTTCTTTCCGACACATTAGAGGATACCGTCTCGCCATCACTCGGATTACCCGCTTCATTTCCATAACGTTGCCACCTCTCTTTACTTTGCTTACTGAAGCCTGATCCTTGTCACACCCAGTGCTCTATCGCCCAGCCTCTCATCTTTCAATCGGGTTCGGCCAGGAAGGAACTGCAGATGCTGGATTAAAACGAAGATAGACACAACATGTAGCTCAGTGGGACAGGCAGCATATCAGAAGGGTCTCGACCCGAAATGTCACCCATTCCTTCTCCCCAGAGATGCTGCCTGTTGCGCTGAGTTCCTCCATTTTGTGGCTACCTTGGGTTTATCCAGGATCTCCCCGTTGATGTCCTAACTCGCTTTGGTTTGTTATTATTGTCTCATATCGAGAACCAGCAGATACAGGTTTAGGTTCGGGGGGAATGATTTAATGAGAGCCTAAGGGGTAACTATTTTACGCAAAGGGTGGTGGGTGTATGGAATGAGCTATCCGTTAAGGTAGTTGAGGCAGGTACTGTCGCAATGTTTAAGACGCATTAGTCTGAAGCATGGATAGGATAGGTTTAGATGGTTATGGGCCAAACGCGGGCAAGTGGGACTAGTGTAGATGGGACATATTGGTCGGTGTGGGCAAGTTGGGTCGAAGGGCCTGTTTCTACGCTGTATGATTCTATGCAGGGAATAAACTTTTGTTTGCGTGCTATACAATTATATCAGATAATGCTATACATGAATATAACCAAGCCACGTACAGTCTGAAGAAGGGCCTCGACCCGAAACGTCACCCGTTTCTTCTCTTTAGAGATGCTGCATGTCCCGTTGAGTTACTCCAGCATTTTGAACCGTCGAGTTACTCCAGCATTCTCTTTAAACCGGCATCTGCTGTTCCTTCCGACACATGCACAAGAACACCAGGTAGAGCGAAGAGGAAAATACCAGAGTTCAGAATATATGTTTTCAGGACAGTTCCAGGGGGAAATAGTCCAATGTCCGCATTGAGGTAGGTTGGTAGGTCGGGTCAGTGCCCAAACGAATGGAAGGAAGAACCGTTCTGAAGCCGGATAAGAATAGGTGGTCGGCGCGGACTCGGTGGGCCGAAGGGCCTGTTTCCGCGCTATATCTCTAAAGTTAGGTAATGTCTAAAGGAACTGCAGATGCTGGTTAATACGCACAAAAGGACACAAAATGTTGGTGTAACTCAGCAGGTAAGTCAGATCTGGGAAGAAAAACATAAAAAGCTGGAGTAAGTCAGCGGGGCAGGCAGCATCTCTGGAGAAAAAGAATAGGTGGCGATTCGAATCGGAACCCTTCTTCAGACATCCTAATCGGAATTGAGTCTGAAGATGTGTCTCGTCCCGAAACATCAGCTATTTTTCTCCAGAGATGCTGCTTGACTCGCTGAGTTATTCCAGCTTTTTGTGTCTGTCTTCGGTTTAAACCAGCATGTGCAGTTCACTCCTTACACGGGTCTCTGGAGAACATTGATTGGTAGCGTTCCGGACCCTGCTTCGGAAAGGCATCGATCGCTAGTCGCCGAGGACTCCGAGCTGTATCTCTCAAAGAAGTACATGTGAAAAATTTCTCACGGACCATAAAAATGCGGGACCTTTCAGTAAAGTCCCTTTTAAAGTCCCTTTTAAAGATTATAGTTATTTTCTTGAATCTCATTAACATAACTCATGAATAAGTTGATGTCCATATGCGGATGCAAATCTTTATTTTTTAAATTCAATCCCACAGAAGACAATTTTTACTCACCTTCTGTCCCCTCTGTCAGGCTTCCGGGTTCACCGTTCACATGAGTTCCCACGGTAACCGCAAGAGTTATTACGGGTATCGCACGGATATCGCACTGGCCACTACGTTCATATAATGTTGCAATGCTCAACCACAAGTGTACAAGTCACTCTTGGAGAAATTCAAAATTGCTTGAATTTTCTCCCGAGTCACCAAGTTACACGATTACCTGCCGTTAGCGCCACGGTGGTCCACGGTGGTCCGCGAATGCCATACTGTTATCGCACGAGGTTCCCACGATGTTAAACTCTGGTTAACTCTTGCGTCAAGTCGCCCCGTGAAAAAGCCCCATAAGAGGCTGCAAGGTGACTTGGATAGGCTGGGTGAGTGGGCAAATGCATGGCAGATGCAGTATAATGTGGATAAATGTGAGGTTATCCACTTTGGTGGCAAAAACAGGAAAGTAGACTATTATCTGAATGGTGGCCGATTAGGAAAAGGGGAGATGCAACGAGACCTGGGTGTCACGGTACACCAGTCATTGAAAGTAGGCATGCAGGTGCAGCAAGCAGTGAAGAAAGCGAATGGTATGTTTGCATTCATAGCAAAAGGATTTGAGTATAGGAGCAGGGAGGTTCTACTGCAGTTGTACAGGGTCTTGGTGAGACCACATCTGGAGTATTGCATACAGTTTTGGTCTCCAAATCTGAGGAACGACATTCTTGCCATAGAGGGAGTACAGAGAAGGTTTACCAGACTGATTCCTGGGATGTCAGGACATTCATATGATGAAAGACTGGATAGACTCGGCTTGTACTCGCTAGAATTTAGAAGATTGAGGGGGATCTTATAGAAACTTACAAAATTCTTAAGGGGTTGGACAGGCTAGATGCAGGAAGATTGTTCACGATGTTGGGGAAGTCCAGAACAAGGGGTCACAGTTTAAGGATAAGGGGGAAATCTTTTAGGACCGAGATGAGGAAAACATTTTTCACACAGGGAGTGGTGAATCTCTGGAATTTTCTGCCACAGAAGGTAGTTGAGGCCAGTTCATTGGCTATATTTAAGAGGGAGTTAGATGTGGCCCTTGTGGCTAAAGGGATCAGGGGGTATGGAGAGAAGGCAGGTACAGGATACTGAGTTGGATGATCAGCCATGATCATATTGAATGGCGGTGCAGGCTCGAAGGGCCGAATGGCCTACTCCTGCACCTATTTTCTATGTTTCAATGTTTCTCTCATGGCTGATCATCCAACTCAGTATCCTGTGCCTGCCTTCTCTCCATACCCCCTGATCCCTTTAGCCACAAGGGCCACATCTATCTCCCTCTTAAATATAGCCAATGAACTGGCCTCAACTACATTCTGTGGCAGAGAATTCCAGAGATTCACCACTGTGTAAAAAATGTTTTTCTCATCTCAGTCCTAAACGATTTCCCCTTTATCCTTAAACTGTGACCCCTTGTTCTGGACTTCTCCAATATCGGGAACAATCTTCCTGCATCTAGCCTGTCCAACCCCTTAAGAATTTTGTAAGTTTCTATAAGATCCCCCCTCAATTTTCGAAATTCTAGCGAGTACAAGCCGAGTCTATCCAGTCTTTCTTCATATGAAAGTCCTGACATCCCAGGAATCAGTCTGGTGAACCATCTCTGTACTCCCTCTATGGCAAGAATGTCCTTCGGTGAAATACCTACGGTGAAGCATGGTGGTGGCAGCATCATGTTGTGGAGATGTTTTTCAGTGGCAGGAACTGGGAGACTAGTTCGAGGGAAAGATGAACAGAGTAAAGTACAGAGAGATCCTTGATGAAAACCTTCTCTGGAGCGTTCTGACTGGGGTGGAGGTTCACCTTCCAACAGGACAATCTTTTTTTTTATTTTTAGTTAGTTAAAGTGTTTTTGTTTCTGGAGTTCTAGACTTTTTTATGTCGGGGGTGGGGGGGGGGGGGGGGAGGGGGAAACTACCTTTCAGGGTCCCTACCTGGTCGGAGAGGCAGCTTTTCTCCGGGCTGCAGTTTCGACCCGTCCTCGCGGCCTACCAGCGGGCCTGGAGCGGCGTTTCCTGTCGGGGACCACCCAGAACCACGGCTTCGGCAGCGGCACAGCGCTGGAGCGCTATCGTGGAGCGGGCGATGCCTTGTCCAGGTCGCCGCGCTGGAGCTCCGGTGAGCTGAAGACCGCCGGGAACAACATCGCAGAGCTGCGGGTCTGAGGAGCGACCAGCTGCGGGCGGCGGCGCCGAACTGTACACCGGGAGCCTGGGATCTCGCGACGAGATCGCCAGTAGTGGAGCTCCAACCGGCGCGGCCTTGTTGGCTTTGGAAGCCGCGGCCTCCAGTACGAAAGCGGCCGTTCCAGGTGTCCCAAGCCGCTGTGAGGATTCTCCCGACGCCGGAGCACCATCACCCGGCGAGAACGGCCAGGAACATCGGGCCTCCGTAGAGGCAACTGTGGAGGCCTCAATTGGCTCGACTATGGGTGAACTGGGGTTGGGGACTGGACTTTCTGCCTTCCCTCATGGTGGGAGCCATTGTGGGGGGATGTTCTTTATGTTTAAATCTCTTATTAATGTTATGTCTGTATTCTTTCTTTATGTGCTGCATTGGCAAGAAGCATTTCACTACACCTAGGTGTATGTGACCAATAAAAATAACCTTTGAACCAATGACCCTAAGCACACAGCCAAAACAATGTAGGAGTGGCGTCGTGACAAGTCTGTGAATGTCCTTGAGTGGCCCAGCCAGAGTCCGGACTTGAACCCGATCGAACATCTCTGGAGGGACCTGGAATTAGCTGTGCATCGACGCTCCCCATCCAACCTGACAGAGCTTGAGAGGATCTGCAGAGAAGATTCGGAGAAATTACCCAAATACAGGTGTGCCAAACTTGTAGCATCATACCCAAGAAGACTTGAGGCTGTAATCGCTGCCAAAGGTGCCTCAACAAAGTACTGTAAAGGGTCTGAATACTTATGTAAATGTGATATTCCAGTTTTTTTTTTTTTAATTACTTTGCAAAAATTTCTAAACACCTATTTTCGCTTGTTTATTATGGGGTATTGTGTGTAGATTGATGATAAAAAAATGAATTTAATCAATTTTAGAATAAGGCTGTAACGTAACAACATGTGGAAAAAGTGAAGGGGTCTGAATAATTTCTCTATGCAATGTACAGTATTGGTGAATGCAGGCCTCCCATTTTATAATACTGGGTAATCATAATCGTCTGTATAGTTCCATCAGTACATAATACCGGTACACAACTAGGGGATATGGTTCTCTTGGTTCATTACCTTGGGGTATAGTGCTGGTCTGCACAGGTCTGTCAGTGCTGAACACGCGATACACAAGATACCTTTTGTATAACATTTCATTGGGACATTATCATGGTGTTCATACTTCTGTTAATACTTAACATTGGGGTACAAAAGGACAGCACAGTGGAGCATCTGGTAGAGCTGCTGCTCACAATGCCAGAGACCCGGATTCGATCCTGAACTCGGGTGCTGTTTGAGTGGAATTTTCATGTTCTCCCTGTGACTGTGTTGGCGCTCCAGTTACCTCCGACATCCCAAAGACATGTGGGTTTGGTCTCAGTAAATCGCCAATAGTATGCAAGGATTGGATGTAAAAGTGGATTAACGTAGAACTAGTGTCAATGGGTGATCGATTGTTGGCAAGGACTCGGTGGGTCCATGCTGTATCTTGAAACTAAAACTGGTGGGTAGAGGTCTTATACTGTCACCAATTTCAATGTGTTCTCGTGTGAAGTTGGTTCAGGCACAAAGATGAATAAGAATTACTATCCCTGCTGTGACATTCCACTTAGATTTGACTCTCACTAGAAACAGGCACATGCAGGTGAATTGATGAATTCCCAGATAAAGATTATGGTGTACTTGTTAAACTCCAGATATAGTGGTGTTGGAAAATTGTGCCCTCTCATGGGAAGAAAGCAGCTATGAACAGCTAATTTCTTAAAACAGTTTTATGTAGATGCATTAAATATCTGCAGTTACTTCTAGAGTTGCAGGCATAATAAAATATGCATTGAATACAAACCCATCTGAATGAATAAATGGGATTAATCAATGTCAGTAATTTCACAGATTGAAAGAAATGCTGCATGTTTAACTGAGGATTTTTCTTTATCATAGACATAGAAACATAGAAATTAGGTGCAGGAGTAGGCCATTCAGCCTTTCGAGCCTGCACCGCCATTCAATATGATCATGGCTGATCATCTAACTCAGTATCCCATACCTGCCTTCTCTCCATACCCCCTGATCCCTTTAGCCACAAGGGCCACATCTAACTCCCTCTTAAATATAGCCAATGAACTGGCCTCAACTAAAGGTTCTGTGGCAGAGAATTCCAGAGATTCTGTGTGAAAAAAGTTTTTTTGTTTTTTTTGCCATTTTCCCATTTTATTTCGGAGCTAGCACCACAATATATTTTATCTTCCAAGTTGTATTCCAACTTAATTTGGAACTACCATCACCGAGTCTAAAACCAATATAGTGAAAGTACATCCAGGAATTGAACTGATGTGATTCAAGAACAACCACTGCCTTCTCAATGACAATTAAGAACAGTCAATAAATGGCAGCCTTACAAGTGGTACCGAGACACTCAAAAATTAAAAATACTACTCCCCACATTTTATACTTCAAGATATTTCCCATCAAGATTTAGACAAAATAGTATTGATATCTGCCAAATAAACAATTTGTTACTGCAAAATACTACGATTGGCTGCAGTTTCTTCGAATTTGCCATTTACTACAAATGTTTTTACATATAATTCAGCAAAGGCAAAGTTTGATCAAGTTCTCATGATGACAATATCTTTTGAGTATTCCAAAGAGGGCACTATTTTATCAATGTCAACAGTAAGTTCTTCAGAATACTTTGGCAGCATTATAGCTGTGTTTTAAACATTGGCATATTCACCATCCCTCATGTGAGCAACCTTATGTCACAGTATTTTTCAAAGAATCTGAAAATGTCAACATTTGATGAAAAAATGTAGACACATGAAAGTGGCAGCAAAAGGTAGATAACTCTCCAAGATCACATCTTCTGATACAACAGAGTCGTGATGGCATTGAAGAAGGCACCCATGCCTACTGCTATTAGATGTTATGTATTTGTGTCTGTGAATATGGAAGTGTCATTTGACAATGTTCACTGTGGGTAGACACAAAAAGCTGGAGTAACTCAGTGGGGCAGGCAGCATCTCTGGAGAGAAGGAATGGGTGACGTTTTGGGTCGAGACCCTTCTGTAGCGTCTGAAGAAGTCTATCTTCGGCTTAAACCAGTTCTTTCCGACCCATGTTCACTATAGGGTTGTCTATCTAGTTAATAATTTGCATTCTTAAATGAAAAGGTATGTTGAAGTTCATGCAATCACAGAACTATAACTATTGCTATTTTGCCAAAATGATGGCTTTATTTGTGATTCTACTGGTCACCTAAAACAGTGACGGATAATAAACAGATGCCACGTGGAATGACTAATGTCCTAATTCAATTTGTTCTGAAATAATTTGTACATCATTACTAGGAAATAAAAAATGGTCAATGTATACCAATAAATATACAAAGATGTGAAAAAGCTAAAAGTGAATCCATCAGCACAGATTATGTTAATTTGCATTCAATTGAAGACAGCTGCTGATGCAATAAAGAACAAACAATAATGAATTCAGCATGTGGTTGCATCTTATTTTTTTTGTATGGAATTCTCAAGGCATATTACAAATATTTCTTAAAATAATTGGAAACCACATATGAAGAACAATGTTCACCCACATTTTTATCAAAAATTGTCTTCTTTCATCATGGCTCATAATACCAAAAAGCAAGATGTGATGAAATGTCACTTGTCTGTGGCTCTCAAAAAGTGAAATAAGTAGAAGTAAGTCCTTTCAAAAAATGTAAAGAGCCAAAATCAACTTAATCAACATAATTGCACTTTATTTAACGAGGAATAGCCCTTTAGTTTATTCCTATTTTCATTTGTTAATTAAAGTGAGTAATGACTGTGCCAGAGAACATCATAATTTATTTCTTTAGGGAGGCATGGTACCAAGCATTGCAAGGCCAGGGAATGTTTTTGCTACCTGAAGTTCTGAATCAAATATAATCTTTGCAACAATGCACCTTTGGTTCTCTGTATAAGATCACATCTAAAGATCACTTGTCTGTGTTCTGATCAAAGGTTACAGTATTGACTCATCTGTTAAGATTTAGATAATGGGATGAATGATCAAATCACAATGTCTATTGTTTATTTTGTTACAGCTTCACCTAACCAACAAATTGTCTGTCTTGTGATCTGGATTCATAGAAATGCTAAGTAATTGGAACAAGCCCTGACCTTGGTTGCAGATGCCTGCAATATCTTAGATAAACGAAATGAGAATGAACACTGACAGTTTAGACGTGCTTATTTGTTTACGCACAGTCCCAATAGACACAATGGAAGATTATGAATACTTTCAACATACTGGTAAGGGATCAATTGACATTTATAGCTATGTGGCAGAATGTAACTGAGGGAGAGAACTCTATTGCCAAGCAATGCTCTTTTTTTTTGCAGATGATTTGTCCATGTCTTTTGATCATTTTAGTTGCAATTTTCCATTACCCATCCTTAAAACAAAAATAACATATGTAAAATCAGGAGGTAGTTAGAAATCAGTTAGTAATTTTCCTCTTTCTTTCCTTTAGTCAACGGTTTGATTTTCTTTCATTGATGAGTAAGGAGAGAGAGAGTGAGAGTGAGAGAATGTGTGAGAGTCAGAGAGACACACACATTAGGCTGAGGATATTTTATCCGCACTAGTTTGTTGAAAGGTCATCAATCTGATATCTTAATATTCTCTCTCTTCCTCTCAATGCAGCATAACCTACTGAATATTTCCAAAACCCAACTATGTGAATTTGTGAACAGTTCTAAGTGGTCGATATATTTGTAGATTATACATCTATTGGATACGTAAAAGAGGAATTAAGGTATGGAGAAACAAAGTTACTTACTTAATGATTTTCTCTGCTCAGATTTTGCTTCTTTTGGATTAGGCTTGTCTCCCTCACACCTGTTCACTTCTTCACTGCTTGAACTTTTCCAGATACTGTGTGCTGGTATTGAGACCCCCTTCTTTGACTGGAATGGATTTCAGTAAGAGAAAATATTTAGATTTGAATCTCTTTATCACAAATGAAAAAAATATATATCATTTTGCATTTACCATTAGCCAACCAAGCCAGAAAAAGCAAATAAGATCATTGAAATGCAAAATGATTCAAGTTTGTTGCCTCCAATTTCTCATGCAGCAGATTCCCAAAGTGTGGCAAATCACAGATGAGGTTGCCAAGCAAAGTGATGCCTCCAGAGCATGAGAAGGAAAACTGGTATCCAATCTAACCAGACTTGCCTTTCACTTACCAACCAATTGGCAGAGGCATATGAATGGGTCTCCAAATCTTTTGAATGAGGGATGGCATATGATCTATGGGTAAGAGGAGGTTGAAAATGTCTTCCAGAGTGTAAGTGGGTGGACAATCATGTGAACTGTAAAGCATCTGTGCAGTGAAGTTTATTTTACCTTACCCTATCGTACATTTCACATATTTACCTCATAAATAAGTTCCGTAAGTTATTGATTGTACTTAGCTTTGAATGGCTTCACAGTCTCATTCTGTTATAATAACAAAGGCAAATACTTCATCTAATGTGAAAAATGTGACAATTAATGTGATAAACAAATGCAACTTGGTTATTATCAAACCATTGAATGGTCCTCTCATAAGCTAGGATGTAGTCCTGACCTTCCAACCTACCTCATTATAGACAATAGACAATAGGTGCAGGAGTAGGCCATTCGGCCCTTCGAGCCAGCACCGCCATTCAATGTGATCATTGCTGATCATCCCCAATCAGTACCCCGTTCCTGCCTTCTCCCCATGTGCCCTGACTCCGCTATTTTTAAGAGCCCTATCTAGCTCTCTCTTGAAAGCATCCAGAGAACCTTCCTCCACCGAGGCAGAAAATTCCACAGACTCACCACTCTCTGTGAGAAAAAGTGTTTCCTCGTCTCCATTCTAAATGGCTTACTCCTTATTCTTAATTTGCACTTTTTACACAGACACAGACTATGCACTTTTTTTCTGTAACTAACACGATAATGCTGAAACACTATATTCTGCACTTTGGTATTTTTCTCTTTGCATTTCCTGTTGTGTATGGCTTAATTGTACCCATGTACAGTATGAGTTGATTGGATAAATGCAAACAAAGCTTCTTACTGTATCTTGGTACATGACAATAATAAACTAATACCAAATGGTGTCACTAGAGTCTTCCATTGGGCTCCCCTTAATGAGAAACCACTTGAAAATAAAATTAGGATTTTGGAAACATTTGTGTTTCCAACCTAAGGTCATAAGTGATAGTAGAATTAGGCCATTTGGCCCATCAAGTCTACTCCGCCATTCAATCATGGCTGATCTATCTCTCCTTCCGAACCCCATTCTCCTGCTTTCTTCCCATAACCTCTGACACCTGTACTAATCAAGAAGCTATCTATCTCTGCCTTAAAAATATCCACTGACTTGGCCTCCACAGCCTTTTATGGCAAAGAATTCCACAGATACACCACCCTTTGACTAAAGAAGTTTCTTCTCATCTCCTTTCTAAAAGAACATCCTTTAATTCTGAGGCTATCACCTCTAGTCCTAGACTCTTCCACTAGTGGAAACATCCTCCCTACATCCACTCTATCCAAGCCTTTCAATATCCATTCTAAATGGTGATCCTGGAGAGATATTATTATATCAGTATCAAAATATGAAAAGAAAACCTTTGTAGAGCTATTGTAATGCGACTGACAATTCTCAGTGGTAACACTTTTATTCAATGTCATATGCATGGGTTCATGCCAGAGATTTGAGAACAAATTTTGGGTAACAGACTGAGGAAGTGCAGCACTGTAGTTAGAACTGGCATCCAGATTTGTTACTAAACCTAAATCATCTCGTATCCTCTCCAATGGATATGAAAGAATCCATAGAATTATTTCAAACTAGCTGAAGATTGAAGGAGTCATCACTAGTGGGCTGGCCAATATATTTCCTCAACCAACATTGTTAAACAAACAAATTATCAGAACTTTACCCCATATTTCGTACTATGTGCAAATTGCCTGCCATGTTTTATATAATGTAACAATGACAAAACTACAAAATGTATTATTACCTGTAAGGTTCTTGGAGACATCTTATGATTAGAGGTGATTTCTAATGTAAGTTATGCTTTACTTCCTGCTTGAAAACTTTGAAACTTATTTCTACTGCAATTAATTTACTTTCATAAATCCTATTCCCTAAATGTGCATTGGAAGTGAACATCTCAAATGCATAAAATAGAGCCCATGAATATTAATTTTGAGCATGATTGCATTGGTCATCTCAGAACTACATCTAATAAAAGTATTTTTGCGAAGGGTACTATATACCATCATTTAAAATTCTCACAAGATCAGCATACAGTTAAAAAAGTGTGGGTCTCGGATAAGAATCAGCCCGCATGCTTGTGTTAAATATGAAAATCAAGTTTATTTATAAATAATTTGGTATGAATGTATTTGACGAGAGTTACTGTGATGATAATAATGAAAAGTCGGTGTGAATATAAATTTATGGATTACATGTTAGTATATTTATTTCAATCTTTTATACATGCACATTATGTCCTGTTTGATTCATTTCAGGTCTGTTTTAAATTTAAAAAACCACCATGCCAAAACATTTGATAGAAAATATGCAAAGAGGGATTAATAATGCCACAGGGAGCTATAAACAAATGAAACAAGGTCCAAAAGGGGCTGATCAGAGCTTGAGAAGTTCAGAAAATATATGGGAAAATATTTTTCTGGCAAAGAATCTCAAAATGTATATTGTGCAACTTCTCGGACAGATTGAACAAATATACAAAATGCTTTTACTTTCTTCCAGGATAAGTTGTTTGAATAGGGTTAGGAGCATTATACGTACCATTTTATCAATCACATGTCTGATGGCCCTGTACCAGTCATGTATACTGTCATCATCAGAATGGAGAAGAAATTCATTCCCTGTCATTGTTGTTAGCTGTGTCAAGAAAACAAAAACAGTGGAATGCGAGTTAGTTTAATTGAATAAATAATACAAGAAACACATAGCCCTCTCAGCTGTCAGCACTTAGCTCATTATGTTCTGAAATAAGCATTACTCAACAGCAACAGAGGAATTAAGAAACTAAAGTTGACCATATTTCTGTTAGCTCTCCTTCTCCTGAAAGTCACATAATACAATCATAAGTGGAGACCAGTCAAAGTTTGACTTCCAATCCACTCTGTTATATTTATTGCAAACACATCTGCCTAAAACTGAAGGGAATACTTCGTTAAACCAGATGTTTCGGTCCTGTGTCCAGAATTAAAAGAGAAAGCATTGAAAATGAATTAAAATGCAAGGAAGAAGAACCTTGTGATAAATGAATTCTGATGAAACATTATCTCTACTTTGTCGCACTTGAATGGAGATGGACCTGATGGGCACTTCCATCATCGACTGTTTATTTAATTTAAACAAGAAAGAAAGGGATGTTCACTAATGAAAGACATGATTCAAGCCAGAATATTTGAAGATCAGCCAGGTTAATTACAATTCACCTTTGAAAATGAAAACAATATTACGGAAACAGACCTCCCCATCTTCTGTGAAAACTGGAGCAAACTTCCAACAGAAATAGACAATAGACAATAGGTGCAGGAGTAGGCCAGCACCTCCATTCAATGTGATCATAGCTGATCATCCACAATCAGTACCCCGTTCCTGCCTTCTCCCGATATACCCTGAATCATAGTGCAAGATAGTGAAATACTGTATGAGTACAGGATGAAATAAATGAAGTAACATTCTTGTTCTGCTTGGTATATATACTGGGGAGCTTTCTAGTTTTACTTATCACAAGAAAAATGCATGGGCAGTGATGCACACTTATTGGGGGGTAGAAATAAAGGGCAATTCAATCATTATTTGCAAAAGGTTCAAAAGTATTTTATTGTCATGTGTGCCAACGAAGGTACAGCAAAACTCGATTTGATCTCTCGGGATGCAGCCATTTCAATTTCCATGAGACCATAAGACATAGGAGCAGAATTAGGCCATTTTAGGCCAATTAGGCATCGGTGGGGGCGCTGCGAGACGGCTGCCCTGCCACACAGTGTTCGTTATTTCAACTTTTTTTTTTTTTTGGTGTATCTAAATGTTAGTTTAGGTGTTTCTTGGTGTGTCCTGTGTGGGGGGTGGTGGGGGGAGGGGGGGATAGGGATGTGGGGGTGGAAGGGGGAAACCACTTTTGGTCGCCTCCTCGACGGAGAGGCAACTTTTTCTATGTCGCCTCCCTTGTGGCCTAACAGCTTGGATTGCAGCGTCCTTTCCCGGAGTCGGGCCCAGAGCTTCAGCAGCAGGCGCAGCATGGACTTTTCCATCGCGGAGCAGGCAAACCCTTGCACGGGGTCTCCAGAGAGGAGTGCTCCGATCGCTGGCCGGGTGACTATGACATCATGGGGCTGTGGAGTTTCTAGCGGGGGGTGGAATTACCATCCGGAGCCTGGGATCCCTTGCCGGGGATCGCCGGAGAAGAGCTCCGACCGCTGGCCTACGGCCTATAACATCCTAAAGCCGCGATCTCCAGTAGGAAAGTGCCGATTCGGGCACTCCAGGCCACGGAGTGTGTTTGACCATCCTGACGTCGGAGTTTTGATCATCCCGACGAGACGGCCTGTACATCGGGCCGTATGTAGCGGCGACTATGGAGGGTTCATGGCCCCGACCACGGATGAACAAAGGAGGAGGACTGATCGAACTTTGTTGCCTTCACCACAGTGAAGAATGCTGTGGCGGATGTTAAATTCTATTGTGTATTTATTTTTTAAGTGTATCGCTGCTGGCAAATTCATTTCACTGCACCTTTGGGTGCATGTGACGAATAAAATTGACTTTGACTTTATTTTTGATAGAATATGCTTTCTGACCGTACCAAAAATATTATGATCTTTCCCTCACTGCCACTGCTCCAGTGCAACTACTCTTCTTTGGATAGAATACCCTAAGCTTCAGTCAACTCTGAAGGGCACAGGTTTGGAAAAGGTTCATAGGAACTTTACCAGAATGATAGCTGGATTAGGGGGTATTAGCTACACGGAGAGGTCGGACAGACTTGGATTATTTTCTCTGGAATGGCAGAGGATGAGGAGAGATTAGATAGAAGTATATAAAATGAGCGGCATAGATCCTTTTTCCCCAGGATGGAATATTCAAATATTAGAGGGCATGACTTTGAGGTGAGAGGGGCAAAGTTTAGAGATGTGCGGAGCAATTTTTTTAACTCAGATGGTGGGTGCCTGCAGCAAACTGCTGGGAGTGTTGATTGAGCCAGATATAATGGTGTAATTTAAGAGGCTTTTGGATAGGCACATGCATATAATAATAATAATAATAAATTTTATTTAATGGGCGCCTTTCATACATCTCAAGGACACCTTACATAGTAATCGGAATAAAAACATATAATCGGAATAAAACAAGTAATTAAAGACATCACAGTGACACAAATTAAAAACAGAATTCAATCCAAAAACAGAAAATCAAAAACAGTGTGAAAAGAGAGCAGCGGCAGCCAAAGCGCGCCAGCGTCCACTCTCTCTTCACGGCAGCCATCTTGGACACAGACCTACAGGACTACATATGCAGGAATGGAGGCAGAAGATTGAGGAACAAGAGGAATAAGATTGAAGTTTATTGCCTTCCATCACAGTGAGCAATGTGGAATCCACTGTGATGGATGTTTATGTTAACTTTATGTGGTTGTATGTCTTGTGGCTTTTCACTTAGTATGGCTGTATGGTAACTCAAATTTCACTGATACATGTGACAATAAACTGACCTTGAACCTTCAAACCTTGGAGGGATATTCATTATAAGATGTTCAAATTTTTGAAACGACATATTTGGATCTTCACTGAGCTGCTCTAATCATTAAAGGTCCATGGGAACATCACCTCCTGCAGGTGTACTTCCAAGTCACTTATCAGCATGTGTTGAAAGTATATCATTTTTTCTTCTTTTGTGCTGGGTCTAAATCTTAGAATTCCCAACCCAACAGCATTGTGGATGTTCCTTCACCAAAGCAACTGCAGCAGTTTAAGGTAGGGGTTAACCTAGCTTTGCGAGTGCAATAACTACTAGCCTTCCCGTTATAGGTCACATCATAGCAGTTAGGGGTGATGGGAGAGCTCATGTCCATGAAGGGTTAAAGGTAAGAAGGTGGAGAATATCAGCATGGGTGTTCATAGATGTCTGCATTAAGGTTGCAACTGCAGAAGAGCTCAGGTGGGAATATTTGTTGACCATAGCAGTGTGTCTCTGGTACAAGAACTGTGAAGTGTTTTTGTAAACCAAAGAGGTGGAGATATCTTGCATTCAGATGTTTAGCACAAGGCCAGACCGGATGACTTATACAAAGAACAGTAAGGATAATAATGAAACAGTAGTCAGGGAGAAGAACGAAATTGGTGGCAAGGGAACAGAATGCAGTTAGATCTTTTTCTTGGTTTTCCTTTCAGCGCTGTAGAAAGGGGCAAAGGTCTGATTGGGACTTTAGTATGTAATTGAGTGAAATACTTTGCAATGGTTTTTGACAATGATGGTCTCATAGGAATTCATTGATTATATCTGCTACAAATATTGCTGAGAGAAAATATTACTTTGGGAATACAGCCTTACGGATATAAATCCAAGAGATATTACATCACAAATTAGAAAGTCTTTTTAGGATTATAATTTAATGAAACCTCATAATCTCTGCAATGCTCAGATAAAAGATGAAACTCTCAAGTGAAAGCATGTACATTTCTTGGGAGTTTCACCTTTATCTTACATGAAGGAACTAATATCTATTTGTAAAAAAATATCGATATAGGTGATTTATTTTATTTTAAAGAGCAATTTTTGGAATAATCCAATCAAATGATACTGCGTTGTTTATTATTGCAATTTGAAGGTTATGTTGCTTATTTTCTCGTACATTATCCCTCCCAAAGTCTCCACTGCAAACATAAACGCATGATATATCCATCTATTCATCCTCAGTAACAATTAGTACGGGAGTACCTCAAGGCTGCGTGCTCAGCCCCCTGCTTTACTCACTTTAATACCCATGACTGTGTAGCCGGACATAGTGCGAACTCCATCATCAAGTTCGCCGACAACACCACTGTTGTTGGACGAATCACAGATGGGGATGAGTCAGAGTGAGATCGACCGACTGACCAAAAGATGCCAGCACAAAAACCTGGCTCTCAACATCAGTAAGACCAAGGAACTGATTGTGGACTTTGGTAGGGGAAGGATGAGGACCCACAATCCTGTTCACATCATTGGGACGATTGTGGAAAGGGTAAAAAAATTCCTGGGCGTGCATATTTCCGAAGATCTTTCCTGGACCCAGCACATCGATGCAATTATAAAGAAGGCACATCAGCGACTTTACTTCCTGAGAAGATTACGGAGATTCGGCATGTCAAAGAGGATTCTCCTAAACTTCTACAGGTGCACAGTAGAGAGCATTCTGACTGGTTGCATTCTGACTGGGTTCGGCAACTTGAACATCCAGGAGCAAAAAATACTACAAAAAGTAGTGACCACTGCCCAGTCCATCACCGGCTTTGACCTCCCCACCATCAAAGGGATCTATCGTAGTCGCTGCCTCAAAATGGCAGCCAAAATCATCAAAGACCCACATCATCCTGGCCACAAACTCATTTCACCATTGCCATCAGGAAGAAGGTACAGGAGCCTGAAAACTGTTACATCCAGGTTCAGGAACAGCTTCTTCCCTACAGCCATCAGGCTATTAAACACAACAACAAATAAGCTCTAAGCTCTGAACTGCAAAAGACTATATTATTATTGCACTATATTTGTAATTTATTTAACTTATTCTTTTTTTTCTCTTCCCCCGTTCTGTACTATGTTTACATATTCACATATTCTGTTGTGCTGCAGCAAGTAAGAATTTCATTGTCCCATACGGGACATATGACAATAAAACACTCTGGACACTTGACTATAATCCTCACAAAAGACAATTATTTTCAGGTCTTAATGATCTGGAAAAAGGTTATTTGTATGATGAAAGAAGGGGTCCACCTCTGTCTCATCGATTTATTTTACCTGTCAAATAATAGATGCTTTAATTGGTAAAAATCACCCTGCATGGGGAAGTTGAAGGGGGAATGATAATAAACTGGTATCCACTAGCTCAACCTTCTATTGGGTACTTTACCGTTGTCCTTCATTATAAAGCTAAGTTACTTTAACATTTTACTACAATTACCGATTGCACAAGTATGATATTTTTTGTATTTTGTATCAGACAAGAATATGGTCATATATACTAGCTCATCACAAAAATGTGCTAGCATGGCAATAGGAATGACAATAAGCTGACACTAACCCAACCTTAGATTGGGCACTTTTTGTTGACCTTCATTCTAAATCTGAATTACTTTGATAGTTTACTATAGTTACCAATATCATAATACAGGTGCCAGTTATGGGGAGAAGGCAGGAGAATGGGTTAGGAGGGAGAAAGAGATCAGCCATGATTGAATGATGGAGTAGACGATGGGCTGAATGGCCTAATTCTACTCCTATCAGTTTTGACCTTATACCTAGATTTTGCATTTTGTTTTGCAAAAAGTCTGTATTAGACAAGAATATAGTCATATGTACCAGTTCATCATAAAAATATGTTAACTCATTTTCACAAAATTGCAGAGATAATGGCCTCTACTATGTATATCACAAATGTTTATGATATTATGGTGTGCTATTTTTACTTGTAATATTGCGGCAAACATATTGCTGATCAAACAGTACTAGACCAAGACCAACTGTTCGGGACTATAGGGCAGTCAATGGTTATAGAGTACAGGCTGAGATCAAGATCCGATCAGTTATGATCTTAGTGATTGCCTAACTAGGTTCAAGCAGTCAAATGACATACTCCTGATTCTATTTCCTACATTCCTATCTTATCCTTCGCTGTATGCACTGACATCAATGCAGCAACATAAGCAAATTACATCCTCTTTCTGGAATTTGGATCCAATTACAGAAACAGATTTCAATAACACATATTGCACCTAATACATACAACAATGTTCTAATTTCTATGTCAAATACTTCTCAGCAGACAATGAAATGGGGTGTCTGCAAGTGATAAATGGTTCATGAGGTTGCTGAGGGAGAGACATGTAAATTGTGTCAGCTTTATTTGTAAAATATGTACATATTGAATAAAGTAAAATGGAAAATGATACAAATATTTGGAGTAAAAGCAAAATAATTCCAAAATAAATCTGGTATCTCACGGTGCACTGTAACCCGATCATATATATGCTCTTTGATTCCATCAATGATCCCCAGGCAAGTAGAATAAGGTGCAAAACTGGTGTAAAAACTCAGAGCTGACAAGATCTGAGAAGGAACATATTGCTGCAAAATATACCCACTAGTCAAAAAAGTACAGGCAAGCATAATAATTAAAAGGAAACACAGCATTTTCAGCCAAAATGTAAAAATAAGTGTTGGAGATATGCCTCTGTATATTTCCCTTGTAAACTATAATACTGCACAGATTGTGAAGATTGACACTGAATTTGGTGCAATCATTCATTATTGCCATGTCACTCTGCTTCTTGGCTCACTCAAGCTCAATCTGTGACATGTTTGTGATTATCATACTCATTTAGTAACTATATGGCATATGGAACACAAATACTATTTAGCTGCTTAGGGTTGGGTCATTCACTTTTCAAATGCCACCAAATTAGAATAATTTAATGTCCACATCACACAAACATGAGGCTCCAAAATTGCCACACAAAAAAAACCCTTCTAATCTTTTAACTATTTGACGTTTGCGGAGGACTTAAAATGCAGCAGCTAGCAGCATTAAAAAATAATTCCACAACTGAATACAAGTCACAGATTGTGTTTAAAGGCTTGATTCATAAGCTGCACCTCAGCAAAGGTTTAATAAGCAATAAAAACCAAAACAAAATCAGAACCGTTTTTTGGCACCAAATCATGCATGGGCTACAATTATCACTGCTAATTCATCGCAGAATAACTGCAATTTTAATGTTTTTTTCTGGAAGTGTGATAAAGACCGTTGTACTTCCCTCAACAGTAAAGAAAAGTCTGGAAACTGTTTAATTTCATTAGATTACTAATCCAATCACTTTAAAAGGTACAAGATGGCTTTTTTTTGGCACCTTTTGAAACATGCTTTGATTTTAATTTTATATAATATTTGATATTTCAATCAAAATATCTCAGGGTTATAATTTCTAGTATATCAGATGTGATATACAAACTAAAGATGGATAAGCATTAATGAAGAACAAGAAAATGTTGTGTGAATTACCCTGATGCAGGCTACCTAAACTTGGTCCCACAGCGGCGACCTAATCCGCAAGTTCAGAAGAGTTTGCCCTCGACTCATACTCGCAGCATGGTCGACACGAGGTCCGAGGAGGTCTTTGTAACTCTCCTTCATGCTCAAAAGTAGTCCCTGCGTACTCGAGGCCGCAGCTAGATCGTGGCGTATTTTTCAACATGCTGAAAAATACCCGCGAGTAAAAAAAGGTCGCCATGGAAAAAAAATCAATATTATTTTTACTCGTAGGTTTAGTCGAAGCAGGCCGTAGTAGGTCGGCATGTTATTCATAGGTAATCTAGGGTAGTCGAAGGTAATCGTAGATAGTCTTCAACATAGTCGAAGGGAGGTCGAAGGAGATCGAAGGAGGCCGTCTTCACTCTCCACTATTCCGTGTGCAATTTTCCCGAAGCTAGTCTTCAACATAGTCGAAGGAGGTCTTCCACATAGTTGAAGGAGGTTTTCAACATGACACTTTTTCAAACTCTCCTAAACTCTTCTAAACTCGCCAATTAGGTCGCAGCAGTGGGACAGCCCCTTTATGTCTTTGAGATTACTATGTTGAGAGATGAACTGTGTAATGCTGCAGGATTTTGTCCAGTAAATTTTAGAAAGGCCTCAGATGTCTTCCACCAATCTGAAACCACTCAACTTAATGCTGAACTTGTGTGAACAGCACACAAATCATGTATTTGATTGTTAACTGTTGAGAAGCAATCTACATTGTGCAAATTAACTCCTCTACACTGATCACATTCTCTTTAATTATTTGTTCTTACTTGACACTGAAAGGAAAACATTGTAGGGAATCACCAATCCATACACAACAGGTCGCCTAAAGCATGAGCCTTTGGGTGAATTCCTCAGTGATTTCTGCATTTATTTGTCATCCTTGGTTATTTTGGTTAACTGCAAAAGGTGGAGAATGTAATCTGAGATTCAAATCTGCTGAAGGCAAATTTATATGATATTAACTTATTGCAGTGTAACAAGTGAACAAGAATGTGATATTGATCCTTTCTCAAAACAAAAGAATCAAGAAATCTCTATCAGTGGAAGTGAAAGAGATCACCATCCTACAGCTTCCTGCCAGTTTCTGTTTTATTAACACTACAGACATGACTCAGATTTATTACAATGGTGCTCAATAGTATTTTATCAGGTACTTCACCAGGAACAATCCATTTAATAAATAAAACAAGTAGGCCAAACAGTATGGGGAAAAAAAGAAAGAACAGGGAATTCATTAAATGACACAAAATGCTCCCTTTTTCAGACCCGCAAGAAGGGTCCTGACCCAAAACGTCACCTATCCACGTTCTCTGGGCATGCTGCCAAACTTGCTGTTACTCCATCACTTTTGGTCCTTTTTTTGTAAACCAGCAGTTGCAGTTTCTTGTTTCTAAATTATTTCCAAACTAATGTTAAACCCATAAAAATATATGTTTTCATATAAAGAATCATTGCAAGGTCATTACGCTCAGTTGAAACATCAGCAAGAAATTATTGATAAGATAACAATAATTTCTTAAAAACCTGCTCAAAACCCTCGAAGCTCTGCAGCCGTATCTCTCAAGAAGTGGAACAGCTGAAAAACCCGGTTTTGCTTCAGCATTCATTTCATTCTCTAAAAGAGGAAATGGTGCTTCATTTCCATGAATTTATACACTAACATTGAGGTCTGCTCACCAAATTCTAAGTGTACGAGTTTGTTCTGGTTGATGAATTGGTGTGAGATTTTTGATATAATCTTAGATTGTTTTGTTGGGCTATTTGTAGCATTTTTTTGTTAGTTGTTAAACCATTGGGTCATCACCTCTTAAACTGTACAACAGAAGAATGCGCATCAATTTAATGAAAACTGGTTTTATAATTTAACGCTTTCAGCTTTGAATTTGTAAACTAGTATTGTACACTTTTAAATTTTCTCAAGATCCAGTGCACAACCTGATGTATGCCAATAGAAATATTAAACTCATCAGGAAGGCCGGCACCGTCCTAGGGGCAGAGTTGGATTCATGGGAGGTGGTCTTTGAGGGGAGGATGTTCCTCAAACTACGGAGCATCCTGGACAATACAGCTCATCTATCCATGACACACTGGTCAAACTGAGGAGTACCTTCAACAACAGACTGGTTCCACCAAGGTGCAGGACAGGACACCACAGGAGATCCTTCTTCCCTGTGGCTATCAAACTGTACAACTCCCCCTTATGTCATGAGGTAGGCTGAGGCTGAGGTAGGCTGTGACTCCTCCCCCCCCCCCCCCCCCCCCCATCCCCCCTCCCCAATCTTTGCACATCCCCAATCTTTTCCACTAGTCACTTTAATTTCATGTTTCATGTATTTTGTGTTTTTATGACTGTTGGCAGATCAAATTCCCTCCTGGTATAAATAAATTTCTATCGTATCATATCGTATCATGCATGATATTATTTTCCTGGATAGCACATAATGTTTTCCACTGCATTTTGATACTCATGAAAAAAATAAACCAACACCAAAACATATCTTGCTGCGATATTAACTTTCTGGGCTATGAATGAAGCAGCAAAGGACACCATGTTGAAGTATGCTGGTTCAATCGTAACCAAGGAAGTTACAGTTTGTATCTAGTTAGCCATCAAAAGCATCAAGAGATAAATTACCAAATAATTTGTACTGGTGCTATTGGTTGAAGCATAGAGGTTATTTAGTTTAGTTTAGTTTAGAGATACAGGCCCTTCGCCGCACCAAGTCCGCACCAACCAGGAGATCTCGGAGAAAACACACGCAGGTCACTGGGAGAACGTGCAAACTCCGTACAGACATCAGGATCGAACCAATGTCTCTGGCGCTGCGCCACCGTGCTGCTGGGAAACAGGGAGACCTCAAGTCTTTTAACCCAGAATCTGTGGCTTTCACATGTAAGGGGCATGAGAGCCTCAATGTAATGCCTTGTTCAAAGTAAGATTATTTTTGCTGTCCAGCATTCACTCAGTAACACATAAAATTGTCAGCCTGAACTGAGTGTTTAACCTTTAGGAGCAGGGTTCAAAGCTGACATAATCTGAGGGATTAATCAGGGGTTCTGTATTGCATAGTTAAAAATGTGATTCAGAAGACAGGGCCATGCAATGCCTGCTTGTCGCAGCCAAGAATAGAGACTTCTGACTAATTGAATTGGGACAATTTGTCAGAATTTGTTCATGAGACTTACATGACTAACTTTTAGTTCAACTTCTGCTGGCTCTGAGCCACATATCGGTTTGATTACTCTATGCAGCTGTGATTTATTTTATCATCTTTTTTGTGGCATTCTACTTTATGAATTGATTACGTCCTTCATATCTTTGAGACAAATTCCTCTCATTAGCAAAACTTATAAGAACAATTTCAACATCAATGTCGTCAGAATCCATATGTACCAGCTGGAAGGCATATTCACAGACCACTTTAACCTCCCCATACTCCAATCTGAGGTTCCGCCTGCTTTAAGAAGATCACTATCAACCTGGTGCCAAAGAATAACAAGTGCAATAATGACTATCATCCATTGAGACTCATATCCAACATCATGAATGGCTTCAGCTTGAGTTCTCTCTGTTTCCCAGCCAATCTTTATCCCTCAATACACACATCAACCCCAGCTTCTCAGACAGACGTGACCCACTGCAATCTGCCTGCTGCTGCAAGAGGTCCGCGGCAGACACATTCTCCCAGGCCCGACACTAATTCCTGGAATATTTGGATAACAAGGACATCTACATCAGATTCATATCTGTGGACACTATTTCAGCCTTCAAAACTATAATTCCAACCAAGCTCATATTCAAACTTCAGCAACCCCCTCTGCAACTGAATCCAAGACTTCCTAATCAGTGAGGATAGGCAACAAATCATCTTGCATGATCATACCAGTCTCAATACAGTACCCCCCCCCCCCCCCCGCAAAGATGTGGTTCTCAGACCCTATTTACTATACTCCCCATATGACTGTGTGGCCAAATTCTTCTCTAACTCTATTTACAAGTTCCCAGAAGATACAACCATGGTATGCCAGATCTCAGACAATGATGAGACAGATTATGGGAAAAAGATAAAGACCTAAGTCACATGCTGCCAAAGCAACAATCTCTCACTCAATGTCAGCAAAATGAAGAAGTTGGTTATTATTTTCAGGAAAGGGAGGGAAGAGATTACATGCCCCAATATGTATCAATGGTGGTGAAATGGAAATGGTTGAGAGCTTCCAATTCCTTGGTGTAAATATCACAAACAATTTGTCCTGGTCCAATACTTTGACGCTAGAAAAGCACACCGACACCACTACTTCCTCAGATTCCTAAGGAAACTTGACAAAACACAAAGTGCCGGAGGAACTCAGCAGGTCAGGCAACATCTGTGGAAGGAATGAACAGACAAGATTTTGTGTCAGGATCTTGCTTCAAACAGGAGAATGTCTGAAGGATGGTCCCAGTACTTTATGAAAATCATAAATATTTGCAAGTCCTGTCAATTACTGGCCTGTCCATTCACTCCACAGATGCTGCCTCACCCACTACACTTGAGTTCCTGGTGTCTCCAAGAAAATTCAGCATTCCTCCAATGACTCTTACCATTTTTTATAGATGCACCACAGATAGCAGGGTGCATTGCAGTTTAGTAAGGCAACTGCTCTTCCCAAGACACCACAAGAAACTGCAAAACTGTGAACACAGCCCAGTCCTTCATCGAAACCAGCGTCTCCCCCATGTTCCCCCCACCATCCCCTCCCTCCCCCCCCCCCAAATTTACACTTGTCATTGCTACAAGAAAACAGCGAACATGAAATAGTACTCACATCCCGGTTATTCCCTCTTCCCCCTCCTCCCCCCCCACTCCTCTACTCCCTTCCTGTAGGTCAGTTGATACAATGTCTTGAACGCAAACACAGACAGATTCAAGACCGAGTTCTTTGTTGATGTTAAAGACTTTTGAGTAGCCCTCTCATATGTTAAGGATGAATTCCCAATCTCTCAATCTACTTTGTCGCAGTCCTTCCACTTTTTTTATCTGCATGTTGTTTTATACCTTTGTAATGGTATATTTTGCATTCTGTTTATTGTCTTTTTTGCAACCCGGCGTACTCATGCCTAGGTAGCTGTTGCTCCAATTTCCGGTGGTGCTCACTCTGGCCGTGGAGGAGGCCCAGGACAGAAAGGTCGGATTCGGAATGGGAGGGGGAGTTGAAGTACTTAGCCACAGGGAGATCAGGTTGGTTAATGCGGACAGAGTGGAGGTGTTCGGCGAAACGATCGCCAAGCCTACGCTTGGTCTCACTGATGTAGATCAGCTGACCTACAGAGCAACAGATGCAATAGATGAGGTTGGAGGAGGTGCAGGTGAAAATCGGTCGCACCTGGAACGACTGTTTGGGTCCTTGAATGGAGTCGAGGGGGGAGGTAAAGCGACAAGTGTAGCATCTCTTGCAGTTACGAGGGAAAATGCCCGGGGAGGGGGTGGTGCGGGTGGGAAGGGAAGAATTGACCAGGGAGTTACGGAGGGAGCGGTCTTTGTGGAAAGCAGACAGGGGGGAGATGGGAAGATGTGGTGGGGTCACGTTGGAGGTGGCGAAAATGACGGAGGACTATTTGTTGTATCTGCAATTCATTCTTAAGTATTCATGCCTAAGAGCACGCAAAACAATGTTTTCTCACCGCATCTCGGTAACAATAATGAACCACTGCAGAGACCAAAATTGAAGCCATAGCAAATAACTCGGCATTGTATCTCATCATGAGTGGAAAATGTTACTGTTACTTTATGGGCAGCAAAATAATGTTTTTATTTTGCGTTCAACGCATATTAATATTTCTAAAAGAAGATTTCCCCCTCTTCCACATTTGGCTGTGTCTAATACTTGTTCAGATTTACTATATTTTGAAACTTATTTACACAATGATTTGGGTTGCATGATAGAAGTGCTTTTGCTGGGCGACCTCTATTGTGAGCTGACTGTAGCCTGATATTTTCTTCAGTTCCAGCTTGAAGACTGCTTGATGCTGGGATCAGAGAAAACAAGGAAGAAGTAAGCTTAAAAAGGATCTCCTCCTCAGCCTCGGATTATCACAGCAGTCAGGGTAATGTAAGGGAGTTATGTTATATTTCTACTGATCCACACCTTCCTGACAGCAGAAGGGACTGTATTAACTCAAGTAGAAATGTAATTATTAACAAAGGACACTTCAGGGATTGTGTCAGTTCAATTGTGCCTGACATATAGCTCCCTTGCACTGCTGAGATTGAGCAATTTTTACCAGCCAGTTCCCCAAAGACAATTAAAAGGAAAGTACTGGGTAAATGAACATCGATGAATAAAAGAAAAGCAAGATGTTAAACATAACCTTAATTTACAGCAGCAACTCAGCTTTTGAAAAAGAGTGTTAGTAAAGAGAGCTCTTTTCAAGTAATGGAACTATCATACTCTTCTAAGACAATGAAAGTTATAATTCATTTAATTTTCCTATTTTAATGTGAACGTAGATTATGTTATTACTAGGGAGGGAAAGTGACTCAGAGAGTTATTGCCCCTTGATACTGTGAAGTCACTGAACTAACATATCAAGCAATTTTAACTTTAATTGCACATTTTACTTCAACTTCCACACACCGTCAAGCTCAGTAACTCCTCCAGGCCAGTTACAGTGGGATTACTAACACTGTTTAAGTAATGGCATTCAAAGATAAATCACTAGAGGTTGAAAAATAAGCTTAATGTCGATCCATTATAATTGTTTGATATACATACTGAAGGAAAAACTTATTCTCATCTTTACTTAAATAAAATAGCTATTAATCAATGTAATCAATTCACAGTCGGTCGAAAAGCGGCTTATAACATCCAGAAATAAAACCGATGGCAGTGCAAATGACATACAAAAATCAAACAAAATCATCGTACATGAACTCAGACTAAGGACCATAAACCAGATTCTCATAGGATTGGTAACAGTGGAACAAACAAGAGTTAATGACATCACCCAATGTGCTGAAACTGCCTGCACTGAAAGCTCAGCAGCCCTGTTTAAAAAAAAAAAGCCAGGTTTTGGCCATAGTTTGAGATCCTACATGAGCAGGTCTGTCCCCAGCTGTTGCATGTTGGAAGGTTTACAGCATCTGATTCATTGCAATAGTATGTGTTTACAGAGCATATAACCCCTTAAGTGCTGGTTGCACGTATCAAATTCATAGATAAAAGGTCTTTGGGATTCTCAATCATTGCATAAGCATAAATAATCATTTAATCTTCAGAATTTCAAAAGTGTTTTAAGAAACACTGCATATGGACTGATGATTATATAACACCCATTTTTCTTTTGTTTTCTTTGACATGATGTTTTATTTAAATATTCATTGTACAAAGATTTTGTGTCAACTATGCCAAGGCACTTTTATACTTGAAAAAACACAAATAAGTAATCTAATGGTAAATGACATATCTTAAGCGACCCCATTTGGGGCATATGCAGGTCTCAAAAACTGTTAAGCAGCATGCAATAGGACTTGTTATGTGATAGCTGGTCAGATTTCAACGTTATTTTTCTTTTCAGAACATGGGGTGAGTCAATGACATTAAACTCAGCAGAATTGAGAACCTCTTGAAATCTTAGCTTATATTATAGGCTTGAAATATTACTTATTAAACTTCTGATATTTGATTAGGAGTTTTGCTGGAAAGATTTGGTTGTGCACATGTAGTTTATCATGGCACTCAACTCCAACCAGGATGGAATTATATACTTAGAGTCATAGTGTTATAGAGCATAGAAACAGGCCCTTCGGCCCAACTTACCCGCACCGACCAACATGTCCCATCTACACTAATCCCAATGCCTACATTTAGCCCATATCCCTATAAACCTCCCATCCATGTATCAGTCTAAATATTTTATAAACATTGCGATTGTACCTGCCTTAAATACCTCCTCTAGCAGCTCGTTCCATATATCTACCACCTTTTGTGTAAAGAATGTTACCCACCAGGCTCCTATTAAATCTATTCCCCCTCACTTTAAACCTATGTCCTCTGGTTTTCGACCCCCCTACTCTGGATAAAAGACTGTGTATTTACCCTATTTATTCCCCTCATAAACTTTGATCTCTTTCATTTCATCCCTCATCTTCCTGACAGTAAATTAACAAATTATATAACTAAGAATGACCTGATTACCTTACTTAATTATCCTGATTGTCGGAACCAGGTATTTCTTTTACCAGACAATAAATATATCAAAATCAAAAGGATTTTTTCTCAGCAAAAAACTGAATTAAAACCAAGCCACAGGCTATGTGGGCTGCCTAATAAGTTAGCTGTAGAACCACAGAATAAGTACCATATGAGCAAACAAAGCTGGAGAAAAAATACAACTTCTCAATTCGTCATTTACTTTTTTATGTGGAGAGATGAATAACATTGGGGCAAATATCAAAGTAATTTTATTTAGGGAGGAAAGTAAATAGAAAATGAGAAAATGGGTATTAATCAATTTCCTTTCCTCTGGAGAACAAAACCATACATCACATCACTAAGATTAGGATCATGAGCACTAATGCCTGCAGAGAAATTACCAGTCCTTATTGATCTTTAATATATAATTACTAGTGATTCAATGGAAATTTTATTATTGTGGGTAGTTTAAAATAAATAATGTCCCAAAATTGATGGACACAGGTCAAAACCTATATCCTGGATCTTAGAACATAAAACATAGCAACGCAAAGCACAGGAATAGGTCCTTTAGCCAACAATGTCTGTACCAAACATGATGTCAAGATAAACTGATCTCATCTGCCTGCACATATTCCATATCCCTCCATTCCCATCTTATTGACATAATGCATTACAAATAATAATAATGTCATTAATATTTCTTTCAACCATTAATGAATGCACTTTTACACATGTACCGCAGATAATTAACAATTTTAAGACACATTAATAAGAGCATAAAGGTTTCTGAGATATTTATGTAGAATGCTATTGGTTGCATACAAAAAGAGATGAGGAAGTAACAATTACAACTGTGTGAATAAATGTAGTGGATTTTCATGGTTTTCTGATGGATAGACATTACACTGCATGTCAGCGTTCCCTCTAAGCTGTGCGCGCGTACACAAGTTCTGAAACCAGCGCACAAAGTATTTTGAAATTCGGAAAAGAAAAACTCCGATATAAAATGTGTTTTATATCCGGCACCGGGGACAGCTGCAATGGGTAAATCATCAAATGGACCCTTTCATGGGCCGCATCCGTCCCCGTGTTTCACCCGGGGGTGGGCCAGGGCCGCCCTCCTCTAAGGTGGTGGTGCTGCTGGCAGGAACCCAGCAGTAAAAGGACGGAACTTGGAGTAGCAATGTTACAAAATTTTGAGATTTTAAAAATTAACTTTAATTTATCCCATCAGATAAAGCATAAAAAGAAGTTTAATTTGACACCCAATTCACTTTCATACCTTCAGTATTAAAAATGTTATGGCCATTTTCATACTTGGAAATTGGCATCTTGTTCCCTATTGCTTTTTCATTGACTTAACACAAAAGCTGTGATCGAGAACATTTAAAAGCCGATAACTTTCTTAAAATTTAAGAGAACTGAAAGAAATTTTCAGTTATTAAAGATTGAAGCATTCTGAAACAAATATGAAACAATCTTACTTAGATGACTTGAAATTAAAGCATATAATTAGTTAGTTACCTAATTGTAGCTAATTACAAAATTCAATTACTAGATCTAAACATCTATCCATTTCTTAAGAATAGATTAACATTTTTAAATAGCCTGTGTCCAAATACCATTCACACAAGAGTTCAGAATATAACATAATTTTAAAATCTCATTGTCATGGGTTCATAGGCCAAATGGAAGGAATTTAATGTTTAATACCTGTAAATTAATGGCCATTTAAATCAGCTTGCGAGTGGGATTTTCTGGAACGGGACCATTTGGATGGAACGTTCAGGATGCGGTGAATTTAGTCCCCCATATCGGCAGCAAATACACTGCCGGTTCTTCGGGGGATAAAATCACCGTTTCGCAATTTAAAATGTGAATTAAATACATCTTAAGAAACACTTTTATACATAAAAATAAACGACTTTCTTTTACCTGTCTCCTACATAAAATTTGGCCCCGTTGTCGGCATTGACAGCTTCAGAAGCTGATTTTAAAATCACTACAGCGATTAACTTGTCGGGTGAATTTTTTTTAGAACGGCCATCGGAACGATTCTTTAGCAACATCTTGCACTCCAACAAAATATAATTCAGGACCAGGTCGAGAAAAACCTTGTTTTAACCCCGCCCCCCCTCAAACGCGCCAAAATCGCGCACACGGCCAGTGGCAGAAGGTAAGTATTGTAACATACCTACTTGGAGAGGATGGAGAGGGAGATGGGGAGGGAGGGGATGGGGGAAAGGGAGAGAAGGGTGGAGAGGGAATGGGGAAAGGGAAGGAGAGAGGGGGAGGAGAGAGGGGGAGGGGAGAGTGGGAGGGGAGTGGGGGGGAGAGAGGAGAGGGGGAGGGGAGAGGGGAAGAGGGGGGAGAGGGGGAGGAGATAGGGGGAGGATAGAGGGGGAGGATAGAGGGGGAGGGGGAGGACTTGAAACAGTGTTAAAATAAAGAACTGTTTAATTTGAAAAACAAAAGCATTCAAGAGTGTATGTCATAGACACTACAATGTTACCTAAAATGTAGTAATCAATAATGATACAGTATCATAGTATATAATTTATACTTATTTGTTAAAATCTCATAATCATATTGACTTTATTGTAGAGTTTACAAAGATCCATTTCAAATTCTGTAGCTGGCTTATTGAGTTTTTATTGAAAGAAATGTTGATTCACCACGTCAAATTCAAAGGATGCAAAGGTTGTGAAACGCTAAAGAACTGCAAGCTGGTTTAAATTTGAATGGCTTAACAAAATAGTAAAAACTGCTACACCAAAAGCTCATGAGGTCATATATTTGCACAAGAATTCACTGCACACACACATTTGTAACAGCATAAAAAAATTGCACAATACAAGATTTCTGTGCCTACGTACTACTAAAAATTAGAGGGAACATTGCTGCATATGCTTGCAAATGGTACTCTGAAATAAAAGTCAAGAAAGCACACTAGGTGGAATGAACATGAATGATTAAATATATTATGTAGCTGAGTCTATTGAAAAGGTTGATATCTGCCTGCATAGCATCATGGTAATTGTAGTTCTTAAAGTTTGCCTTATTTAACAGTGGTGCACAGTTTTGAACTTTGCAAATGGCAGACCTTTAAATTAAAGTCCTTTATTTTGATTAATATTTACTTCGATATGTGAAAATTAACTCTCCCACCAGCTAGAGTGCAGTGCTGACTCTCCTGAGCCACAATCTACCTCATTGGAGACCTTCAAACAAACTTTTAAGGTCTCCAATGAGACCACAATCTGGAGTATTGTGTGCAGTTTTGGCCCCATAATTAGAGGAAGGACATTATTGCTATTGAGGGAGTGCAGCATAGGATTACAAGGTTAATCCCGGGATGACGGTGTAAATTGCTCGTTCTAAGCTTCCCCCCAGTCTAGTTTCAGTCACAAATCACTGAGTCAAGCACTTGCGCATCTAAACTTTATTTTGACAAAACACAATTACAGTTCCCACTACTGTACCTAACCACCGCGGATTCGATCCCCGTATCTGCCTGATCAAGCCCTCTTGGCCTCGCTCAAACAGAGACACCCCAGAAGGTTACACAACCCTAAGCGCTCTCCCAGAAGATCGACACAGGACCTCGTGATAGTGGACTTTTATAGGTCCCCGGACCTCAAGGGGCCGAACCACATGGGGTTGGTCTCTTTACAATCCAATAACAGATATCGATTAACCCAATACATGACAGACATTTTCCTAAACCAATAATACAGTGGCTAATACATTGTATTCAAACAGTGTTTCTCAGAGGAAACAAACATTGCAACATGTGCCCTGATATGCAAGACAAACCGACAAGGCTCAATACTTAATCCAATCAACATCCAGCAAAGTAAAGCTTTGCAACATTATTGACAATGTGTATGTCTGGTTTGCATTCATTCATTCATTCCATTCTATGCATTTTGCACCTAATTGTCAGGGTCTGCAGATGTTCCCATTCTCTCCCTGCAGCTCTGATCTAGGCTCTAGACAAACTGGCACCATTCTGCAGCTTGTCCCATTTCTACAGAAAGCACTTTTAATTAGATCAAGTGGCCTAGCAGCCCAGAAGCCTTTACTCAATTTTAGGGTCCTAGCCCCTCCAATTTGGCCAGAATTAACAGCGGGCCTGTCCTATGCTGAGGGAATGGAATGGCTGGGCTTGTATACTCTGGAGTTTAGAAGGATGAGAGGATATCTTATTGAAATATATAAGATTATTAAGGGTTTGGACACGCTAGAGGCAGGAAACATGTTCCCGATGTTGGGGGAGTCCACAATCAGGCGCCACTGTTTAAGAATAAGGGGTAAGCCATTTAGAATGGAGATGAGGGTCTGTGGAATACTCTGCCTCAGTGGAGGCCGGTTCTCTGGATACTTTCAAGAGAGAGCTAGATCGGGCTCTTAAAGATAGCGGAGTCAGGGGATATGGCAAGAAGGCAGGAACGGGGTACTGATTGGGGATGATCAGCCATGATCACATTGAATGGCGGTGCTGGCCCGAAGGGCCGAATGGCCTATTCCTGTACCTATTGTCTATTGTCTTTAACTGGACTTTATTGGACTCTATCTTGCACTAAATGTTATACCCTTTATCCTGTATTTGTATACTGTGGACGGCTTGTTTGTAATCATGTATAGTCTTTTCGCTGACTGGATAACATGCAACAAAAAAGTTTTTCACTGTACTTCGGTACACATGACAATAATAAACTAAGCTAAATATACACACAACACTGCAAAGGCTTAATATTCAGAGCAGACTCCTTTTGAGTTACATGAAGGCACCAGCACATTTTAAAACTTATATAACAAGAGGTTATTTTTAGATCATTAGAGTAATTATAACTGTATAAAACTTTGTGTCTTTGATGAAAAAGGAGCCTGAACATTAATTATATCTTCTGGTACCAAGTCCATGACCCTTATGATCAAAGGTGTTCAAATGGCCTCCCTAAGTGGGTTCTAGATATACTGTGGGTTTCTGCCAATGTTACTTTCAGCAATGCTCTCCACATTCCTACCACCTACTGGGTGGAAGAGTTTTACCACATGTTCCATCTTATTTTTCAGAGAGGTCATAGATTATTTCAAATCTATGACCTCTCTGAATGGGAACAGGTCCTTCTTGTTTATTTGTTGGTACATTTTGCTGCTCTTTGTTATATCAAAGAGTGTTATATAGCATTAAGATTGTAGCTCCTGTGAAAGGTTTGAATATTGGTTTCATTACTATTGCACAATGGGATATGCGAGTGAAGTTAATTTTCTTTAAAATAACTTGTTTGAAAAAAATATGTAGTGTTCAACTAAATGAACATGTTTTTAAAAAGCCATGGTACTCAATCAATGGAAGAAATAATACATTTAGAATTACCATTATGTATAGATTCTAAATGACATTAAAAAAACACACAATCAAAATGACACACACAGTGATGATCAACCAAATTGAAAAGCAGCTAAACATTGCACCTGTCTGGATTAAACTCAACTCCTTGCCTAACCTCCTAACTCGTGTCCTACACATGTGCTCTCTGGTTTTAGATATCTCTATTAAGGGGTAACATTTCTCACTATTTACTCTGTCCACATCTATATGTCTGAATCTGAAGCCTCAGCCTTCTCAAGAAGAAAAATAAACGCAGCCCATTCAGTCTCTTTTCCTAGCTGAGATAACTAAGCACCAATCTAGTGAAGGACAAAATGTTGGAAAGAACTGCAGATGCTGGTTTAAATCGAAGGTAGACACAAAATGCTGGAGTAACTCAGGCAGCATCTCTGGAGAGAAGAAATGGGTGATGTTTTGGGTCGAGACACTTCTTCAGACTGATGTCAGGGGAGTGACTCATTCCTTCTCTCCAGAGATGCTGCCTGTCCCGCTGAGTTACTCCAGCATTTTGTGTTTACCAACTTGGTGAATCTCCTTTGCACCCTCTATAAATTTACTCATCATAACTCCAAAATTCACATCCATCCAGTTGATATTCATAACACATAACAATGGATCCAGCATCAATCCATGCATTACACCAATGGTCACATGCATCCAATTGCAAAACAATCGTCGACCCTCACACTCCTATCAGCTCACCATTTTCGGATCTAATTTGCTAAATTGCAGTTGAGTAGGCTCTTTCCTTTGAACCAATCTCCCACATGGCACCTTGTCAAAGGCATTCTAAAGTCCATGTCAACTATATCAACTGCTCTACCTTTATTGACACACTCAGCGACCTCTTTGAAAAATGCAATCAAATTAGTCTGACTGGATTTCCCAATAACAAAGCCATGCCGTGTTAATCAGCCATGCTGATTAACCCCTGTCTCTCTAAGTGTAGATTAATCCTGTCCCTCAGAATCTTTTCCAGTAACTTTTCAACCAGATATATCATCAACCTATAACAAACTAATCTATTTTGATGCCATTTTCTCTGTCCTGACACCTCTTCTTAGGTCTGAGCCCCAATAGTCCAATTCCTAGCCTGACAAAGCAATCATGGATGAAACTTATCAGGCCCGGGTAATTGAATCACATTTAGTCCTGCTACATTCAACAAAACCTGCTTATCAATGGCAATTTGATCTAGAATTCCATTGCCACCTTCCTTGTTTTTTCCATCTACAAGCTCCTTCTACCCAGGACATCAATATACTTTTGTGTCCATGCACAGGTTTCTATATTTTGTAGGGCATCTCAATACTCTATACCTGCTCTAAAAAACCTTTGGGTATTTTGCAACCTTTGATATCACTTGAAATCCAATGTTCCTTGGACTGTTAGAAATAGCTTTCAATCTAATGGGAACGTGTTGGGTCTGAACTTCATTCAGATAATCATGAAATGACACCAATAAAGGCCATTGAACCATCATTTCCTGGCTGCTATTTATTTGTGAGGACAACTGGCATACATCAAGGAAAATAGGGAAATAAATATTCTTATTGTACATAGACTGGAAATATATGACCAGGTTACATTTGGCTTGGAACTGTTCCATAAATGGCTATCCATTTTTTTGGCTATTTTGTCAGCTGCAGTGAACAATCTAGGATGATCCACTCAGTATAGAGGGATACAAGAAATATTTCAACATTTGTAAAAGCTAACTTTCCCTATTTTAGAGAGTACGTCCATAAGAAGACATCAGAAAGCCGGTGTAGAAAATCTGGTGCCAATTATATTTTGATGGATGGGTTTAGGTCAGAGTCATAAAGGAAATTCACACTTTTAAAATGTTAAAGATAACTTGGATTTCACCAGTTTTGGAGCTAGGAAGGCCAACAGAATATTAGGGTCTTCATAAGGGTAAAGTTTAATTGAAGTGTTGTGACAATGTAAATCAATGAATAATCTGTCTTAGAAACATAGAAACATAGAAAATGGGTGCAGGAGTAGGCCATTCGGCCCTTCGAGCCTGCATGCCAGTTAATATGATCATGGCTGATCATCCACCTCAGTAGCCAAAGAACTGACCTCAACTACCTTCTGTGGCAGAGAATTCCAGAGATTCACCACTCAGTGTGAAAAAAGTTTTTCTCATCTCGTTCCTAAAAGACTTCCCCCTTATCTTTAAACTGTGACCCCTTGTCCTGGACTTCCCCAACATCGGGAACAATCTTCCTGCATCCAGCCTATCCAACCCCTTAAGAATTTTGTACGTTTCTATAAGATCCCCCCTCAATCTTCTAAATTCTAGCGAGTACAAGCCGAGCCTATCCAGTCTTTCTTCATATGAAAGTCCTGCCATCCCAGGAATCAGTCTGCTGAACCTTCTCTGTACTCCCTCTTTGGCAAGAATGTCTTTCCTCAGATTAGGAGACCAAAACTGTACACAATACTCCAGGTGTGGTCTCACCAAGGCCCTGTACAACTGCAGTAGAACCTCCCCGCTCCTATACGCAAATCCTTTTGTTATGAATGCTAACATACCATTCACTTTCTACACTGCCTGCTGCACCTGCATGCCTACTTTCAATGAATGGTGTACCATGACACCCAGGTGTCGTTGCATCTCCCCTTTTCCTAATCGGCCACCATTCAGATAATAGTCTACTTTCCTGTTCTTGCCACCAAAGTGGATAAACTCACATTTATCCACATTATACTGCATTTACCATGCATTTGTCCACTCACCCAACCTATCCAAGTCACCCTGCAGCCTCCTAGCATCCTCCTCACAGCTAACACTGTCCCCCAGCTTTGTGTCATCCGCAAACTTGGAGATGTTGCATTCAATTCCCTCGTCCAAATCATTAATATATATTGTAAATAGCTGGGGTCCCAGCACTGAGCCTTGCGGTACCCCACTAGTCACTACCTGCCATTCTGAAAAGGACCCGTTTACTCCTACTCTTTGCTTCCTGTCTGCCAGCCAGTTCTCTATCCACATTAATACTGAACCCCCAATATCGTGTGCTTTAAGTTTGCATACTAATCTATTATGTGGGACCTTGTCGAAAGCCTTCTGAAAGTCCAGATATCACACATCCACTGATTCTCCCTTATCCTCTCTACTAGTTCCATCCTCGAAAAATTCTATGAGATTCATCAGACATGATTTACCTTTCATAAATCCATGCTGACTTTGTCCAATGATTTCACCACTTTTCAAATGTGCTGCTATCCCATCTTTAATAACTGACTCTAGCATTTTCCCCACTACCGATGTTAGACTAACTTGTCTGTAATTCTCCGTTTTCTCTCTCCCTTTTTTTTTTAAAAAGTGGGGTTACATTAGCTACCCTCCAATCCTCAGGAACTACTCCAGAATCTAAAGAGTTTTGAAAAATGATCACTAATACTTCCACTATTTCTGGGGTTACTTCCTTAAGTACTCTGGGATGCAGCCTATCTGGCCCTGGGGATTTATAAGCCTCTAATTCGTTCAATTTACCTAACACCACTTCCTGACTAACCTGGATTTCACTCAGTTCCTCCATCTCATTTGACCCCCGGGTCCACTACTCCACGCAGATTATTTATGTCTTCCTTAGTGAAGACAGAACCAAAGTAGTTATTCAATTAGTCTGCCATGTCCTTGTTCCCAATGATCATTTAACCAGTTTCTGACTGCAAACAACCTACATTTGTTTTTAACTAATCTTTTTCTCTTCACATATCTATAAAAACTTTTGCAGTCAGTTTTTTTATGTTCCCTGCCAGTTTTCTTTCATAATCTATTTTCCCTTTCCTAATTAAGCCCTTTGTCCTCCTCTGCTGGGCTCCCAGAATTTCTCCCAGTCCTTTGGTAGGCTGCTTTTTCTGGCTAATTTGTATGCTTCATCTTTTGTTTTGATACTATCCCTGATTTCCCTTGTTATCCACGGATGCACTACCTTCCCTGATTTATTCTTTTGCCAAACTGGGATGAACAATTGTTGTAGTTCATCCATGCAGTCTTTAAATGCCTTCCATTGCATATCCACCATCAACCCTTTAAGAATCAATTGGCAGTCTATCTTGGCCAATTCACATCTCATACCCTCAAAGGTACATTTCTTTAAGTTCAGAACCCTTGTTTCTGAATTAACTATGTCACTCTCCATCCTAATGAAGAACTCAACCATATTATCGTGCCCAAGAGGCCACGCAGAACAAGACTGCTAACTAACCCTTTCTCATTACTCAATACCCAGTCTAGAATAGCCTGCTCTCTCGTTGGTTCCTCTACATGTTGGTTTAGAAAGCAATCCCGCATACATTCCAAGAAATCCTCTTCCTCAGCACCCCTGCCAATTTGATTCACCCAATCTATGCGTAGATTGAAGTCTTCACCTTTTGTGTTTTTCCAAACATATTTACTTAACGTTAGCACCCCTTTGAAATATAGAAACTAACCTATTAAAATAATTGTCATAAAATGTTCCCCAGTTTTGGAAATAAAAAGGCCCAGTGGTAGTGACATTTTCAGTAATACATTTTGGGGAAAAAATGGTCCTCTTATACAAAGTGAAAAAAAGGAACACAAGATCCTTGATGAGAAGGCCATTATACACAGTTCTGTAAGCATTTTTGTTACGCATGTGAAAAACATTCTCCAGCCCAAAAAAATGTAGAGACAGCTGGTACTCCCATATCAATCAGCCAAATTATCCATTTATTTACCTGTAACACTATATGGCCAGCACCTGTAGCCCTCCAGTGTCAGGTGGCAGCTTAACACTAAGAATGAAAGTAGGGAAATGGTTCAGGACATTATCTGTGTTTTCAATTTTTCGACACCTGTCATACTGAGGGCTTTGTCAGTCACATTTGAATCCTCTTAGGAAAATTTTGCTTGCCAACCTGAGTGCTGCCAGCCTGAGAAACAGAAGACGGTGCCAGAAGGTTGTTCTGCTTTTTGTACCACATGCTAGTGTTCAGAACAAGTGGAGTAAAAATTTGTTTTTGTAATCTCCCAACCTACTTGGCATTCACTGCTTTGATTCAAAACTGCAGTTGAGCTCCCTGCAGTGCTTCACATTATAGCACAAAAACTTTCAGAGAAATATTGCTTCAGGGTGCAAGACTTCCATTTTAATTGATGAAATGATTAAAAAAAACATATACTGAAGCAGAAATCAAAATAACAAATAATAAACAAAAACACTTACTCTTGAATGTAACGTTTATGTAAAGTATTTTGGGGTTCCCCCATACAAAAGATAATTTTCTTGAATTAATTTTCAAAAATCTTTTTGCTGAACCCCTCACATCCAATACTGTATACATCACTGTCCATCCAACATTGACCTCACTACAATAATCCCAATCACCATGAACACCTCCAATTCCATATACATATACAAAATTATGATTAATGAAAATTTTTTTAACTGTTTTTGCTGAAGAATTCTGAAGATAGATTTTTGTCAATTTCTTAAGTTAGAAGTACTTTATATGTTACATTTATAGAATCAACAAGCTTTTAATAAGCACAAACATATTCAGTTTGTTCATATGTTAATGATTTAGAAGTTCCTGTGGCTTGTTTAGTTGATGTTTACGTCGCTATCAGTGCAGAAATAAATTTACACTTAAAAGTGCATCCCATTTAAAACATATGCATGCATACTTACAGCTCTTTAATACTTCTTGATATATGATTGAATTATTCAAACAAATCTGTGTGTTTGACTACCCATAGTTAAATAAATGTGAGCACATCCATTTTTAAGTGCAATTTTACACTTAAATAAATGTGTATCCTCATGTATCTTTTTAAACATAATTATATCTGCTGTACTTATGTATATAGATTTCTGTTAGTTTTGTAAGCCAGTTGAATTTTATATTCATATACATACATACATACATTCATATAATTACACACATACATAAGTGTGTTTAAGTAGGGATATGTGGATGGATTCACATCATTTATATCTATTCTAGGTTAGAACTGAAAATCGGTCTTAGTCGTTTGCATGATTAACTAATTGTTATCCTGGTTAAATTATGTTCAGCGTATTGATATCAATTGACTTAAATGATTCAAAATAATACATGCATAAAAAACATTTGAGAGTGGGGCCAGGATAGAATGTTCCAGAAAAGTTTTCAGCACTGAGATATTCCCAAAGTAATGAGTAATATTGAAACTAATTTAGAGAAAAAAATAATATCCATGAGAATGCACATATCATTTCAAAAGCTCATTCTTCTTGTGGAAGAAAACATTAAAAAACTTTACTGGTTGTGATGCACTGATTAGTTTAACCTACAATGATGATTTTAAAAGACGAATTACAGTCAATTAATGTTGTTAACTATATACTGTTATTTAATGGTTGCATTAGCCACCTAAGCCATCATCAAACTATAATCGCAGACAATTCTTTCTTCCGTTATGGTGTGAAAAGGTGTTTTGCATTTTGCAAAAGAAACTATCCATTTCAAACAATCTTGTTTTTATTAGTGGAGATTAACAATGTTATTGTTGATCACACAACCTACGATTCAGCATAATTTAAACCAAACATGGAAAATCCTTGTAACTTGCAGTGTAACATTTCCTTAGGCAATTTATCTTCATATCATTTTCCTGAGCTCATTTCTTTTTACTGTACTTAGGTAAAGCAATCCTTTTGCTGGTGATGTGCTGCGTAGAGAACAGCAAAAGTCAAAAGTATACATCTTCATTATGTAGAAACAATAGCCAGAAGGTAGAAAAGTGTGGATGCAAATGATGGCACATCGAATAATTAGCCTTCAAAACTCTTGCGGCATTGCTTGTGGTAAATTTGCCAGTTAATAAGGAGCGTAGTTTTCAAAACAGTGAGCGAACAGGTGTATTTGCACGTAATGGAATACTCTACTTCCAAAAGTAAATCCATGAAAAACTTACCCTCTGACAAATCAAATTTAAATTATTCTGGGGTTTGGTTTAGCAGAACATGATTACTATGTAGTGCATTTTGAATCATTCAGAGTCAAAATAATCTGTGAGGTTGACTCACTTTTGATATATTTTTAAATGTATACACTTTTGATTAATTTGCATATAATGCAGTGAGATATCTGACATACGAGTCTTAAAAAGCAAAACATAAGTAAGCCAATGCTATTGATTATAACAGAGCTTCAACATCTAGGGGCTAGATTCAACAGGCTTTGTAAAAGGATCCTGGGATTGAACTGTTCAGTTAACCCATGCCCGTCCAGTAGAATGTAGTCTTCATGTTAATTTTGTGCTGTTTCCTCATTAGAATTATTTCAGCATTCATCCAACACTAACTGCATTGAGTATTGGATGGATGCTTCAGCAAGGTATTAATCATGTGAATGGCTAACACCAGTGGAGGGTAATACTGCTGGCAAGCAATCCACAAACAGAATTGGCATGCAGAACTATGAAGGCCAGAACATGAATGGATTTTCGATGCTGATCTAGGTAAAGGGAGAGAGAAGTGCGAGGAATGTCTCATATCCGCAAAGAACTGGGAACCCTCCAGAGATGCAGGTATAAGCGTTTGGCCAATGGACCTAACTGCTGGTCCCTAAGAGTTGAAATATCATAGACTGGTGGTCAAAGTCACCGTATGCATCTTTAAGTGGCATTCTCTATTGTGTACCACTCAGCTCAGTCCATACTCAAGATAGTCACACAATGTTGAGGTAACAGCAGAACAGGCAGCAATTCTGGATAGAAGGAATGGGTGACGTTTTGGTTCAAGACCCTTCTTCAGACATTGGTATAAACCAGCATTTCCTTCCTAAACACTCAGTGCATACTAATTTCATTATATCCCCAGCACTCAGTCAACCGGGAACCATAACTGCTCCCCCTACTATCCTCACCTTTGTCCCCTTCTTCCAAGTTGTCCTAAACCTAAAGTTCTCCTCTAATACCTTTGCCACAATGCATTGCAAGAACATTTCTACCAATGTAACTGCCTGGTTTAGTTTGGTAACTGGTTCTACACAAGGGTGTAACTTGCCTGTGCAAATTTGTGGACTCAGCAAACAAGCTAAATATTCAAATTCTCATCACTGTAAAATAATTCCCTGTACATTACTACAATATTTTTGCGAGACATGGAGAACATTAACTGGAGCATTGAACTTAAAATGGTGATCACCATTTGTACTCTGCTTCGATGTAGCAACTGTTTTGTACAGGAACCAAGTGGCATCCATAATTCCCAGAAGTAGGATAAAATTATTCAGATTTCATGTTGATAATATTGTTTGGATCTCTCGACATAGACTCTGTTCTTCAACCCATCCAATTTACGTGAAACCTTATGCAATAACACTCACACTTATATTTCATGTTATGCATTGTTAGTTGTGGACCACATCACCTAGAACTGCAGATTTGCTGCTATATTTAGAGGATTGGTTACACTATAGGAAAGTTTGGCCAAACTCAATTCTTGCAGCGGCCAGAAGTACTCGGTCCAAAACTGTTGCTGAGCTACCTTGTTGGCTGTCATAGACAATTTGCACTGCAGCATAATGTTGCTATTCCACAAAGGAAATTTGTGGTTTATACCATTACATCCATTTCAAAATACAGCAAATGGTCATGCAGTGAATTCACCAGAACAAAACTACATATTTCGGAACAATTTAACACAAAATGAATTTATCCATATTTATGTTTAACCCTTTAGATAATCATTGTCCCTTTAGATAATCATTGTTTCAACGTGAGGAATAGTGTCATCTTATAACCATAAAAGGACTTCTGCCATCAGATTAAGACCTATGATCAAGCAAACCAATCACGCAGGGTGTCAAGTATGTGGACATGCACTCTGCCAAGTAGTGAGTTCATCACCTAATATCCAAATTTTATTCAATTTAAATTATCTTTACTTCTAGACAATTCAAATAGAGGTTTTTCCTCTGTCTGTTTTATAATAAGTGTGATGGGTATGAGAACCTTTTTTTCTCAATAATAATGTGATCAGATGAGAGATATGAAATCCATTCCCTTCTGAAAACAATCCAATGAAGGGAAAGTTACAGAACGCAGAGTTTCATGTTTGCTCAATCTGTCTGCACAAGATCCATATCCCACCTTTCCCTGTATATCCGTGTGTCAACTTAAACACCTCTTGTTCCGTTTTATAACCTGGAAACTTAATCACATTTTATATTTTAATCTTAGTGATAGTTTGCAAAATTTGATATTGTCTAGACTAAATTGAATATTTTTGCGACAGCTTGTCAACCACTAAATTTCTGAGCACGATTCATGTTCCTCACCTATTTGTGGCATCAGAACACACCGTGACATTATTTTTCATGGAATGATCATATCTGCCTGTACTGATGTAATTTGAAGCTGAATCCTGCAAACTACAACTGTAATTGGACTAAGGAGCTAGTGGTGGACGAAAGGTGGAGAGGAACACCCCTGTCCCCGTCTCCATCAATAGTGTGGATGTGCAGTTTACCAGGGCGTACAAATACCTTAGAGTAAACTGGACTGGTCCAGGAACGCTGAGGCCCTGTACAAGAAGCGACAGAGCTGGCTGTACTTTTTGAGAAGGTTCCGCTCCTTCAACGTCTGCAGTAAGATGCTGCAGATGTTCAACCAATCGGTGGTAGCCAGTGCCATCTTGTTCGCTGCCGTGTGCTGGGGCAGCAGGCCGAAGGCTGCAGACTCCAATAGGATCAACAAATTCACCAGGAAGGCTAGCTCTGTCCTGGGGGTCGAGTTGGATTCATGGGAGGTGGTCTTGGAGAGGAGGATGCTCCTCAAACTGCGGAGCATCCAGGACAATACAGCTCAAACCCTCCATGACACACTGATCAACCTTCAGCAAGTGACTGGTTCCATCAAGATGCAGGACAGAATGCCACATGTGATCCTTCTTCCCTGTGGCTATCAATTGTACAACTCCTCCCCCCCTCTGTCGTGGGGTAGACTGAGACCGACTCCCCTCCCCCCTCCCCAATCTTTGCACATCCCTAATCTTTTCCACTCGTCACTTTAATTTCATGTTTCATGTAGTTTGTGTTTTTATGACTGTTGGCAAATCAATTTCCCTCCTGGGATGAATAAAGTTTGATCGTATCGTATCATATCATATTGTCTCACAATTGAACAGTTTCCGTAGAACCAGGAACACATTGTGTTCATCTGTTGCTTTGTTTGCCATTTAAAGGGACACTCGGCTGACTATGGGATACCTAATTGGGTAGCCTCAGAACAATGTGCAATCTGCTCTGTCTTATTTCAAAGTCCACAAAATGTGTTTAAATTAACAACGAGCATTTTCTCTTGGAAGGCAGCAAACTGAAGTCAGCAACATCAGAACATGTGCAGACAATACATGGTCAGTAACAAATATCCTACTGCCAGAGATTCTTCTCTGCATTCTATTTTTTCTTCTCAGATGAATAATGCATTGCCAGGATCAGGTTTACCTCGGGTGTCACTCTTAAGATATGTGACATTCTCCTGGAAGGCCTTTGGCTGTGTTATTTTTCTAAACAGCACTTCCAAAGTTAGTCAGTCACATGGGCTCTCAATTTCCTAGAGAGAACATATTTCCAAGGAGCCACAATTTGCTGCTCAACTTACTCTCCCTTCTGCATTAGAGAGACAAATCAAGCAGAGTATTCAAAAACAAATGTTTTAATCAAATCAGATTTCAATGAGGAATTGGTGGTACCTTGGGCACTGGGATTTGCAAGTATTGTTGACTTCCCATAAACTGACATTTTTGCCTGCTCTCGATTTCTCACAAGAGTTCACATGAAGTGCCCAGACATTTTTATTAACCTGAAAGATTTTCCCTTCCATGCCACACAGCTTGAGTAAACCATGAGATGAACTTCCTCATGATGAGTGTAGTCACCTTTTCAAGAGTATTAGGGATGGACTATAAATGCCAGCCAGCTCATGATGCTCACATTCTTAAACAATAATAAATAAGAAAACTTTAAGGGCCTGTCCCACTTGGCCGTCATTTGCGCGTCACGCAGATGACGCGCGAAGATTTTGTACATCACAATATCCTGCGATGCCGCGCGCAGCCGCGTGTCAATGCCTATATCATCACTCACCATGCGCATGTAATGCGCACCATGCACGCATCACATTCGTGTCATGATGTGCACGTCGTGCATCGTGACGCGTAAATGATGTCGCGTAAATTACGCGCAAATGACGGCCAAGTGGGACAGGCCTTTTAGTCTATATAGACATGGACTCGTAGGTGTGAAGAACGGCATCCAAATCAACATAAGACTTCGTACATTTCTTTTCACAACATTGAATTTTGAATTAAATTCTCCATCTTTAGATAACCTCCTTCCCCTCTCTATTCTCCCCAATACCCCCATTTCTTTCTCTCCCCCTCCTCCATTGTGCCCCACCTACTCATACCCATTCCTTCCTCAGGTGTCTTAATTTGCAACTCTTCAATATCTCTGTCTCACACCTTCTGCTTGAATCTCTGGCCATTGCTCCAACCATCCGTCCATCAAACCCCCACCCCCTCACCTCTCTCCACTGCCTGCCTACTTAGTCCTTACTGTACACTTAGTCCTGCCTACCCTCTATCTAAGATTTCTACCCCTCCCCCCACCGCACAACAATCAACCTGAAGAAGGGGGCTGAGCCTAAATGTCACCTATCCATGTTCTCCAGAGATGCTGCCTGACTCGCTGAGTTAAGGCCCACTTGGGCATCATTTGTGCATAATTTACTCGACATAATTTACACGTTGTGACGCACGACACGCACGTGATGCACGCATGGCATGTATTACGCGCGCATGGCGCGTGGTGGCGCAGGCAGTGACGCGCTGTCGCAGTCGGCGCCCCAGGATTTTTTGATTCACAAAATCTTAGCGCGCCACCTGCGTGACGTGCAAATGATGCCCAAGTGGGACAGGCCCTTGACTCAAGCACTTGGTGTCCTTTTATGCAAACCAGCACCTGCAGTTCCTTGTTTCTACTTTCTTTTCACATTGTTGCAATGTGCATGAACTATTATTCATGAAAGAGACAATTGCAGCCCCCTCCTGCCAGTCTCTTCCCATGTTAACCTGGGTATATCTGCTGCCCCGAGTGAATCTATTGCATCTGGTGCACAGAATCTCTCTCCTAACAGTTATCTTGTAAATTAGGATTTCCATGTCCCTTTGAGTGAATATGGATAATCTCTTCTCCCTCCTCCAGCCCCTTATTCTTCCTTGGGTCAATTCGCTTCTCTGATTCTTGGGCAGCAAAGTGTTAATAGTTGTGTTAATTGAGCTGGGTCTGATCGGGATTTACACAGCCTTGGTTCCTGTATCTTGGTATAATTTCAATGCCCTCATGATCAGTTGTGTAATTTTTACAAACAACCTAACTTAGGGTTAACACTAAAAGAAACCATGTTTGAGCACTCCAAAAATAGCTGACAGTTAATATCCAGGAGGATATATATATATATATGTTTTTTTTTTTTTTGGGGGGGGGGGGGGGGGAGGAAATATTAGTGGTTCAAGTAACACTGAAGCAAGAACAAAAGTTAAAGTCGAAGTTATTCAAGCAATAAATAATTAATGGAAAGTATGATAAAGAATATGTTATTACATGAATTGTGTGAAAATGTTTGGAGGTAAAGTCAGGAATCTCTGATTCGGATAATAAAGGCTCCAGACGTAAACCATCTCTGCAACAGCTGTCATGGGCTAATAACCTGACTCAGCATGAGAAGGGAAGTTCTGCACACTATCACTGTACTTTTCCTACAGAGGAGTTCCAGCTCCCGTCCCTCATTCCAGACACAGATCCAACATATGCCCATAGTATTGTCTAAAACCAGAGCTAATGGCAAATCAAAGTAGGTGTGTCATCCTCCGAGGAAATCTAGTAAATTGTTAATTAAGGTAGCATTAGAATGGTATTGCTACTTGTTAACCTACAAGTTTAATGAAGGTATTGCATTGTCCTTCCACCCATTATTTCCCCCTGTAAGCCTCAGGTTCTGATCCTCTGATCTTTGAGCCACATGCTGATAGAGACGGCGCTCTTTCCTGCCTCTTTCAGACACTGTTTGGAGTCCAACCTGGGTAATTACTTCTACAGTTACAACATCTGCATTGCTTCTTGAAATTTACCTCAGAACTATGGAAAACATTAGAAAGACATTAGCACACTAAGGGCAGGATAATACACCAGTGTAGCGGCACCTGCTGGTGCTCACATGTAATCGAAACCTGAGGCTGAGTTCCTCGAACACGTGACTCTGGGACGGGTCGGGTTTTCGCGCGTTTTCTGGGCTGTGCCCAGTTAGTTGTTCGAGACCACCGTTGTGGCTTGACCTGTATTCAAAGCGTTTGTCAGACTCATTGTCGTTGAACAGTTTGTGAATAAAACTTGATTCAAAAATCCGACTTTTGTCTGCATCCGCCAAATTGGTGACCCCGACGTGTCCAGCCGAAGTTGGACGAAGAAGAATATGCAGGACAATTATTTCTCCGCCGGTGCGGCCGGCGCCCAGCAGGACGCAGTCAGTCACAGATTGCCCCCGTTTTGGCCCGTTCAGCCTCAAGTGTAGTTTGCACACGTGGAGGCGCAGTTCCATCTGCACCATATTATAGCGAATGAGACCAGGTATTTCCACGTGGTGGGAGCCCTGCCACAGGAGTCTGCCACTCGTCTACTGTCCTACCTCCGAGACCCGCCTGCGACGGCCAAATACGATGCCCTTAAGGCCCTCATGCTGCACACATTCGGACTCAGCCGACAGGACCGTGTCGCCCACTTCCTGCACATAGACAGCCTGGGAGATCGGCGCCCATCCGCCCTGATGGCCAGGATGCTTGCGCTAATGGATGGACACCGCACCGTTCCTTGAGCAGATGCCCAATGATGTCCGTTGGTCTGAAGAAGGGTTTTGGCCCGAAACGTTGCCTATTTCCTTTGCTCCATAGATGCTGCTACACCCGCTGAGTTTCACCAGCACTTTTGTCTACGCCCGATGATGTCCGCCTGATGTTTGCTGGCGTAGACTTCAATGATACCCAGCAGCTCGCTGAGCGATCCGACGAGCTGTGGATGACAGGACGTCGGGTGGTCTGCGCCATCAGCCGCGTGCTCGCACCAGCTCACCTCCTGCCCCGGCAGCTACTTGAGGAAGGCACGCCCACAGCCTCTGCCGAGGTACAGCAGCAACGTCCCGAGACTCACAGTAGGCTCCATTGGTGCTACTACCCCCTCCGCTTCGGCGCATACGACTGCCATTCCGGCCGCCTTTTCCTGGTGGACTCCGGCGCGATCGACAGCATTCTCCCACCAACCGGCCATGATACCCGTGCTGGTAAGAAAGGCCCTGTCCTCTAGGCCGTTAACGGGAGTGACATTCGAACGTATGGTACGCGGACCCTTAACCTAACTTTCAACTTCCGCTCGTATAATTGGAAGTTTATCGTCGCGAACGTCACCCAGCCGCTCTTTGAAGCCGATTTCCTGCACGCATTCTCTCTCGTCATCGACTAGCGGGGCGGTCGAATGGTTCCGTGGTCAGACATCGGCCACACTGCGCCGCGCAGCCCGCCTCCGCCCATCCCGCAGCCTGACGTCATCGCCGAAGTTGAGGGCCCATTCGCTGCCTTACTTTCCGATTTCCCCAAGCTCCTTATGCCCAGTGGGGCGCTTCCCCGCCACGGGGTTCATGCACCACATCCCCACTGAGGGCCCCCCGGTGCATGCTTGGGCCTGCCGCCGCCGTGCCGCCGGACATGCTGCGAATTGCCCGGTATGAGTTCCAGCTGATGGAGGACATGGGAATTGTCCAGCAGTCCGACAGCCCGTGGGTCTCCCCACTCCTTGTGGTCCCGAAGGCATCTAGGGGGTGGAGGCCGTGCGGGGATTACAGGTGCCTTAACGCGGTGACCAGGGCAGACCGTTACCCGGTGCCTCACATACAGGATTTTTCGGCGCACCTCGAGGGCACCACTTTCTTCTCGAAAGTGGACCTGGTCTGGGGTTGTGACCAAATTCTCGTCCACCCTGATGACATTCGTAAGACCGCCATCATTACTCCATTCGGCCTGTTCGAATGGCTTTGTATGCCTTTCGGCCTGAAGAAAGCCGCTCAGGCATTCCAACGGCTTATAGACTAGGTCGGGCGGGGTCTGCCTTTTGTCTTCATTTATTTGGATGACATCCTGGTGGCCAGCGCTTCGCAGGCAGAACACGTTAACCACCTTTGCCTTTTGTTCCAGCGGCTACGGGAACACGGCCTGGTAATTAACCCCGCAAAATGTCAGTTCGGCCTACGTTCCATTTCATTTCTGGGACATCGGGTTACCCCGCAGGGTCCCACACCGCTACCAGCCGCTAGAGGCCATTCGGCAGTTTCCCCCGGACTTTGACCGTCAAAGGGCTGCAGGAGTTTATCAGTATGGTGAATTTTTACCACTGTTTTGTGCTGTCAGCTGTTGCTGTCATGCGTCCCCTGTTCCAGTGCCTGCCGGGCAAACCGTGGGACCTGATGTGGTCCGACGAGGCGAATGTGGCGTTCGAGGGTGCCAAGGAAGTGTTGGCTAATGCCACTTGGCTGGTGCACCCAAGTACGTCTGCCCCTACAGCGCTCACCGTCGACGCTTCAGATGCTGCCGTTGGTGCAGTTCTGGAGCAGTTCGTTGGCAAGCGCTGGCAGCCGTTGCCGTTTTTCAGTCGGCAGCTGCTGGCTCCAGAGTGTAAGTATAGTGCTTTCGATAGGGATCTCCTGGCGCTTTACTTGGCTGTCAGGCATTTCAGGTATTTCCTTGAGGGACGCGCCTTCACCGCTTTCACGGACCACAAACCTCTTATGTTCGCCCTTACTAAAATCGGGGATTCGTGGTCCACCAGGCAGCAGCGGCACCTTGCCTATGTCTCCGAATTCATGACTGATATTCGGCACGTAGCTGGGAAGCCTAACATCACGGCCGATGCCTTGTCCCGTCCCACCATTCCCTCAGTTTCGGCTCTCAACCAAGGCGGTGAGCTGGCAGCGGCGCAGCAGGCTGATGCCATTATGGCTGACTACCGCACCGCCGACTCGGACTTCTGGCTAGCCGAGGTACCTTATGGCACTGCCAGTACCCGGGTCCTGTGTGATATCTCCACAGGACCTGCCCGCCGGGTCATTCTCGTCAGTTGGAGGCGACGGGTTTTCGACGAGGTGCATGGTTTATCCCACCCATCCATACGAGAGACGTCTACCCTCGTAGTTGACAAGTTCGTCTGGCACGGACTACGTAAGCAGGTGGCTGCCTGGGCCCGCGCCTGCATTCCGTGCCAGACTTCCAAGGTCCAACGTCATGTATGAACTCCCGTGCAGGATTTCGCTGTCCTGGAGGGCAGGTTCTTGCATGTTCATGTGGATCTTGTGGGTCCCCTATCACATTCTTGAGGCACCACACACCTGCTCACCATCGTAGACAAGTTCACGAGGTGGCCGGAAGCCATCCCACTTTCTGATACCTCGGCCGAGGCTTGCGCCCGGGCTATGGCAACCCACTGGATAGCCCTCCGACATCACCACGGACCGTGGGGCCCAGTTCACCTCTTCCCTGTGGACGGCCCTGGCACAGCTCTATGCCACCCTGCTGCAACAAACGACAGCTTATCACCCGGAGGCTAATGGACTGGTCGAAAGGTTCCATCGGCACCATAAGTCTGCGCTGAAGGCCTGGCTTACGGGTCTGGGCTGGGTAGACCAGCTGCCTTGGGTCTTCCTGGGAATTCGTACCGCGCCGAAGGAGGATTTGACTGCCTCCTTGGCCGAGCTCGTTTATGGCCCGCTTTACGGGTGCCTGGCGATTTCCTGCCTGCCGCCCATGGTCAGGAGGTTTCGGCCTCGGTGTTGCTGGCTGAGCATTGTAAACGGGTGCACACGTTGGCTCCCGTTCCCACTCCCAGACATGGGTCGTCCGCGGTGCATGTGCCCGCGGTGTTACAGAATTGTGCTTATGTTTTCCTACGCAGCGACGATCACCGCTCGCCACTGCAGCAGGTCAATGAGGGGCCGTTTCAAGTGCTGCAGGCTGGAGTCGCCACATTCCTGTTGGACGTGGGTGGCCGGGAGGAGTTCATCTCTGTCGGCCGCTTAAAGTCCACCCATGTGGACAGTGACAGCCCGGTGGTTGTAGCTACACCGCGGCGTAGAGGTCGTCTTCCGGCTGTTCAGCCCTTTCTGAGCACCCCTGTTCCCGGCTTTGTTTCGCCGGTCCCCATTGTTACGCCCACCACCTTTTTGCGGATTTCGCGCCCTCCCAGCCCTGTTTTGCCGGCCCCTACTGTTACGCCCGCCCCGCATCTGAGAACAACGCGTTCCGGTCACACCATTCGGCTCCCTGCTCGTTTCCATACCTAGGGTTCTGGGGGGACCAGGTAGCGGCACCTGCTGGTGCTCGCATGTAATCGAACCCTGAGGTTGGGTTCCTCGAACACTGGGAGGGGTCGGGCTTTTGCGCGTTTTCTGGGCTGTGCCCAGTTAGTTGATCGAGACCACCGTTGCGGCTAGACCTGTATTCAAAGCGTTTGTCAGACTCGTTGTCGTCGAACAGTTTGTGAATAAAACTTGATTCAAAAAGCCGACTTTTGTCTGCATCCGCCAAACCAGTGAATAAAATCTAATGCAACATAAGAAACAAAACTCATCATTTGGTGTACAGAAGCAAAATAAATGCTGAATAACAAATCAGAAAATCTGCATTTTAAGTACTGCCATTACTGTAGAACATAATTCTGAGGTAAACTGGGTCAAAGGTTCAGATTTTAAAACTGTTTAGATAACAGATTAAGGATATCCCATCCTGAAAGCAAAGGTGGCATAATAACACAGCGGTAGAGTTGCTGCCAGAGATCCGGATTTAATCCTGACTACAGGTGCTGTCTACGGAGTTTGCACATTCTTCCTGTGACCAAGTGGGTTTTCTCCTTGTGCTCCAGTTTCCTCCCACACTCGAAAGACTGGTGTGTAGAATAGAATTAGTGTACGGGTGATCATCAGTCGGCGCGAACGCAGTGGGCCAAAGGGCCTTTTTCCATGCTGTATCTCTGAATTGCACTGAATTAAACAATCAGTCAATAAACCCAATCGTGTAATTGAGAAGTTAACCTAGAATATCATAAATTAAGCCTATAAAGTGGCATCCAAAGATTTATTGTTGATTTTTAGTAGAAGGAATTGTTATGGTTAATTATTACAATCATCCAGGTGGTATATTTCAGAACCTGATTAACGTGAAGGTTACACAAACATTCAAATATGCCTCACGGTCAGAAGTATTTAACCAACAGCATCTGCTACAATTTATGTTTACTCTTTAGTTCACATAAAATTCAACTAAACACTTAAGAGTGTGCATTTGTTCAGATTGCAGAAGATAATTAATCAATAATGGAAAGGAACAATTACATCATTAAGCTGAAGTTTCAGAGTAGGCTGTTCCTGTTTTCTCAGGAAAGTGACGTCTGTATGAAAGTTGAGCCTTATCTTGAAAACTTAGAGTTCTGCGTGGACAATTAATTGAAGTAAAAATTGTCAGGTACCAACGTGACTTCTAGCCTGCAGTAAGAATGAAGAAAGCACATGATGAAGTAAAACCCTCAGGTCAAAAGTGGCTGTGTTTCCTTCAGTGGGTACTAGGTTAGCTCCTCAAGAGCTTAACTTCTATCCATTAATAAATTGATTACTTTAATTTAAATCTGATCTGCATTCTCTGAGTTATCTGCTAAACTATAACACATTTGTAGATATCCACTGTTTTTATTATCTTTTATCCCAAGATAGGTTTGAAAGTAGCTTTAGTATGATTCCAGATCCCAAATTGGATTGTTTTGGTGTATTTTCTAGGCCCAATCTACAGTTCTTGGTCTGTAGAAAGAACATTTAGTATTGCCATGTTTTCTAGATTCGTTTTGGAAGCATAACCCTTCAGTTTGCTGCACCATCCAATGTTCATTAATGGCAGCAGGGGGTAGTGGTGCCGTTCTCATGCCCAGTAACAAAAGCATCATGTTTTCTTGCTTAACTTCCAAAATGTTAAGAAAATGGAAGCCAACCAGTATGTGTCAATTTAAAAGGAAACTCATTTTTGTTTTATTTTAATGAATTTAAAATTCAGCAAATGCTAATTATAATATGCACTAACCAATGCAAGTTGCCATAAGTCTGAATTCTGTGGGGGAAAAAATCAGATTAAGAATAGTAAGGTCTCGAAATGAATATGTCAAACTGCCACCAAATTTCAAATCATTTGACAGATTATCCTATTTATAGATTAATTTAAGCTACTTATAGATCCTGATGCAATGATTTAATGAATAGCTTCATATTGGAGAGCTATACATTATTTTTTTCCCCCTGACCACAGCAGGTGCCTTCAATAATAGACTGGGATACTCAGAACAATGGCATAAAAAAAGATGGCCAAATGTCCTCCTTCTGAGTAATACATTTGCAACGATTCCACAATAAGTCCTTAAAGGATCCGAAACAAAAACCTTGGGCTGAATCAAACTTTTTTTACAACTCCACCATTCCATTTGATGACAATTTGGTAAATTGATCTTACAACCAATCATTCAGATTAGTTTTTTTGCACCTTAATAATATTGCCCAACTCTGCCCCTTGGTTTATTTTCCCTGAAAATCCACATTGATTTTCTTTATCAACTTAAACCTCAATACTCCCCTATCCCCATGGATTTCAAAAAAGATCCATGATGCCCTATTTCACACCAAATGACATTTGCTTGCCATTTGGTTTGGGTTAGATATTAGAACAATTTATAAAGGGTGGCATGGTGGTGCAGCAGTAGAGTTGCTGCTTAACAGCGCCAGAGACACAGGTTTGATTCTGACCATGCGTGTTTGTCCGTATGGAGTTTGTACGTTCTCCCTGTGATCTGCGTGGGTTTTCTCCTGGATCTCCAGTATCCTCCTACGCTCCAAAGACGTACAAGTTTGTAGATTAATTGGCTTGGTATAATTGTAAATTGTCCCTAGTATGTGTAGGATAGTGTAAGTGTGCGGGGATCACTGGTTGGTGCGGACTCAGTGGGTCGAAGGGCCTGTTTCCGTGCTGTCTATCTAAACTAAACAAAACTAAGCTTTGCTTATCATTCTCTGTTGGTTTCATTCTGCAGGGCCTACAGAGTTAACATTTTCATCACCATATGAAAAGTTCTTCAAGGTGTGACCTCTTCTGATCTTTGAAAACTTTTCCAGTACTAAGCACCCCTTAAAAATATATATACCTCATAGCGTCCTGTTAAGATGATACATTCAGTTGCCTGGGTCTGAGCTTTTGAAAAGCCTCCATAAACCACTTATCCTTTCTCCCCTCCCATCCTTCTTTAAACTCATCATAATCGATTAATTATTGAGCCTCCTAAGAGCGGGCTCTTTAACGAAATGTCATTTCTTTCAGAGTAGTCATTTTTTAACTGTAATACATGTATTGTAATGCCAAAGAATACAGTTTAATTTTAATTGTTCTAAAGATGGGAAAAAGATGGGTAAGATATTAAAACAATATAATATGCTTGCGCTTCCACCCTCTTCGTTTTTAAAAGAAATGTTAATACACATCCAAATTAAAAGCCTTCATAATTATCGCCAACAAGCAAATCAAGATTTTAATGGCAGAACAATAAAAACACCAGTTAAAAGTGTAAGCATAAAGGTATATGAATGTGTTTATGCACAAGAGCAAGACAGAGGAGGAAATCTTCTGACTGACTAAATTTGCCTGTAAAATGTCCTATTTGTTATGATATTTACATTTGAAAATATTTTCTCAGGCTTTTGGAGGTTTCCCATTCTGTGTTCTGTTTCCTGGGTGCAATTTCCAGAAATCAAGTATACATTATAGAACACCATGTGGGATGGGAACATCTTCCCCAAGTGAAACCTCTTCCAGATTTTCTATACATTTCCACAATGATCCAAACCCACCTCATCTGCTCACCTTCATTACCAGTCTCTGAGTTATCCCTCCTTCCTCAATAACACATGTTATGCTTCCTCCAATTGCCTAACTTATTTTTGGCCATCTTTACTATATATCCATCTGCTAGCTTTCATTTCTCAACAGTCGCCCAGACTCTTGATCTGGTCACTCACAGGCAGGAACACTATTATAAATGAGGAGAATGATGCCAGGCCATTAGATTTAACAAGACCTTTGCATTCTGGCCACTAGTAAGTGCCTCCCCAGTGTGTCTCAATTTCATCATATATTTTGTTACCATTGTAGATAAGGACCGATTGCTAACCTGGTCTGTAGATTGCTTTACCACAAACTCATTGTAACATGGTCTGCTGAAGATGAGTGAGTGGATCTGCGGCATGTCTCTGAAATGGTTAAAAATCCAAGTCTATTGCCCAGAAGATGAAGATACAAGTTTACCACTGCTCACAGGTGCCTACTTCTTTGGATTTTGTCTCCATTATGTACGTTATTATAATGTTTAAATTAAAATCTGCACTTTCAGGATGTCTGTAAATAACAGTTTTCTATGTATTCAAAATATTCAAGTTTTCAACTTTTCACACTAATATAAGAAAATAATTTACGTTATTTTTCCACATTTTCATTTTTTATAATGCTCAATTTACACCAAATGTATAATAATTCATCAGCATACATATGCTTGTTTTGGTATGGCAGTTTAATAATTAATCTCCGAGAAAGCATCACCTCTTCCCATTCGAAAATCTTCTGAATTAAACTATTCTCAAAGATCATTGTGGTTTGTAACATCAATAATGATTCTGTGGGTATGGACTGAAGGATAATAGAAACTCTGTAACCACAGCTAGTTCACGGCTTGTAAAGCTATTGAGTGGTAAACTGCCCAGATCATTTTCGCTCTAGCTATAGATAAAACAATTGCTAAATGCAATGAAGTTGAAATACAAATGATATGGAGTGGTAATTATTGTCATGTTATAATTGAAGTAAACTGATCTTTGATACTATTTAATTGCTGTTTGGGGATCAACAAACAGTTAAACATGTATGTTTAGGAAGGAACTGCAGATGCTGGTTTACACCGAAGATAGACACAAAATGCTGGAATAACAGCGGGTCATCTATGTTGGTAGCTGAAGGGATTTACTGATTACTTTTTGATTATTTTAGTTGCACGGATGCAGGGTGATATAAGATAGAGGTCAGTACTAGGTTAATCTAGGTACACATATTTTATAGAGAAACATTTACTTTCGTAACTACTTAACACAGTCTACCATGGAAATGTAATTTCTTGAAACTGGCCAATACTTGAGCTATGCAAAATCTCAAACCTTGAAAAAATACACACACACACACACACACCTAATATTTAATGCTCCAACATCTCACTCTTTAACTACCAAGAAGTCAACTTGTCTAATTAAAACTAAAATAAAATCTAATTTAAGAAAGTTATATATTCATAAACCTCAAGCACTGGAAATCTGAGCTAGAGGGAATTGGTGTTTGAAATGTGAAGACAGCATAGAATGAAATACATGGGTAGAACCTGCATCAGCAGAAGTCCTATTGAAAGGAAGTGAAATATTTTCTCAAATTGCCAAATGCTTCCAAATATTAATCACTGCAAGTATATGCTGGAACGCAAACTTCACTTAAGTCCTTCGAAACAAATCAGAATTAACTACATTTACATTGAGCGAGGTCCAAATGTTGTCTTAGAAACCGTAATAAAATATTTTAAATATGCACCATTTCAGCACGTTTTGGTGTTTCAACGAAAGCAGTACTTTCATTTATGGGAAATCTCACCAGCCACGTTCATCAGTAACATCTCCCAATCAGTTAATTCCTTTCACGTGGTATTGCTAAAGGGAAGGTTATTGACAAAGATAATAAATATAATCTTCTTAATAAATAGTGGGATTTCATTCGAATACATGGATGAAAATTTAAACTATGTCAAGTAGAATTAGCAAGACAAAGAAAGTTCTAGACAGAATTGTTTGGATAAATAAAGCAGAAAAATATTTATCCTTTGAGCACAAACTCCTCAAATGTTTAAAAGTCTTAGAATTCCACAGCATAAAATCGGTCCCTAGACCCATCAGATCCATACCAAAATTTGTATCCGTCTACTCGAGAGTGACAGTGTCATAGAGTCATAGAGACAGGTCCTTCAGCTCAACTCGATGAAGGGGCGTTAAAATGGCTAGCAACCCAGAATTCCAGCAGGCCTTGGCGGACAGAGCCCAAGTGTTTGACGTAACAGTGACCATGCCTACGGTGATCAGGTTCCTAAACAGACCTGTAACAAAGAGCTTGGTATGAGTCGAACACCGCCACAGTGTGACATTCCAGCTTCAACCTGTACAGTTGCCCAGTTCTGCCAAGGCCTGTAGGATCTTCCTGTTGCTAACCATTTCAACTCTTCCCATTCCCATACCGGGAATGTCCTCAGAGTCCACCACTGCTAGTGTGAGACTACATGCTAATTGAAAGAGCAGCTTCACATATTCTGCATGGGTAGCCTACAAGACAACAGCATGTACAGTGAATTCTCCAAATTCAAGTAAACCGTCCGAACCTCCTCCTCATTTCCCCAACCTCTTGTGCACAAAACAGCTCTTTGGCCAACTATGTCCAGGCTGACCATTGTATTTATTTATACCAAAATCTCTCGAACAAAAACAGAAAATTGCTGGAAATATTTAGCATGTGTGGCTTTATCCGTGGGATGAATAAACAGATTCAACATTTAAGGTAGTAGACCTTTCCACAAAGCACATTACTACTAAAATGAATGACAGTTGCACCATATCCCCATGACATGTGTTTCTGCCAGATATTCTTCCTACATCCCAAAGACATGCAGCACATTGGTGTGGTTGGTGGAGCTTTTGCCTCACAGCGCTAGAGACCTGACCTCATGTGCTATCTGTGTGGAGTTTGCAATTTCTTCCTATGACTGCATGGGTTTCCTCCTGGTGTGTTGGTGTCCTCCCACAACCCAATGATGTGCAGGTTTCAAGTTAATTGGCCACTGTAAATTGCCCCTCGTGTGAAGGTACTTACAGGAAAAATGGGATAACATTGAACTAGTATGAACAGGTGATTTTGGTCAGTGTGGACTGAATGGGATGAAGGGCCTGTTTCTGTGCTATATCACTAAACTAAACTAAACTGAACTGTCAGTTGGTAGGGTAATTTGCCATCGTAAATTGCCCCAAACGTGTATGTTGTGAGTTATGGAATCAGGGCGGAATTGCTTTGAATGTGGGAAGAATAAAAAAGGATTAATGTAGGATCAGTGTTAGAGGGTGTTTGATGTCAAGCCACACAGGCCAGTTTCCATGCTCAGAAACTCTAAATATCAAGATAATCCTGGGGGATGCCCTTGAGCCCGTGTTGCATTCATTTAACCTGTATATCCCGTATCCTGTCCATGAATCAATTGAAATGGCATGAAGCAGGATATCATTCAATACATTTCTACAGTTTGACAATAATAGGGGCAGAGAATCCTGACACAAATTGATATTGTCAAACTGTGTTATGTATTTGAGCTCACATGTCATAATATTGTTAAAGTTGGGTTTTTGTAAGACGATTCTAATGTAGGGAGACATGACTTGAGAATTAAGGGACAGAAGTTTAGGGGTAACATGAGGGGGAACTTCTTTACTCAGAGAGTGGTGGCTGTGTGGAATGAGCTTCCAGTGAAGGTGGTGGAGGCAGGTTCGTTTTTATCATTTAAAAATAAATTGGATAGTTATATGGATGGGAAAGGAATGGAGGGTTATGGTCTGAGCGCAGGTATATGGGGCTAGGGGAGAATACGTGTTCGGCACGGACTAGAAAGGTCGAGATGGCCTGTTTCCGTGCTGTAATTGTTATATGGTTATATATGGTACTGCCAACATTCCAAAAAGTCAATGCATGAGGATTATATTGAGATTCAGGAAAGGGAAAGAATTTCTGATGGGAAATAGCTGTTAGAGTCTTAGAAGTAGTATTGAATGTAAATCACCATTTCCAGAGTGATCTTTGCTCAACAAATAATTCCACGATTTCCAGCTCGGTTGACCCTCTTTAACAGCTTTCTTGACAGATTAGGGTGCTTCCGCCACTTTATATTTCAAAACAGCATCTTTCAATCTACTGTGATATATTGGGAAGAGCTCAACAGTAAGTCTTATATTCGAGAGAATTTCCAGCATTCACTGTTTTGTACTTGTATGACAACAACATTTAATATTGAGAAAAAAATCCCAACTCACCCAAATTTTAATAAAATCTATGTTTGGAAAAAATGAATATTATCCATTTGAGATCTGGTAACCCAAAACATGTAACTTTGTCGGCACCAAAACGTGGCGACACTTGTGTACTGCCTGGGTGTGGTCTGCTGCATGGTTTTATCGGGTTGTATGCAAAACAAAGCATTTCACTGTACCTAGGTACATGTAACAATAAAGTATAATTGAAACATTGAACCTATCTATTCACTACAATGCTGCCTGACCCATTGAGTTACTCCACCACATTGTATTTTGCTCAGTGTTATTCATTTGTTTGCTTTTGAAAATATATAGTTAGATTAAATCCCACTGAGATTCATTATTTTGTTGATTGCTTGCAACATCTGGAGAGTAAAATAACACATAATGTTCTTCTGCCCCCTCAACTAAAGGAAAGTAGTTTTTAGCGCTTCTTCAATAAAGCAATGCCTCTTTAAATAAAAACAGCTGTGGAATAAATTAAATGTTAGATCAGAACAGTGCTCAACTGAGCTTCTTTCACCTGTGAGAACGGCCTGAATACATTTGCATCTGTGCCACTTGTGATTTATGGCAATCTATGCACTCCATATTTTGACATAAACTTTGACAAGTCGCAGAAAGATTTACAAGAAAGTAACTCATACCCCGGTATTATCCATCGCATGAGGTTTATAATCTTTCTCATTCTAAAGAGATAAGTGGCAATTATATTCAGTTGAAAGGCTTAAGGGTCAGTAACTCTTTTTTTTCTCAGAACAAAATTCTCACTGTATGTAATGGCCTGACTTTGGCAAGTGTGCCAACAATGTTCTAACTTTTAAAACCAGTTTGTTATGCTTGGCTTGTCTGCACCTGTGGTATTAAATCAGCAGAACTAAATCTCTCTATATTGCTTCTTTAGCCCCTGAACACCGTAACTATGCAACACAATACAGTATATACTTTGCAGGCCTACAATTACAATTAACGTGCTTGAGTACAGTAAGTCTCAGTTCATTTTATAGCATATCCGTTCATGATGCAGGATGTTTTAAAGTTATGCTAACACTGTTCCAGAATATAGGCAGATCTGTTTGAAGCCAATTCTACTGCACTACCGTTGAATATCACCGTACGCCCTCAGGAAATTACTGTAATAAATTTTCTTGTGAAATTAATTCAAGGGTTTCACTGATTGAACACCCTCGGTAGGTTTTTGTTTTCGATTGTTCAGGTCAGCACTCATGTTTGTTATCAGGGTGACACACACGACCCTTGCTAGCCATCCCACCATAATTCTATTGGTGCTTGTCGACAGTGTATTCTTGGCATGTCTGTTAATTCATTCAATGCCAAAAGATGTGAACATGAACTCATAGGTTGTTTTTTTTTGGTCAAATAGTCATTACAGTCAATCTTGACAGAATTTGCAGAGTTAGTTGGAGTTTGAACAGCTCAAATAGCTGAATTATTCAACAGGACATTCTCAGGAAATACTAGTTTCACAAAATCAACCTCACTTATCACAGAAATTATGGACTGGGAACAGGAACTAAGTGCAAAGCACAAGAGGCTCCTTTCTCCAATGGACATGAGAAGATTACTCACTTCCCCTGTAACTAGAGGCTTCATCAAACAAACATTAACCTCAGCATGAATTGAGTGACATGATCTTTATAAGGGATTTGTTGGTCTAAGTGACATAACATTTCATGAAATATTTTATCCCTTCCTTATATTGCTTATTATTGGACCATGTGCTCTCTTATGGGTACAGGAAAAAAGAAAGAATGAAACAAGAAAAGTTAGATTATGATCTGATAACATTACTACTCGGATCTGCAAAGGCTTGATTGCATTTTATGTGCATTATTCAATTTGACCACAATTAAATTCCAAAATTAACTCTAAACTTACATGCAATTATTTTTAAAGTGTGATCCTTGAACTGTTGCGTCAGAAATAAAATAACCAACTCCTTGTCTTGTAGTTCCACTGCTGTGAAAGGATAACTGAATAAATTCCCTTCACCTCATGTCATAAAGTTACATGAGAAAAATGCCCTCGCTGCCAACTTGATTTCATGTTTTATTATGTGTACAACAATTACATGTTTTGTGATCAGTGAATTGTGACTAATAATCAGTTAATGGATGGATAATAACATTTTGTACTTTTCACTGTCCTAATTTGGCCCCTTTTCAAATGCCACACAATGTAATAGTCATGAATTGTCGTTAATATGGCTTCCAGGCAATGATGAACTGTATGTTATCATTTTAAGGATTTGTGATACATCTGATGCAGATTGAGTGGGACTTTGCATTGCTCAGTAAAAATAAGGGCCAAATGTTTATCTGTACAACAGATGCTGCTTTTCAATGGCTTACAGGTGGACCAGAGATTATAAACAGAGCATTGATTAAATCAGTTCACCTAATCACTGACTAATCATGTTGGTTAGGTTTGCGTACACTTAACAGATTTGAGAAAGGTTAACTATCCTGATTTAGCATGAGAAACTGGTTTTCAGACTGTAATCAGCGTGGAAATCTGCTGTTGGTTGCTTAAATCCTTTCCTCAGACTGGCGATTAGCAACTAAATTTTTGTTTTGATTAATGATGCATTGAGTGTAAGCAGCTTTGAAGGGAAAAACAAATCTGCACCTTTTTCTACTGTGTATTACATGTCAGGTTTCTACCTCCCCCATCAGCTGCTCAACAAGCAAGTCAGAAAAACGGTGTCACAGCATGTGGGTAAAAACATTTTCCAGGCTGCGCAGGACATCTTCATCTACTCAGTGATAATTAATTCTCTGAATCACAGGTGATGTCCTAGCACAGATTCTTCCAGGGGCTCCCAGTAGGCCTATAAAACAGGACTCCCTCCGAGGCCTGTTAGAGCGGATCAGGTGGTAATATGGAAGGACAGATGAGCTTTATCTGACAGATGGCAGAATGACCTGGAAAACCTGCCCCCTTTTCTGGGATCAGACAGCAGCTGACAGGTATTATTTCATACAATAAAGTCAGAAAGGAATCACTGGGGCCCTCACATTAATCTGAGGCAGCAACCAAGCATGCATCAGCGATGTCAGAAAAACAATCTCTCTGGTTTTTAAAAGGAACATGCACTTCTTTCCTATCAAACCTAATGCTCCTGCAGGTGTGAGGGATGGATTTGATTCTTCATTTGCATGAGAGTTATAAAATACACTCTTGATAACATAAACCTTTAATGTTAAAATATTTGGATCTAGGATATTATTTCTCGAACTTCTTTTCTTAATATTACATTTTTACCTTATTCAATGGAAAGATTTTAAATTAAATCAAATTATCGTTCAACCACCAAACAAGAACTGGATGTACTAGGCAAGAAATTAAATGCTCAAATGTTTTACATTCCATGCAATAGAGTCAGAAAATCAGAAAGCACAGAAATATGCCCTTCAGCCCAACGCATTCAGACCAATTAAGCTGCCCATTTACACTAATCCAATTTACCCGAACTGTACCTATATATCACCAAAACATTCCTATCCATACACCTGTCCAAACGTAACTTAAATGTTGTTATTTCACCTGCCTCAACCACTTCCTCTGGCAGCTTGTTCCACATGCGTACAGTGTGAACAAGTTTCTCTTCAGGTTCCTATTAAATTTTATTCCTCCTTAAACTAATATCCTTTAGCTCTTGATTGCCCATCCCCAGGTAAAAGACTGTGCATTCACCCTATCTATTCCCCCTTTATTTACACACCTCTAAATGATTACACCACAGTCTCCGATACTTCAAGGAATTAAGTCCTCGCCTGCCCAACCTGTCCCTATAATTCAGTACCTCAAGTCTTGAAAATTGCATTATAAATCTTTTCTACACTCTTTTCAGCTTAATGACATCTTTCCTATAGCCAGATGACCAAAATTGAACACAATACTCTGTGCAGCCTCATTAATGTCACGTACAACTGCAACATAACAAGCTATCTTCCACATTCATTGCTCTTTACTCAATACTCATTGGTCAGAGTGACAAATGCCTTCTTCCACACCCTGTGCACCTGTGGCGTCACAGTTAGGAAACTGAAAATTAATCATTAGAAACAATTGTAGATCTTATCCACCAAGCATGCTCTGGTAATTTCTCTCACTGTTCTTCATAAGTATGTAACCAGTAGACATAACATCAATCAGCATGCAATGATCTTTAGGCATTGCAACTGCACTGCTGTCACACTAATACAGGTTCCAGAAATCTTGTATGCATCAAATGTAGGACAGACCACTCCTGGAAGGTATTGTACTGGCCAGTGTATTTTCAAACCCCGGTTATGTTTCTAACCCCGTGTAAGGAGGAACTGCTGGTGCTGGTTTAAACCGAAGATAGACACAAAAAGCTAGGGTAACTCAGCAGGACAGCAGCATCTCTGGAGAGAAGGAATGGGTGACGTTTCGGGTCGAGGCCCTTCTTCAGATCCTCTTCAGTCCTTTCTCCCAATAAACATTTAAACAAAAGCTATCTGAACTGTGAGACTATAGATGGGAACAAACACATTTGGGGTATTGCAGTCAGGATATATTAAAGCAACAGTACGGTTCACAGGTAAATTTTTTTGAACAATTAATTTTGTGCATTGGATATCATGTAATAAAGAGCAGTGATCTCCGGTGTTCATAATCAAAGCATGGATGCTTTGCTCCATCTTGTTCGGTGCCAATTGAAGAATGTCCAGGCCACTAAATATATTAAATATAGCAATGCGCATACCTCCAATCAGAGCCTTCATGGACGACCTGACTGTCACCACTGAGTCAGTGCCAGGAGGCAGGTGGATCCTGCAGGGGTTGGAGAAACTAATTGGATGGGCAAGGATGTGATTTAAGCCATGAAAATCAAGATCACTGGTGCTGAAGAAGGGCAAAGTCATGAACAGGTTCAGCTTCAGCATCGAAAGGACACTATTGCTATTGAGGGAGTGCAGCGTAGGTTTACAAGGTTAATTCCCGGGATGGCGAGACTGTCATATGCTGAGAGAATGGAGCAGTTGGGCTTGTACACTCTGGAGTTTAGAAGGATGAGAGAATATCTCATTGAAACATATAAGATTGTTAAGGGTTTGGACGCGCTAGAGGCAGGAAACATGTTCCCAATGTTGGGGGAGTCCAGAACCAGGGTGTCACAGTTTAAGAATAAGGCAAGGCAAGGCAAGGCAAGGCAACTTTATTTATATAGCACATTTCATACACGAGGCAGACTCAAAGTGCTTCACATAAAAACATGTCATACAATAAAATGAAATAATAAAATGAAATAAAATAGAATTAAAAGAAAAGAAAAGCAAAATTAAAAATGCATTATAAAAAGTGCAAAAGTTAAAAGTGCAATGTAGTTAAGATTTAGCTGAAAGCTAAAGTAAACATAAAAGTTTTCAGTCTTGTTTTAAAAGTGGTCAAAGTTGAGGCAAGTCTTAAATCTTCAGGAAGTTTATTCCAGCTATTTGTTGCATAATAACTAAATCCTGCTTTCCCATGTTTTGTATTTACTCTGGGAATCACTAACAGATTGGTTTCAGAAGATCTTAGCGGTCTAGAAGGCTTATATAGTGGAAGCATGTCAGTGATATACTTTGATCCTAAACCATGTAGTGATTTATAGGTGAGCAGCAGGATTTTAAAATCAATTCTCTGACATACAGGGAGCCAATGTAAGGATTTAAGAATTGGTGTAATGTGTTCAAATTTTTTGGTCTTTGTTAGAACTCTAGCAACAGCGTTCTGAACAAGCTGTAGCTACCTGACAGTTTTTTTCGGAAGACCTGCAAGGAGACCGTTACAATAATCTAGCCTGCTAGTAATAAAGGCATGTACAAGTTTTTCTAAGTCTTGAGCTGACATGAGTTCAAGGAAGGAGAAAGCCATTTAGAACGGAGACAAGGAAACACTTTTTCTCACAGAGAGTGGTGAGTCTGTGGAATTCTCTGCCTCAGAGGGTGGTGGCGGCAGGTTCTCTGGATGCTTTCAAGAGAGAGCTAGATAGGGCTCTTAAAAATAGCGGAGTCAGGGGATATGGGGAGAAGGCAGGAACGGGGTACTAATTGGGGATGATCAGCCATGATCACATAGAATGGTGGTGCTGGCTCGAAGGGACAAATGGCTTACTCCTGCACATATGGTCTATTGTCTATGGTCCAATCACAACTGTCTCTGAAAGGCCAGTGAAGAGTCTTGGCATGGTGTTTAACAGCAGCCTGAAGGATACAGAATCAGTCCAGGCGACCTGTCAGGAGCTGGAGAGCTGGTTGAGAGCAGTGGACCAGTCGGGGCTACCCGGCAAGTTCAAGGCATGGATTTACCAGCATGGTATCCTGCCAAGGATACTCTGGCCACTGCTTGTCTACGAAGTCCCAATCTCCATCGTAGAGATTGGAGAGGAAAGTCAACAGCCTTCTCAGAAGGTGGCTGGGACTGCCCAGGAGCCTTAGCAGCATCGCCCTTTACGGAAATAACACCAAGCTCCAGCTGCCCCTGAAGTCCCTGGAGGACGAGTTTAAGGTGACTCGGGCCAGAGAGGTGATGCTGTACAGGGACTCCAGCGACCCCAAGGTGGCTCAGGCAGGGGTGGAGGTGAAAACTGGGAGGAAGTGGAAAGCCGGCATGGCCTTGCTGCAAGCGGAGTCTCGGATACGCCACAGAGTCCTGGTGGGAGCAGTGACTCGGGGAAGAGCAGGCCTGGGAATCTTCCCATCTCCCCAGTTTGACAAGGCCAAGGGGAAGGAGAGGCGAAGGCTGGTCCAGGAGGAAGTGAGGGGAGTGGTGGAGGAGGAGAGGTCTACCAGAGCAGTTGGCTTGAGGCAGCAGGGAACCTGGACAAGGTGGGAGCAGGCATGGACCGAAAAGTCACATGGACTGAGCTCTGGCAGGCTGAACCACAGCGCATCAAGTTCCTGGTCCAGGCGGTGTATGATGTCCTGCCCAGCCCATCGAACCTCTTCATCTGGGGCAAAGAGGCATCTCCGGATTGCCCGCAATGCTCAGGCAAGGGGACATTGGAACACATCCTGAGCTGCTGCCCAAAGTCTCTTGGGCAGGGCCGGTACACCTGGCACCATGACCAGGTTCTTAAACCCATTGCAGAAGCCATCAGCATTGGAATCAGCAGCTGCAGACGAGCACGCCCCACCACCCAGATGATCACCTTCGTGAAGGCCGGAGTGCAGCTGACAAGAACCACAGCAGCCAGGAATCATTCAGGAATCCTTGCGACTGCGCAGGTCTGGCAGATTTCTGTAGACCTGGTGAAACAGCTGAAGTTCCCACAGCACATTGCTACAACCACAATGAGGCCAGACATCCTACTGGTCTCAGAGGCGACCAGAAACATCGTCTTGTTGGAACTAACAGTGCCGTGGGAGGACCGGCTGGAGGAGACCCACGAGGAGAAGAAGACCAAGTACGAAGAGCTGGTCATAGACTGCCATAAGTAGGGATGGAAGACAAGGTGTATGCCCATCGAGGTTGGCTGCAGAGGTTTTGCAGGACAATCGCTCTACAAAGCCTTGAGTGCACTGGGTATCAACGTAGTGGAGAGGAGAAGAGGCATCAAGAACACTACAGAGGCAGCAGAGAAAGCCTCGAGATGGCTCTGGATCAGGAGAGGAGGTCCATGGGGTGGAGCGACTGCCACCTGAACACGTCGTGGTCTGATTAACCACGTCTGGGTCACCTGGGTGAGGGTGTCTGATGTTGAAAGGCCCGAAACACCCAATGACCCCAGGTTACATCACTGATGATGTGTCCAGGAGCATCAATAGATGTATTTTTATCAATCATTGTATTTCTTAATTGTATCATTGAACAAATATGGGAAAGAGCTAAATAACTGAATTTGTGCACTGTCCCTCATTGATATAATAAACATTTAATAGAAGCTATGTGAATTGCAAGGCTATAGAGGAGCCCAAATGCAGTTGAACCGCTGCAATAAGGACATGTGACCGTGACTCTACAAACGCATGTATATTTAAATTTCTGCAAACCATCTTACTCAAAGTAGCCCCTTGCATTGTTTACATCCATCAAAGAGAGCTCACAGGATATTATCTTGATTTCTTATCCAAGTGATTGTACCTAAGATTGTACATGGCTCCATCAACAGTGGAGCGACTGGAGAACTACCTCAGTGTTTTGTGTTTATGTCTCTGGACTGGAACTTAAACTCAGAGTCTCTGACTTGCCGACTGTATTCAGAAGCTTTACTCTGCCAACGGTACAACATCTGCAGAAGTTTAATATAGATTTTTTTTCATCATTCAAAGATGGCTCAATATCATTGTTTTAATGCCATGACTGCTTTCGTCCCATTGATGTATGGTATTGAGGAATTGTGGTGCTGATATTAATCCTCTATGACTGTGAACAGAATTAAGGGCCTGTCCCACTTAGGCGGGTTTTCAGCGGACTGCCAGCGACTGTCAATTTCCCGGCAGTCGCCTGAGAAACTGTGAACTGGAACGGCGACTGTCAGAGTGGAACACACACGCACACACAAACACATCGCAAAGGCGGGGGCCAGGGAAAGCGGGGGAGCGCTGTCTGAAATTCACACGGTGCAAAGCCAAGGTGATACAGACACACACCGCAATGAACAGGAAGGTTAAGACGGCTGGCATAGTATCAGGTAAGTCCTTTAAAAGAGGGGGAGGGGGGTGAGGAGGGGGGGAGGGGAGAATGAAGGAGAAGGGGGGAGAAGGGGGTAGAAGGAGTGGAGACACTTTTAAGAAGCCAGACAACTTTTAAAAAAAAACAGAGATACATAGCTGTGAAGTTTGGCGGGCATTGAACATTACCGGTCGGTTATCCTTGGTTCTGAAAACTCGTGCTTACGTTTTTTCCCCAATGAGCCAATGAAAATGCCCGGTCAGCAAAGGCGATTAACTAAAACTACCTATGACTACCTCGACTACCCATAACTACATGGCGACCCCAGTACAACTGCACCTACGACTATAGGATTATTGATTTTTTCCAGGGCAACCAATTTTTGGACGCAGAAAATTTCTCAACATGTTGAAAAATTTGCGGCGACCATACTGAGGCCGCAACTAGTTCCCAGAATGCGGGAACTCTTCGCGACCTTGAAGGAGACTCACCAGAGATCATCATCGAACATGTGGCAACCATGTGGCGATCATGTGGCAAGCGCAGAGCCTCCTGCACTCGCCTAAAAGTCGCCTAAGTGGAGCAGGCCCTTTAAGATCACAATCCCTTGGACTGTACATACTGGAGGGTCCCAGGTATCATCTTAAGCAATAGGACCACAAGGGGTTACAGACATAACTGAATTACACCATCTTTATTATGGTTAGAATGAATGCTGACTCAAACAGTACTTACATAGACTACAGAACACTTTACTCAAGTTTATATTTTAAATAACCTATATACAACTAACAGAATATTGCATTCCTATCAGAATCCGCTCTCCCTAAGTTTTTTTTTAAAACTTTTGTTTCTTCTTTCACATAAGATTGAGAAAATAGTATTGGAAACACTTATGTAAATTAAATATTTCCTTGGTTCAATGTTCTCTTCTGAATTGAAAACCGAGAAAGTACCTGACAGCACAAAATCTGTGCATTCTGAACATAGATTTTTCAAATCACTCTAAACTGGAGGCTCAGTATGGTTTTATGAGCATGGGTACTCCATGACTTTGCAATAAACTTACAGAGACCACTGAAATGAATATGGAACCATCTTGAATGTTGAAAAGATCATTGTAATGTGTGTACATTCTACAGGGACACATTCTTCCTTAAATAAATAAATATGAGTGCATATGAACTGTTTGATTCTTAATAAATTAATGTTTGAACTCATGGAAAATCACAGTTTCTAAACAACTCACATTCAGTTTGGGCAGCTTACAACCTAGCAGTATGAATACTGATTTATCTAACTTCAAGTAACCTTTGCACCCCCTCTCTCTCCGTCACTACCTCACCCTAAACTTTGTACTAGAATCAAAGTCGTCTTGTTGAATCTCATTGTCTGGAACTCGTTTTCATCTAGAGCACAGCTAACAATGCCTGATTCCATTGTTACTTTTTTGCATATCTTTCATTCATTTGTTCATCTATATCACTGTCTATATCTCTCGTTTCCCTTTTCCCTGACTCTCAGTCTGAAGAAGGGTCTCGATCCTAAACGTTACCTATTCCTTCTCTCCAGAGATGCTGCCTGACCTGCTGTTATTCCAGCTTTTTGTGTCCATCTTCACATTCAGTTTAGTTTAGAGATAGTTTAGGCCATACAGCCCACCGAGTCCACATTGACCACCCATTCACATTAGTTCTATGTTATCCCAGTTACGCATCAAGTCCCTACACACCAGGGGCAATTTACAGAGGCTAATTAACTTACAAAGTCACGCATCTTTGGGATGTGGGGGTGGGGGGAGACTGGAGCACTTGGAGAAAACCCATACAGTCACAGGGAGATCATGCAAACGCCACACAGACAGCACCCAAGGTCAGGATCGAACCCGGGTCTCTGGCACAGTGAGGCAGCAGCATTACCAGCTGTGCCACTGTGTCACCCTAATGTCTATTCCGATTCATGAGGCATTTGTTGGTCTTCTGGTTCTAAGAGTGTTGACAACTTCCTGTGCCTCATTCTGGTAGATGCACTCCATTTATAAACCTAGCGGGCATCACCAGGCTTGGTACCTGTGCTGATGTCACAGAAAAAATAAAGAATGATGTATACAGCTACACATTCACACCTTTGACTGTGAGAGACCAGGATCACTTTATCTTCATTACCCGGGGCAATGAGAGCCATTGCAATATCCTTGTTCCATCCAAGACCTCTGGAAGTGTTGCATTTGGAGCAATAAGAATAGAATATTCAAATAGTTAAAGTCTTAAAGGTTATGTTAGTGTTATCTAAACAGTTTAAATTAATAACACGTCTATTATTTATAACATCTGCTTTATTTATTGAGAGATATTTTTATTCTTATTTTATATTTTAATGGCACTGTTGCTGGTTCAACAATTTAAAAGCAATGCATTATTTGCTACACTGATGAGTATTTGGCAGGTTTATTCCCTCCTAAACAATATAGGTCCTATACTATTGTTGGTGACTATTGCTGGTGAAGGAAGAAAATTATAATTACTTTATTTTCAATTTTCTAAACGGCATGAGCACTACATTTTATGGCTCTGCAGGAGTTTAATTGTATTTTCATTACCTGAATCCTGAGCTTTTCCTGCCGACTGTAATTATACTGAATTTCAAATTCTCCCACTTCTCCCAACCAAGAGAACATTTATCATTTTATGGATCCTATACGTCTTTCTCAAAACAAACACATTTCTTTTTGATATCAACCATTCCCAAAAGGGAGATCATTATGAAGTATATGGAAAATAGCAAGCATTCCCTCTACCATAATACCTCCAACAAATAGGTGTCCCAAAATATGTAAATTCTCCAGTGAAGAATGAGAAGCACGTTTACTTTCATTGATATTTAAACCCCTCGCAGAGATATAAATTGTGTTTTCACAAAAACAAATTTCCAGTGCAGGAGTTATATAATGTCAGAAGTCACTTGCATTCTAAATTTCTAATGTAATGGTAAATGGCTTTCAAACTTCATAATAGCAATTTGATTAGCATAGGTCTTTGGGGGTCTGCAGTAAGCACAACCAAATATCTTCAGAAGCTGACGTCCAGTCACAAAGCTTACTACTTTCTTAGAGACAAAGAACAGCAGATGCTGTTTTATTACAAAACAAGATACAAGGTGTTGTAGTAACTCAGCGGTTCAGGCAGCAAGTCCCAACCAAAATGGCATCTATCTATATTCTCCAGAGATGCTGCCTAATCTGCTGAGTTACTCCAGCACTGTGATTTTAATTTTCAGTAAGTGATGCAATGTTTTAACCAGCTAGTAATCTAGAGAAGCAAATTCAAAGATACTTTATTTATTCACTAACTTTATCCTTAAATTTCCCAGGTTGTTGTCCAATGGAAGCCATTCCATCCCCATCACTCTTCATAAAATAGATAGTGAGTATTGGCAACTGATTTAACCACCTCAAAGTACTATAATAAAAGCAAACCTCATATTTATCTATGAACATTCATGTCCATTTCTGGACATACCGATACACTTTGCAGTCATTGAAGTACTTTTGAAGTGTAATCACTGCTGTAATGTAGGAATGAGTATAATCCGCTTCTTGCCTAATACCTACACAAAAACACATGTAATGTTAAGTAGGATATTAGTGGATAGCAATCAGGACTTGGTTGATTTTCCCTCCCTAACCCAAAGTCTTGAGACCAAATATAGCTCCTACTGCGTCTTTGCTTAAGCATAATATATCCTTGAAGATATATTTTGGTTAAGGATATTGTTTCTGCCTTTCTACAATAGCAACGGGAAGATTAGTGAATCACATGCAGTCCACTTTTAATCCTTGTCTGTTATACAGCCTTATATCAGCCATTGTGCTGTGCAGTCCTTCCTGATGTTGTAAATTTAAACTGAATCACAACAATATGTTTGGCTGACAGCATTGCCATGTTTAAGTATACTTCATTGGTGAATGCTTTACTGTGATCAGAAAGAGGGAAAACAGAAAGTCATGCCTATAGGCAACTTCTAGTAATCCAACATTTATCATACAACATGGATCTGAGGAAACATACTTTAAGACACTATCTTTATTGTTATCAATGCTGAGGAAAGATCAACTATATTTATATAAATTATTAAGAACATGATTCAAGATTATTGATCAAGAAGTTATTTTCCGACAATAGATCCATCCATGTTTTAATGTTTCTAATTTCTATTTAAGATAACATGAAACCAGGAAATGTACAAAAATAAATTATTATAAGATAACAAACTACACCGAGAGAGTCAAAATGAATTTCAAAAGAAGTCTTGTTCAAACAACTTTAATGAATTCTTCAAAAGATAAATCCTACACTAAATTGTGACATAATAGATTTAGGAAGGTCAAGACATTTGAATTCAGAAGCTAGGCAGCAAAATTGATTTCAAAATAGTTACTGAAGAAAGAGGGCAGAAGATGAGTGAAGTTGTCTTTTAACAGATTGTCAGAATAAATAAACAGTGCATATCAAAGATATCCATATGTATTCAGTAACAGGACCTCTCTCTCAAAGCCAGCATTTATTTCCCACCCATAATTGCTTGTAGGTATGTGATGGTAAACCACCTTCTTCAATTACCACAGTCCTGCTGCATGTATCCTTATTGTAATGTTGATATGGGGACTCAAAAATGCAAATAGCAAACATGAGTGAAAGCTAATCTCATAAACAGAAGGTATATTATGACACGGTCAAAAGTTGGTAAATAGGAAAATTGCCTGAAACAGTCAACTCCCCCTCCCATTCCCAATCCGACCTCTCTGTCCTGGGTCTCCTCCATTGCCAGAGTGAGCAACACCGGAAATTGGAGGAACAGCACCTCATATTCCGCCTGGGTTGCTTGCGTCCGGATGGCATTAACGTTGAATTCTCCCAATTTTGCTAGCCCTTGCTGTCTCCTCCCCTTCCTTAACCCTCGAGCTGTCTCCTCCCATCCCCCCGCCCTCGGGCTCCTCCTCCTCCCTTTTTCCTTCCTTCTCCCCCCCACCCCCCATCAGTCTGAAGAAGGGTTTCGGCCCGAAACGTTGCCTATTTCCTTCGCTCCATAGATGCTGCTGCACCCGCTGAGTTTCTCCAGCATTTTTGTGTACCTTCGATCTTCCAGCATCTGCAGTTCCTTCTTGAACACTAAAGTTAGATTGCTTGGCAGAAAAGATGGAAAGCAAGAGAGTTATAGAGTCATACAGCATGGAATTAGGTCCTTCGGCCCAACTTCAAGGTCTTCAAGGTCTATAATCTAATAATAATGAAGGAACGGCAATATATTTCTATCTGATATGCAATAGTTGAAGGAAACTGTGATATTTTGTGAGCCACAATACTTGCACTTCTAAAGTGGTAGTAATTATAGTTTTTGGTGATTATTGTAGTAGACTTGGATTGTTATGGTATTGTATTTTGTAGATTGTACATAATACGTATGGTCATGGACGGTGTGAACGCTAAGGGTAAAACATGGGGTGCTAATTAAACAGGTTATTTTGTCTCAGAACCTGTGATCAATTATTGATTGATAAAATAGGACAATATTTATCTCTCAGCGACTAAAGCACATTATTTGTTCATTATGACTTGCTGTTTGAAAGCTCTGCAAATTGGCTGTTGTATTTCTCAGATTACAATCATGACTATACTTTAAAACTCAACAAAGTAAAGAGCTTTGAGATTTTCAGAAAGGGTTTTGAAATAGGTTATGTGAGTGCACATCGTTCTAGTTTTATTTTTGTGACAGGATCAAAACCTGGCTGAAAGATTTTAATCACGCTATGCATAGTTTGACATGGATTAGGTGACTACGTTCAGTAAAAAGGGATGTTGGAGGACAGATTTGCAAGGACAGATGGAGTGATAACAGCACATATTTGGCAGAGTGTTCAGAATCTGGGAAAGAAACAGTTCACAAGGAAAAGCAAGTGTGAGGAAATAGAAATTAGATCATCATTTGTTCATTGTTATAAGGTCAAGGATGGTAGTTATAGGTAAGGTAAAAATCAGAGAGGCAAATTAAAGGGAAACACAAGATGTGAAATCAGGACTAGGCTATGCTTGCACTAAAACAAATTGGTCGAGTTGGTTATTGGAAAAGGGGGAAGAGTGACAGCTGATTGTATGGTCTGAAGCTTAGGAACATTCTTAATAAATTTGTTATCATCAGCAGGGTTGGATAAAATGGATTGTTGCAATGCTATTTAGAGTGTAATCCACTGTTACCTGTGGTCATAAATAGGTTTCTAAGAGATGAGGAAATGAAGGTGAATGCATCCAATTCTAATTAGTTTTGTCATTGTCTATGCTACTTTCTTCTACAAATACCAGTGTAACTATTGATGTATGTTTTCCAAATGTTAGACTTAGATATAATTTCCCAGATAATTAAGATAATATATTAAAATAATGAAGCGCACTTTTTATTCAGGAACACAAGTTCTGTGAAAAGAAAATTGTAAAGCGTACAAAATGTTTTCCTTCATAGGAAAGGAATTCCAGGGGGAATGCCTGTGAAATCATCCTGTGGGTTAAAATATTACAAGATAAACTTATTTCTCAACAAATGACAAATATGGGACATGTGGCAGGTGATGTTATTTGGTTAATAATAATTATTTTTTGTTATCAGGGAGGAAACCCCTTTTATAGAAATAGCTGATTTGTAAAACATACTGCATGAAATATGAACAATTCAATGAATACAAAAAAACATTGTGATTCTCCTGTGACTAAATGCCTACTGCACGGTTTACAATCTGGAGAAACCATTGACTGAAAATATCAGATATCAAAATAAAATGATGTCTGACAAATATATTTCACAGCCTATTAATACTATCAAACATAATTGCGCCTGATATAAACCTCACTAATTTCTAATAATTGGTGTATGTTCCTTCTCTCTCACACAAAGTTGGCTGAAAAAGCATATGACTGACATATTCTTCAGGCTTCGTCTCCTGGGATAAATCTGCTACTGTCAGGCTGCAAAGCACCACCAGGTACTGCTGCTGCCACTAATTACACTACATCAATTTATATTCAGATTTTTATAGGAACCAAGAGGTGTGCTTTAGGGCATCAATGTGATGCTTCTTAACACTGCCATTGCTACTTGATAAAAATCACTCATCTCTGTGAGGTTTCTCAACATTTAAAAAAAAAATATATATAAACATTTAAACTCTGAGAAACAAGTTCACAAAATGTTTCACCTTTGCCAATAACTTTCTTTCACATCTGCACCTTTTAAATTCTCGTGACATGATCTGATAACTTAAAAGCCCAGATTGTGGCCTCTTTTTGTGTGTGTGTATGTGTGTGTGTTTTATTCCCCCCTCCCCACAAAGCTTGTGTTGGCTGAGCAGCCACCAAGGGATTTAGGATTTAGTGAATAAGGTAAGTGTGACTACAAGCTTTGGCTCACCATCTGCTCCCCAGCAGAGCCTGGGCCAACCTGCATAGCCTGCAGCAAGGACCAGGGCGCCATTCTCCCTAGAACCCTTTCCAACCTGGCTCAGGGAGAAAATTGTAAACAACACTGCGTCAATTTTCCTGTATGTCTGGGTGGAGGAACAATGATCAACTGACAAAATACAACATATAATACTCCTGATTAAATTGCAACATTGGTTTTACGTTAAGATCATCCTCCCATGTATCAATTATTCATAAACTCACTCATGTAATCCTTTCTCCGGATGGGACTAAGTGCAGTTAGATGTGTTACCATTTATTGCCAACGCAGAATTTAACTGCACTTTGGAAGAATTTGGAAGATTAAAAGTAATAACTAAATATGGAAAACAGATTGCACTAAAAAAAAATCTCTGCATGTCATGTTACTGTTGTGCTTTCCTGTTTGGAACTACATTTCAGCCAGTTTAAATAAACAGAGAGCAACTGAAATGGAGGAAGAATTGCAAGGTTATAATCTGAACAGAGTTCAGATGATGTAATGCAACCTGAATGGAAAACCTGAATCATTCAAAACTGGAGCACTTATTTTCACACATTTTCTATGATTCTATGATTATTTATAACATTTTCATATGGTGGAGTTTCTTCAGTTTTTTCCCCCAACCATTTTGATTGCTGGCAGAAGCTTCCATCATTTCTTTAATCTTTGTCTTATAAACTAAAACAACATTCTGCCATCATCATAAATGTGTGATTCACTGAGAAACAATTCATAGTTGTTTATCTCAAATTAATGAAGTAAAAGTTTCTGAAAGATAAGTGCACAACGTGTTTTTATGCACAGGTTTTTGTTTATAAATGAATTCACCTCCAAACATGTATGTTCTGCCCTGTACAACCCACACCACCGTAGTGGCTCTGTGCTGTCACTTTTTCAGTGTGGATAACAACAGATGACAACACACTAAATGCCATGATCTTCATAATTTCAAATAAACATTTTATAAAGATCATTTTACAGTATATGTTCTTTACTTCAAGTGTGAAATGAATAAATGTAAGTGTAAGGCAAACAGATCCTTGGTGAATTCAGTGAAATTATTAACATTATGTCGACAAATGTTTCTATGGAAACACTGGCAAAGAATCAAATGTGGCTTAAAGAGTTAAACTCATAACTGAGATTTATAACTTGAGCTCTGGCAACACAGTCAAAGGAAAAGGAAAGGTAACCTTATCATTTCAGTGAGTGCCAGTAAAATATTTCCTTCTCATATGTAATTCTTTCAGACCCTTAAGTTAGCTTATAACCAAAATCGACACTAAGTTTTCTTTATTTCTCGTGTATTTATACAATCAGAGGATGTGGATATCCCTGGCAATGCCAGCATTTATTGGCCATCCCCAATTGCTTTTGAATTGAGGAGGAAATAGATTCACAATGTTGGTGGGCTTGAGGACAGGAAAAAGTTCAGATTGAACCTTTTATTTCCATTATAAGCATTAGAGAATCAGATGGGTTTTTATGACAGTCTCATCACTCCATGGTTACAGTTACCAAAACCATGGGGTTTTTTTTAAATTCCAGATGTATTTGATTACTTGATTTAAAGGCTCCAACTATCATGTGGGAATTGAATACCAAATCTCTGGGGCAAAATCCAGAATTCAGGCTGCTGGTCCAATAACTCAACCAGTATGCTACTCTACCTATTAGTCAATAGCAGGTTAAATTAATTGAGTCTTCTCACTGTAAGATGGCAACAAATAATTCCATTACACCACCTGAGGCTGCTTTTTTTAAAATGTAACACACCTTAATTCACCAATGATCATACTCACTTTTGGTTTAGTTTAGAGATACAGCATGGAAACAGGCCCTTTGGCCTACCGAGTCCATGCTGACCAATGATCACCTGTACATTAATTACACGTTATCTCAGTTCTGCTAGGGGCAAATAGCCTACAAACCAGCACATCTTTGGAATGTGGGAGGAAACTGCAGCACCCGAAGAAAACCCACATTGTCACAGGGAGAACGTACAAACTCCATATAGACAGCACCCATTGCCAGGATCGAACCCGGGACTCTGGTGCTGTAGAGCAGCAACTCAACTGCTGTGTCACTGTGTCGCCCAAATTTCTTATTTATTTCACAATGACTGCAGATGTGGAAATATGAAATCAAGATTTATATTTTCAAAATCATCCAAGAAATTAAATACAGAAAATAAAAACTTATGACACTTTGCAAAGAGGATCTAGCTATCGAGGTGTGCTTTGGACCAATCTCTGCCATGTTTCTTTACCTGCGCCAACCACCAGCCTCCCTGCACAATACATATAATGTTTGGCAATCTGGGCTGAACAGCTTTACGTATGAAGAAAGCTGCTTGGGTAAAGTAATGAAGAGGTTCTGTCATCTCAGTATGAATTAGTGTCTTTGGGATAGGAGGGGAAAGGAACAAAATAAAATAAGATACAAAATATTATATATTGCTAAATGAATTGCAAAGTAATAATCCCTACATAAAATCAACAGTATACGTTATATATTAATAAAGAAAGATGTCTCAGAGTGATTTATAATCCAATCTGCAGCTTTTGATTGGATTATTACCTTGTAATTTACTGAGTATCCATTTTTTTTCCATCTATAAAATGCACAAGTATTAAATCTCTGTGCTTCAGAATGCATTGGTTTGCAGAGAAAAGATTTTGATAGTTAAAATGTATAGCCCCCTAAAACGGGCACAAGACTCTCAATGAATGTTTAACCCAAGCCTTGACAACTTGCTGCTCCAGCAGAAATGAATATTTTCTGTCACTTGCTTATGCAAACTGTGCTGATCTTGGGCTGGATGCATCAAGTGTCAACATTGTGAATGGCAATTATGAGTGAAAGCTAATTGTATAAACAAAAGATATACTGTGACAGTCAAAGGTTGGTAAATTGAAAATTGCCTGAAACATTGAAGGATGGCAGAATTTGCAGAGAACGGACACCAAAATTGGATGTTGTGGCAGAGAAGATACGGCATGGAAACAGCAAGATATCAAAAACAGGCCATCCATGTCAAACAAGATGCCCGTCTAGAATAGTTCATACTGCCAGCATTTGACCCATATCCCTCTATCCATGTTCCTGTTCAAAAGTTTTTAAATGTTGTTATGGTACCAAATAGTATAAATATAGTAGAGAGGTGCTGAATTCATGGAGGTGTCACAAGGGCTCTAACCACATAATCACAAGGCAGTGGGTCAGAACGTAAGCCCCAAGAACAGGACAGCATTAATTTAACTCCCCTCAATTTTGCAAGATAAATGAATTCATCTTCAAAAACCTTGTTCTGACAAATGCATTACTACGCTGCACAAGACTTAGTCTGCCATAGCACCATCCACCTCAATCATTCAGAGGACATGCCTAACAATCATATGTGGACATAGAGAGGATGTATAGGACCAGAGTGCACAGCCTCAGAATAAAATGACCTAATTTTGGAATGGAAATGTGAAGGAATTTCTTTAGCCAGAGGGTGGTGAATCTTGGAATTAATTGTCACAGACTGCTGTGGAGGCCAAGACATTAGGTATTTTTCAAGCGGAGATTGATACGTTCTTGAATATTAAGAGCGTCAAAGGTTACGGGGAGAAGGCTGGAGAATGGGGTAGAGATGGAAAGATAGATCAGCCATGATAGAATGGCAGAGCAGACTCAATGGGCTAAATAGCCTAATTCTGTTCTTATGGTTCCATCCTACTCTCACTTGGGGCTCCTGCCATTCTCATCTCTGCATCTCTTAGCCAGCACACTTCCAGTTATTCAACTAGAAGCCATATCACTCCAACAGATGTCATGATATTAATAGGCTATCCTGTAATATAACGGTCCAGAACATGAGGTAGCTGAAGCTAAGTGAAGGGAGAATGGATACAAAGCGTGCTGGTCATTCTTTGGAAGAGTAATTGCAGACAGCCAACAAGAATGAATCAATTAATGATGATCACTTCCACAACCACTGTGGAAAATAGTGAGAGAAAAAGTAAAAGGAAAGAAGACATACAGTCATACAGTTATGTGTAATGCCTTCTCTGTGCCAGTTTCCATCTTTAATGTGTCACCTACCTGGAAAACAAAATAATGGCATTTCTCTTTTTAGAGGTGCAGGAATGCCATACCCATGTGCACTGTCACAGAAAATAAAATTGACTAAAGGGAAATAAAGCTTCAACATAAGCTCTTGGTAGTATTTCCAATGATCATCCTGAGATCATTGTATGCCATCTTTTCAGTGCAATCCTAGTGTTTAACGTTCTAATTTCTCACCGATTCTCTGTTATCAATTTATCTGCCATGTACTTACTACCAGTTGTCACACTTCAGCTAAGTTTTTTCCAAAGTGCGACATCCTTGGGTATGATTGCAGATCACAGAGAAATTTGTAAATATTTTGTGAACTGGGTCCAGTGGCTATCCACTTGAGACTTTCAATTGGCACTTCCCAATGTATTTCATATAAGAACATTGCAATAAGCAGATCGTCCATAGTAAACATTGAACCACCAACTGATGGCCCTGTCCCAAGGTACGAGTTTATTCCAAGAGCTCTCCCGAGTTTAAAAAAAAATCAAACTCGTGGTAAGCACGGAGAATGAACGTAGCGGGTACGTCGGAGATCGGGGACGTCTCTTAGCGGCTCGTAACGCTAACGGCAAGTACTCAGGAAGACTCGCTAACAGCAGGTAAGCTCGGGAAGACTCGTGAAAATTTTACAACATGTTGAAAAATGTCAACGAGAGCCCCGAGTACCAACGAGTGGCCATTACCGTAAATCTCCGAGTTTGAATCAGGGCAAACTCGGGAGAGCTCTTGGAATGAACTCGTACCATGTGACAGGGCCATAACACAAACCTGAAACCAAGTTCCAGATGTGACAGGGCAGTTTCTCCAGCCATCCACATCATTCATTTTCTAAAGGAGTTTTCTAACCTGTTGATATGAATATCCCACCAATTTACCAACATAATATAAAATCTAAATCTTCGGCATGAAGAATTAATTTATTAGATAAAATCTAAAATGCAAACCACACTGGATATAATGAGGGAAATGCTCTTGACTGAAATTTTATGTGGGTGTTTATCGTGAGAAAGTCATAAACAATGCAAGTTATGTCAAAGGTTAGATACTGCAGTGCATCACAAAGCACTATAATGAGAGAATAATATATTTGTGTTGTTCAGAGTTGTGCACATGCAATAAATAAAATAAGCTCTGAGCACCTGCTATATTCATGGCTAATACAGTCTTTCCATAAAATTCTCTGTTTTATGCCTAGCTGTTTGTTATAGCGTATTCATTCTTTGATCCAAGGAGGCAGAATCACAGCAGTTAATCAACTTCTTGCTTGACTCAGAACTTTGTACATCACAGTTAATCGTTGCACAGTATGCATTTTTGAAACAGATAAATAATTGGGGATGATTTCTTCTATTTTTATTTGTATGAAATTAGTAATTGCCTTCTTTAACAACATTCCTTCTTCAGGGTTTCGGCCCGAAACGTTGCCCATCTCGTTCGCTCCATAGATGCTGCTGCACCCACTGAGTTTCTCCAGCACTTTTGTGTAACTTCGATTTTCCAGCATCTGCAGTTCCTTCTTAAATACCTAGCATGATATTCTGCTTGTTAAAATTGGCATGTCGTAAAGGTAATGCTATGGTTGTTATGGGAGATTTCAACATGCAGGTGGACTGGGAAAATCAGGTTGGTACTGGAACCCAAGAAAGGGAGTTTGTGGAGTGCCTCAGTGATGGATTCTTAGAGCAGCTTATATTGGAGCCAACCAGGTAGAAGGAAATTATGGATTTAGTGTTGTGTAATGAATCGGATTTGATAAGGGAACTTGAGGTTAAGGAGCCATTAGAAACATAGAAACATAGAAACATAGAAAATAGCTGCAGGAGTAGGCCATTCGGCCCTTCGAGCCTGCACCGCCATTCAATATGATCATGGCTGATCATCCAACTCAGTATCCTGTACCAGCCTTCTCTCCATACCCCCTGATCCCTTTAGCCACAAGGGCCACATCTAACTCCCTCTTAAATATAGCCAATGAACTGGCCTCAACTACCTTCTGTGGCAGAGAATTCCAGAGATTCACCACTCTCTGTGTGAAAAATGTTTTCCTCATCTCGGTCCTAAAAGATTTCCCCCTTATCCTTAAACTGTGACCCCTTGTCCTGGACTTCCCCAACATCGGGAACAATCTCCCTGCATCTAGCCTGTCCAACCCCTTAAGAAACATAGAAACATAGAAATTAGGTGCAGGAGTAGGCCATTCGGCCCTTCGAGCCTGCACCGCCATTCAATATGATCATGGCTGATCATCCAACTCAGTATCCCAAAGAATTTTGTAAGTTTCTATAAGATCCCCCCTCAATCTTCTAAATTCTAGCGAGTACAAACCGAGTCTATCCAGTCTTTCTTCATATGACAGTCCTGACATCCCAGGAATCAGTCTGGTGAACCTTCTCTGTACTCCCTCTATGGCAAGAATGTCTTTCCTCAGATTAGGAGACCAAAACTGTACGCAATACTCCAGGTGTGGTCTCACCAAGACCATGTACAACTGCAGTAGAACCTCCCTGCTCCTATTCTCAAATTAGGCGCCAGTGACCATAATATGGTAAGTCTTAAAAGAGAAATAGAAAAAGCTTCTTTGGGTATGTGAAGAGGAAAAAATAAGTTCAGACCAAATTTGGACCCTTGATGACTGAAAAATGTGAATTTATTATGGGGAACAAGGAAATGGCAGATGAGTTGAACAGGTACTTTGTATCTGTCTTCACTAAGGAGGACACAAACAATCTTCCTGATGTACTAGTGGCCATAGGATCTGAGGTGACGGAGGAACTGAAGGAAATCCACATTAGGCAGGAAATGGTGTTGGGTAGACTGATGGGACTGAAGGCTGATAAATGCCCAGGGCCTGATGGTGTGCACCCCAGGGTACTTAAGGAAGTGCATCGAGAAATCGTGGGCGCATTGGTGATCATTTTCCAATGTTCTATAGATTCAGGATCAGTTTCTGTGAATTGGATGGTAGCTAATGTTATCCCACTTTTTAAGAAATGCGGGAGAGAGAAAACAAGGAATTATAGACCAGTTAGCCTGACATCGATGGTGCGGAAACTGCTGGTCAATCATAAAAGATGAAATAGCGGCACATTTGGATAGCAGTAACAGGATTGGTCCGAGTCAGCATGGATTTGCAAAGGGGAAAACATGCTTGACTAATCTTCTTGAATTTTTTGAGGATGTAACTAGGAAAATGGACAAGGGAGAGCCAGTGGATGTAGTTTGCCTGGACTTTCAGAAAGCATTCAATAAGGTCTCACATAGGGCAAAATTAGGGCACATGGTATTGGAGGTAGAGTGCTGACATGGATAGAAAATTGGTTGGCAGACAGGAAGCAAATAGGGATTAACGGGTCCCTCTCAGAATAGCAGACAATGACTAGTTGGGTACCAAAAGGCTCAGTGCTGGTACCGCAGCTATTTACAATATAGATCAATGATTTAGATGAAGGGATTCAAAGTAACATTAGCAAATTTGCAGATGACACAAAGCTGGGTGGCAGTGTGAACTGTGAGGAGGATGCTATGAGAATGAGGGGTGACTTGGACAGGTTGGGTGAGTGGGCAGATGCATGGCAGATGCAGTTTAATGTGGATAGATGTGAGGTTATCCACTTTGGTAGCAAAAACAGGAAGGCATATTATTATCTAAATGATGTCAAGTTGGGAAAAGGGAAGTACAACAGGATATGGGGGTCCTTGTTCATCAGTCAATGAAAGTAAGCATGCAGGTACAGCAGTGAAGAAAGCAAATGGCATGTTGGCCTTCATAACAAGAGGAGTTGAATATAGGACCAAAGGGGCCCTTCTGCAGTTGTACAGGGCCCTAGTGAGACCACACCTGGAGTATTGTGTGCCGTTTGTTCCCCTAATTCGAGGAAGGACACTCTTGCTATTGAGGGAGTGCAGCGTAGGTTTACAAGGTTAATTCTCGGGATGGCAGGAATGTCATATGCTGAGAGAATTGTGCGGCTGGGCTTGTATACTCCGGGTTTTAGAAGGATGAGTGGGGATCTTATTGAAACATATAAGATTATTAAGGATTTGGACACGCTAGAGGCAGGAAACATGTTCCAGATGTTGGGGGGAGTCCAGAACCAGGGACCACACTTTAAGAATAAGGGGTAAGCCATTTAGAATAGAGATGAGGAAATACTTTTTCACACAGAGAGTTGTGAGTCTGTGGAATTCTCTGCCGCAGAGAGCGTTGGAGGCAGGTTCTCAGGATACTTTCAAGAGAGACCTAGATAGGGCTCTTAAAGATAGCGGAGTCAGGGGGTATGGGGAGAAGGCAGGAACGGGGTACTGATTGGGGATGATCAGCCATGATCACATTGAATGGCGGTGCTGGCTCGAAGGGCCGAATGGCCTACTCCTGCACCTATTGTCTATTGTTATTATAATTTTGGTGGGACTACCATTGACCACAATTCATTGGCCTTCTTCAAAAACTGCAGAATCTAATCTAATCTAAATAAACCTATGCATCCATCTGAATAAGGTTAAAATCTCATTTGACAGATGATCCTTTGAGATTGTGTTACTTCCAGTATAACATTAAATGTCCAGTTGTGGGTTGGGCTTGAAGCCATAACCTTTTGACTGAAGGATAAACTAAGATTGGGACGGGTTTATGCATACATCCTTGTTTAATGACTCAAAACCTAAAAATAACCATGCTATAGATTATTACCATGCTTTCTTCAATCATATTGTCTAGAGGAAATGTGGCTACTCCCAACCAAATAATGAAGCTAACCTTCATTCATGAAACCTAAACCTAAATTATTAACAACTTTAAATTACTAGTGAATGCAGACAATTTGAGAATGGGCAATGGGTTACCTTTGGATACCTATACTGATTTGCAATTAGCTTAGGGATGGCCACTGTACTTAAATGTGAAGAGGAACTACAGATTCTGGAATCTTGAGCAAACCACAAAGTGCTGGAGGAATGCAGCAGGTCAGGGAACATCTGCAGAGGGAATTGATAGGTGACATTTCAGGTCAGCTCCCTTCTTCGGACTTCTTGAGTCTGATGAAGAGAGTCCCAACTCAAAATGTCGGGATCGGTTGAGTTCGTTCGGAACTTTTTCAGTTGTACCTAAAAGTACATTACCTCAGAGCCAAGAGCCCAGATAAGAGCACAAGTAGAAACATTCAGTTTTTTCAGCCTTCTGATCACTCATATCTTACGAAAACTGGAGTTTCTGCTCATGTAAATTTTAATGCCATGGATTTCTTATATATTGTTTCCTGTGTGAAAAAAAACTAATTGCTCATCACCAAGAAACACATTACAATTTGCCCATCGACGAATTGCATGCGGTGTTTGTGATGCATGCACAATCCCATATAACCTTTAGTACATTTTCTATGATTTAGCTACTTATTTAATTCATCCTGGAGAACTCAATGCACAATCAGCTCCAATGTTTAAAGATCTTTTTGTGGAAATTGTCACTTCATTCGCACCATGTGAAATCTTTTATTTAACCACAAAACTATGGAGCTCATCTCATGTTTTAAGAGCCAGCATTTCACCTGCAACAGTTATTTATGCCTCCGATAGTAGTAGATTATGAGACATCATTATACCATCTCTTCTATGCACAGGCGCTGACTGAGAGCTTTACTTCAGATACAAAGCCACTTCTGATCAGTCTGACAAAGTGATAAAATTCTAGTTTTAGAAGCACTACAATAAATGGCAATCTATCCATATTATTGAAATGATAAAATTATCTATTAGATCAAGTATTACACACATCTTTTTATATCACATGCCAATGTCACATTTGGGAAATAAAATCCCAGACAACCATTTAAAATGTACAGAGAGACATTCCATGAAGAGAAAATTCCACAGTCAGAATGTCTGCCTCCTCTTGGATATTGAATAGTAATTAAGCTCCGAGTTCCTCAGAGACATTAAAGGGTCACAGTTTCACCTTTGCAGCAGAACATACTGTATTGTGTGTTGTACAACATAACATTTCATTTATATTGAAAGTAGCATGGAGATTTCATTTTGTTACTTTTATATCACATAGAAACATAGAAAATAGGTGCAGGAGTAGGCCATTCGGCCCTTCGAGCCTGCACCGCCATTCAATATGATCATGGCTGATCATCCAACTCAGTATCCCATCCCTGCCTTCTCTCCATATCCCCTGATCCCTTTAGCCACAAGGGCCACATCTAACTCCCTCTTAAATATAGCCAATGAACCGGCCTCAACTACCTTCTGTGGCAGAGAATTCCACAGATTCACCACTCTCTGTGTAAAAAATGATTTTCTCATCTCGGTCCTAAAAGACTTCCCTCTTATCCTTAAACTGTGACCCCTAGTTCTGGATTTCCCCAACATCGGGAATAATCTTCCTGCATCTAGCCTGTCCAACCCCTTAAGAATTGTGTAAGTTTCTATAAGATCCCCCCTCAATCTTCTAAATTCTAGCGTGTTTCACAGTTTCACCATGAATATTGTGGGTTTAAAAATTTGCCTGCGTTCCCTGAACTCCATCCATATATCCAACGGGTGACCAGGAAAATGACAGAAAAATTGCATGTTCTACTGTTTCTTTGGGGTTTCTTTCTTTCTGACCTCCCTCCAGGTATATAATAGAAAGTCAATTGATTTCTTATAGAACATCATCCCCATTGCTGAAGTCGAAAAGGATAAATTAAATAAAATGGAACTGCAGATACTGGTTTATACAAAAGATAGACATAAAGAGCCAGAATAACTCAACAAATCAGGCAGTAGCTCTACAGAAATGGGCTGTATGACGTTTTGGGTTGGGACCCTTCTTCAGAATGATTTCAGTCACCTCTACATGTTCTCCAGAGATGTTGCCTGATCTGCTGAGTTATTCCAGCACGTTGCATCTATGTCAAACTGGATAAATATATTTACAGTTCCAAAATGAAACAATTAAATATATTTATTTTTCTTAGCCACATGCTGAGATTACAATACAGTAATGCGTTGTATCCACTCCTGACATTGTATTCCAGGGACCACAATCTGACAAATTTCAGAAATGGAAATACAAAGTACAGTCATCACAATCTTGTTCATTTAGCATGAGTGACTAAGGATCAATTTTTATCCATTACAACCTGTGCTGTCCTTCCCTAATATTAGTTTTATGGTTGTAAAGGAGCTAGTTAATAATGTAGTGACCTATTGTTGCTGTTCTTATAAGACAATGTGCTGGCTCAACATGCACAAACTTAATCCCTTCATTCCAGAAATCAAAATGTAACAGTTTATTTGAACATAGCGGTAAACTATTGTAATAGACAATACACAATAGACAACAGATGCAGGAGTAGTCCATTTGGCCCTTCGAGCCAATGTGATCATGGCTGATCATCCACAATCAGTACCCAATCAGTACCCACAATCACAATAATATAAGGCACTGCTGCTTATATTTATTATGCCGATGTTTTCTTATATCTGATATTATTTTTGAATTTTATTATACATTTTGTGAGATGGGGGGAAAGCGAATAGAACTGTTTCTCACAAGAATTAAGAAGACTTAGAGAGGGTGGTAAGCTAGAATATTTTTCCCAAGACTGGGAAGTCTAGAACTGGAGGGCACAGGTTTTAGGTGAGAGGGGAGTAAATTAAAGGAGCTCCGATGAGAAGGTTTTGTCGCATAGCTGAATGCTGGAGGAGGTACAATTAGTATGATATAGAGATTGGCTCCTCATCTCCATCTGAAATAGTTGACCCCTCATTATGAAATCATGTCCCCTTGTTTTAGATGGTCCCACCAGGAGAAATGTTCTTTCAGCATATACCACCTTATGATTCAGAATCTTATGATTCAATAAGATCACAACTCATTCTTCTATATTTCAATGTACATAGAAACAACCAACTCAACCTTTCTCAATAAGACCTGATGTAATGTACTCTGTACTGTTTCCATTGCAGGCATAGTCTTCCTTCAGCATGGAGACCAAATCTATATGCACTACAGGTAATAGACTCAGTGAGTCCCTTTACAAGCATCTTTGTGTACTGCTCAACATATACTGTATATCTTCAGTGAATATGGCTACAATATACTTGGAATTACTTACAAATCATTGACATTGACATAGAGCCAATAATTAATAATCAATTAAAACATTCCAATAATAATATTAAAGAAAGTATTGGATAGATCGGTGCCTGATTCCAGGCTCCAAAGCAATAGTCAGGTGAATAAGAGCTTGTTTAGTTTATTGGTTGATCGGTGCCTTTGGGTTAGAAGACTTTGTGTTGAAATCCCATGCAATTATTTGAGAAAGTCACCCAGGCTGCAACAGTGAGTCATGCCACATTATCAGAGTTGCAACCTTTCAAATGCTATATTATATTGACACATGATTGGCGTACAGTTTCACATCAGTGGTTAATTATCTGGGAGCTCACAAGGTGTTCTGCGAGTATTCAATCATCAATGAACATCATGGAACATTGTCTCAATTTTGTCTAGGGACAAAGTGGAGCATGCACATACAATATGTTAGCCGCAATAACCCAAAGCTACATTGCCTTAAGTAAAGTAGCTTAAGTAAAGTAGAAAATTATTTGTAAAGCTAAAAAAGCAGAATATGAATGCAAATATTTTTTTTAGAGCAAAATCAAAGTTCTTCTGAAAATATGGCTTTAGTGTGTCCTGATCAGTTGAATTTGATTATCCTAAACAATTACAACTAACCTTGACTTCACAACACAGAAGGAACATCAGGTTTATTTATGGAGACACAAAAGATTCTGGCCTCATTAGATTCATTTATGTTGCTTTTATATTACACTGTCTATTTTATTTATGTCGAGTCTTTGGAAGTTACAGACATGCAGAGCCTCTTCTATTCATTCTGCTTAATCTTGGTGATAAATACTTGTGGGATTTCTTACTTTGATGATGGAGAGGAGGGGCATTAAAATTAAACTGTAGTTCTTGTGCCCCCTTTCTACTGGACAGAGAGAGCCTTGACATTTTCTCTTCCATACCCTTGCGTATTAAAATCCAACTGCTCCTACTAAAGGGAAAAGTGGTATTTTATCCATGCGTTACCTTATTAATGACATGAATGTCAATCTATTATTTTTTTTGGCAAACGCATACATTTTAGTTAAATTGTACACAAGGAGAGCGAGAAAAAAAAAATCAAATTTAAGTATTATGCTGTGAGCTCCAAAATTATTCTGGGGTTAAAAGCAAAATGAATGAATGATAAAAAAGACTATCTCATGGGAGCTAGCTCATGGACAGAATAGTGCAATAATTTTAATTAAAAGTTGCTTCTTGACTTTTTTGAAACGTGTATTTTGTTTTGAAGGACATATTAGTGAACTCAGAGATTGTTTGTAAAAGTATAATGAAGGAACTGATATTATTTTCATTTGGTTATAATCACAAAAAGTATTACATGGTAATTATTACTACAGGCTACTAAGATGAAAACGTGCTTTTTTTAGGGACCTAGGCAAATATCATGCTATACTCCACATTAAACATTGTCTCTTTCTGGAATTACTCAATGAGGAGTTCTAAATCGATGGAAAAATACTTTCTTCATAGAAACATAGAATCATAGAACATAGGTGCAGGAGTAGGCCATTCGGCCCTTCGAGCCTGCACCGCCATTCAATATGATCATGGCTGATCATCCAACTCAGTATCCTGTACCTGCCTTCTCTCCATACCCCCTGATCCCTTTTGCCACAAGGGCCACATCTAACTCCCCCTTAAATATAGCCAATGAACTGGCCTCAACTACCTTCTGTGGCAGAGAATTCCAGAGATTCACCACTCTCTGTGTGAAAAATGTTTTCGTCATCTCGGTCCTAAAAGATTTCCCCCTTATCCTTAAACTGTGACCCCTTGTTCTGGACTTCCCCAACATCGGGAACAATCTTCCTGCATCTAGCCTGTCCAACCTCTTAAGAATTTTGTAAGTTTCTATAAGATCCCCCCTCAATCTTCTAAATTTCATGCAGTTAGATGGACACAAAATGCTGGAGTAACTCAGCGGGACAGGCAGCATCTCTGGAGCAAAGGAATAGGTGACGTTTCAGGTCGAGATCCTTCTTCAGACTGAGTCAGGAGAAACGGAAACTTATACAGTTGATGAAATCTAGTTCTCTAAAAACCGGTTGTTTAAATGAATTTCTCCATTATGCCCACAAATGTTATTTTTTATTTTGTGCACATTCTGAATTCTGTTAAAATGAACAGCTGGTTTCACACGACTAGTGCAGTTGTTTTTACAAAGATTTGGACTTTAACTGTTTAATGTCTGCATTTATTAAAACACATAATTTTAATGGAGTTCAGCTAATATATTTTTCCCAAAATAAACACTTAATTTGTTAGATTAAAGCTTATCTAGATTTGTGACAAATATATTTAAAGACAATTCATTAAGCGATGGCATCAAAGTAGTTGGCAGTACATTTATAAATCATCAATTCTTAAATGATTAATTTTATTTTATTTTTCATTTCACTCTTTGGGAATTGTGGTAACTATACCTCGCATATTCACTTTTGGATGTCCTCTGCTGCTTCATAACCATTATATAAATAATCCCATCATATTATTTAAAAATATCTATAGTTAATTCCTCTGTTTCAATTGTAAAATTAGATTTCTCACAAGGTTTTAAACATTCTCTTAAATTTTCTTCATAGGTTTTAAAATGTAAACTTTTTTAAATTAGTTACACTAAAATCTTCTACAAAGTAAAAGATTAACTATTATTCAGTAACATATTCTTTTGAATGATTCATTAACACATAATGCATTATTGATTAAATTTTAATTTCATAAATGTTCTTTCCCTAAATAAAATAATTGCCTGTAAAAGAATTTCAGACCAAGACAAAATTTGGGGCTGATGGTATGGCTGGTCTTCGATTCCAGCCATGTTGCAAATTTATTTTCTGATAGCATATCATAAACATATCCCATTTTCATCCACAGGGCAAATAAAACATTTCAAGTTTGCTCGGCTATCTCTCCATATTCTCATTTTGCGATGCATGATTGCACAAAGTATCAATTAACAAAGAATCAACATTACCAATGCTCCCCAGCACACTCCTCTATGCCAACTGTTCTCTCAGAAACCATTAAAGGTCAGGTCTTGATGAATGTATGGCACTGAGGCACCTTGGTTCTCTGGAGAAGGATTTCCCAGGTGCAATATAAATGTTATTAAATTACCTTGCAAGGCAATGCTGTCTCTACTAATGACAATAATTACAGGCTTTTAGAGACACCAGAATGCATTCCTGTTTTCAAATAAGATGATGTCTTGTTGCCTAATGACTTTCTCTGCATGAGTCATGCTGGCGGTCTGTAAGGCCTGCACCAGAAAGACAGATGAGCAGAATGGCACAGCTTGAAGGGTCAGGATTCACAGAAATAAACTAATTTCTTCATAATATAATTTAAAGCTGGGTAGGTTTCCAAACTTTCATTAACAAGGTATTCATTGGTTTTCTATTTCTTTTAAATGTAATTAATAACTTTTTATACACAAAACATGAAGAAAATAAAGAATAGCAGCAAGTTCTTTTAATGAAACAAAATGTGCTAAGGTGCTCTGCCACAGTGTTACCAAACACAATGAGGCAAAACCCCAAAGGTAAATATTAAGGCAGAAGACTAAAGGTTCGAACAATTATGTTTTGATTAAAGACCGTCTCAAAGAGGCAAAGGAAGAGAATTAGCATGTTTTGGTAAGTGAATTTCAGCGTTTTGGCTTCAGCAGCTGAAAGTACAGATACCATTTGCAAAGTGATCAAATTAGTGAAAGGTTAGGAGCACAAATAGCAGATCAGATGCTTTAGAGGTTACAGGCCTGATGTAGATTACAGCAATGGAGAGAAAGGAATAAAATTATTGTGCGACTTAAAATAAATAGGTAGGAATGTTAAAATAAATTTAAAATCCAAAAAATGCTAATTTAAAGATAATTCAAAAAATGAAATCAAAACACAAAGGATAGCAGCTGTCAAAATTGATCTTATGTATTGATTTAGTTTTGGTTAATTTAGTTAAAATTAATTCGCATTAGTTCCATTTCCTAGCCATTAGGGGCAATTTTACACAGGTCAACGATCCACACGTCTCTGGTATGTGGGAGGAAACTGGAGCACTCAGAGGAAATCCATGCGATCACAGGGAGAACATGCAAACTCCACACAGACAGCGCCCGAGATCAGGATTGAACCTGGATCTCTGGCATCATGAGGCAGCAGCTCTGTCATCTTGTACCCTTCACGTCTGTTAAAGGGCCATTAATATTTTTGTCTAATTGTATGCAATAGCCTACCGGCTTCTGTACCCAATCTAAGGGGAATCATTAGAAATAAAGAAAGCTATTTTGAAGTTGATAAGCAAAAGAAACCCACATTGCTTTACAATCAAGTCACTATTTTAATGTAAGAACACTACAGCCAATTTGTACCCAGCTAATGCACACTAACAGCAATGATATTGATGGCCAGTTTATCTTTTTAAGGGACTGGTTATTTAGAAACAGGCTATTGAATTAAACTCACAGCTCCTTCATTACAACCACCTGAGAGGGCAGTCAGAATTGTATTTTAGCTTTTCATCCAAAAGGTCTAACTCCCACATGCAGAACTCATTCAGCATTAAACTGAGGGGGAGAGGGAGGGGGAGAGGGAGGGGGAGAGGGAGGGGAGGGGGGAGAGGGGAGGGGGGGAGGGGGGAGGGGGGAGGGGGGAGGGGGGAGGGGGGAGGGGGAGGGGAGGGGGAGGGGGGAGGGGGAGGGGGCGGGGATTGTGGTAGGGGGAGCGGGAGTGGGAGTGTGGACCTGCAATCTACACTTTAGTAATGAGAGTTCTGCTGCTGGGCCTTGAATAGAGAACAATTACAATATCAATAGCAATGTTGGAAGATGCCAGATTAGAATATGATCTAATGATGCATTTATCAAGACAAATCACCACATCTTTTACTTGGCAATGTGGTCTGCAGTTGGCTGCAGGGTTCTGTATCATTCTTTACATGTAATAATATGAGGGATTATAGAAATATGGGGAGGTTATAAAAAGAAATACCATTTGCAAAATGAGTAAATAAAGGGAAGAATAACATTTAATGAATGAGCTTGGATGCTGCATACTTTACAATCGCACTGCTACCATTGGAAAGAAGGTACAAGAGACTGTTACGTCAGGTTCAAGTACAGATTTGTTCCATCAACGTCTTGAACTACTCTGCATAATCCTAATCCCAACCCTGCACCAGCAATGAACTATTATGGACTTTGTATAGGTCGCATTATATACTTCCCCTTGCATTTTTATGGTTTGGTCACCGAGTATAGCTGATAATTTATTGGATTTTTATTTATAGTATATTTAAATGTTGCGTTGTTGCGTTAATATGCCTGTAAAACTATAGCAGATAATTTAATTGTTCTGTTCCCAATGGCATGACAATTAAAAACTCTCGGCCCTTAATTTATGCTGCCATGTTGGATAAAGAACTATTATTAGGGGCCCTAAATATTAAGAATTATTTGGCCAATTTAGCATCTGTGCACCAATTTGTGACATGTCTTCACTTTAAAAAAGATGTACTATAAATCAATGTTGTTGGTAATGATGTTACTATTTAAAAAACATTTGAATAGTTGGTACAATTTTGTTATCAAGATATTGTTTTCTTTGATTACATGTGATTATTTCAATTCCAAATCCTGGTGTTTGGTATGTGTTTTGCATGTGAACATGGCATGAAATCCTTCCAACATTGAAATACCATTCCAATCTCTACCACTCTTTGTGCAATTTCAACTAATTCTCTCCTCAACCACAAGGTGAGGCAATTTGCAAAGAGGGAGCATTTTCCTGGCGAACCCCATCTCACAGAGACATATTGCACAAACACAGTGTGCGACGACAGCAGCTGTGAAGTGTGCAGCCCAGATCATGCCATATTGACAGTAGGACAGCAGTGGGGATGTAATAAGGGAGGGGGGCGGTGGCAAACAGAAATAATTATTGCTCTTTCCAAGTCCCATGATATCATTTTTTTTTTGGTACCAACTGCTACTGCACCAGGCTGCCAGAAAACTCAGGTGCATATCTTATCACACTAAGATATTTGGATAAATGCCCCACAATAGTACCCAAGTATTCAGATCAATCCCAGCCACTGCACTAAAAGGATAATAAAATTCCATCGGACCTCCGGGCAACTTGTGCTATTGTTCATTCATTTTGTCTAGTTTTGAAATGTTGTTTTACATTTCCAGAATATTTCATCTCAGTTTCACAGGGTAACAATGTTATATTTGGTACAATACATCAGACTCATTCGGTCGCCATTCTCTAGCATTTTTTACATGTCCGGCTAACATTGTGCTGTCAGTTGCTACTAGGACTAACAGGAAAAGTCAAGTCACTGCCACATAATGATGACATAGACATCATATATTTACCATGAGTCCAATATGAAAAATAGTCACACAATCTGCAGATGACATGAGACAAGGATGCTTAATGCTGATTTTGATGCACAATAGTCCCTGATCCACAAGGCTAAAATGATGCCTGAATCTTTGTGCCTTTCTTTGGACATCTTTGTAAATTGACTAAAATTTATACCTGATACACAGAAAGCATGATGAAAATTGCTTTGCAAGATTTTCATAGTTGCTATGTTATGGAAGTAAACATGATATATTAATGCAGAAAGAAGGATTACTAGTTCCTTAAAGAGCACATTTGATTTTGAATGATGCAATCTGTGGTTAAGATTTGTATTATCCCAAAGGCAAGAACTTTGACTATTCAATTAATTCCTATTCAGTTTAATCTTTCAAGGAAGCTTCCATTCGATAGGCCAGAGTTAACAACAAATAATTTTAAAACAACACATTCTCCAGGACTAACTTTCTGTATCAGATAGCAACAGGAGAAAGATAAAATCCCAAATAATAGCAATTTTCATTTATAACTGGTATTTATGATTGATTCTTTTCAGGTTCCTAAGAGGATTGGTTTGTGTCTTGCTGGTATCTTATTCTGTACAAGACAGAAGAGTCGCATCTGTTCGCTGTTTGAAATCCAATTGAAACAGATGCAGGGAAAGATTTTTTTTAAATATGAGTGATTAAAAAAAGTTAAGTCTTTAAGCTGAATCCTCTGGGCATGATTTTCTGTTTATTATCTATTATAGGTTTTGCTGGCTGTGTTTGCAATGAATAGACACAGACAATTACATAAATGCCACAAGTTCTAATTTAACATTTTTATACGCCACATACATACAGTAATTGTATTAAAAAAAACAATATTAGTTTATTTTAAACCAAATTCTTCAACCACAAAATGGAATAATTTGCATTCCAAAAAAAATCAACTGCTATAAAAGTCATAAAGTGATCATGATAGCAACAAAAATAGGGCATCCCATTAACTGAGCAATGTTTGCTTGTGTTCTAAAACTATTTTTATTAAGCTTCCTCTTCACACTTGTATTATATGTTAACATCATGTTTAATCTCATCAGACTGCCATTTTACACCAGTTTCATGGGTCTAAAATAATGCAAAAATTGAGCTAGTTCAATGTGCATCAAATTTACTCATTCACTGGAGCAACAGAGAAGAAAATTGTATTGGCATTGGGATTGGTTTATACAGCAATTGTAGTGTGTACCGAGTCACAGTGAGGAGTTTTTTTGCAACCTATCCAGTCAAGTCAACTTAAACTACAAAGGTAGTGCAAAGAGAAAATTACCAGTGTAGCATATATTGTGTTACAGCATTCTAACATTCCAGTTATAGTGAAAGAGTTCAAGGTCCCCAATGAGATAGGTTGGAAGATTGGGACCACATTTTAACATATTAGAGGACCATTCAGTTGTCGATAACAGCAGGGAAGAAGCTTTTCCTGAATCTGGGAGTACATGCTTTCAACTTCTCTCTTTAGCCCGACAGGAGAGTAGAGAAGAGAGGATGACTAGGGTGAAAAGGGTCTTTGATTATGTTGGTTGTTCTCTCATGTTTCAAAAAGAACACCACTCATTCAGCTAAACAGCAAAGAATACAGATCCATTTTGTTTAGGTGCTCATGATAGGACAATCCTTTCATCCCAGGACGTTGGCTATTGAATCGGTTTTGGACTGTTTCCACTGACAGTTAATACTTTATGCAAAATATTGCTGAAGCACACCAGTTGTTACATTACCAGTACCCTGGACAATTGTAACTGTTCCTATATTTCTTAACTCCATCCTATTTGCAAATAATGGCTGTTTGCCTAGCAAACCACTTGCTGCACCTGCTTGCCAATATCTTTCATGATTAGAACAACAGAACACCTGGATCCCTTTCTACTTTGTGTGTAGGAAGGAACTGCAGATGCTGGTTTAAACTGAAGATAGACACCAAATGCTGGAGTAACTCAGCAGGACCGGCAGCATCTCTGGAGAGATGGAAGAGGTGATGTTTCAGGTCGAGACCCTTCTTCCGAACCTTCCTCAGCCTGAAGAAGGGACTCGACCCGAAACATCACCCCTTCCTTCTCTCCAGAGATGCTGCCTGTCCCGCTGAGTTACTCCAGCATTTTGTGATTATCTCCCTTTCTACTTTGCTCCTCTGCAGTCATTCTCCATTTATTAACAACCACCCTCAGATTCTTATTACCAAGACCTGAAGCTTACCCACATTACACCCAGGTTTACGCCCACTCCCTAAAACTACATATTTCATGTGGCAGAGTCCAATATCTACATTGCAATATTCCCCCTTCCCCCCAATGCTTTATGTGTCATCAGCAAACTTGGATACGTTACACTCTGCCCCCTCCTTCAGGCCATTAGTATACACTGTAAATAATTGAGGGAACATAACTGATCTTTAAGTCACTCCACTTGTTACAACCTTTCAGCCTGAAAAATACCTGTTCATTCTTAAGGGGCTGTCCCACTGCGGCGACCTAATCTGCAAGTTTAGAAGAGTTTGCCCTCGACTCAAACTCGCAGCATGGTCGACACGTGGTCTTAGGAAGTCCTTTGAGGTCACTGGAACTCTCCTTCATGCTTGAGGGAAGTTCCCGCATACTCGCAGCCTCAGTTTGGTCGAGGAAGATTTTGCAACATGTTGAAAGATTTTCCGCGAGTAAAATTTGGTCGGCATTGTTCTTTTGAACACGTAGTGCAGTGGAGTGGGGTCACTATGTAGTTATAAGCAGTTGAGGGCAGCCGTACGCAATCTCCTTCGCTGACGGGCATTTTAATTGGCTCATTGGAGTTTTCAGGACCAAGGAAAAATGACCAGTAATGTAAAATGCCCGCTAAACTTTATTATAAGTTTTCTGGCTTCTTAAAAGTGTCTCCACTCCACCTTCCCCACCCCCCCCCCCCCCCCTTCTCTCCCCTTCTCGCTCTCTAAAGGACTTACATTACACTGTGCAGCCATCTTTTACCTTCCTGTTCATCGCAGGTGTGAATTTCAGACAGCATTCCCCGCTTTTGTGTGTGTGTGTGTGTGTGTGTATGTGTGTGTGTGTGTGTGTGTGTGTGTGTGTGTGTGTGTGTGTGTGTGTGTGTGTTTGCGCGCACGCGCGCAGTCGGTCGATCCAGCTCGCGGTTTCATCGCTGATGGCCGATCCAGCTTGAGGTTTTTCAGGCGAGTGACCTCGAGCTTGAAGATCAAAGACAGTCGCTGAAAGGTCGCGTCAGTGGGACAGGCCCTTAACCCTCTACCTTCTATAGAATAAGCAAAATTCAGTCCAGGCTGAGACACTTCAAATACCATAAGTTCTTATCTAATGTAGCAGCCTTTTATGTGGTCCTTTGTTAAATGCATTTATGAAATCAAAATATATCACATCTGCAAGTCCCCCTCCCGTTCAACTCTGCTTGTTGCATGCTCAAAGAACTCAAGATAATTTGGCAACATGATTTACCTTTCATAAAAATATGTTGACTTGTATTGATGACATTAAGCTTCTCCAATGGCCAGCTAAATCTTTCTTCCTTGATAATAGACTACATCAAATTTCCCACAAAAATTATTTAACAGAAATATTCAAGATTAGCTCACAATCAGCATAATTCAAATGGTAAAGTCAGCTCTTTGTTATAATTTTTAAAAAATGCATTTGAAATCTGTTGTTCATTCATTCAAAACACATTTACCTATTTGTACTGTTCCTGACAAAATTTGTGCAAACGTTATGGTCATTAGCAGTAAAAGTGTGGAGGACCTATTGATTGCATGTATTAGAGCTCTTTTTTTAAATCAGTAGGTTGAGGAGCCAGACTATGTTAGATCTACAGTTAGTGTTGTGTAATGAGAAAGGATTAATTGATGACTTCTTAGTTAAGGACCCTTCAGGGAACATCAATCATAACAAAATAGAACTTCACATAAAATTGAAATTTGACTATGTAACTAGGGTTTAATTCCGAATAAAGCAATCAATGAAGCTGTGAGTCATTAGTTGGCGGTTGCAGACTGGGAGACAACCTTAAAGGAGATATGAGTTTATAAGCAATGGCTAAAGTTTAAATAATTAATATAGAATTTACAAGTCATATAAGTAAAATAAAACAGGGCAATGTTCCAACTCTGGCTATCATGAGAACCTAAAAATGATATTCATGGAAAAACTAATTCAAGGAAATTTGAAGAAGGGTCCTGACCCAAAACGTTCCCTATATACACTCCAGGATGCCGCCTGACCCACTGAGTTACTCCAGCATTTTGTGTTTTTCCTTGGTAAACCAGCATTCTTGTTTCTACATTAGTTCAAGGCAAATGGCTTAGAAAGTTGCCAAAAATCAAAAAACCTGAGTAGGAACATTTCTATGTAATATTACATTTCTATGTAATATTATATTCTGCACTGTTTCTTCTCTCTTTTGCACTACCCATTTTACTCATATATGGTATGATCTGCTTGGATAATACACAAAACAAATATTTCACTGTATTGATTAAGAATAGGAAAGTAAAACACAAGAATGGTCAAGCAAGAAAAATTAGGAAGCGTAAAAGTAAAGTTCTTGGAAATAGTGAAGAACCATTCCAGTGTGAAATGAAACAAATTATCATTTGATAAAAAGAAGTATTAGAGAAATTAAAGAGACTGCAAATATTAAATCCATAGGACATAATGCTATATATCCTTGAGTTTCCAAGTTGAAGCTTATGGAGAAAGTAAATGCATGGGTTACCATCTTCCAAATGTATACAGACTCTATACTGCAGATTAGCAAATGTAGTCACTGTATAAAAAAGAAAGATGAGAAAAGATAAGATCCATGAGATCAACTGATGTGGTTATTTTTCATGTCTTATTAGCACTTTCAATGTGTTTCCCACCGTGGGAAACACATTGAAAGTGCTAATAGGACATGAAAAATAAGCCAACAAGCTATTTTGTGAGAGAAATCTTGCTTGTCAAATCCAACTGTATTGTTTTGAGTTTTCAATCGGCTGAATATATGAGGCTAAACTAATATCCAAACGGTCTTCAATAAATTGACATGTAGGAATATTAGTCACTGTTACATTGCAGCACAGTAAAAGGTCTTTTAACTCATTGCAGACATGTCAATCATCCATTTTTTCCCTCTCACAGTGATCTCGTATCCTTCCTGCCCTAATCCTTCCACCACTCACTCAGACCTGAAACATTAACAGTTTCTCTTTCCAGAGATGCTGCCTGACCTGTTGACTATTTCTATCATGGTCTGTTTTAATTCCTCTCCAACCTTTTTGATCTACCCCTCCAATGACTGAAATTCTCCCATCGTTACTATCAATTTGGCACTGATCATGACTCTTCCATCTACAAACTGATAATTTTGTGTGTGATAACTCAGGTGATTTCCCAAAATCCAATCAACCACCCTTTCTTTCCCTTCCCATTTCCCCTTAGTGCTCCCAAAGGATTACCAGCCTCAAATCATCCAAGCACAATTCACCCATCACACCTACCCCGATCCACCACCCACAACAGCCACTATCCATTGATTACTTCCACTCCCAACGATAATCTGCTGGGTCCCCATTTGTCAGTGCTGCTCATTCACAATCCCAGCAAAATGTTGGACCTTGTTGTTGTGGGGGAGGAGAGGTATGGGTGATGACTTCCTGCGCCCACCCTTGGGACAATGCACAATCCCAACAGCACAATTCAAGATTAATTCAGTGGCTGATACCCAAAGTGCCTCTTAGAACTTACATCTTCAACACGGTGACACACCTTAATGAATTCACCATCATTTCCAGGCCATTGCATGCATTACCCTCTGGGATAATCCTGGATTTGTGAGCAGATTATAGCAGGGCCTATAGCAATGTTTCTGTTGTTTAACTAAATCCAGTGGTGAATGCATAAATGAATTTTCTTAGAATTTAGATTTCAGGTTAGTTGATTGTCGTATACACCAGGGTGTAATTAAACTCTTTGTTAATGTCTAGCTCATAAAACAGTATAGATACAGTATTGATAAGTACAACCATAAATAGAATGAGTGGAAAACAGCAGAAAATTGCAAGATTGTGGTGTAATTTGCGGTGGTGCACGAAAAATTAAAGTACAAAATCAAAATAATTGAATCAGATAGATTTAACAAGAAAAGTAAATGGCTCTATTTCCAGGAATGGGCTGTGAATGAGATGATCGATTCAGGAGTCTGAGAGCAGTAGGGAAGAAACCCTTCTCAAAAATTAGATGCTTGGGCTTTCAAGTTGTTGTATTTTCTCCCAGAAGGCGGAAGAGGGAAATGGCCATGGTGGCAGGAATCTTCAACTACACGTCTGTCCTTCCCAATGCAACATACTGGATAGAAGAAAGTGAAAAGATTGTAATGGACTAGACTATGTTTTCCACCCTTTGCAGGTTCAGATGGATAAGGGCAAAGCAGTTGCCACTAGGATGGGATGCATCCTATCAGAATACTTTCTATAGCGCATTGGTTCGAGTTCAAGAGAATCTCTATGGGCATGTCAAATCTTCTCATGCCCAAGTCGTAAATACACTGTTGTGCTTTCTTGATCACCACATCAATGTGAAGGGACCACGTTAGGTCGTTGGTGGGATGGATGCCAAGGAATTTGAAGCTGTCGATCATCTCTACAGCAGCTCCATTGTTGAAGATAAGGCTGTGTCCCCTCGCTTCTTTAGGTAAACAACCAATGTTTTAATCTTCATGTTCATAGTTTAACAGAGCAGAATTAGGCCATTTGGCCCAACAAGTCTACTTTGCCATTCAATCATGGCTGATCTATCTGTACCCCTCAACCCCATTCTCCTGCCTTCACCCCATAATCCCTGACACCCTTCCTAATCAAGAATCTGTCAACCTGCACCTTAAAAATACCCATTGACTTGGCCTCCGCAACTGCCTCTTGCAATGAATTTCACAGATTCACCACTCTCTGACTAAAGAAAATGTTCCTCATCTCCATCCTAAAGGTACATCCTTTTATTCTGAGGATATGGTCTCTGGTCCAAGTCTTTCCCACTAAAGGAAATATTCTCTCCACATTCATTCTATGCAGGCCTTTCATAATGCTGTAAATTTCAATGAGGTGCCCCCTCATCCTTCTAAACTCCAGTGAGTCCAGGCCCAGTGCCGTCAAACCCTTATCATATGTTAACCCAATCATTCCTGGGATCATTATCATAAACCTCCACTGGACACCCTTGCTGACATTAAATGCTCAGTTGTTCTCCTGATACCATGACACAGGCACCTCAATCTCTTTCCTGTACTGTTGTTTTGTTGTTGTGACATTTGCAACTCCATATAACTCAACTGAGTGACAATGACATTTCGAACCAAGAGTAACAGCCAGAGTGATACAGAAAGTGGGGAGAGTGATTCCGGCACTGGGAAATACAGTGCGCTCACAAACAGGAAAAGAGATTAGCTGAGAGCAAGTATGACAAGATCTCATAAATGTGCTACTGCAATAACATGTGACATTAATATTTAATTACAATTTTGCTGCTGCAAAATCTTCGAAATTAATGTTTTCCAGAATTAACATGCAGAGCACAGAAACAAAGTCATTCTGGGTGCAACTGTGATTAACAATACCATTCACATACGATAATATATTAATATATTACACTAGATATAGTCTAATGCCTTCTAATTGGAAAGGTACCATCATTTTATTAAAAAGATAAAATACTCTCCTCAAAATTTCTCGGTTTTGTATTTCAGTTATTATGTATTTCATCTATCAACCTTTTAGTGCTCTTTCACTGTTTCCCTTATACATCTCATAACTCCCTTGCTCTTCTTTTAATAGCCACGGTTTAAGTGCAGTTCAAGCAAATTTATCAAACTTATGATGTTGTCACTGTTACAAGCTGAAGTAATTAACATGGGACAAAGGCTAAATGACACAGTTGTTAGAGACAGTGGAATGCTCATCATCTATGGACATATATTGTCTAATTCCTGAATTTAAATCTTACTTTCATTATCAATCTATGTTTAGTTGAACAGAACTGTTCCTGGCAATGAGAAAACCTGTCACCTTGGGAATTAACCAAAATGTTTAAGAGATAGAATCTTGTAATCCATAAGTGGTTTACCTGTCTGCTTTAATGCAATTTCACAGAAGATGGGAAATGCATTCAGTGTTCTGATCACCAGGATCTGCAGAATGTCCAGCCATAGAACACTTGGAGAAAGCAGACATTAGCATTCACATTTGTTTCTCTCTGTCTCAATTGATGGAGGATAAGGAGGAGGTGATGGAGTATAAAAACAGAACAAGATGGGCGGTCACAGCCTTTTGCCAAGGATAGAGGAATCTAAAACTGGAGGGCACAGGTTTAAAGTGAGAGGGGAAAGATTTAAAGGGGACATGAGGGTCTTTTTTTTTTTCAAACAGAGGGTGGCGGGTAGGATGGACCCAGTTGCCAAAGAAACTGGTAGAGCCAAGTACATGTCCAATGTTTAAAAAACATTTCGATAAGATCAAGGATAGGAAAGATTTGGAGGGGCATGAGAATTGCAAGTAAATGGGACTACTTCCAGAAAGCGCCTTGATTGGCATGGATGAATTGGGCTGAAGGTCCTTTTTTCATGCTACATAACGATATGACTGTGCAATTTCCACAGATAAATCCAATTGTCTCTAGCTCAAATTCTTTCAAAAGCATAATTTAGGTTTAGAAGCAATTGATTAATGACTTGGGGAAACAAAATCATCAAATGAAGTAAGATCATGGAGACATTTATGATGAGCTGACTATCTTTGGCAGGATGTAATATTATATAAGCAGAATGATAATATCGCAATTCCTTAACAGTTATTTTAAATTGTCAGCAGCTAAATGATGTGGACCTGAAGTATCTAAGGATTTGAATTTGTGGAAGAGGTAGATATATTTGTTAATTAAAACAAGCAATGGTTGAAAGGTCAGCTAATATAAAGTACCATGTATTGATAATTGATATATTCTCCTTGGATTCTACTGGGAATGTGAGAAAATCAGAATGACATTTTAGTTCTTACTACAATCTTTAAAATGCTGACATTATGTAACCTTCATTTGCAGTATATGGTTCTCCAAGGATATGATATAATGGAAGAGCATTAATTGAAATTGACAATTTTTGACAAGTTTGCATCAAACTGAAATCCCACCTTCAATGTTAACCACTCAGCATTATATTAATTGCCTTGCTCAAGATTTCCTCGCTGAAGATTGTTTAACACTGTTGCAAATTTTAACAGCAAAATCAAAACTGTCCTAAAACATATTTTTCTGGGCTTTATTCACATATATTCTGGCTTTTTTGAAAGTCCCTGGTAAGTATTTATTTTAGCATTACACAAAAGTATTTATGAAATGTTTAGAACCAGGCAAAACAATTCCTTTTTTTTGTTTAAAGTCATTCTTGTATTCACAAAATTTGCTTCTTCCTATGCCAGCATCAACCTGCAGTGAAAATCTTAGAGTATATACACTTTTTCGATCATGATGTAGTTAGTAGCACTGTGGCATTCGCATTGGATTTTTAACAAAGGCCTAGTTTTTTGCAACAGAAACCCCAGCATTCAGTGTCATTGTACAATGGTACTGACAGTGACTTTTTGCGTTAGTACTGGTACAGCCAAACTTAGAAATCTTGAATTTTCTAGAATCTAGAACTCATTTCAAACTTCCCTGACAATAGCTTCAAAAGTCACTGTTTTGGTGCGGACTTTTGCTACTCACGAAATATTCTTGCTGTAAATGGTCGTAAAAGGGTATATGGAATGAGCTACCAGAGGAGCTAATATAGGCAGGTACTATAACAACATTTAAAAATCACTTGGATAGCACATGAATAAGAAACATTTAGAGAGGTATGGGCCACACACAGGTAAAGGGGGCATCTTGGTCGGCATGCCAAGTTGGGCCACAGAGTGTGTAGAGGTTTGCGGAGAATTGCTGGAGTGTCCATTAGAAACTGCTGACTCCTTGAAAAGAACAGAGTGGGAACGGAAGTAATTTGAACCCAGGGACAAAAAACAGTCTGAGAACTCAAGTAACCCAAGTCCAGCCACTAGCTTGAACCAGTTCAAACTGACAGAACTAAGTCAGAGCTGTGGACACCAACCCCTTATTAGGACAAAGGGAATGAGATAATGCCAACCAGCCCCCTGGGATCAGGACCAATAAGGAAGGGACATGACACAGTGATTGAGTTTAAGCCAGTGAGAAGAAGGGCAGAGATGGATAGTTACATTATTTGTTTCAATAAAGTAAGTTTGTGCTGCAACGGCTTTTAGATTTTAAGTTTGTCTGGATGCATTTGTCTCATCCTTTCTGTGTATGTAATAACTGCATGCTGTAAATAAAGAAGCCCTGAAACCTACCACCAGAGTCCAAAGGTCCTTGATAAAAATACATGTTCTAACATATTAATTTGAAGAAGTGTCCCAAACCTAAACATCATCAATCCATGATCTCCTGAGATGTTGCCTGACCCGCTGAGCTAGCCCAGAACTCTGTCTTCTCATATGTTTGAACAGCTTGTTTCCATGCTGTATGACTCCATGACTCTCTAAGACTCTAATTGATACAATTTATTATCTCATTTGTAATTGCCTTCTTAAAATACTAGGCCACAATTCTTGGCCTCAAAAATCCAATTTTATATCTGTGTGGATTCCTTAAAATAAATATTTCTAAATGCAATGGATTTTAGAGTTTTCTTTAATTTGTATGTAAATAAAATGTTGTAAATTAGCTTCTACCTTTGGAATGTTCCAACAGTGTTTTTTTTTACTTTGCAAATTATAGAATAATTCAGCATGGAAACAGGCTTTTTGGCCCATCAAGTCTGCACTAATCATTAAGTACCCAATAAGAGTAATCCTAGGTTAATTGCATTATATCTTCCTATATCTCCTTCAATTATCCTAGGTTTCACCACTTACCTACACTTTTGGGAAATTGAACAGTTCCAACTTAACCTACCAGCCTGTGCATCTTTTCATTAAAATGGGCTTTTAACTTGCAGGTTTACTGTCCAGAGGATTCGTACATGATTGAATCCTTTTTAGAATATTGTGGAAATAATTGTGTCTACTTCTGTGCACAAACCGGGGCAAGAAATTATTGGAGAAGCATTCAAGAACTGTAATACATTGGTGGAAGTTTAATAGGACTATACAATAATTGGCAGGATATTTATTTCTGGAACTGGGTACAATACCTTGCCCACACCTTGAACATAGAAACATAGAAAATAGGTGCAGGAGTAGGCCATTCGGCCCTCCGAGCCTGCACCACCATTCAATATGATCATGGCTGATCATCCAACTCAGTATCCCATACCTGCCTTCTCTCCACACCCCCTGATCCCTTTAGCCACAAGGGCCACATCTAACTCCCTCTTAAATATAGTCAATGAATTGGCCTCAACTACCTTCTGTGGCAGAGAATTCCACAGATTCACCACTCTCTGTGTGAAAACTACATGACATATTCACCAAGTTATAGAAAATACTAGACTAAGTGGGACCCGTTGGGTCCCAGCATTACACGGGAGGGCTGGTCACCAACGCAATATTCCACCTCTCCACCAATTCCAATATTGCTCGCCAGTGGGGAGGGGGGGCTTTCTGTTGCGCTAGTATGGGTGTTGCGAGCTGAAGGTACTGGTTTCCAGAGGGCTAGTATAGACATTGTGGGCCGAATGGAGTCTTGGGCTGGCAGCCAACTGTTGCAATGATTTTAAAAGTCAAGCCAAGGCAAACAATTTGGTTGCAGCCACCCGACAACCAAAATTCATTTTGTGAACACAAACTTATTAAAAAGGCGAGGCAAACAATTGGGCAGCAGCCACTCGACAACCAAAATTCATTTTGTGAACACAAACTTGTTAAAAATGCGAGGCAAACAATTGGGCAGTAGCCACCTTACAGCCGCATCGAGGGGACTCACCGTGGAGTAGACGTGCGTTCAGTGTTATTCGCAGCTCAGAGAGCCGTGACCCTCTCGCTTACTGGGTCTGGCAGAGACTGAGTGAGGGACTACACTTCCGGGTTTTATAGCGGGGGCAGCAGAGAGAATGGGGAATTTAAAAAAATGTTTTTAATATATCTCTGATTTTTCATCGATGGGAAAAATCCTCCGGTCCCGGAAGGCAGAGGGGGGCTCTGAGCGAGGTGGCCAAAAAATGACGGCCGTAGGTGGCGGCGTTCTCTCGGAAATCACACCACAGCGAGCCAAAAGCGGTCAAGATCAGACTTTTAGTAATATAGATAGATAGATATGACTGCAATAGAGAGGATGCAAAATTTAATATGGAATGGAATATCGTGACCAAAACAAAAGATTGGATAAGCATGATGATGGCTTGTTTGGGACAGAGGATCCAGAGTAGAGACTTAAAATACAAGGCAGAGTAAATAGGGAGAACTTGTTTTCCTTATCCTAGAGTGTAGATTTGAACAAATTGGTCGAAGGGTTAGAGGGGAGAGGAGGAAAACAAAATTCACCTGATGGATGAGAGGGGTCTAGAACACGTCACAGATAGAAATGTTCATCAATCAATATACTTATAAAACTGATCTTGGATGTGGATGTATTTGTGTATTTGTGTGTGTGTGTATGATCAAATGATCTTGAAAATCGCCTCATCTGAAAATTTGATTCATTATTTCTTGAGTTTTTTAATAAAATTGTTCCCAAATCTGAGATATTTTCAAAAGCTAACGACCTGATGACGTCACGATGGCTCTGTTCCTCGCAGCCAGCTGCGCAGAGTTTTCAATGTGCAGCCTGCTGGCCACTGTTTTCCACGAGCTGCGAGTTACGTAACCATCATCCCCCCGTGTAACTCACACTCGTCCGGTCGTCCGCAGCACCCTGCCCCGCCTGCAGCCCAGCCGCCCTCCCCCCGGGCTCTGGATTGAAGCCGCAGAACACGTAGTAATTTGGTTGAGCTTCCGAGGGCTTCAGAGGTCCAGCGATGTCCTGAGAGCTGCCGAGGCCCGCCGCCTACTCACAGTTGGCCAGTCCGCGCCGCCCTCTCGCCGAGTTCGTCCGCCCTCTCCCTCTCTCTCCCCCCTCCCCCCTCCTCTCCCCCCTCCTCCCTCCTCCCCCCTCCTCTCCGTCCTCCGTCCTCCTCCCCCTCCTCTCCCCCTTCCCCCTCCTCTCAGTTCCCAGTTGGGTACTTACTTCAAATTAGGGAGCATTAGGATTAAAATTAGACACAAAAAAACTGGAGTAACTCAGCGGGACAGGCAGCATCTCTGGAGGGAAGGAATGGGTGACATTTCGGGTCGAGACCCTTTTTCAGAGTCGAGACCCGAAACGTCACCCATTCCTTCTCTCCAGAAATGCTGCCCGTCCCGCTGAGTTACACCATCTTTATGTGTCTATCTTTGGTTTAAACCATCATCTGCAGTTCCTTCGTACACACATTAGGTTTATTGTTGTTCTTCAATCAGTTTAGGCTAAATAGTTTCTTTCTGTATAAATGCTCTATGATTTTACAAATATCAATGATTTTGAAAGTTTTATACAATTGCCAAATCGCATTACACAAAAGTATGTCTTTATTAAGCTAGTGATGATACTGTACAGATACATTTGAATAGAAAACATTTATTGCAGATATTGGTTTACACCGAATACACAGTAGACACAAAATCCTGGAGTAGGTGACATTTCAGGTCGAGAACCTTCTTCAGACTGAAGAAATGGTCTTGACCCGAAACATCAACTACTCCTTTTCCCGAAAGATGCTGCCTGACCCGCTGAGTTACTCCGGGATGTTGTGTCTATCTAGATTTTTCAGTTGGTCACGATGGAATAGACATGTAAAATGCAGAACATACATATTTGCATGGAACAATTTTGATGTGCAGTACTTTTAGCTGTATTTACTGAACAAACAAAAACACTGAACGTAGAAACAAGGAACTGCAGTTGCTGGTTGACCCAAAATGACACAAAGTGTTGGAGCAACTCAGCAGGTCAGGCAGCATCACTGGAGAACATGGATAGGTGACATGTTGCGTTGGAACCCTTCTTCACTTAATAACATAATAAGCCTTTATTGTCATTGTACTTAGAAATACAACAAAATTAGGAGTGCTACTCCTGATCAGTGCAACCAAAAGAAGTCCAAACAAAACAAAGTCACATCCAATACATTATTTTGCACTGGGAGAATATTACATTTTAAATTCAGTAAATACTTTAAAGGATTTAAAAAAAGCGGAAATATTAACTGACTGGTCTGTTTTATAGTGGAATTGATGACATTCTCATGTTGTGTGGATAGTTGAAGAATTTAGAGTTCTAATGGCCCAGGGAAATAAACAGTTCTTGAGTCTGTTTGTCTGGCTTTTGACGCACTTGTACCGCCTACCAGAAGGCAGGAGGTTGAACAATGACTGTCCAGGATGGAAGGGGTCTTTGATTTTTTTTCCTGGCTCTACAGAGGCACCGAGAGCTGGAGATGTCTTCCAGGGAAGGCAGAGGGCAGCCAATGACTTTCTGGGCAGTTTTGATCACTCTCTGCAGTGCTCTCCTTTCTGCTGCTGAGCAGCCGGCATAACGCACCGTGATACAATATGCCAGCACACTCTCGATGGTGGAGCGGTAGAAGGTCACTGGTAGCTTCTCCTCTAAACTGTTCTTCCTTAGCACTCTCAGGAAGTGCAATCGCTGCTGGGTCTTTTTTACCGCCGCGTGTTGGCAGACCAAGGAGAGATCCTCCGCGATATGCGTTCCCAGGAATTTGAAGGTGGAAACCCTCTCGACACAGTCCCCATTGATGAAGAGCGGGGCATCTTCTGTAGTCGATGACCATTTCCTTTGTTTTGCTGATATTAAGTGCCAGGTAGTTCGCGGAACCCCACTCTGACAGCTTCAGGACCTCATCTCTATACGCTGCCTCGTCTCCTCCTAATATGAGTCCGATCACTGTGGTGTCATTCCCAAATTTAATAATTGAATTTAATAATGTGGGATGGGGGTGGGCATGAAAGCTGGAAGACAGGAGGGGCAAGACAATGCATAGCAGGTAACAGGGGAACCTTCTTCAGACCAATGAACACTGAATGATATGTAGGGTGCCACCTAACCATTTGCCAAGGAAACAAATTAAAAGACAGATAATACAAATAAATCTGAAGTGTCATTAGTTCTTTGATTAGGCCACAAATACCAATGTACTTAAGTTTGACCTCCAACAAGATTATTATCTGAGGTGATGTGAAAAAAGTAGCAACAATTATAAAGAGGTATGAAGTGTGGAACCTAAACTAACCAAGATAATAGTGATACTTCTGAATAATGATCAAGGATTTCTATAATGGGAGTATATAGTTTCACCATAAAAATGTCAACTTGAATGGGGACCATTGTTTGTGGTCTGCAAGTGTAATTGAGATTATTGATTCATTTTATTTAATAAATTAACTCCAGTAAACAAGTGCAGTTATCAGGGTGGCTACTGGGAGAAGAAATGCATGGACCTGATATTCAAAGGCAGGTTATGATCTATTTCAAATTATATTCTAATGAACATTAAATAATTAAAATTCCAGTAATAAAAACTTGCTGATAAGGAACAGCAAATCAGAGAGATTTGTGTAAAAATTATAGCATGGAAAATGTTAATAGATGTTTGTGTTTTCACAAATTGAACTGTTGATGATTTTCAAAGAAAATAGCAAACTGCTAATATTCCCAAAAGTTAACTTCAAATCCTGACATCATTTAAAGCCTTATTTTAATTAGTTAGTTGTTAATTTGTCTCCTAATGGCATAGTAAACTTCACGAACAGGAATAAAGATGTTCCTGTTCCCATTGACTGCATTTATATTCCTACCACAACATCACAACAGCTAATAGCAGGGTTATTAACATAACAAACGTAAATGTTCTATATAAATAATACTGTTTCAGGCAGACATCAGCTCAGCTGACAGCATTTAAGCACCATCTCAACATCTGTTTATGAACACTTTGCCTAATGATATCATCAGATATCATTAAGTGCTGTGTAGCTGCACAGAGGCAGGTGCAGCTGCCTTCCGATGCCTTAACTACCCATCACACAAAAAGCTGTATCTAGATCTCAGACCCATCATTAGAACAATTTTCTTCTACAAGCCAGCCCTATGATTTAAATCTGTATATCACCTGTAATTTCAGTAGTTAACCAAACTCTGATTCTATACATTATGCAAAGGCTCCATATTTACTGTCTGAATATTAAAAGAACATGTGTGCATCCAGCTGTAGGCATTTTTCAGACTATTAACAAATTACTCAACAAAGTAATACTCTTAAGTGTTGCTTTGTGTTTTTTTGTCATTATATTGTTAAGAGGAGCTCAAATGACAGAAACTGAAGCTCAGTTAATCATAGCATATAATCATATTGTTCATCAAATTACCCTTCCATACCTGAATCAGTAACTTTAAAATCCTAACTTATTTTGTGATAGATAACCAAATAATAAGCATGATTACATTTAAATATAGTGGTAAAATAATCATTAAAACTTCTTCTACTAATTGGGAGAAGCTAAAAGAAAATAATATTCAAAAATAGCAAGTAAAAAAAAATAGTGCAAAACAGCTAGAGCTCAAATGAAAATTGTATCCCACTATTGACACAAGCTCCATGGGAATTCAAAATGGTGTAACAAAAAATATGATAAACGATATCTGTGCTCATCTGTAAATTAACCATTCTTTTTATTATTCACAACTACTCTGGGACTGCAACACCAAACCCACCCTGCTTCTCATTAGGGTGTAAAAAACACCATTGTGTTACTTATCTATTTATCTTAACTGAAATTGAGCTTTGACAAGATGGATAGGCTTTGTATTGTGTTTCCATAAACTAAGATATAGCTAGTGGGGTGGGATTTGCAACCTTCACGTGGTCCGCCCTGTTTCGACGAATGCAATCAACTTGGCGTGCACAATCAAATAAGATCAAATAGAACAAGTTGTCGTTCAACTTTAGGTTGTGCACGCCATACGCAAGAAGAAGAAGAAGAAGAAGATATAGCTAGTGACAAATAAGCATATATTAAAGAAACCAACCAGAAGGGGAAAAATTCTGCACATCCACACTCTCAAGACCTCTGAAGTACTTGTAAGTTTCGGCCAAGTTACTCACACTCTTAGGAACTGAGGCAGATACCAGCTTAGACATTAAAACTGTTTGCATGATATGATCTACCATTTCTGGATGACCTCCAGTGTATTGACATCCATCCTGAAATAAGAAGAGCAATTCAGATGTGGTCTCACCAGTGCCCTATACAACTGAAGCATAACCTTTTAATGTAAATTCAATTTATTTTGCAATAAACAAAACCAAATTATCCTTCCTGAAGTCTTGCCAAATCTGTATCCCAGCCTTTCGTGAATATAAGAACATATACGCATCCAATTGTTTGTCTTCCTAACTGCTCACAAGGGTAAGGGGGAACTGGGTAAGGGGGAACTGATGTATATATTACATTTATCCAGAAGGCATTTGATAAGATCATCATAAAAAGGTTATTGTGGAACATGAAAGCTTAGAGTACATAACCTGTCCTCAAAATGTAATCTTTTCAGTTTCCTATCATTCTAATTAATCTAAGTTGCTTCATCAGGCAGGACTAATTTATCCTTTATAATACTTTGGATGCAGTCTGACCAGTGGTTTATCTGTTATTTGCACAATTTCCCACTGTCTGTATTCCATCTACCTGGTTTCATTGGCATTTAATTTATTTTCCCCCTGCCCATTAGATTTTAGTCATTTCTGTACATAAGTATCTACATACTTACCCATGATTCCCTTTCTTTTCAGTATTTAGAAAATATGCTGATCTAACTTGGAGAATTTTATGCACAAATTCTAGCCTACAGCAACTCCTCACGTTTACAAAGCATTGATCAGCTAAAGGTTGTTTGCCTTCTATTATACCCCCTGCAATGCACAACTTTGTCTTCAGAAGTATCAGGATCCCACTACCATTGATAAAGAACATATTATAAACGATAGCAAGTCAGCAATCCCTGCTTTGACAAAATGTATCTTAAAATGTTATTTAAGACAAATTTTCGATCAATGCTACTTTTACAGTTTTGCAATCATGGAGGTACTTGAACCTCAGATGGAATAGAAGAATAGATCATGTTCAGAACTAGTTTTAACCTCCAAATCTGTCACATTGCCCAGTACTTTGCACCTTACTGGAACAGTTATTTTGCCCTGCCTGAATTTCACTTGGCTCCTTGTGTGACGTTAGCAAAAATGAAGTAACATTTTAATTTTGATGTTTACACTCAATGTTTTATAATACTTGTGGAGTTTAGATTTTATTTCCCCCAAAGCAATCCTGTAATTTATCATCAGAATGCTACAGGCACTTTAAGAACAAAAATAAATCACAAAATCTTGGAAATCATTCACTATGCCAATACTATCACAAAGAACTTGGTCACAAATCTATTCTAGCTCCACCTGCAGAATCTATTCTCCATCTTTTGCATAGTTTGTATTAACAGCTAGAAGACAGGGGAGTCCTGAATATTTTAGGGAAATTGATCTCTCAATCTAATGTATCTGCATTCCCTAATCTGCTGATGTTTTCCTGACAAGAACTTCCACATGCAGAGGATTGTCAATTTCTGCATGTATAAATGTGGTTCCTCTCTAAATGTCAAGCAAAACAATGCCCACAAATTGATAGCAATCTGAGATGGTCCCTGGACATTATTTCGGGATAAGCAAAATCACCAAGCTCTGATAAAATGATCGGACACCATAAAAGAAGCAAAAATGTAAGCAAACAGAATCCAGTGACAAAACTGCTGAATTATTCAGGTAGGGTACACAAAATTGCTGGGGAAACTCAGCGGGTGCAGCAGCATCTATGGAGCGAAGGAAATAGGCGACGTTTCGGGCCGAAACCCTTCTTCAGACTGATGGGGGGTGGGGGGGGGAGAAAGAAGGAAAAGGGGAGGAGGAGGAGGAGCCCGAGGGCGGGCGGATGGGAGGGTGGGAGGAGACAGCTAGAGGGTTAAGGAAGGGGAGGAGACAGCAAGGGCTAGCAAAATTGGGAGAATTCAATGTTAATGCCATACGGACGCAAGGTCCCCAGACAGAATATGAGGTGCTGTTCCTCCAATTTCCGCTGTTGCTCACTCTGGCAATGGAGGAGACCCAGGACAGAGAGGTCGGATTGGGAATGGGAGGGGGAGTTGAAGTGGTGAGCCACCGGGAGTTCAGGTAGGTTATTGCGGAATTATTCAGGTATGCTGATTACATCAGCACAGCAGTACAGTTGTTGGGTCCAGGAATCCAGATATCTAAACTAAAGATAAGGGATCATGAGTTCAAATCTCACCAGCTATGTAGAAATTTTAACAATATGCAAAATTATATTCATTAAAAATAATTTTGACAATAGGAAATTAGGAACACCTATGAATCATATGGATCCTCAAAACTACCCTGTCATTCAGTGCAATCATGGCTGATTTGCAACAAGCCATCGTTTTCTATGGTGCCATTTTCCCATAGCCCTTCATTTCCTGACATTTAAAAAATTCAGCTCCCCACTTTTTAAACTTCTCCAGTGATCTGGCCTCCAGAGCCCTTGGAGATAGTGAATTCCAGAGACCCATCACCTTCTATGAAGCAAAATGTATTTGTATCCAAGTTTTAAATAGCTTTATCTTGTAGCAATATCCCCTTCATTCAAATCTCTCCCACTAATGGGAACACCTCAACATCCATTTGTCCCCTTAGATCTTATGTTCCAAAAAGATCATTCCTTGTTCTTCGAAACTTCAAAGTACACAGATCCAACTTCATTCGCTGTTTGTGATAGCACAATTCTCTCATTACAGGAATTAACTGAGTTAATTAAATGACTGTCATTAAAAGCTCATTTAGTACACTAATACTCTTTGGGAAGGAAAACTTCCATTCTCACGCTGTCTGATTTATGTGTGACTTCTGTCTGAAATCGCTCAGCCAACCATTAATTTATATCAAGACACTACATCAAAATAAGAAAGAATAAAACTAACCGACCACATTTTAGACACTGAATATAGAAAAAAAAAGCAGCAACACACTTTGGTCAAATCTGCAAATTTGTCTGCATCAAAATCTGGGGATCTGTCTTAATTAACATAGTTGGGCTATTAACTAGTTCAGTGACCCAGCCATACAATCACACCTTTCAGCCAACTTTCTAGACTTCTCTATCTTGATCCACCAAAGGCAAGAGTACAGTCACAAAGAATCAGCAATGAACCTGGAAATCCTCAGCATTGATTCTGGCCTGTTCTTACACACTACAGTTCAACGTTTTCATGTTCCCACAGCTTTTGCACTATCTCAACGGTCCAATTGGGAATGTGATTCAATGTTATATTAATGGGTGACATTATTTTCAACAATATGCAAGAGATTCAAAACAATCCTGTACAAATCCACCAGCCTAACCATCTTTAACATCTACTCTCTCCACATGGTGAATGCAATGTATATCATCTCTAAACTCCACTAGATTAACCCAACATTTCCTTCTTGCTTCTCTCAGCCTTGTGATCTTATGATCCAGAATGGCAAGGGAGGAAAGCACATTGTATTTCCCTGTTCTCCAACTGATCACAGACAAGTTGGATCTTAAAATGTTTAAGAATTCTTCCTTTGTTTCTGGATATTAATCATGGAATTCCTTCCACAATACAACAGTGGTAGTTCAACGTGTTTACCATCACATTCTCAAAGATAATTAGAGATTAATACTATAATTTAAGACGGAGATTGACAGATCCTTGATTTGTAAGGGTGTCAAGGGTTATGAGAACAAGACAGGAGAATGGGGTTGCTAGGGAAAGACCAATTAGCCGTGATTGAATGGTGGAGGAGACTCAATAGGTTGAATGGCCTAATTCTGCTCCTATGACTTATGAACTTATTTTGTCAACATATCACAAGTAAAATGAATAAACCTTAAAAAAAATACACTGACATTAATTATTATAAAATCCCCTTTTGATCTAATGCAATGTTGCATAGGCTATGCATCTCTGACTGGGACTTCAAGAGAAAAAAATAATAATTTATGTTACAGATACCATTTGAAAAAGAATAACACACTTAGTCTGTTCATATTGAGTTAAATCCTAAATATTGTTCTGAATGATTTATGATGGTGAGAAAGATTGTTTGCTTCCATCTGAGGTACAAATGCTATTGAGGTAGAAAGTACTGGAGAGTGTGACAAAATTGTGATGGACTGATAGTGATAACTAGTCCATTTTACTTCAGGTGTCAAGTGAAGAAAAACAATGAGAAATGGAGGCAAACATAAGTAACAACAAAAGGGGATTCACATAATACTGTGTAAATACTGAATGCAGCTGCTGAAACCACCTACACAGTCTTGGTGTGGAATCAATCAAAAGAGAAGACAGGCCCGGGAGCTGTTTGGCAAATAATGACTGCTAAGAGTTTGGAGGTTCAGATAATTGACAAAAGGAAGACAGGTTTAATTCTCAAATCTACTGAAGTTAATCCTTAAATATATTATGTTATGATCAGTGGTTTCCATTGTGTTAATTAGCACAATTCACCTGATTTTTTTTGTAAACCACACAAAATATCATTGGATGTGATCTTCTGCTTAAATCTAAATGGCCAGAAGTTTGGATAACTTCTTCGAAAAACCTTTTTACAAGATACTGGAGTCTGAAAAAACCTCTGAAATGCTGGAAGAACACAGCCAGTCAAATAGCATCTGTGGAAAGAGAAACCAGTTGACATTTTTGGTCCAAAACAATTTGTCATTAAAATCTTGGCAGAATACTTGTTCTACACTGAAGAACACTTCATGTAATTCGATTCATCGACATTGATAGACTTCCCAGCAAACATACTGGGACAACAACCGAAAATGCTGGAAATACACAGTAGGCATCATCTATGAAAAGTGAGTAAATGCTTCATGCCCTTTGTCGAAATACAGGTAGAGATTGTTTCCTTGTTATGTCTAGTGCAAGCATAGAAGGCACAATGAAATCAATGGGAAGAGACAGCCACCCATAGAATGGCTAGAATAATTTGATATCATTGTTATTTGATTGAATTTAAATGCATTTAATTGTTTTCTTTTAATGTATGCAAAAGTAGTTTTTTTTAATGGGCTCACTTATATTTTTAAAATGCATTTTAATAGAGTTTGGTGTTTTTGAATCTATAGCAAAGTGAGCGGCCATGTACTTTTGTAGTAAGAATAAAGGCATAGGCTATTTTCTAAGTGGGGAGAGGATTCAAAAAATGGAGGTGGGAATGCTGGTACTGGATTCCCAAAATATTAATTTGCAAGTTGAATCGATAGATTTGTGTTTGGTGTTTGCGAGCATGGTGGGCGGCGCGACTCTCGTCAGCAGCAGCCTCTGCAGTCCGTCTGCGTTTTTATTATTTTATGTCTATGTTTTTATGTAGTTTTTGTTATTTTTTGTTGGGGTATGTGTGTGGGGGGGGGGGGGGTTGGGGGTGGGGGTGGGGTGGGAGGGAGGGGGTAACTTTTAAATCTCTCCCTGCACGGGAGACCCGACCTTTTCTTTGTCGGGTCTCCGTTGTCGTTGGGGCTGCAACGAGGAGCGGCCTCCAACAGGAAGACCGGTGGCTCTGGTGCCGACTACTCACCTCACCGTCGCGGAGCTGGCCGAGTCCAGAGCGGGTGGAGCGGTGGTGGAGTGCTGCTGCGGCCCGATCTCCGGAGCTCCGGAGGCTGCAACTGCGGGTCTGGCGGACGGCGGCACTGGGAGCCCGTGGGTCCCTGGAGGGAGACCGCTTTTCAGGTCTCCCGCAACGGCGACTTCTCCCGCCCGAGTTGCGGGGTTGAAGAGCTCCTGGAGCGGGGCCTTACACCATCGCCCCGCGCGGCTTGGAATGGCCGCGGGACTCTGCGAGCGCACGCCGGGGGCTCTAACATCAAGAACCCGGCGTGCGACCTTGCATCACCCGGCGTGGCTTTAATGGCCGCGGGACAATTTGCCATCGCCCGCCGGGGGCTTTGACTTTGACTCTGACATCGGGGGGAGAGTGCAGTGGAGAGATTATTTTTTTTGGCCTTCCATCACAGCAATGTGATGGATGTTTATGTAAATTGTGTTGTGTCTTGGGTCTGTTTGTTTGTAATGTATGGCTGCAGAAACGTCATTTTGTTTGGACCTCAAGGGGTCCAAATGACAAATAAATTGTATCGTATCGTATCATAGTAAGGAAGGCAAATGCAATGTTAGCAGTTATTTTGAGTGGAATATAATTTTTTTTTTTTAAACAGTGATGTAATGCTGAGGCTTTATAATGCACTGGTCAGCCCAAATTCGGCGTATTGTGAGCAGTTTTGTGCCCTGTATCTGAGGAGGGATGGGCTGACATTGGTGAGGGTCCAGAGGATGTTTACGAGAATGATCCCGGAGATGATTGGGTTAATATATGATGAGCGTTTGACAGCTCTGGGCCTGTACTCACTGGAGTTTAGAAGGAAAGCAAGGCATCCGCTCATCTCCTCTGCTGCCTGTTATTACTCGTCACTGGTGCTGCAAATCGCACCAAATACAAAACAGTGCCATACAATACAGTCAATACCATACTGTAATACTTTACTGTAAACCTTGCTGGGTTTATTCACTGGAATTCAGAAGGATGCGAGGGAATATTATAGAAACATATAAAATTCTTAGGGGATTGGACAGGTTAGCTGCAGGAAAAATGTTCCCGGTGTTGAAGGAGTCCAGAACCAGGGGTCACAGTTTAAAAAAATTGGAGGCCATTTAGGACTGAGATGAGGAAAATGTTTTCACCCAGAGTTGTGAATCTGTGGAATTCTCTGCCATAAAAGGCAGTGGAGGCCAATTCACTGGATGTTTTCAAGAGAGAGTTAGATTTAGCACTTAGGGCTAAAGGAATCAAGGGATATGGGGGAAAAGCAAGAAAAGGGTAATGATTTTAGTTGATTAGCCATGATCAGATTGAATGGTGGTGCTGGCTCGAAGGGCTGAATGACCTAGTCCGGCACCTATTTTTCTATGTTTCTATGCTTTTATGAGGGGGGAGCTCATTGAAACTTATCGAAAGGCCTGAATAGAGTTGATGTGTTGGTGATATTTCCACTAGTGGGATGGTCTAGGATCAGAGACCATAGTCTTAGAATAAAGGGATATATTTTTAGAAAGGAGATGAGGAGGAATTTCTTGAGTCAGAGGGTGGTGAATCTGTATAATTCTTTGCCACAGAGGCTGTAGAGAGTTCATTGTGTATTTTTAAAGCAGGCATTAACAGGTTCTTGAGAGGAGAAGGCAGAAGAGTGGGGTTGAGATGGAAAGATAGATCAGCTATGACACAAATGGCATAGTAGACAAAGATAGACACAAAAAGCTGGAGTAACTCAGCGGGACAGGCAGCATCTCTGGAGAGAAGGAATGGGTGACCTTTCGGGTCGAGACCCTTCAGACCAAAGATCCTATAGCGAGCAAGATAGTCCACTCGACGAAAAAGACATAGTACGGTCATGGGCAGATTCATGGGTAATTTGAGGCCCCATTTCCGTAACCGGCTTCCGTCTCCGCACCATAGATCCCATAGGATAATAGTGCGGAGACGGAAGCCGGTTACGGAAACATCCCCATAAAAATAAAAGTTATTTGGTAAAAATCTTCTCATTTTCAGAATTTTAATTTATTAACACAAACTGTTCCCCTGCATTGATTACACTGCGGGTCGGGTCGGGTCTCGGGTCAGGTCGGGTCAGATCGGGTCGGGTCGGGTCGGGTCGGGTCGGGTCGGGTCGGGTCGGGTCGGGTCGGGTCTGGTTACGGAAATGGATGAAAAAAAGGCCCACGTTCCGTTCCGTTGCATACTACACATCAGCCCATTGCATTCAGCAGGAGTGGTTTATCTTGCTCAGCTATAGGATCTTTGCTTCAGACTGGTTAGGGATAAGGGAAACGAGAGATATAGACGGTAATGTGGAGAGATAAAGAACAATGAATTAAAGATATGCAAAAAAGTAACGATGATAAAGGAAACAGGCCATTGTAAGCTGTTTGTTAGGTGAAAGTGAGAAGCTACTGTGACTTGGGTGGGGGATGGATAGAGAGAGAGGGAATGCCGGGGCTACCTGAAGTGAGAAAAATCAATATTCATACCACTGGGCTATAAGCTGCCCAAGCGAAATATGAGTAGTTGTTCCTCCAATTTGCATTTAGCCTCACTCTGACAATGGAGGAGACTGAGGACAGAAAGGTCTGTGTAGGAATGAGATGGAGAATTAAAGTATCCAGCAACCTGGAAATCAGGTTGGTTCACGCGGGGTGAGCGAAGATGTTCCACGAAACGATTGCCCAATCTGTGTACGATCTCGCCGATGTATAAGAGGCACATCTTGAACAACGGATACAGTAGATGAGGTTGGAGGAGGTGCAAGTGAACCTCTGCCTAACCTGAAAGGACTGTCGGGGTCCGTGGACAGAGTCGAGGGAGGAGGTATAGCGACAGGTGTTGCATCTTCTGCAGTTGCAGTGGAATGTACCCGGGGAGTGGGTTGTTTGGGTGGGAAGAGATGAATTAACCAGGGAGTTGCGGAGGGAACGGTCTCAGTGGAAAGCAGAAATAGGTGGAAATGGGAAAATGTGGCTTGTGGTGGGATACTGTTGGAGGTGGTGAAATTTTCGGAGGATTATATGTTGTATGCGACGGCTGATGGGGTAGAAAGTAAAGACTAGGGGGACTCTGTCTCTGTTGCAACTAGGGGGAGGGGGAGCAAGGACAGAGCTGCGGGGTACTGAGGAGACACTGCCTCATATGGACTTCATCTATGATGGGAGAGGGGAATCTCCGTTCCCTAAAGGAAGAGAACATCTCGGATGTTCTAGTATGGAATACCTCATCTTGAGTGCAGATGCGGCATAGACGAAGGAATTGGGAGTAGGGGATAGAGTCTTTGCAGGAAGCAGGGTGGGAAGAAGTATAGTTGCAATAGTTGTGGGAATCAGTGGGTTTGTAAGTGATGTCAGTCAATAGTCTGTTTTTTTGTGATGGAGACTGTGAGATTAAGAAAGTGGAGGGAGGTGTCGGAGGTGGAACAAGTAATTTTGAGTGCAGGATGAAAATTGGTGGTGAAGTTGATGAAGTCCATAAGTTCTGCATGTGTGCAGGAGATAGCACTGATGCAGTCATCAATGTAATGGAGATAGAGTTCTGGGATAGGGCCAGTGTATGCATGGAACAGGGATTGTTCAACGTAACCTACAAAGAGGCAGGCATAGCTGGGCCCCATGCGGGTGCCCATAGCTACGCTATGGGCACCTGAATGGACTTGGAGGATGTGGGAGGAGTCAAAGGAGAAGTTGTTGAGAGTGAGGACCCGCTACGCTAAGCAGAGTAGAGTGTTTATAGAGGTTCTGAGGTCAAGTAAGAAATGGAGGGCTTTAAAGCCTTCCTGGTGAGGGACGGAGGTGCAGAGTGTCTGAACATCCATAGTAAAGATGTGGGAGTGGAGGCTCAGTAAGCGGAAGTCATTAAAGAGATGAAGGGCATGCAAGGTATCTTGGACATAGGTCAGGAGAGATTGGAACAGGAGGGATGGGGCGGATTTGAGGTACATGGAAGTGATTTCCATGGGACAGGAGCAGGCAGCAACAATGGATTTGCCAGACTTTGTGGATTTTGGTAACTTGACAAATAGACTTGATGGGCCAAATGCCCTAATTCCGCTCCTATGACTTATGAACTTATGAATGTTTGAGAATGACAATGACATTAATGCTGACGGATAGTGTGCAGGACCTTCCCAAATGGACTTACTTGCATTAATCCCAAATTTTTTAATGTCTTTAATATTCAATAGCCCAATCATTTCTGACTTGGATATCCTCTCAAACATGACTCCACAGCTCTCTTGTGTAGAGAAACATAATGGAGCGTAAGTATGTTGTGGAGATGAGACTTTGGCTCCACAATGACTGATTAATACTATTGTGGGCAGATGCACTTGCAATAGGTAGAGTGGTGAGTGTATGGTTATGTCAGGTGGTTATAACCCTCCTTTTGGATCATCAACTACCTGCTGCAGACCCCAGTCTTGAAACACTCCTTCAGAATTTGGCCAGTTCAATTCATGGTATAGCTATCGTGCCACACTTCTCCATTACCTTATTTTACATTATCAAATAAAAAACTAGAGTGCAATTTCCTTTCCATTTGTGTCTAACCATTCTGTGACATAATATTGTAGTTGAATGTGCCATATCTGCTAGTAATAAAAGTAGGGTTACATGTGTGCTTAATAGCAACCCAACTCATTGCTGACCTTCCAAATATATTAAACCAATTGAACTGTGATCAGGCAATTGTGTTAATTCAGATTTGTGTCAATACAATGATTTGACGATTTAACTCAAGATTTCAAAACAAATCTTGTATTTTGCTTTTACCCTGTTTATAGAAATGATGACAGAACAATTGCATGTTTCCAGAGAAACCATTCAATGCATAAAAACATGAAATGCTGTAAAGTCAATTACGAAAGCTGATTTTTCCATTTATTGGTTGATATGTCTATAGTTCCAAAAGCTAACATTTAATATTTACTTCCTTCAACCTAGTTTTGGGCAACACATTTAAAAAAACTTTAATTCACCTTGGAATTTGAACCAGTTTAGAGGCAAAATGTAATTTTTTAAAATGATTCAATTTGTACAAGTTCTAGTTTTCATAGCCAGAAATTAAATTTGTTATAGTCACATAGTCCCAAAATCACAGAGTCATACAGCACGGAAACTGGTTCTGCTGCCCAATTTACCATGCTAACCAAGATACCCCATCTACACTAGTCCAACCTGCCCACATTTGGCCCATTTCCCTCTAAACCATTCCTATCCATGCACCTGTCCAAATTTATTTTAATTGTTTTTTCTGAACCTGTTCTAGATCAGTTTTATTATTTTACTCTACATGTTCAAATTGGAACAAATTCAATTTTGCATTATTAAAAAGCAAATAATAATTGCCAATAATGAAAGTCTGATAAGAAACACAGAATTCGTACCAACCAGTGGTCCCCGTGCATTAACACCGTCCTACAAACACTAGGGACAATTTACACTTAATCTAAGCCAATTAACCTACAGACCTGTATGTCTTTGGAGTGTGTGAGGAAACCGAAGATCTCGGATAAAACCCACGGAGTCACGGGGAGAACCTGCAGACAGCACCCGTGGTCGGGATCGAACCCGGGTCTCCAACGCTGCAAACACTTAAGGCAGCAACTCTACCACTGTGTCACCCTACTAAATCGACTCAGATATTCAAACCCACAAGCAAATTGGATGCTACTGGAGTTAAACAAGATGAAATTGCACTGTTGCAAGCACAGAGTAACAGCAAATATCTTGATGTCATACAACTACAAACACATCAGCTACTTGTACACCAAGCATATTTGGACCCAAACAAAATGTATAATTTTTTCATATTCCCCATCAGTACTCGATTTTATGGTGGTTCATTCCTTTAGCTTCTACCTATGAGCTACTATTTGCTTCTATGGTAAAAAGGCAGATCTTAATATTCTGCTCATTTCCATAGCTCTAACATGGTGGGCAAATCAATTCCGAAGCGTTCCCCCTCAAATCTATTGGTAACAGAATATTCCGTTATCACTACGCATTGGAGGAACCTTATATTTGTACTCAAAGTGTTTCTAAAGTAGAAAATGAATGTACAGTATTGCTTTTCAATACAGTATACATATTGAGAAATTAATAGAATTCTACCAGAGTAAAATGAGGAAGAGTTTAACATTTAAAGCTTCCATTTTTGTTTTTTCCCATTGGATTGCAACCTTGTCGTGGTCGGGGAGCTTGTGTGTCTCAGTGACCCCTAGAGCTATGCCAACGGGAGATTTGTCTCCTCTTAGGGTCTCCCATGCTGGACAGGTCGAAGGGTAGAGGCGAGACGAAGAGCGATCAACTGGTCCTCCAGGTTGGAGGTTGAGCACAGGACTAACAACCCTGTCTCGTAAAACAAATATGTTACGGAAACGGCAACTGAAGGAATCAACAAGGAGTGGAGGACCTTCGTTGCTGCCCTACATGCCAGGAGGCATAATAGGCAGCAAGTAAGTAAGTAAGTCAAACAGTAAAGATCCTTTACAAATTCTGAGCAGTAAGATACAAGCTTTGAAATCAAAAGATAGTTTGATTCACAGGAGAGTTTGAAGAAATGTTCATGGGGCTGAGCCATTTCTTTGGTTAATTATCTTTTATTTTGTGTAAAAGCTGTAAATTAATTTCGTATTTAGTAAACCAAAAGATACGATGATAACAAACTAAAACAGGTAAACTGTCCAGCAAAGTAAATGGCTTGCAAATAGAGAATATTGTACAGAAAAATAATGTCAGAATGCAGTGATCAAAGACATCAAAAGGAATTATGGCTGATTTAAATAACTTGGTTGTCTAAATGTATAGAATTTTTGCAAAAATAACTGAAAACAAAAATCAAATGAATAGTCAAACATACTATCAAAAGATATTGTATAGCATGCTTTTTTGTTCTTTCTTCAAAAGTATTACACTAATAGTAAATTATTAACACAAGAAACATTTATTAAAGTTGAATTGTGTTTTCTTACACAGGCTTTAGATTTAGTAATTTCTCTTTTCATCTGCCTTCTTTCGTTCAAATAACAGGTCAAAATTCTCTGTGGAAAAATGCTCATTACTTTACAGCCTCGGGCGCTGTTTACTGCTCTAACATATCCATCTTCTTGTTTTTTTGTATCTATATTTCCAGAATCTTGTTCTTATAAACGTGCCTAATGCTATAATGTAGCAGCAGTTTGTTCAAAGCACCACACTGATTTTTGCTAACAGCAGGCGATACACAAACTCTGATAAATTATTGAACCACGAGCCCCGCAGTAATACAGGCAATTCTGCACCCTACATGTGACATGGTTAGTACTAGCATGTTTCCTTTCTTCGAACAAAAAGGGAACAGAGGCTCTATTTCCTCAGTTCTTTCTCTTGTGATTCAACCCTGTTTTTTTTACTGAGCTGGAATGCTGTATAAAACCATTCAATGTAGCAACTAACTGGTCTCGCAAATATCATGATAATATTCACTATCAAATCTAAAAAAAAAGTCAACTTTGTTACTTTGATTCATCAACATTTTTCACATTTAGGAAATAAATTTACTGTCTAATTTTCTGTTTCATGATTATACTTTTTCAACTAAAAGAAAAAGAAAAATCAAACATAAAAATCGTGTCTTCAGATTTAAAAAATGGAAAGATACTTCAGAAACAGTAGTTTACCAATCTAATCGAACAGATGATTCAATGTGTTA